>NC_138769.1:136160009-136760009 GCF_965119305.1 Pelophylax lessonae | reverse complement strand
TACCATCGCCGCCACTGATTACACCTCCATTACCTTTGATGATCCCACCACCATCGCCTCCACTGATCCTACCCCCATTACCCGCCACTGATCCCACCCCCCTTCCGCCATCGCCGCCACTGATCCCAGCCCCTGCCACCATCGCCGCCACTGATCCCCCCTACCACCCCCCTCCCTACCATCGCCCCTACTGATCCCACCCCCCTACCATCGCCCCTACTGATCCCACCCCCCCTTCCTACCATCGCCCCTACTGATCCCACCCCCTACCATCGCCCCTACTGATCCCACCCCCCCTACCTACCATCGCCCCTACTGATCCCTCCCCCCCTCCCTACCATTGCCCCTACTGTGTAAAAATCATGCTTTTTTTTGGGGGGGGGGGAGGGGGGGCCTTCATGATTTCTTGCACCTGGGCCCTGAAATCTAGTTACACCTCTGGTCTATAACTTCAGATATGGAAGATGTTCAGAAAATGGCAGCTGACATTAAAAGCATGAGTTGCCCAAAAACAGTCTGAAGTTAGTAAAAAGGAATTAAGCAGTTTGTTTTTAAGGTGACCTTGCTACACAGGCTGCCAGAAGGTACATTCTGGCCACGTCTTTGCATGGTACAGACACAAACAGTAATAATTTTGTAGATATCGGTAGAAAACATTTTTAAGTAAATTAAATTAGTCATGTATCCAGAAACCTACATACTCATGTATTCTACATAAAAGATTAAAAAATAAATAACAAAAATCACCTAAATGTATATATATATATATATATATATATATATATATATAATACATATATAAATGATACATATAAGAGTTACAAGGTGTGTCCAGAAAGTTATTAGAAATAAATATAAAAAACATATTTTATTGAAAAATTATACATCGAACATAGTCTCCTTTAAGGTATGCAGCTTGTGAGAGTGTACACAATGTTCGTAGCAATTTTTCCATTCTTCAAAGCATCCTTTAAAGTGTTTAGTGGGGTGGCATTCAGAGCCTGCGTAGTCGCTCTTTGGATGATATCCACACTACCAAAATGGTGTCCTTTCAAACACCTTCTTCATCTTTGGGAATATGAAAAGTCACAAGGAGCCAAGTTGTGGCTGGAGGATGGATGAGGAAGCACAGTGATGTGTTTTTCAGCCAAAAACTCAACCAGCCAGAGCACTGTCACTCGGTGCATTGTTGGGATGAAGGATCCAAGTTGAGCCAAACTCGGACGCACAGGAAAAACTCTTTCTCAAGTGACCAAGAACTTCCAGGTAAAATCTTTGATTCAGTGTTTGACCAGTAGGTACAAATTCCTTATAGAGAATTCCATGTAAATAAAAAAAACAAAGAAAAAAAACAATGACCATTGATTGGAGCTTTCTTGGGGCGAGGAGAGGTGGGAACTTTGTTTCTTCATCTCGGTATTGTACTCAAGCACCTAGGATTCATCTCCCGTGATCACTTGACTCAAAAAAAAAAAAAATCAGGCTCTCTTTCTAAACAGACCAACAGGTGTGTCATGACTTAATGAACTGACTCGGTACTTCCGGTTCCCTCTGCAATCATTCTAAAAGTGAGCCATTGGCCATGGTTGAGAACACACCTCAATGCATCCACATTCTGTTACGTTTTTGACAAAGAGGGGCATCCTGATGGTTGTTCGTTTTCAAGCACCTTCTTGTCCATCCTTAAAAGCCTGGTGTCATTAGGACTAAGAGAAAACTGTAAGTGCAGAAGAAGCGCAGTTTCTCCATAAGCTTTCCTCACCATTTCCAAAGTTTCTGAAGCACGTTTACCCAATTTCACACAAAAAAGTTGATCGTTGTTCAAAACTCGCTTGCATTTTTCTTAATACGAGGCACTTGAACAGAGTCTCATAAAACAAAAAGAAGATCTTGACTGAGAGGGCCACTGTTCAGTGTTGTAACCTATACCTGGCACCCTAACCCCTAAGTGATCTTGCCAAGCTTCTCCCTTTACCGAGCCCTTTTCCAGCATGGGAACTTCATTCTCATTATATTCTGGACACACCTCTATGATTCCATCTAACATGTTGCAAAAGGTATTTTATTGAAGGTGTGATTTAACCACGCAGAACTCAAATGTCAGCTGAAGTTGGCCTTTAACCACTTACCGACCGCCCACCGCAAATGTACGTCACTACTTTGACGCTAAATATCGTGGTTATGGCAGCAGATAGCCATTTTTCAAAACGGCGGGCGATCGGCTTTCAGTTAAGGGTGGTCCCAGCGATCATCCTCATGGTGCGGCGGAAGAGGTGCCCCAGCCCCCCCCCCCCCCCCTCCAGCCGTGTCCCAGCCCTTTTCCCCGCTTACCGGACCCGCCGGCAGCGGGGAAAACAATCCGGTCCCGGATCCTCTTAGACAGGAAGTGGAGTGAGGACAAGATGGCCCTCACTCGACTCTATGGTCTTGGAGGACCAGAGCGACGTCAAACGTCGTTGCCTTGCAACCAGCTTAAAGAGCCGATTTTTTTTAACCATTTTTTTTTTTTTAGTGTACTTGTGAGATCTGAGGACTTTTTGACCCCAGATCGCACAATAAAGAGGTCCTGTCATGGCTATTTCTATTACAAGGAATGTTAAAATGTTTTTTTTTTTTTTTTTTAAGCGGTGTAAAAATCAAAAATAATAAATAAAGTAAATAGGAAAAAAAATTTAAAAATTAAAAGAGATCTGTCGCTGTTAGCTCACACGCAGAAGTGAGCGCATACGGAAGCCCCGCCCACATATGTAAATAGGGTTCAAACCACACATGTGAGGTATCGCCGCGATCGTTAGAGCAAGGGCAATAATTTGAGCCCTTCTCTGTAACTCTAAGCTTGTAACCTGTAAAAAATTTTTAAAGTGTCGCCTATGGGATTTTTAAGTACCAAAGTTTGTCGCCATTCCATGAACGTGCGCAATTCTGAAGCATGACATGTTGGGTATCTTTTTACTCGATGTAACATTATCTTCCACATTGTAGAAAAAAATTGGCTAACTTTACGGTTTTCTTATTTTATAATTCAAAAAAGTGAATTTTTTCCAAAAAATATTGCGTTTGGAAGACCGCTGCGCAAATACAGTGTGATAAAAAATATTGCAACGATCTCGTTTATTCTTTAGGGTCTCTGCTAAAAAAAAAAAAAAAATAAATAAATTATATATATATATATATATATATATATATATATATATATATATATATATATATATATATAATGTTTGGGGGTTCTAAGTAGTTTTCTAGCAAAAGAAAAAAGGTTTTTGGTTGTAAATGCCAAGTGTCAAAAATAGGCCCGGTCTTAAAGTGGTTAAGAGATTGAGGTGACACTGGCAGCCATAAGTTCCTGGCAGACTGGAGCGTACAAATGACAAAAATAAATAAATAAAAATGGATTTTTGTAAAATCTTACCGTAAAATCCTTTTCTCTTAAGCTCATTGACAGAAGTAGTCCTCGTTGATTAATAACAACTCGGGTTATACTGCCCTCTACAGGAGTAGGACTAGACAGGAAAGAAAACGTTCTGGCCACACCCTAGGGGCAGTCCGAGAGGGTATATCCTCTCACTTCCTGCTACAGCAAATCAGTTATGTCACAAAGCAGTGTTTAGAGAATTTAACCCAACCCAACTCAAAAACAGAGGGGCGGGTACTACGTCTGTCAATGAGCTTAAGAGAAAAGGATTTTACGGTAAGATTTTACAAAAATCCATTTTTCTCTGTCGCTCATTGACAGACGTAGTCCTCGTTGATTAATAACAACTCGGGACGTCCCAAAGCAGTACCACAAATGAGGGGTGGGATAACAGAAATCAAAATCCAGAAGGCCCAACCGGAGCCAACCAGAAGCATCAAGGACTCATTGAGCAAAAAGATGAGACCTAAGTGAAAAACCCAACAAACCCTTGAGGTAGACCAACAGTCTCCTCAGATTGCGGCCTGCAGAACCTTGCGGCCAAAAGAGGCATCTGACGATGCCATCACATAAACTTTATAAAATGATGTAAAGGTATAAACCGACAATCAAGTCATCGCCTTGAAAACCTGGATCGCTGACGCCTGATGGCGGAAGACCCAGGAAACACTAGGCGCCCGAGTAGAGTGCACCTTAACAGGGAACGGAGGATTCCGACCCTTAATAGAATAAGCCTGTACCACCGTCTGACTGGTCCATCTAGATATGGTCGTGGCAGACACAGGCAACCCCCTTCTAGGGCTATCCGTGATCACAAAAAGTGAGTCCGTCTTACGAAACAAGTTCGTAGTAGTCAAGTGTACCCTGATTGTCTGAACCCCATCCAAGGAGTGTAATGCAAACTCCCAAGGATGGCTAGTCTTAGGACACGGGGAAGGTAACACAATATTTTTATTCAGATGAAAACTCTGAAAACCACTTTAGGAAGGAAGGATGGATTAGGAAGAAGAACCACCTTATCCCTATGAACCACCAGATATGGGGAACGACAAGATAATGCGGCCAGTTCTGACACCCTGCGTGCAGAAGTAATGGCCACCAAGAAGGCCACCTTCTGGGATAATGTAAGCAAGGGAATCTCCCTAATATCTTCAAAGAGAAGTTTCTGAAGAACTGACCACACTAAATTAAGATCCCAGGCGGTAAGGGTGAACGCACTGGCGGAGCCAGATGTCGCACCCCCTGGATGAAATTCCACACCAAGGAATGATTAGCCAAAGGTTTCTGAAAGAAGATTGCTAACGCTGAAACCTGACCTTTGATAGTGCTCAAGGACAGTTTCTGCTCAACCCCTTGTTGCAGACAGACCAAGATTCGGGTCACCGAATAGGTATGTGGGGGAAATCCAAGAGATTCACACCACGCCATATAAGACTTCCACGTGCTGGAAGTCGCTTTCCTTGCTTTAACTAGAGGTAGGAATAACTGAAGCTGACACTCCCTTGTCCTTCAGTACCTGGGTCTCAATGGCCAGGCCATTAAGCCAGCGATTGTAAAGCAAGATGGAAGATCGGTCCCTGAGACCGCAAATCCTCCCTGAGAGAAGTCTCCAAGGAGCGTCCGCGACTAGCCTCACCAAGTCGGCGTACCAGGCTCGACGAGGTCAGTCCGGAATTTCCAGAATAACTGGAATTCCCTCCATCTCTATCCTGCGAAGAAGTTCCCGCAGTAACTTGAGAGGATGGAAGGCATGCCGTAGCTGATACTGCCCCCACGGGGCGATCAGCGTTTCTGCTGCGTCCGCTAGAGGATCGCGGGTGCGAGCTACAAACCTCCGCACCTTCCTGTTGAGGTGAGGTGCCAACAGATCCACATCCGGGGTGCCCCAATGAAGGGACAGCTAGTGAAAAACCTCTGGATGAAGAGGCCATACCCCTTGATCCAGAATCTGACGGCTGAAATAATCTGCCTGCCGATTTCCCACCCCCGGAGTGAACACTGCGGGGAGATCTGGAACAAACCGTTCCGTCCAACGAAAGATGCTAGTCGTTTCGATGGCCACCAGGACACTCTAAGTGCCCCTTTCTTGACATAAGTCACGACCGTGGCATTGTGCGATTGGATCCGAATCGGGCTGCTCTAGAGCTGCTCGGTCCAGTAAATCAGACAAAATCTGATCGCTCTCAGGTCCGATACCCTTATTGGTAACCTGGATACTATCGGAAGGAATGACTTCCCCTGGTTGAGCATCGGAGACTCCCTGGTCCGCTCGCTCAACCGCATCCAATTGTCCAGGGAATCGGAATTCTGATTCCATTAGAAAAGAATCTCCTTCAGGAGAATTCGAGTATGAGACTGGGTATACGGTACTGCCTCTAAGAAGGCCACCATCAGTCCCAGCCAATTTGACGGACAGCAACATCCGAATCGTTGTCTGAACCTTCTGGAGTTTCTCCGCAAGGAGAAACTCTCTTGCCCAGGATGTATCCAACATTAGGCCCAGATAGTTCAGTCTCCTGGTGGGAACCAGGGATGATCTTTGGGAAAGCGAAGAAAACGCTGATGTCCTGCGATGATGGGGATATAAAGATAGGCATCCTAAATGTCTATGGACGCCAGGAAATCCCCCTGATGCAGGGAGGCAACCACTGTTCGGATGGACTCCATCTTTCCCCAAGTCCAGAAATTGGACGCACCTTGCCCTCTTTCCTGGGCATTGTGAACAGGTTCGAATAGAACCCCCTGAAACCGTTCAATGTTAGAAGGGAAGAATCGCACCGGTGGAAGTGATCGAAAACTCGATCCTGTATCCTGACCGCATGACCTCGCGAACCCCTTAGTCAGGGGATCTGGCAAGCCATGGATCCGGAAACCGGTGAAGCCATCCCCCCACCCCAGAGATTGGTAGGGGCGCATCAGGCTGTATTCTTCAGGCTTGGCTGAGCCGGACTTTTTGTTTAGCCGACCAGCGCCCTTTGAAAACCCTCTGAAGGGGGGTGTGGCCGGCAGCCGAGGACGATGGCCGCGTGAGAGTAGAGCTCCGTATCCTTCGGTTCTTCTCCGGCGTGCATAAGCGACAAGGGTAAGCGACACCAGCCTGGTTACCCACCGGAACCCTCTCTCCACACCCGCTGGCCATGAGGAAGCGAAAAAACCACGGGAAGCCCCGCAAACTTACGGACTTTTTTGCCTCAACTAGCACGCCGCGCTCTCAAAATGGCGCCGCGGCCTGCTCGCAGCGCAGCGGGGCTCACGAGTCCCGGGGGGGTGGATTGGCAGGCTCTCCTTCCCAGGCCTCACCATCCCCGGGCTCTGGACATAGGTCTCCCCCGGGTCCCTCTCCATCTGACAGCCCGAAGAAGGCGGCTCCAAGGCGCTCTCCCGACCATCATTATGTGGGGGATAGCAGGGCGGGAGACATTTCCCAGGACAGCACTCTGGAATTTTATGAGCACATCAGAGACTTTCCTACCACGGGGCAGCTTCTCAACGATACCAGAATGAAGGAAATGCTCCTAACCTTCACCGGATCGCTATATAGAGATCTTATGTCCTGTGTTACACATCTCAGAACCGATGTGACAGGCCTGGGAGACCGAGTGGATCATGTGGAGGTAAAGATGGCCGATTTCTCGGTGGCTCATAATGAGCTGGTGGACGCTCACAACGATACATCGGATGAGGTGGAGACACTTAAAGCTAAATTGGCCGACTTGGAGGACAGAAATCGGCGCAACAACATTAAGTTGCGGGGAGTAGCGGAAACTGTTCCTCCTGCTGAACTGCGCTCCTATGTACAGGCTTTCATCATGGCCCTGCTGCCTGACACCTTAGCTGGTGAGGTTATTGTGGATAGAGCTCACCGCCTGCCCAAGCCCCAGCATCTGCCTGAAAAAGTGCCTAGGGATGTCATAGCGAGGATCCATTTCTTTCATGTGAAGGATGACCTCATGAGAATGGCTAGGAAGACATCCCCTCTCCCTGACCCATACCAAGGGATCACTGTGTATGCGGACCTCTCTCAGTACACGATGGCTGCCCGCAAGAAGCTGATTTCATTGACGAAACTTTTCAGGAATAACAAGGTAGTTTACTCGTGGGGGTACCCCACAAAATTGCTTATCGTACGAGAAGGCCGCACTTATGTTATCCGTACAGAGGAGGAGGGATTTCGTCTGGCTAAGACTTGGGGACTATTGCCTGATCCGGAGGCTCCTATGCATGAGTCCAACTCTCCCTCACATTTGGACCCGGAGTGGACCTTGGTAAAGTGATTCTGCAATGCCCCTACGACCGGGGGTTTGTGGCACGGTTGGGGGTGATAATCCTCGCTTTCTCTATGGGCTGGTGTCCAGGAGGGAACTGGAGGGTGGGAGCTGTCCCCCCCCTACCAACTACTTGCGATTGAGTTCGCATGATGGGGTTTACCCCGTGCTCTACCTGTGTCATGTTTTGTGATGTTCTTTGGACTTGTGTTTTTGTTTTCTTTTGTTTTTTCAGCCTCCTTACAAGCACTGACTTGAATGTGGACTTTGGACTTTCCTCATGTGCTCAGTACACTCCCGCAGTAGGGAGGTTTCATGGTTCTGCTCCGATGGACGGATTTACTGGGTATGGTGAGAGTATACTCAGTGACTCCCTGCTTTTTTTTTTTTGATGATCAATTTCTCTTTTATGAAACTAGTCTCATCCTCGGGATGACCCTTGCTCGTTTATATTTTGAATTCTCATGCCACTGAAATGTATTACTTTAAATGCCCATGGATTGAACAGCCCCTTTAAGCGGCGGTCTCTTTGGAGGGAGGCTCGCAGTCTTAGGGGGGATGTTCTGTGTGTGCAGGAGACCCATTTTGCGAAATCTAAACAGCCTAAATGCTCAGATAAACGATACCCCCACATTTTCACGGCTTCTGGGGTGACCAAGCGAAAAGGGGTTTTAATAGCTGTATCTCACTCTGTGGCGTTTCAGCTGCATGACACGATTGTGGATGACGCAGGTCGCTATTTAGTACTCATATGTGACATTAATAATGTCACATATACTATAGTTAACGTATATGCACCTAACCAACGCCAAATCAAATTTCTACGATCACTGGTTAAGAAAGTGGACAGAGTCAAGAGGGGTCTACTCCTATATTGTGGGGATTTCAATTGTATAACTGATGCATCCTTGGACTGTACTCTCCCTCAGAAGCATGCACGAACCACGCTACAGAGGTTCTTGCACACTTCTGATCTCTATGACCTGTGGCGATGTGTCAATTCCACGGAAAGGGACTACACGTATTTCTCGGTACCCCATCAGTCGTACTCCAGACTGGATCTCTTTGTGGCAGACCTGTCGGTGTTGCGTCTGGTGGAGTCCGCCACTATACATACCATTTCCTGGTCTGATCACGCCCCGGTCTCTGTGGTGGCCGCGGAGAAGCACAATGAGGTGCCTGTACATTTGTGGCGGAACAACGTCTCTATTCTCCGGGACCCAGGCCACGGGGAGCGGTTGCGGGGTCAGATTGAGGACTTTTTCCAACATAACGATAGGTCTGACACTGATATTTTTACCTTGTGGTGTGCTCATAAAGCGTATGTTCGGGGCCTGCTCCTACAGCTGGCCTCTAGAGTCAAAAGGGAACGTGCAAAGGTTATGTCCTCTCTCATATCTCGACTTAAGGACTTAGAGACTAGACATAAGGCCTCCCCTACACCTACATTGCTGCTGGAACTCAATGACTGTAGAGCGCAGGTGAGAACTAAATTGCTGGAGGAACACCAATCTTTGCTGTTTCGCTCTAAAGCGCGGTTTTATGCTTCTGGAAATCACGCCGGGTAAAATGTTGGCCAACTATCTTCGGAAGAGGCAACAACAGGCTAAATTATCCTCTTTAAAGGATCCTCACACCTCTCGCACTGTCTATCACCAGTCTGAGATAGCTAATGCCTTTGCTAAGTACTATACCGATCTGTATAATCTGAAGGACGATGCGGCTTCACCGCAACCGTCGGCGGAGAGTATACAGAGGTTCCTGGAAAGATTGAGCCTGCCCAAGGTCTCGGAAGAGATGTTGGCGAGCTTGAATGCCCCTATTACGGAACAGGAAATTGAGATGGCTATTGGTTCTCTGCCTCCTAATAAGTCACCGGGGGCGGATGGCTTTTCAGCCGAGTATTTTAAGACCTTTGGTTCCGTGGTAAAACGCCATACTTAGGCCGGGTGTTTAATGCCGCTATGACTAGATCTTTTTTCCCAGCAGAGATGCTTCAAGCTGTCATAGTGGCGCTGCCAAAACCAGGGAAGTCACCTGATGCTCCACAGAATTTCTGCCCCATATCCTTGCTGAATTCTGATCTGAAGCTTTATGCAAAGATTTGGGCGCAAAGACTAGCGAAGGTCACACCCTTACTAGTGCAAAGTGATCAGGTTTGGATTTGTTACGGGCAGGCAGGCCCCCGATGGAACTAGACGGATGTTTGATCTCCTGTCTGTGGTGGAAAGTCGCAGGGTGCCCTCAGTGTTCCTGACGCTCGATGCGGAAAAAGTGTTTTACAGGGTTCACTGGGGGTACCTAAAGGCGACGTTATCGAAATTTGGGCTTCGGGGTCCTGTCTGCTCGGCCATTTCGGCCTTGTACACTACTCCCTCGGCTAGGGTCTTTACTAGCACAGCTATGTCTGAAACCTTTAGGATCACTAATGGCACCCGCCAGGGGTGTCCTCTGTCTCCCCTGATCTTCTCCCTAGTTATGGAGCCACTGGCGGAGGCCATTCGGAGTGACCCATCCATATTGGGTGTTAGGGTGGGAGACAGGGAACATAAAATAGGGTTATTTGCAGATGACGTCATACTCACTCTGACCTCTCCGCCCTCGTCCTTGCACAACCTGGCTAGGGTGCTGGATGAGTTCGGGGAGGTCTCGTATTACAAATTGAATACTACCGAGTCCCAGTGCCTCCCGATGTATGTCCCCTCTAGAGATCTGGAGGTGTTGAGGACAGAACATCCCTTTCAATGGGCTTCCAAGTCCTTATTATATTTGGGAATACGGTTATCATTTCCAACGGCCTCTACCTACTTGATTAATTATTCTGAATTAACTAGGATAGTGCATCAGGATCTGTCCCACATTGCCCGACACGAATTGTCGTGGATGGGCAAGGTGGCGGCGCTTAAAATGCTGGTACTACCCAAAATTTTGTACTACTTTCGAACGATACCTATAATCGTTCCACAACCTTTCTTTAATGACATGGACAAGCAGTTTAGGAAGTTTTTATGGAACGGGAAAGTACCTCACACTGGCCTCCTACGAATTTCTCATTCCCTCGCTGAGGTGTCCCAACCCTGGTGCCCAACGCTCCCTTACCTATTCCCAGGTCCTGTCCTCCTCCACCCCCTATGGTTTTTTTCTTCTGGCACAACTACGACATTATCACCTGAAGTTCCCGGAATTGCGAGTACAGGTGCCTCAGGAGGTGTGGGAGTACCTCACTTCAGGGAAACCGAGAGCAGGCGGGTTATCTTGGTTCTATAAAGTATTGACGCAACCTAAGGCCCAGTCCAAACTGAAGTGTATGGTAACATGGGAAAGGGACCTTGATGCAGAATATTCTATTGGGGATTGGCAGGCAGCTGTACAATCCTATTTTAAATATACGCACTGCACTAACCACTGGGAGGGGGCTCTTAAACTATTGCATAGGAGCTACCTTACTCCATCCAGACTGGTCCATATGTATGAGGACTCTTCAGATGCTTGCTGGAGGGAATGTGGAGCGAGGGGCACTGTACTCCATACATTTTGGGGATGTAGGAAACTACGGAGCTACTGGGTGGCCATCTACGCCTTGGTGGCCGCGGTTACGGGGCTAAAACTGCCTATGACGCCGACATTGGCCCTACTGAATTTAGGCATACAGTCTGTCCCGAAAGAACATAGGTTCATTCTCTCACATATTCTAACGGCGGCTAGAATTAATGTAGCGGCGGCATGGAGGTCTACCAAAATCCCCACGGTCTATGAAGTCATCACCCGAGTGAAAACAATTCACTCGTATGAAAAAAATTTTTTTAGCTCGGGTAATAATTTCCAAACATTCCAGCAGCAATGGAGAGGGTGGCTAGATAAATACCCTAATTGAGCACGATTACTGTTCACTTGCTTGTAAATTGGTATTGCTGATTGTTTACTGCATACAGGAGGTTTTGTTTGTTTGGACTGTCCAGTTGATAGTCTACTGGTTTTCAACTTTTGAGTGTTATCTACTCCATTCTTGTTATGTATCCTATCACAGCAGAGTCTTCAGGGGCCCGTTCTATCCCATGCTTATGGTTAGCCGGGAGGAAGAGATATAAGGTATGGGATTGGGGCACTAGGGACCCACAGACGCTTAATGTAGATTTGGCTGGGGGGGGTGGGAGCTCGGGGGGCTTGGGCACAGTATGCTCCCGAAGGGGTGCCGAGCTCCTTGGGTATCTCACCTGGATCCTCAGGGGCACCCCGGCTGTATCGCTTGGCACGCACTTGGGGTTCCCTAAGGAATTAGCTAGAACTCTGAGGAGCTCTGTGTAATGTATATACAAGTTGTGATATGAGCTATATTTTCTCATGTTGTATTATTTTGTTCTTTGTAATGCTAACGAAATATGTTATTGTATGTTGAAAACCTTTAATAAAAATTATTGAAAAGAAAACCCTCTGAAGGGGGTTTGGAGGGTTTCGCCTTATCGCCCGCCCTCGCGGAACGAACAAACTCTTTATGAGCAGAAAAGGAAGGTCCTCGTTAGTTACAAGGTCCTTTTATCCTAACAGTCTGTGGCAAGACTGTGCTCTTGCCCCTAGTGAGATCCTTTATAATCTCAACCAAACTAAATGGCAACCACTGGCCTAAGGGTTGACCCTATCAGGGAAAAAATGACGCGGGATTCCGCTTCCACTTTTTCAATCCACCAGATCCCTAAAGGACGCAGCGTCCTCCAACGGGATAACGGTGGCTTTATTTGGAAATTGGTGAGTCCACTACAGGTGGTACAGTCTATCCTTTTAAAGAGGGATTCCTCAAACGGATAGCGCCTAGCCATGCGTTTGGAAATAGCAGGGGTTCGTTTCAAAACGACCCCATTTGGGTAAAGGAAAATCCTTCGCCCTTTTTGGTAGGCTAACAAGTACCAAAAAGGAATCTCAGTCTCAGCTACCTCTGCCGGTGTAAACTCAAGACTAAAGGTTTCCCGGACGGACACAACTAGTGCATCCACCACTCTTGTGCTATGGCGGAGGCAGAAACGTTCTCCTCACTGCTGAGGAGACATTACCTGAGAAAACAGCCCCATAAGAGGGACCTGCAGCTGCACTGACCAGCGCTGAATCCGTATCTGAAGTATCAGATAAAAAATAGGGGTAGGCGGGGGTCGCTTCTTGACCCCCGTCCATGACAGGCCACCTCCACCCGGGATACCAAAGACTCCAAAACTGCCGAAAATGCATTAAAACAAGTGGGGTACTGGAGGGTCCTGCGGCCACCTTGAGGGGATCAGGTGGGGATACATATGCGGCAGGGTCAATGATTATACAAGACATTTGCCAGCGACAAAAAAAAAAAAAAAAAAAATGACAAAGTAAAAAACTTTTTTTTTTTTTTTTTGTAATCCCCCAGCGCAACAGCGCCCCTCAGTGTTACCTGCCTTTTTGGACCCCACAGAGAGAGAGAGACCCCAAGGCTCATCCCTGTTGCACAGAAGTTTTCTATCAGCCTGCTCAGTGCTGTCCTGTTACAGACAGGAAGTCTTTGGCTCTTTTTCCTGGGTAAAGAAACATGCCTTCCGGCGCCTCCCCCTGGCTCCACAAGATGTTTGGTCACCTCAAACATGGCCGCCCCCATGCTGGAGACACGAGGCTATGCCAATATGGCGGCCTCGTGTGATCTGCAAGACAATGGCGGCTGCCTGTTAGGATAGCGGGGGCTAGCAGCGGCCTGCGGGATGCTGTATTCGGCCTAGCGGCCTGCGGGAGTGCATCGGCCCCACAAACTTCACCCTGGATGGTGATAAGCCTGGCCGACGGTACAGGACCCTGGCGGGCCGCATGCGGTCCGTGGGTCATCGGGAGATGCCACAAAACAGTGCTGTGCAGCCCGTGGAAGCTGGAGGAATGGCAATCCGGACTGCAGTACTCAGGCATAGGCATCAGCCTGTGTACCTCTGACAGGTAGGATACCTCTTACTTCAAAAGTAACGCCCCTTTTAGTGCTGCCACTGACTTCAGTCATCCTTACAGACTTACAATGACTTTAGATCGTCAGCTCCCAAACCAAGCCTCCTGGTTATTTTTCACAAAAATCACACTCAAATTGGGGGATCTGTGACTTATTATAGGATAGAGGGGAGATCCATCCTACCATCCCAGAGAGGGGCCCGCGTCCACCACAAACCCGACAGGGGGAGAGGGGGAACATACTACTCACCATACCGGAACCAGGCGGGCGCCAACTCCTGACAGAACCCCTCTCCACCGGGGTGGGGGGGGCTGTCGACCAATATGGATGCCATGACTCTGTTGGTCATTGGCGTCCAGGCGAGACGTTTAACTCGCAAGGTCAGTCCCTGTCCAGTGGGACTATGTCGCGGCCGACCCAGCGCGGAGCTATGGCCTGCACCCGCTCGTAGGCTGAACTGGGGTGACCACTGGATCTCAACATCCAGCCCGTCGCCCAGTTCCAGCTTACTTGCTTGAAGATCTCACAGGAAACTGGAGAAAAGAGCTGTCTAAAAAATCTTTCTAAGAAAAAAATCCTGCCAGGACCGAAGATCCTAGCAAGGCATCTAGGTCCTTACTCCTAACTAGACAGAAAAAAACTGATTTGCTGTAGCAGGAAGTGAGAGGATATACCCTCTGGGACTGCCCCTAGGGTGTGGCCAGAACGTTTTCTTTCCTGTCTAGTCCTACTCCTGTAGAGGGCAGTATAACCCGAGTTGTTATTAATCAACGAGGACTACGTCTGTCAATGAGCGACAGAGAAAAGTTGTTTAAGTGAAATTATCTTCTACTTACTCTCCTTCTACAGGTTCCTCCAGAAACAATTCCACTACAGGTTCCCTTTTCTGTGTAGGCTTTGTGATTATAATGGGATGGGGAGAGCTAGGATTCTTGTCCATGTTTGCAAGTATTCTTTCTGTAATGAGAGACCATCCTAATAAGGTAATATATAACCAAAAGCAAATGTAAATATTTGCATGAATACTGTATGTGAACCAAAAATAAATAATTGCTATTTACCCTTTTCTTCTTGCGCCCAAAAATCTGGGTCTGAATAGACTATCTTGGTATACCTCTGACGAACTGATTCCTGGTGTTTCTAAGATAACCCAGAAAAAACTCAAATTAGTTAAACAGTCAAAGAGATATTCTGGTATCTTAAGCAAAGCCAGATGGAGAAAAATGATTCTGCTGGTCAGACTATAGTTTGGAGAAGACTCAGTATAATGAAGCTTATTATGCTGTGGTGCCCGAGCTAAACACAGACATATTTCATATTCTACTCATGCTGTGAGTGTCCAGTCTGAATTACTAAAATGCAGAAGTAAAAATGAGCTTGGAATAAGAAAAGTTAAGCAAAATCAATGTAAATATATTATGCAAATATTTTCTGTGTAACTCATTAAATGGATAGTATTCAAACAGTGATTACTATAACAGCAATATGGGCTCTTAAATCTTACTTCTATTTCCTCTATTCTCTCAATCATGGCCTCCAAGTTGAAATCATCTTGTGGGATAATGTTGGGATACTCATTTCTATCAAATAAATATAGTTCCCGTAGACTCTCATCTCTCTGCTTCTCCTGTAAGGCATCCTTTTGTCTCTTGGGCTAAAAAGCAAAGCAGACTTCAGCAATAAGTGAATACCCTGAGCAGTTAGTTGATAATGGGCCCCCCAGACAATCCCTAAAATATATTGGAAAGCTACCACAATGCTATTCCCGAAATTAATAGCAATCAGTTAAGATATTTAAGCAGCACAATGGATATTAAAAAAGCTCAGTATTTAACCTGTTCGTAAAATCACAGATTATTAGGTATCCTCCAGACTCCATTCATCCAGAAAGACGATTGTGTTGTTAATGAATAGTTGCTGCCTTGCAAATAGGATACTTCAATGTCTCACTCAAGAGAAATCCAACAAAAATGATCTACCACCCCAAACTAATTATTGCAAAACAGCAGAACAAGTTGTGAAGGTTATAGCCGAACAAATACTCCATTTACTTTTCGATCTTCCTGGTTCTGAAACTTTAAAGCCCAAATCACCTTAAAAAAAAAAAAAACAAACAAGATCACCCAGCATGCTGCCATACTCTCCTCTCTACATTGGAACGACACACAGCATCATTCAACTCACTTCTTGAGAGCCTTCGCCATCATGGACATACCCTCAAGGAGGGTTTGTCATCTTGCAAAATTGGGCTCACAATAAAGGAGAACTCGAAAAAGAAAACACTTTTTTTTTACTGTTTCAGAGGCTAGGAAGGCTGTTAACATGCAATTTAGCTGATCTAAGCAAGATAACTAGAGCAATTTACTGACATTCAAAGATGTTGGCACTGTTCCTCCTTGATCCTGACTTTTCAATGAATCAGGGGCAGGTTAAAGGCAGCTCATTTCCTCTACTCCTCTCCATGCACTGTCTCTGTACAAACATTGGGCTACACACTGATGACATCACTTTCTAGCAAACTAGATTAAAGAGATATTAAACCCAAAATCAAAATGTAATATATTGCAGCTTACCAATCATTATGGCTGCATTAGTTTTCTTGGGCTTTTTTCCCTCCACTTTTAATTAGTGATCTGGTGGGTAACACACATTCTGTATTAAAGTGCCTCCACTCTGGATGAAGGAGCACAGAAGACAGCAGAATTGTCAGTATGGGGGAGGAGAGAGTTAAATGAACTAGCATATTTAAGTACAATAACTAATTGAAGCCAAACCCCAGCTCACACTTTATAATCAGAACAAGCTGACAGGAGGAGAAAGTCGAGAGGACTACTCCTTCACTGTTCAATAAGTAGGCTGGGGATAGTGCACTTACACCACTATATTCCTTAACGGTAACACACAAAAAAACAAAAAAAACAAACAATGGTGATATTCTAACAAAAGAGATGTTGGTACAGAGATCTCCCCCCACTGTGCTATGATGGGGACTGGTCCATTGCCAGAAAACACTGGTCAGTGCTCGCAGCCATTGGTGGAGAGTATAGATCAGATGCCGATCGGCTGCTGATTTTCCAGCATGCTCGTTCAACAGAAGCCAGTCGTAGGACCAGCTTTTGTCAGACAGGCAGCTATACAAACGGGTCGAATGTTAGTCGGTTTCTACTGTACCAGCTGATTTCGGCCAATATTCGGCCCGTGTGTACCCGGCATTAAAGCAACTGTATAAGGTATTTTATCCTTTAGTCCATTTTGTTTTTACCTGTTGTCTTGATGCATTCCTTTCTTCAAGATTGTCCTCCACCAACTCTTTTACTGCATGAACTTCTTCCCTGAATTGCAAACAAAACAAAAAGTATGCTGACTCCCCTAGCACCATGACATACATGTCCTGCAGAGCACACTGTTCAGTAATACACGCATTGTAAATTCAGTCACCCCATATTCCCCAATCCCAACCAGAATCTTGAAGCATAACTTCCACCTCCACCTCAGTGGCAAGGTCACATTATCTCACATCACTATTCAAGTTTTCCCCTTTCCCTAAAATGCTGCATAAAAAGTACCTCTGGGGTACAAAAATAGCCAGATCATTTACTTACCTTTCCCTGACTTCTTCCTGCAGCATCTAGCCAAGGGTGACATCATCTGCCTTCTGGACTCTTTGAATGTTGAGAAATCCAGATCTCATAAGAAGACAATCCTGCTCTGTTTTGCAGAGACTTCACACGCAATTTTGGCTATTCAGCATTTACAGAGGAGCCGCAGGATAATGAGGTCACCCCCTGAAAAACGGAAGTCAGGGAAAGGAGAGTGTGCTACCTACTCCCCCCCACCCCCAACAGGTAATTTTAGTGCTGCATTTTGGGGAGGGGAAGGGGAGGAAGGGGCACAGAGGTGGAAAGTCCACTTTAATTACTAGGCTGTCAGCAATATTCTGGGACTTTAAAAAGCCAGACAGTGGATCACTTTATAACTATTCTGTATGCATCAGTTACAAAAATAGAGAAAATGCAGTGAGAAGGTGGTCGGAGTAGTCTAACATTGTAACCTGGTTGCTTAGTATGCGATTTTTAGTATAAGTACATTCTCTAGTCCTGTGTCTCTTTATGATTTTCTTGCTGTTTTTCAAATGTTAGAAACTTAAGAAAAATAAAAAGAAATATAACATATTTGTATTCCTTTGTGTATGCTTTTGGATAAATATGATCAAGTCCTAATGGATTGGCAAACCTTGATCATTTATACTTATCCTACCTGTGATGGTGTTCACCGTCACTGGGAGCGAAAGACAGATAATTAGTGGTTTGAATTGCTTCAGATCAGACAGTAATATTTGTCAGCAATATCTTCATAAAGAAATATGAAGATTTAATCCTATTTTACACTGGGAGACTTAGACTGTTATAGACCATTGCCATGAAGTCTGACTCCTAGATAATGTGTATTCCGTGTGCTTGTCTGTGAGAGAGACACACACACAGACTGTCATTGGCAGACTTCCCTTTTGTTTGAGTATTGAAATGGAATGTGGATTGTGCCTGTCCCATTGTTAAATATTAATGACCTCACATTGTTCAGTCCAGATGGCTAGATGATTAGTTTCGATTAATTCTGTTCCTGTATACACTTTCATCTGTATGTGCTACTGTAATCAGGTAGAGGGGAGGGATTGTGTACACTGTATGGGAGTGTAAAACTCTGTTTTCATTGGATTGTGAATGTCATGTCCTGTTCTCCACAAGGTCCACCTGGGCAGTAACCTTGTGGGGGAAAACTGTATAAAAGTATGTTTCTTGTTCAATAAAGAGTTATATTTCACCCTCAATCTAGAGTCATGTCTCTCATTGGGGAAACCTGCTACAAGGGATTGCTATGCTCTTCATACTCCCTTTGATAGTCACTAAGCTCTTGTAAAAGCTTGTTCCAGCTTCACTCTCTTTGGAAAGAGAGGGTCACCCACGGGAACCTGGAGCCTTGTCGTAGGTCCAGGGTGGGTAGGAGACGGTGAGACCACAACCAAAGGTCTGAGGTGGTCATGGTGTCTGGTGGAGTGCTTGGAGTCCTCGGGAAGCACTAGGAGCATCCGTCAACCAAGGTACCCAGTCGGGGTGCCGGTTGATCTGTTACACTACCATTTAAGAATTTTTGCTCCTATACCTTTATTTATTACACTATAATCTGCTTGTTCTAATAAGAGGAGGAGATAGGAATGTGGGGTCCTCATCCTATTCACTTTTACGTCCCTCCCCTCACCTGTCCCTTTTTTTTCTTCTAGTCTTCCTTTATTTTGTCTGTTCCTCTTCTTCTAGACTTTTTACCCCATCTATTTGCAGTGTGCACATTTTTTCCTAATATGTTCCAATGTGATGTTCTTGTTTGCACATATTTTTTAATGTCTGAAGTTTGAAATTGATTGATATATATAGTACGCTGCGCAGAACTGCTATGTACATTACCCTATTGAGCACTCCCTAGATTTGTAAAATTCAAAAAGCCAAGAAAAGTCATGTGAAAGAAAATTTAAATTTTGTTTTTTAGTAGGTGCTGGCATTTAAACAACTATCTCTATATCTAAATACATATTTGTTTTCTATTATGACCTACAGTTGAATATGAATCCCATAAAAAAATTAAAGAAATGTCTTTTGCCTGCTCATGCAGGTTTTTTTTACAAATGGTACATACCATTTCCAATTCTCCAAGTGTATTTAAACTTTTGAGCACAACTGTATGCATAAACACTTTTGGCAGCCAGACTCTGTTAGTGCAGGAATGTAAAGTTAAAAAAAACTTAAACATTTTTCTTATATTTGTAGCACCCTCCTAGGTAGGTGCTAGTGAGAGAGTATCGTTTTTGGCTCTATCTGCTTACCAGAGGGGCTGCAGGCAAATCTGTTGCTCTTTGTCTACCAGAGAGCACCAGAGAGCAGGATCTGTTAGTGAGGTCTGCTGATTGTGCTCAGTATGCGATTCATTGTGTCTAGAGAGTTTCACACTGGTCCAATAGGGAGGCATGTTTAACAGTGGGAGGAAACCTGACAAATGAATGCATTCTGGGATACTGTATAAAAGCCAGGCGCACATGTGCTAAGAGGTCTTTGGCTGGAGAGCAGAGTCCTGGAGGGAGGGGGCAGCTGCCACCTCCTCTGTAGCAGTGGCACGTGGTCGCAGGAGGTTATCCTCTGGGCCGGAGAGATGGATGAGAGAAGCTGAACCCAGAGGTCAAAGAGAGCTGACTGAGGGGGGTGACACTGGAGACCCTGGGACCACAGTATCGTGAGTACAGGGACTTGTGTCAAAGGGGCCTGACCTGAGGGGGGCCACCCCACTTGTAGGATAGTCAGAGGACGGGTGTCGGCAGTCAAGAGAGGATATTGAGGAGGGTGTCCTGAAGATAACCAATAGTTCACAAAGTCGTCTTAGGAAAGAGACTTAATCCTAAATTCACCTTTAGTGGCAGGGTAAATCAACAGCCTGGCTGTACATGAAGGTAGAAGTCCTCTAACATTGTGCATAGTTAATTCAGAGTATCCCACTATTCGTATCTCCCATCCCTAATTTTTAATAAAACACAAAACAACTAAAATACCCCTGGACTGGTTATTGGAGCGAGCCAAGGAGAAGTAAAAAACTGTTCATATCAAGGTTGCTGCTGTTAACTCAGGGGGACCCGTAAGTGTGACATTTGGCAGTCCTTACGGGGGCAGTGCTACATATTTTAATAGATTAAAGAATGGTTAAAACCCTTTCGAATTTTAATAGCGGTCTCCTGGTGGGGATATTTCCCTTCACTTTCTATCTGGGTGACCAAATAGGTAGTGGGGTAAATCTCCTCAAACCTTGGCAAAGTTTGTATTGCTGTGTACCTGCTAAGAGGTAATTTCTCTCACTGTCCCAGTTACTACCTTTAACTAAGAGATAAAGCATGGGGTAATTTTGCCAACAGGGTCCAGAACAGAAGTAAATACGTTTTCCTTTTAACCTGCTTCCTTTACAACATATTATTGCTGTCAAGCTCCATGTCTTAAAATGTTCTGCCTCCTTACCTTAGATTCTGAAAATTAGAAATTTGATTCCTGTATAGATCATCCAGTTGATGCAACCTTTTTGCCATTTCCGAATCCAACCAAGCCAATCTTCCAAGGAAAAACAAATACATATAATAAGCAGACTCATCTAATAAATTTATTTTGTTTGTTTTATTTAGATGTTTGTGCATTTATAATGAACAGACCTCACATACTTCACATTATATCTTTGCATCTCAAATATGGATGGTTTTCAAAGCAGGAGAACGTCTAATTCTAGACAGAAAACCATGATATCTATGATCTGCCATCTCTCTGTCAGATCTGATCATCAACAAGGTGTGTGTACAGGGTGTGTCACTTGCACACAGTGCATAGCCTCATAGCTGTATATCAGCTGTGTGAGACCTTAGGCACTACTGCTTCTAACTGCTGGATTTAGAACTCTGACACAAAGAAGCAAAGCTCTGCCTCTACCAAGATGGCTGCCTCCGCATAGAAACACAATGCTGAACAAGACAGAAGTCAAAAAAAGGGGAAAGATCAGCTGCAGGGTGACCACAGGCAATAATGGCGACTAGTCATTTGCCTTCTGCCTGCATTTAGGATAGCACATCTTCCAGAGTTCAGTTCCTGTTTTACCACCTGCCATCTGTCTGTTGTATAAAAATGGCCAGAGAATTGCTTCCTAGGAGCGGAAGGCCATTTTAAAATGACCAACTCTTTGCAGTGCTCAGTCTAGCGCACGTATGAGCATGCTCCGTTATCCCCCTGTGTCCATTGGACAGGCAGATCACAAAGTAAGGTACAGACCCAATGAACCAGTGTCCTGATCACCATCTAGCATCATTACCAATGTTATCAGATACCAGTAGAGTCACTCCCAAAAATGTGCAGAATGGACACTAGGGAGAAGGCCTTTCAAATTCGGAGTATGACTTATGACAGCGGTAAGGAGACCTCACAGTCAGATTTAAAAATCAGGAGTATGAATCTAAGCAAAGCAGCAGTTCATTGACAGACACCTCTGATTCAGAGGATGGAGAGGTCCCTGCGTAAAGAGTCAGGTGTAATAGGTCGTCAACAAGCACTGAAAAGCCTACCGAACTGCAGCTGGCAAGCACCAACAGTGCAGTACCATCCTAAGCCAGCCAAAGGGCCTTGGAAGTACACAGACAAGGCCGAGATCTGACACTTAAGAGTGCCCAATGCCAAATGTTGGTCAACCTCTTTCTGTAGAAAGGTCAGGATCCTGCTGATAGCAAAGGATCTAGGATGCAGCTTCAACGATTCGCACCAAGCAATGTACGCTAGGGATGCACCGAAATGAAAATTTTGGACCGAAACCGAAAATGCAGGATGCCCTTGGCCGAAAACCGAAACCGAAAATGACTTTTTCCCCCAAAATTTTTTTTAAAATGGATAGAACAGGGGCATACACCAAAAACAGGCAGCGACGTACACCTGTCGCTGCCACCCTGTCACAGTATATGTACTGTGATGGGTTGGCAATAGGTTAATTTAATTACCAATGGTATTTGTATTATGCAGCATGAGGGGGTTAATGTATTGTCACTGCTGGTCACTCATCTATTAGTGACCGACCAGTGGCAGGTAATTAACCCCTTTGTGCTGCATTAGTGCAACCAGTGTTAATTAACACTGATACTGGTTGCACTAATGCAGCACAAAGGGGTTAATTACCTGCCTGGTCGGTCACTAATAGATGAGTGACCTGCAGTGACAATACATTAACCCCCTCATGCTGCATAATACTAATATCATTGGTAAGCTGCCTCAGCTCCCCCCCATCTCCCCCCACTCCCACTGCCTCAGCGTCCTCCTCCTCGGGTGTCCTGCATTCAAAAGTCCCACCTCTGGCCGGCGGCACCGCCTCTCAATGACGTCCCTACTACGATCTGTGCATTATGAATGGACATACCAGGTCGGGGGGCGGGGCGAGCGGCCGCTATAGAGAGAACTAATGTGATCCTTCCTGTCAGCTCAGCACGTCTATGTGTGAATGAGAACAGAAGTGAGCTGACACCGGAGGCGGGGGGGGGGGGGGGCGGGCGGAGTGGCCGCTATTAGCTGTAACTATGTGAGAGCTTCTCTTCCTTGTCAGCGGAGATACATGCCTGTCAGTGAAGTGAAGCTCTCACATAGTTACAGCTAATAGCCGCCGCTCCGCCCGCCCCCCGCCCCCGGTGTCAGCTCAGTTCTGTTCTCATTCACACATAGACGTGCTGAGCTGACAGGAAGGATCACATTAGTTCTCTCTATAGCGGCCGCTCGCCCCGCCCCCCGACCTGGTATGTCCATTCATAATGCACAGATTGTAGTAGGGACGTCACTGAGAGGCGGACGGCCGGCCAGGGGCGGGACTTTTAAAACCTGCCCTGCGCTGCGCCCTCCTCCTTCCCCACGGCGGCCATATTTTATTTTCGGCACTGTTAACCCATTATCGGCCGAAATGAGAGAGGCTCATTTTCGGCCGATAATTTCGGTGGCCGAAATTTCGGTGCATCCCTAATGTACGCTTTCCACGTACGATGATAAATCTTTAGAGAAGTGGACTTCCTAGCCTTGAGTAAGGTAGGGATCACAGAATCAGACAGACCCCTGTCCTTTAACACCTTGCTCTCAACAGCCAAGCCGTTAAAGCCAGCGACTGCAAAGCAGGATGGAAGATCTGACCCTGAGATAGAAGATCTTCCCGCAGAGGAAGTGTCCACGGACCTGCGACCTTCAGCCGAATCACGTTGGCATACCAGGATCTCCGGGGCTAATCTGGAGCCACCAGATTTACCGGAATCCCCTCCAACTCGTCTCTGCGTAGCAGGCGAGATAAAAGTTTCAGCAGAGGAAACACATAAATTAGCCCATACTGGCTCCAGGGAGCCACCAGGGCGTCTACTGCATTGGCCAGGATCTCTGGACCCAGCAACAAACTTTGAAACCTTCCTGTTTTGTCTGGAGGCAAACAGGTCCACATCCGGGGTCACCCTCCGGAGACACAGCTGGTGGAACACTTGCTGATGCAGGGACCACTCTCCCTGACCCAGGGTTTGGCGACTCAGGTAGTCCGCCTGCCAATTGTCTACGCCGGGAATGTACACGGAGGATAGGGCTGGGACATATTCCTCTGCCCAGCAGAGGATCTCGGCTACCTCCAGAGCCGCCAGGGCACTCCAGGTGACTCCTTGATGATTGACATATGACACGGCCGTGACATTGTCGGACTGGACTCAGAGAGAACACCCCTTGAGATTGTCCTTCCATTGGAACAGGCTCAACTTGATTGCTCTCAGTTCCAGAACGTTGATCGGGAGCTTGGACTCTTCCACCATCCAGGTCCCTTGAACATTCAGGGTGCCCAGCACTCCCCCCCAACCGGTCAAACAGTCGTCACCACTGTCCAGAATACTGGGAGGAAGGATTTCCTGTGGAGAAGATTCGGAGAGCTGAGCCACCAATTCAGAGAGTCCTTGGATCTCTGACTCAAATGAATCAGATTGTCCAGGGATAGAGGATCCTTGTCCAATTTGACAAGGATCTCCTGTTACAAAAGTCTTGCGTGGGCCTGAGCATAAGGTACGGTCTTGAAGGAGGACACCATCAGGCCCAGCACCTGCATAGATGACCTGGAGAGACACCAGGTCGCAAGCCAGCAGCGACAGAATTGCTTCCCTTAACTTCTGTAACTTCACAGGAGGTAGAAATACCTTTGCCGAAGCGGAATCTAGGATCATCCCTAGATACTCCAGTCTGGTTGTTGGAACCAGGCCAGATTTCTGAAGGTTGAGATTGCTTCAGAGTGTGAATGGTCACCTCCAAATCCCGTTCCAATGTCACAGACGAGTCCGCTCGGAGAAGATGATCGTCCAGGTACCCCAGAATCGCTATTCCTCTCTGTCATAGCAGAGCCAGGATAGGGGCTAACACCTTGGTGAAAACCCTGGGAGCAGAGGCGAGACCAAACAGTAACGCCACAAATTGAAAATGGTCCTTGCCCACCGCGATGCGGAGGAATCGTTGATGACACTGGCAAATAGGGACATGGAGATAGGCAACCTTGATATTGATTGAGGCTAGCAGGTCCCCCTGATGCAAGAATGCCACCAATGACCGCAGGGACTCCATGCAAAATTTCTGGACACGCACAAAGCGGTTCAGAGTTTTAAGGTCCAAGATTGGATGCAATTTGCCCTCCTTCCGTGAAACGATAAACAGGTTCGAATGGAACCCGCGAAAGCGTTCCTGATGAGGAACTGGTACAATCATGCCTTTTGACAGAATATCCCGAATCGCTTCCTGCAGCCCCGCAATGCAACAGTGAGGTCCAAGGATCCAGGAAGAAACTGAGAGGTCCCCCCCACCCCTGAAGTGGGTTGGGGCGCCCCTTCAGGCAGACCCCCCACTAAAAGTGTCTGGGGGGTCCGGAGTCCAGGGTAGGAGGGGAAGGTCCCAGGTGACCCTCATAGTGGAGGAGGGTGGTAGGAGGTATGGGTACCCGAGGGTCCTACTCACCTATGGAGGAGCCCACGTCCGCCCCAGGCCCACTAACCAGACGGGGGAACTGTACTTACCGGACCAAGCTGCTGAGGGTGGGCATCCATCCTGACAGACTGCCTCTGCAGCACAGTGAGGGCGCTGTCGGCCAAGGGGCACGCTGCAACGCTGGCATGCCATGTGTGTGCGTCCCGGTGGGGTGTTTCACCCGCTGGCCAGTCCCCGTCCCTGGGACTTTAGTCGCTATGAAGACCCAGCGCGGCGCTACGGTCTGCAAGCGCTCGCTGGCCCAAACTGGGAGACCGTAAGGCTCTCGTATAGCCAGTCCGAAACCCAGCTGGCATTCCACAGGAACTGGAGTCAGCAGCAACAAAAAATAAAATAAAAAAAGGTTCCCATTAAAACGTTTAAAACAGAGCTAGGACAAAAAGGTCCCAGCAGGGAGCTGTTTGGCCACCCCTAAGACCAGGCAGCTAAAACTGAAGATGCAACGGTGAGGCCAGGGGTAATAACCCAGGGATCCCGCCCCCCTGGGCGTTTCAAAGCCTTTGGCTCTACCTTGTCACTCCTAGTGGGAGGGGATTATTACCCATCCGTCCATGATTTAAAGCAGCAGCTACGTCCGTCGGTGAACGAAAGAGAAAAGGGGTTTAACATTCCAGTCCTCAAGAGGTTAAATATATTACCTTGAAGCATCTTTTGTCTTAAGGGTTTCCTTTTCATTTTCCTTTTCCTTCACGGAGTCGATTTCATTACATAATCTAGATGGAGAGCCATGCAGTCTTTTCTGTTCTCTGCTCCAGTTTAATCTAATTGGACAGTATAAAGTTAAAGATAAACTACTTATATTATGATTTTATTCAAAAGGAAATTCACAAAAAAAATATAAAATTATATTGGGCAGACAGCAGTGGAAGCAGAACGTTTGTAAAATTCTTAGCTTCGATTATAGTCTATATTAACTCAAAATGTACAAAAGCCTTATATAGTCATAAACCAATCCCATGTGGCAATCATAGATTTAAAGTGGACAAAAGTGCGTATACCAACGCACCAAAGGCCACCAAGATAAAATGTAACCTCTATTTCAGTAACCCAAGTTTGTTTCATGACCATAAAAAGTAAATTCCCATAGGGTAAGGTAAAAATAAATATATTATACTTGTTTTAAGTACCTCCAAGTAACAAATCTATATAGATGTCAACTGTATAGCAAACAATCAATATGTATAGGATACAATGATTGCAATATCAAAATATCAACCCCATATGGTACTATCATACATATACCCAAAACAGTTTTAAGATATATAACTGGGTATACTCAGTATGATCTTACAAGATCCGGATGTTCATCTGTCCCACCACGGTCTTTTCTTCCGAGCCTTCCAGGACGGCCCAAACAGTGAGAGATGATAGGCTCCTCCCTACCAGAAACACAATCAATTACAATCTGTTAAAAAGTCCCCACCCTTCCCGCTGGCCCTCAGTTGTAAAAAAAGTATCTTCCACAACCATTTTCCGAGGGAAGTGTTCTTCATAATTCTATAGGTACTTACCACCTAAGTTTATTCATATTACCATACACCCTTTTAACAAGGGCGGGTAGGCCGGCCGTCCTGGAAGGCTCGGAAGAAAAGACCGTTACCAGTAAACTAACGGTAAGTTTTCTCTCCTCGCCTTCCAGGACGGCCCAAACAGTGAGAGGATAATAGAGATCCTTTAAGGCCTACCTTAGGGTGGGACCACTGCCTTTAAGACCTTTCGGCCAAATGCTAGGTCTTATTGGGACAGTATTTCAATACGATAATGCTTCAGGAAGGTGTCATGACTGGACCAGGTGGCTGCAAAGCGGATCTGTTCCCATGATGCTCCAGTCTTCTCGGCCCAGGAAGTAGCAAGGGCTCTTGTTGAATGTGCTTTGACTTTAGCTGGGGCAGGAACACCTGATGACTCATAAGAGGTGGCAATTGCCTGCCTAATCCATCTAGACATCGAAGGCTTAAAAGCCTGCAAACCCTTTCTGGGCCCTGAATGAAGGACTGGGAGATGATTTGACCTCCTGAAGGATTTAGTTCTGTCTAAGTAAGTGAGAAGGGCTCTTCTCACATCTATACAGTGGAATTCTTCTTCCTTCTTATTTTTTGGTTTATCACAAAAAGAAGGTAGATTTATCTCCTGAGTCCTATGAAAAGAGGATGCTACTTTAGGTAAATACAGAGGATCTGGCCTTAGGACAATCCTATCTGGAAAAACTACCAAAAAAGGTTCTTTTATGGAAAGTGCTTGTAGATCACCTACTCTTCTTGCTGTTGTAATGGCTAGCAGGAAGGCCAATTTTAAAGAAAAAAATTTAAGGGAGATTTCCCTTAAAAGGTTCAAAAGGGTCCTTAGATAAAGCCTCTAGGGCCCTGGTCAGGTCCCAAGGAGGGAACCTGTCCTTAACAATAGGGGTAACCCTGTTTCTAGCTAACAAAAATCTTTTGATTAATGGCTCTTTTGCTAGACTAGTGTCCAAAAATACCAAAAGAGCCGCTACCTGTACCCTAAGGGTGTTGACTGCCACACCCTTATCTACTCCCTCTTGTAAAAAATCTAGAATTTTTGAAATAGAGGTAGAGGCAAATTCCCTTTGCCTATGCCAGGTAAAAAAAATTTTTCCATACTTTCAGATAAATGTTTCTAGTAACTGTTTTCCTGCTCAGTAAAAGAGTATCTACCACTCTTTCTGAGCATCCCTTAGACCCAAGTAGTTGGCGCTCAGTAACCAAGCTGTTAAACGGAAAAATTCCGGATTCCAACACAGTATTGGTCCCTGAGACAACAAGTCTGGGGAAATTGGAAGTTGCCAGGGGCAAGCTACTGACATGGCTTTCAGAATGGCAAACCAAGGCCTTTTGGGCCATCAAGGAGCAATTAGAATCAATTTCAGATTCTGGGACCCGCTCAGCTTCTGCAAAACTCTGGGGATTAGCATCAGAGGAGGGAAGGCATAGGCTAGGCTGAACCACCATGGTTGGGCTAGAGCATCCAAGCCCATGCTCCCTTCTGACCGAGTGAGGGAAAAAAATCTTTTCACTTTTCTGTTCCTAGCGGAGGCAAATAGATCTATTTCTGGTTGTCCGAACCTTTCCCCCAGAGACAAGACGACTCTGGGACTCAGTTCCCACTCTCCTTCCCTTACATGGTGGCGGCTGAGGAAATCTGCCTGCCAGTTCTTTCCCTTGATGTGAATGGCCACTATCGAAATAATTTTCCCTTCGGCCCAACCCAGGATGTGTTTGGTCAGGGAAAGAAGGGGACCTGACCTGGTCCCTCCTTGTCGATTCAGATAGGCCACAGTTGTGGTGTTGTCTGATAGAATTAGGACTTCTCTGTTCAGGATGAACTCTTGAAAGGCTTTTAGGGGTTTCCCCACCGCCTTCAACTCTCTGAAGTTGGAGGAGGCCTGTGCCGTTCTCTTGCTCCAAACTCGCCCCTTCCAGGTGAGCTCCCCAACCCTTGTTGCTGGCGTCTGTGGTAATCCTTACCGGATCTCACTGACCCCAAGGTCTGCCCTCTCCCAAGTTGTTGGGATTGGACCACCACTCTAAGGATGTCTGCACCTGTGGAGTGAGACTGACTAATTTGTCTAGAGATTCTATCTTTTTGTCCCAAGAGGACAGATGGAAGAAAAGAAGTTCTCTTGCATGAAGTTGTGCCCACACCACTGCTGGAATGCTGGCTGACATAAGTCCCAGAACCTTCAAGATCTCTCTCCTGGGCCAAGATTGAGCTCATCTTTTAGGGTTAGGACTGCAGAAACTATTTTTTCCCTCTTCTCTGTGGGAAGAAATAGTTTCTGGGACACTGAGTCCATCTGGAACCCCAGAAAAGACTGTATCTGTGCTGGTACCAGAGCTGACTTTTCTAGGTTTATAAGCCATCCCAGTTTCTGAAGGGAACTTATCACCCGCTGGGTGTCCACTTCCACTTGTGCCTCTGATTTGCCAAAAATCAGCAGGTCGTCCAAATAAGGGATCAAAGCTATCCCTTGAACGTGTAGATGTGCTACTGCCTCCACTAGGATTTTGGTAAAAATTCTTGGGCTGGCTGCTAGTCCAAAAGGTAGTGCTCTGAACTGCCAGTGTGTCGTTCCTTCTTTTGTCGCTAAGGCAAACCTCAGGAAGAAGAAGGACTGATGTTCTTGATGGATGGGGACATGCAGGTAAGCATCCTTGAGGTCTAATATAGTCATGAAGACGTCTTTCAGTAAATTTTTTCTCACTGAATATTTAGTCTCCATAGCAAATTTTTGGTAAAGCAGAAATGTGTTGAGCCCCTTTAAGTTTATTATCAGTCGATGCTTTCCGAGGGTTTTGGAACTACAAACACATGGGAGTAAAACCCCTGGAAGATTTGATCTTCTGGGACCGGAATTATTACAAGCTGCTCTGCTAATTCCTGAATTCCCAGTAGAAGGGCTTCTCTCTTCCGAGTGTCCTTGGGTAACTGCGTAAGGGTTATTGTAAAGGGGGGTACTGATGTGAATAGAAGCTTGTACCCCTCTTTTATCGAATACAAACGTTTTATTGAGCTTTGTAAACACAAAAAAGTCAACAAACAACAAAATCAAAGTATGACATATCTGAGCTGTGCAAATACATGTTATTCCAAACAAGTGTCTTACACATCACATAGTAATAAAAGGGGAGAAGAAAATATATCATATGACATATAATGATATGTAAAGTGGCGGTGTAGTATGCTTTATAAGCGGTGATGTAAACATGCATTCGTAGAGAACATAGGAAACAGAATGACAAACTAAAGTCACCTCCATAGTCCAACTATACCGATTTCCATGTATGCATACTTAGGGAAAATGAACAAAAATAACATTAACAAAATGTTCCTGACATATTACCGAGAGGATATATGGGGAGGCTGAGATTTCTTCCCAGCTGGAAAGAAATTGTGTCAGTCTGCCCCCTACGTTGACTTTTAAGGCATTTGTTGTCTCTTGAAACCAAAGGAAAGGGGGGGGGAGCAAGTTGTTTCTTTGCTTTCCCCTCCGAAAAGTCCAATTTTTTGCAGGTTCCCTTTTGTTTCTTTGCTGTCTTTGGTCCCTGGGGCCACGAAAAAATTTCCTGTTTACCTCTTTTTTGGGTTTGACTGGAAATTTCTTTCCCTTTTCTGAGGATCTGGTGAGAACCTCATCTAATCCAGGGCCGAACATGAGGGACCCCTCAAAGGGAAGACCACAGAGCTTGGACTTTGAGGCAACGTCCCCCTCCCATTTTTTTAGCCAGATAGCTCTTCTGGTGGAATTAATGAGAGCAGCTGTCTTGGCTGAGGCTACCACAGATCCGACCACCGCATCTGCTATGTAGGCCACTGCCTTACCAATCACCGAAAGGGAGTCCTGTACGTCCAAAGTTTTGGTCTGAGAAAAATTTTTACTCAGTCTGTCAACCCAAAAGAAAGCATTTCTTGCTACACAAGAAGCGGCCAATACCGGAGCCATAGCAGATGCATTGGCATCCCAAGCCTTTCTGAGCAAGGACTCCGCTTTGCGGTTCATGGCATCTTTAATGTTACCTGAATCCACAAAGGAGAGGTCTGACCTTTTAGTCACTTGAGCTAAAGAGGCATCCAGTCTTGGTTTTTTAAAGAACTTTTCTGTTTCCTCCTCTTTAAATGGAAACCTTCTTTTCCAAGACCATGGTTTATTCAACCTGTTCTCAGGTAGTTGCCATTGTTTAAGGATTAACTCCTTCAGGGAATGGTGGATAGGTAAGACTCTAGAAGGGCTTTTTCCTAGTCCTTTATAGATAGAGCTTATCCTGTGCTGAAGTCTCTTTGGGTAAGTCCGGTATCTCTTCTGAGGTATAAATAGCCTGAAGGAGACCCTGCATATTCTCCAAACCAAATAGGTTTTTTGATGGTTCTGCCTCACCTGGAGCATCTGAGTCCCTGTTCCCTTCACCTTCTGAGCAGGTTTGGGAATCTGAGCGGTTCTCCTCTGGTGAAAACCTAATCTCTTCCCTAATTTGTGCTGAAGGGATACTTTGAGAAGATGGCAGAGGACCTGAAAGTCCTGTCCTAGGTAAAGAGCTTCCTGTGGAAGAGGTACCTTCCAACGAAGAAGGATCTTTGGGTTCTATAGTACTTGGGGTTCCTACTGAAGAACGTACAGTTTTAATAGTGGTTAACATTTCCTCTTGTACTGTCTTAAGGAAATCTTTCATTAACCCTGAAGCTTCTTTCCCTGCCACCTTGTAAATACATTTAGGGCAGAAAAGTTTAGTGTAGGAACTGGATAGCTTATCCCCGCAATTACCACACTTCTTATAGGAAACAGAGCCTGATAAAGCTGGGGTAGCAGTAGAAGTCTCATGTGAACCGCTCAGGGACTCTGGAAGGCAGGATTCAAAGCAATACAAGTATCACTCTTCCCAAAAAAAACAATTACATTTGAAAACCATTAGAAAGGACATAGCATGGTCCGACTAAGGTCGGGAGAAATGGGACGATTTCCAGGCATGTTTAAGTCGGTACCAGCAGACTTTAAGGGAACAACCCATAAGGATACATTGTCCGCACTTATCTGGTTCCAACCTAGGTTTCGTCACCGACACCTGGACCGGCCTCTCCTCCTCCTTCCCCGGAGGATGAGACGTGGAGGGCTTCATTTCCCCAGCAGTTGCCCGAGCTGTGACAGCTTTCAAGTCTGCTTTACCGCTAGCAAGCGGTTCCGGCGTCTCCTCCACACTTTTCTTCTTCTTCATACTTGCGCGCGTTCTGACGTTGTACCGGAAGTTCCGGTTTGAAGATGAGGCTTGAAGCGCCCGTCCGGCGGGAAATTCAAAATCCTTTTCGTGGAGGAGAGCTGCTGGTGCCGGAGAACAGGCCTGGAAAGACACCTCAGGTGACTGACGTCCTGTATACCTGTGGGTGACCTGTGAGAAGCCTATGGAGGCGGCAGGTAGCGCTCAGCACTTCAGAAGGCCCTTTGCTGTACCTGGCTCACAGGGGTACCGTTCGACTCTCAGAGTCTGCAGGTCAGTGAACATAAACGTTTCGTTGCAGGAAGAAACACAATCTAAACTGAGGGCCAGAGGGAAGGGTGGGGCCTTTTAACAGATTGTAATTGATTGTGTTTCCGGTAGGGAGGAGCCTATCATCTCTCACGGTTTGGGCTGTCCTGGAAGGCGAGGAGAGAAATGTACATTAATTGAGAAAGGAATAGTTTCTAAAAATCCTATCTCATTCAGAATGTGAAGCTATTTCTCTGACGGCCTATTAAGAACCCTCTCTCTCAGATATGTAATGCAGGTACACATCCATGTGGACCCAAAAACCCTACTAATGGACGAGCCCCATATTCAACATATCCACAAAAAATCCTTCTCTAGTAGAAAATCAAGGTCTTGGCAGGCATATTTTTGTACTTCACCCCCAGCAAAAAAGGAAAAAAAGATTAAGGTGGAAAGGATAAGTAAATCATGTGACCCTTAAGAAAAAAGCAATGGAAAACTGTGGGCCCCCAAAAGGACCTTAAACCTTAAATGTTTGGCTGCTATATTAGAGCTTCGTCAGGTGAAAATAATAAAGTGGTGCGCAAGAAAAACCCAAATCAAACTGAACTGCCAAGTCACATGGTGAAGAAAAAATGGCGTCTTTTACTTGTACTCCTCTTATTGAGGCGGCTGGTTGGCAAGTAGTTAAACAAATACAGTCCATAAAAAGGTAGGAAATAAAGCACAGACAACATGTCAAAGAATTACTGTTCACACACAAAAAGGTAAAAATGTAAAAACTTCATTCAGACCATATGAGGCACATGAACTTAAAACAAAATTTCCATCTAGCGTCATGTTTTAAAAAGAGGTTTATCCAAATTACCCTTCCTTGGACCTAATTGGAATTAGTCAATAATGCAAAACTTTAACAATTCAGCCTTTCCTCCATGTTTCCCCAAAAACATACCTGGCAATGGGTCCGTCCCTTTTTGTGCAATATCATTTATATGCTCAAATACTCTGCGTCTAAATTGGCATTTGTCAAAATACTGAAGTATGCAAGGACATTTCATGACATATATAATTTCCTCAGAATTGCAATTAAAGAATGACTGTCATTTTTAGGATTCACACATTTTTTTTTACTCTGGGAACATAAGAAAATACCTTGCAATGTCCGCATTTAGCCTCCCAGCGGTCTATTTGGTAACCATGTGGGAGTGGCCTTTGTTGGAGCATTTCGTAAATGACTATGCACTAGCATGTTTCTTAAATTCCTACCTCTTTTGTAGGTAATCAAGGGATTTTTCAGAAGAATTTAGGATAAGTCCTTATTATGTAAAACTTCCCAATATTTTTTAAATTATGTTGAAGATCTGACCTGCCTGATTAGAGAATGCATTTATTATTCACATTCCTACCTTGTCATCCATCCTAACTAGTTTCTGACCAAGTAGGGTCTCCCTTGGAACTGTATTCACCTCCTTACAGTAGATTACTGAGACCCCAGAGGCAATCCCACAGGTCAATTTATGCAAGCTAAAATGAAATTGCTCAACAGAGAAAGCCTTTCAGGTTGCAAGCATTCAATTGGTAGGGAGATATAGTAGATGGTGTTATCTTAGTGATCTAAAAAGATCATATGATAAGGTGACTACAGTCCAAAGGGAAACCCTACTTTGGCAGAAACGAGTTAGGACTAAGTTAGAAATACTTCTGGATTAATGAAATAAAAAAGGTTAAAATTTTATCTTGATAGCCTTTGGTGCTTTGGGATACGCACCCTCATCCAGCTTGAATATATAGTCTATATTATTAGAGTGGATTTCCAACAATCACTTTAAAAAGCACTGCATGTAAATTGCTTGTGAAAGTAGTAACATCCATATTTGGTAGCCAATACCATAATTTTAATATTCTTCATATTATCGGATTCCCTTTTCTGACTCTAGCAGGAGGACAAGTTATCCAATTAACACAAATTTTCAGTGTGGCCATACCCACTACAACCTCCAATAAATTTTGCAAAACAATAAAATATGAAGGCAAACCTAAACAATCAATTTGTACAGACCCTTAAATTGCATAAATATTGGTAGATCCAACAATAATCATATTGTATAGTGTATGGTCAGCTTTTTGGTTTGCTATTTTATTAGGCAGTGAATGAGGTCACTTATTATATTCCAGTGGTTACTAGTGTACCTTTTCGGAGAAGCTGGTGGAGATGTTGGGTTTGGAGGCACCCAAGGAGTTTTCTTCTCTCTGACAACAAGACGGTTCTCCTTTAGCTTGAAAGCCACAGTTTTCTCCTGGAAGTGTGAATGCCGGGAGGGCCCTGTCTTTCGAGGCATTCTGAATCCCTACAAGTGGCATAAGGGAACACTTTGCATTCAAAAAAATAAATTCATCTCTGTGACTATCAAGCATGTTTTCTGCCAGTCTATTAACAGGGAAAATCAGGGCACCAATCAAACTACTGGGGACAAAAATCAGGCTGCCTCTCACATAGCAAAGTCTCTTTGAAAGGTTTACCATATATATCCAAAAATCTACAGAATTATGAGTATGGGTCAAGTCACAGGCAGTGCAAATTTACAGCAGCCAAAAAAGAAAATTTATGACAAAAGCTGGCTATACAGAAAATTTTGTTTGAAATTTTTCATGCTAGGAACATTCATAAGATCAAATCGATGTTCAGTTTTGACCACAACAATGAGAAAATTCAGAGGATCAGGTTGGAAAATTTGTCTCAAACCAATGAATGTCTAACAGTGAATGTGGTTTTAGCTTAGGAAATGCTAATAATTCCAAAATCACAAAAGGGGAACCCCCTAAGGGTTGTGGGACTTCAGGGGCAAGGAGAACACAAACACATCTATAAAAAATATAATATTTAATGAATCATATTATAAGACATGTTTCACATACATTTAAAAAAAAAAAAAAGAGAATAGTACACATGCTCTTGATACAGAAATGTGTACAGAGACATATATAGATTGTAGCATAACAGATGTTGCACTTGTTTCCAACACGTTTCGGGAAATACCCTTCGTCAGGGTAGGCATGTCCTCTGGGGGTCTTCTTTCCTCCTTCTCCCCCCTCCGTTGATACAGAAGCCTGTCTGATTACGTACACACTCTGTTTTTTTTTTTTTTATTTACTTTTCTTATAAGGCTTAAAGATACATACCAAGCTAAGTTATTTATAAACATTTGGGACAACATTGGTCTCAGTATACTTATAACTTATGTTATGATTGTATGATGGAGTATTTGGGCTCTTTCAGGGACCTCTGTGGAGAAAACTGGGACCAACTTCTTTTTCTTCTATCCCTTATTTATTTTATATTTATCTACACCCCTGAAGAATGGTATTTCCCAAAACGCATTGGAAACAAGTGCAACATCTGTTATGCTACTATCTATATATGTCTCTATACACATTTCTGCATCAATATCATGTGTACTATTCTCTCTTTTTAAATGTATGTGAAACATGATTCATCCTACTTCTTCTATGCAGCACTGCCTTGCTGTGCAACAGAATTTATAAACACCCCCTAAATTCTGTGCAGCCTGTATAATTACAGCATACACTATACAGGGATATTGGGTTAGGAGCACAAACCTTGGGTCTTTGAGGAATCAACACACCCTTGTTCTTGTTCTGTCCAGCCTCTGCTCTAGGCAGGTCCTTCAGATGACCAGAATGAATTAATGTTTCTATAGCAGACCGAAGTACTGCTTGTCTTTCTGGCGGCGATGTCTCTAGTGCAGGCCCAGGGTCAGTCTGTGTGGCAACACCAAGTGATTCTGGGGCATCATCTACATAACATAATTTATAATTAGGTTTTAGAATATCATAATTGTTACACAACAAAACAGATTCATCAAAACCTAACAAAAACAAGGATTTTCAGAGGGTAAATTATGACCTTTTCCTGTAAGAGTTGACTGTTAATCTGCTGTGCCATATTTACATGCTGCTACATCTTAAACATTTCTAGGTTCTCTGTCAAGTGACCTGCTGCATGTAAGAAAACAAGCCAACTAGAGCATACTGAATCCGTGTGGATCAAAGCAGGCCATACACTTGAAGTGAAACACAATCACCATGTAGTACTCCTACATAGGAAGCACAGCCAACTGTAATAGAAAGTATAATTTTGCCTGGCTAGTTATACTAGGGTTTCAGCTGCTGCAATAGTACACAGCTTTCGCTTATTAACAACTTCAGCCCTGGAAGGTTTTACCCCCTTCCTGACCAGGCCCTATTTTTTGCGATTCGGCACTGCGTTATTTTAACTGACAATTACGCGGCCGTGCAACGCTGTACCCAAACAAAATTGACGTCCTTTTTTTTTCTACAAATAGAGCTTTATTTTGGTGGAATTTGGTCACCTGTGCGATTTTTATTTTTTGCGCTATAAACAAAAAAAGAGCGACAATTGTGAAAAAAAACAATATTTTTCACATTCTGCTATAGGACATTCCCGAAAAAAAAAAAAGAAATTTAAAAATTGAAATTTAACATTTTAGGCCAATTGGTTTTCTGCTACATATTTTTGGTAAAGGGGAAAAAAACCCAAAATAAATAAAAAAATCGCAATAAGCGTATTTTGATTGGTTTGCATAAAAGTTATCGCGTCTACTAACTACGGGAAAGATTTATGTCATTTTTATTGTTTTTTTTTTTTTTTTTTTTACTAGTAATGGCAGCGATCTGCGATTTTTAGCGGGACTGCGACATTGCAGTGGACAGATCGGAACCCTGACATTTTTGACACTTTTGGGGGTACCAGTGACATTACTACAATAATCAGTGCCAAAAACCCTTCGATCGCCCTAGATCAGGAGTTCCCAAACTGTGGGTCGGGACCCACTGGTGGGTCGCGAGCTGCATTTAAGTGGGTCGCCCTGAGCCGGAAATCACTGAGAGCGGGCCCGCCTAAATTGTGCTGTGCGAGCCTGCGCAAATTACAGAGAGCCAGAGCAGTCAAATTGCGATGGATTCAGGACCCTGCCCATGCAGTTTACAGAGGCTATTCTGCATTGCCCACGAGGATACAGGATACTTGCATCAGTGAGTACGTATGTGGGCTGTTATGTAGTAGGTAGGATATGTTCATGGAGTGCAGAGCCAGCTCTTCGGTCCTGCTGGTGGCAGCGGTGGTGGCTAGATTGGTGGAGGGATTCTCTCAGGCTCAGCTATAGCGGGCAGAGACGGCAGCCTCGGTTTCATAGGAGGAGCAGGTGGCCCGGCGGTGTCAGGAGTTCATGGCAGCTTCTGTGACCCGAGTAGAGGATCTGAAGGAGAAGAGCCAGGACACCAAGACCAGCATAGAGCTCCTCATCATGGAGACACTGGGTTTCTGTAGCACTTTACAATATTCAATTACAAGCAAGTGGGTCCCGAAAAATAACTGTATTCAGAAGTGGGTCTCGGCCCAAAAAAGTTTGGGAAGCCCTGCCCTCGATATTTAACCCCATTATCAGCCAGTGTCATTAGTACAGTGACTGCATATTTTTAGCACTTATCCCTGTATTAGTGTCACTGGTTCCCACAAAGTGTAAAATGCCTGCCATACTATTACAGTCCTGCTATAAGTCGCGGATCACTGCCATTACTAGTATAAAAAAATAAAAAATAAATAAATACAAATTCCAGTATCTATACCATAGTTTGACTCTTTAATTGGCCTAAATTTATGAAGATATTAGTTTTTGTTTGTTATTGAATATATTTTATAGCAGACGAGTAGAAAATTTAGTTTTTTGTTTTTTAAATTTTCGGTCTTTTTTAGTGCAAAAAATTAAAAAAAAAAAAAAAAAACAGGAGGTGATCAAATGCCACCAAAAGAAAGCTATATTTGCGTGAAAAAAAATGGTATAAAATTTCATTCATGTATAGCAATGCATGACTGCGCCATTGGCAGTTAGAGTAACGCATTGCCAAAAGGCAAAAAATGGCCAGGTCATGAAGGAGGTAAATCTTCCAAAGGTCAAGTGGTAAAGCAATAAATATGCTCAAGCAAAACAGAAAACAGCGTTCTTACCTGTTAACTCCCTTTTCAGGAAATTTCCAGGACGGCTCAAGGAGAGAGAGGCTCCTCCCACATTACACAGGAAACACATGATCCACATTATAAAAATGGCTGCTCACCAGCAGTACCTCAGTAATAAACAAATAACCGAAGGCTGTGCTAGATATCGTATTACTCTATTGGTAGACCATCAACATTAGTCACTGTTATACCCCCATAACCATATGTCAGACACATAGATCATTACGGGGGGAAATTGGCACAGTGCTGGAAGATTCCGGATAAGTGAGTTAACAGATAACTCCAAGTCATCTTCCAGGAGGGCTCACAGAGGGGACAACGTAGAGCTACCTGATTAGGGCGGGACCACTGCTTGGAGCACTTTTCTCCCGAAGGCCTGATCTTGGCTTGAGAGTAGGTCCAACCTGTAGTGCTTCATAAAAGTTTGGAAGCTGGTCCAGGTAGCGGTTTGCAGATCTGGAGTGGTGATGCTCCGACCCTTTCTGCCCAAGAAGTAGCAACTGCTCTGGTAGAATGGGGTTTGATTATTGAAGGTGGAGTCAAAGAGGATGCCTTTTATGCCTCATATATTGCTGCCTTTAGCCATCTGCCAATGGTATTTTTTTTTGAAGCCTTCCTACCTTTGTAGGGTCTGGAAAAAAGAACGAATAGCCCCGTTTTAGATCTGCAGTCTTTTGTGCGTGCGATGTATGCGATCATACACCTCCTGACCTCTACCCTATTGAATTCTTCTTTAGCGTTACTTGGATTTGCACAGAACGATGGGATAACGATTTCCTCTGTTCTATGAAATTTGCTTGCAACTTTTGGAAGAAAAGCAGGGTCCAACGACCGGACAATTTAGTACTGCGAAATAATGCAATACGGTTCCGCGACAGAAAATGCATGAATTTCGCTGACCCTTCTAGCTGAAACCAAGGCCACTGCAAGATTTTTTCAGCGTTAGGAATCTGATGGAACAGGTCTCAGGAGGCTCGAAGGGTTCACTGCAAAAACTTTACAGGACAATGGTCAGGTCCCAAGAAGGAAACTTGGCGGTGACTTGGATGCATTTTCACCCAATGGCCGTCAAAAAATCTCTAAAATAAAGGATTCTCAGCTATTCTGAAACTCAAAAAATTGGAAAGGGCTGCCACCTGGACTTTGAACGTACTGAGAGCTAGCCCTTTGTCTGCTCCCTGTTGTATGAAAGTCCAGTATTGCTGGAACCACTGGACCTTCCACCTTGACGTTGTTTATGTGCCAGCTGCAGAACTTCTTCCAGATCTTCGTATAGATTGAGTTTGTGGAAGACTTCCTGCTGGTATTGTGTCTATCACCTTTTCTGACAGACGCTTCTGAGTTAGCAACTCCCTTTCTGAAGCCAAGCCGTCAGAGAAAGTTGGCCCACGCCAGGATGATCAGCTGCTCCCTGGTAGATCAGATCCGGTGTGCAAGGTAGATTCCAAGATTTTGCTATGCTGAGCTTTAGTAACCCCATGAACCAAGCCCTTTTTCGGTCAGTAGGGTGCTATTAAAATCCCTCTTGCTGATGAGAATCATGGGGATAAGGGCAAACGGTGGAAAGGCCATACACCAGTCCTGTTTTCCAAGGCTGAGATAGGGCATCCAGACCCGCACTGAGTGGGTCTCTTTACAAAGAAACACATTTTTCTTTGCAAACAAATCAATTTGGGGATTTCCCCATCTTGCTGTGATATGTTCGAATATGGTCTGGTTTAGGCCCCATTCTGTTTCGTACAATACTTCCCTACTTAGAAAATCTGCTAGGGTGTTTTGTTCTCCCTTTAGGTGCACTGTCACTAAGGAGGCCAGATTATTCTCTGCCCACATAAAGATCTCTTCCGCAATGATCATAAGGCTTGCTGCCCTTGTTCCGCCTTGTTTGTTTATGTAGCTGACTGCTGTGATGTCATCCGAGAATATTTTCACATACCTACCCTTTATGGTTGGGCTGAAGAACAACATTGATTCCATCACTGCTCTCAGCTCCTTGGTGTTGGGATGAGTGGCTGATCCACCGACTGTCCAAGCTGCCTTGGACCATTTGCTCGTTCATATGAGCTCCCCAACCTCTTGCACTTGCATCCATCGTGATTATGACCGGAATTTGCTGTGAACACAGGCGTCCCACTGTGAGGTTTTCTCGTCTTAACCACCACTGGATTGATGCCTTCACTTCTGGAGGATTTTCCACTATCAGTGGAAGCAATTTCTTCTGCCCATTCCAGACTGATAGCATGAAAGCCTGCAGATGCCTCAATGTGCCTGAGCCCACAGAACCCCCGGGATGGCTCCCCTGGTTAAATAAATTGATTCCACATAGAATCTTTTGTATTTCACATGTGTTAAAATTATTCAGATTCAGGATAAGATGGTACTTGCCTGACGGCTTCTGTCTAAAAAGATGGGAGAGTGAAACCCTCCCTTTCTCTGGCTTGGAGAGATGCAGCTGATCGCTTTTTGATTCAACATCTCCCGAAGAAGGGAAGACATATCCTTTGCCTTCTTTCTGTCTCTGGGCAGATTTGTCGCCATGAATTTTGTTTGGGGTATGGCAATCAGCCCTATACAGTATCCTGATTTTATTAGATCCAGAATAAATTTTTTTTTGGTGATTTTGTGCCACTGTGGGAAGAAGGACTCCAGTCCTCCTCCCACCTAGCCGCCTGAGTCATTAAGGATTTTGTTTTGGCTGGGAGGGTTTGAAAGAAAACCTCCTCTTCCTTTCCCCCTATTGTAGTTCCATCGCCTCTTCTGGTCTTGTTTGTCTTGTTCCGACCTTTGTTACCTCTTAAAAGGCACGAAAATTCCTCCTTCCCCCCTTGCTGTTTTGTAGGGATGGGGAATCCCTTTATCTTGTTGGCCGACCTCTCCAAGACCGACTCGAGTTCCTCGCCAAAAAGCAACTCCCCGGAGAAGGGAAGGGCACAGAGTCTTGACTTTGAGGCAGGATCCCCACTACAGGATTTTAGCCAGACTGATCTCCTTGCCTCATTTATGAGGGCTGTGGACCTGGCAGTGAACGTCACTGCTTCGGTGGAGGCGTCGACAATGTATTCTACCGTCTTGTTTAGGGTAGGAAGAGCATCTAAGATTTCTTCTTTCGCAGTATCCCCTTCTAGGAGGGAGCAGAGTCGTTTAAGCCTTAGGTCCAGTGTATGGGCTACACAGGTGGTGGCTAGAGCGGGTTTGAAATTTGCTGCTAAAATACCCTTCTGTTTTTCTATCCATTGGATCCTGAAGGGATCCTGCATCTTCAAATCTAACTCTTGACTTTTTTGATACTTTGGTTAGTGAAGCAAAAATTTTGGGGAATTTATCCTAAATCGCGGCATCTTGTATTGCTATGCTTGTAGTCTTTACTCATAGCTGGTGTCCTCCATTCCCCTAATTATCTTTGTTGCCCTTCTCTGGACTCTCTCCAGTTCTAGCACATCCTTTCTGAGGACCGGTACCTGGAACTGGACAGCATACTCGAGATGCGGCCAGACCAGAGTCTTGTAGAGTGGGAGAATTATCGTTTTATCTCTGGAGTGAATCCCCTTTTTTATGCATGCCAGTGTTCTATTGGCTTTGCTGCAGCAGCTTGACATTGCATGCCCCTGCTAAGCTTGTTGTCTACTAGGACCCCCGGGTCCTTTTCCCATCTTTGATTCACCCAGAGGTTCTCCTGCCAGCGAGTAACTTGTGTTCTTATTTCTGGCACCCAAGTGCATTACCTTACATTTTTCAACATTAAACCTCATTTGCCCTGTAACTGCCCCTCCTATTAGTTTGTTCAGGTCTTCTTGTAAGGTTTCCACGTCCTGTATGGAAGATATTGCCCTACTTAGCTTAGTATCGTCCGCAAATACTGAGATTGTGCTGGATATCCCATCCTCTAGGTCGTTTATGAATTAAACAGGATTGGTCTCAGGACAGATCCTTGGGAAACTCCACTTTAAACAAATTTCCTACCAAAAACATCACATCTTTTCTTGGGTGTCTCCCTTTGCTTTCTTTAGGATCCTGAGTTTTATCCTAAAAAAAAAAAAAAAAAAACAGAAAGAGCAAGGGACCACTATGACTCCACCGGGCCAAGACCGCTGAGTAACTTAGATATACCATGTAAGTGTGCCCAACCAGACACCACCTAGTGCTGGTCCCACCACTGGATGACTAGAAAAAACCCCCACCATTCCACCTGGAAGGTAGTGTGGTGTTCTGTCACCCTCACACCCCAGTGACCCCTCCACTAGGAAAAAAAAAAGAAAACACAAGAGCCCCACACAAAAAAAGAAAACACAAGAGCCCCACACAGACCCCCTTTTCCTTACCTTAGGGCCAGACTCCTCCGACACCTCCAGGCCTGCCTTCCCGACAGTAGCCACCTCCATGGTGACTTGCTGGACCGACTGCCACGCTGCTCTGCCGTATTTACGGGTTTAGGTGTGTAGCAGGGAATCCCGGACTGGCGCTGTGTATTTGGCGCCTCCAGAAGTGCTGTGGTGCCCCACCATCTCGGCCAGCGTCCTCGCCACGTTTTCACCTACTCAAAATAGCTGCCATACCACTTCCCGTCAGCACTTTCATCACTTCCACCCGCTGGAGGAAATGACATCATCATCGCGTGCCTGGCCGCATGGGGAGAAGGCTGAGCTGCTCACCTGAGCCAGGCAATGGAGCAACACTTGGGAGAGAGACACTGAGTCAAACTGTCCCTGCTACCAGCGCATCCACAAGGTAGGGGGTCCCTGATTGCAGCATCCTGTCTTCTTTTTTCCATTCCTGAGAACAGCTCTGGATGCACCAAGCTGATTGTATCCCTAGGTTCACTGCCCCTGTAAACGGGATTCAGCAGCGGGAGGCCCCTGCCACTTAGCACAAAGGCCAGAGAAAATAAACTCTTCCAGTCTGGCTGGAGGAAACACATATACTGAGGTATTGCTGGTGAGCAGCCATTTTTATAATGTGGATCATAATGCGTTTTCTATGTTAGGTGGGAGGAGCCTCTCTTTATTTGTAAGCCGTTCTGGAAGATGACTTGGAAAAATAGCCTAAATCATTTTTAATGCCCATTTGCACAGAACTAACATACATGTACTTTCACTGGGTTGGGATCGCACCAGACGAGCCAAGGACTTCGCCGCCAACGGCCTTTGGAAAAAATAGCCAAGGCGGAAATCTGCCCCCTGATGGTGCCCAGAGCCAAACGTTTATCTACACCCACTCGTAGAAACTCGAACAGGCAACAAAGGAGCGGGGAGAAACCATCTGCGACTCACACCAAGTAATGTACGCCTTCCAGACTCTATGATAAAACCTTCCTGGAAGTAGATTTCCTAGCCTTCAACAGACTCCGACAGCCCTCTGCCTTTCAGCACCTGGCTTTCAATAGCCACGCCTTTAAAGCCAGCAACCGTAAAGCAGGATGGAAGATTGGTCCCTGAGACAGAAGAGCTTCCCTGAGAGGAAGTTTCCAAGGGACATCTGTTACCAGCCATGCCAGGCCTGCGCACCAAGACCGACGAGGCCAGTCTGGTGCCACCAGAATGACTGGAATTCCTTCTACTTCGACTCTACGTCTCGACAGAAGTTGCATTGGAGGAAAGGAGTAAATCAGACGACACTGACCAAAGGAGCCACCAGGGCATCTGTGGCATCGGCCAGAGGATCCCGAGACCTTGACACGAACCTCTGCACCTTCTTGTTGAGACAGGAAGGCAGCAGGTCCACATCGGGGGTCCCCCACCAAAGACACATTTGATGAAATACCTCCGGATGAAGAGACCATTCTCCTGGATCCAACGTCTGCCGACAGATAGTCCGATTGCCAATTTTCTACCCCCCGGAATGTGTACAGCAGAGAGGGTCGGAAAATATTTTTCTGCTCACCTCAAGATGCCGGCCATTTCCCAGGCCGCCAGGGCACTCTTTGTGCCCCCTTGATGATTGACATACGCCACAGCCGTAGCATTGTTCGATTGTATCCGCACAGGGCATCCCTGCAGATTATCCGTCCATTGAGACAAAGTCTGATCGCCTGAATTTCCAGGATGTTGATCGGCAACCTAGACTCCTCCCGAGTCCAGACACCTTGGGCTGAACACACTCCCAAGACACCTCCCCATCCGGACAGCCTGGCATCCATGGTGATTACAGTCCAATTGAGGGGATGAAAAGATTTCCCCAAGACGTAGGGCCGGGGAGCGGAGCCACCATAGGAGAGACTCCCTCAAACCCCGACTCAACAGAATCAGATTATCCAATGACAGCGGATCCTTGTTCCATTTAATCAGAATCTCCCTTTGCAAAAGGTCTGGTATGGAACTGCCCAAACAGAACTGCATTAAAAAGGTGGAGACCATAAGACCCAGCACTTACATGCAAGTTCTGAGTGATGATCGATGGTTGGACAACAGGACCCGAACAGCCTCCTGTAGCTTCAGTAGTTTTGTCTGAGGAAGAAACACAGGGCTGACGCTGCATCCAGCATCAGACCCATGTAGTCTTGCAGAGTTCGCACTGTAACGTCCAAATCGGCTTCTAGAGCCGAGGAAGACTCTGCACACAGAAGCAGATTGTCCAGGTAACCCACTATAGCGATCCCTTTCTGCCGTAACAAGGTCAACACTGGGGCCAAAACCTTTGTGAACACTCGAGGGGCTGAAGCAAGACCAAAGGATAACACCACAAATTGAGAGTGCTTCTTGCCCATGGCAAAACGAAGAAAAGGCTGATGCTCGACATGTATTGAAATATGAAGGTAATCGTCCTTGAGATTCATACAAGCCATCAGATCTCCATGATGAAGGAAAGCAACTACTGTGCGGATGGACTCCATCCAAAATTTCTGAACCTGCAACAAAAGGGTTCAGAGCCTTGATATCCAAGATCGGACGAACCTTGCCTTCCTTCCTGGGAACTGTAAACAGATTTGAATAAAAACCTTGGAAATGGCCCTGTAGCCGCTCAGGAGACAGGCATAAGTTGGAAGGAAAGAAACTTGCCAGAGGCAAGGACCAAAACTCGATCTTGTAACCAAACCGAATCAGTTCATGGACCCATTTGTCCTGAATGAACAAGGTCCACGGATCTGGAAAGAAACAAAGATGTCCCCCCACCCCAGATGCGGGTGAGGGCGCCCCTTCAGGCTGGGGAAGGTTTGTCTGCAGAACCAGAGGCGCCCGCTATGGACTTACCATTCCAGGGTCTCTTGGAGCCTCCCGCAAAGTTAGGGGTGGATCTCGAGCCCTTTTCCTGTGATCCAGACAGATGAAAGGGATGCCTGTGAGCCGAAAAGAAGGGAACCCTCTAACAGCAAAGTTCCTTGCCCTTAGTAGCCTGTGGAAGCAAAGTACTCTTGCCTCCCGTAAGGCCCTTGATGATCTCTTCCATAGAGGCACCGAACAAACGGTCACCAACAAAGGGAAGATCAGTCAGTACCTTTTTAGAAGTCTGGTCAGCTGACCAGTACTTCAACCAGATCATGCGGCGAAGGATCACCACTGTCACAGAAACCCTGCTGGAAAGTGGGGCCACATCACAAATAAACTAACACTTGGATCAACTGATCCACCAGGTCCGCCAGCTCAGAAGGATGTTGACTCCCCTCCAGATCCTGGCGCAAAATCTTAGCCCATTCTGTTAAGGTCTGAGATACCAAGGTGACAGCAAATACCGGTCTTAAAATTGAACCAGCCACAGTGAAAAGATACCGGACCAGAGCCTCCGCTATTTTGTCCACGGGATCCTTAAAAGACGGGGAATCTTCCAGCGGCAAAAGTGTGGTCTTATTCAGCCTGGAAACTTGAGAGTCCACCGATGGTGGAACCGTCAGTTTCTGCAGAAGAGACTCCTCAAAGGGATATCTTCTAGCAAAACGCTTCGGTATTCCAACCATGCGTTTTGGGGAACCCCATTGACTAGCGACAATCTCGTCAAAATAAGCAGGAAAGGGAAAAACCTTATTTACCTTGGAAGATTAGTGGGTGCCAAATTGCACCGGCGTCGCCAACTCGGCAGCAGTGGAGACCTCCAACTTCAAAGTTTCCCGCACTGATACAATCAGAGCCTCCACCAGCCCTTTATCATGCGCGGCTGCAGAGGAGGACGACTCATCCTCCCTATTGGAGAACTCAGCGTGCATGGATGCAGACCCAGTGGGCTGACTCCCGCCCGTGGCGCCCAAATCCTCCTCAGAATCTGAGGAAGCAGAGGATACAGGTGAAGGTGGGAGGTGCTTCTTGCTAGGTCTCCTTTGCAGGGTCATATCTACTTTAGCTACTAGTGACTGCAGGGCTGCCGTCAGGGCAGACTGAGACCCAGAGGGTCCCGCAGCTTCCAGGAGTGGATCGGGTGGTGAAACAAGCTCCCCAGGCTCCATGACCATAAAGGGTTAAGCAAAACCCTGCTGCTCAGCAAAGAAAAAAAAACGGGAGGCCCCTCCCCCCTGTGCACCACTGTGGCACTACAAGAATCAGTGCACCCATGGCGCTGTATACAAGGAAGGATAGTGTACCCCCAGAGACTCACCACCCAAGCTGGAAGTGCCAAAACGATCTGCCACACTGCTGGAAAGAGGAAGAGGAAACGCTGATCTGACACTAGAGGCCTCTACAGCCTCAGCACTGTCTCTGACCACAGGAAAATAGCCGCCAATGCAAGTCTATGGGGAAACCAAACACATGGTCGCTGAACTACAGAAAAATGGCTGCCAAACTGGGAATCACAGAGACTACGGAAAAATGGTGGTACCAAGCAGCGCTGCACGGGACCCTGGACCCCAGGGAAGAAAAAAAAAAAAAAAGCTTTACAGACCCCAGGAGGGGACCCCTACCCAATTGCACCAATGCCCCCAAACAGGGGCCGGGGGGGGGGGGGGGGTGGAGGGTTGGGTGGCGGGGGCAGATGAGGGCATCCAAATTTAAGGGGCAACCCCAGGAGGAGGGGGAAACACAAAGGGGAAACCACCCCAACAATTCTGCCGGAAAGGAGGGGGAACACTACGGTTACCAGGCGGGTGCCACTCCAGCCTGTGTCCCCCATCACGCAAGACTGTCTCGCCTTCATCCAGCCTGTGTACCCCATCACACAGCCCGTGTCCCCCGCCTTCATCCAACCTGTGTACCCCATCACGCTGCCTGTGTCCCCCACTGTCATCCAGCCTGTGTCCCTTATCACACAGCCTGTGCCCCCCGCTGTCATTCAGCCTGTGTTCCCCATCACGCAGCCTGTGTCCCCCATTACGCAGCCTGTGTCCCCTGCAGTCATCCAGCCTGTGTCCCCTATCACGCAGCCTGTGTCCCCTGCCATCATCCAGTCTGTGTCCCCCATCACGCAGCCTGTGTCCCCGCTGACATCCAGCCTGTGTCCCCATCAAGCAGCCTGTGTCCCCCCATCACGCACACCCCCTACCAGGAAGTGCAGTATCACGTATATATACACGTAATTCTGCACAGAACGGCCGTCCTGTAGCAGTAAATCTGCTGTGGGGCAATCGTTAAGTGGTTAAAGTAATGTAGGCCTAAGTAAACAAAATGTCTCTGTGTGTCAGCATCAGTGTGTGTGAGACTGTATGTATGTATGTATGTATGTATGTCTGCAATGTGAAGTGTGTGTCCGTCTTTTTCGGACTTCCCATGTTTATGTTGAATACAAAGGTTACCATTCCAATCTCCAAGTCCTTACTTGAAAGACTTCAATATTGACAATAAGTCTAATAGAGGAGTCCCTACATGGAAACTGAAGATATTGCTTTCCTATCTTTTAAGAAGGATAAACATGCTTACCAACCACAAGTCGTCTGTTTACACGTTTCCAATTCTCTTCTGGCAACACCTTCTGTTTGAGGACAGGTGGAGGACCGTGGCCGTCTCTAACAGGTGATCTGGTATCATAATAAGTCTTCCTGTTGTGCGGTGATCTACTTGCTGCAGTGTTTGGGGGTGCCTTTCTTCCATGAGAGGACGTTTTATCTTCAAGAAGTAAATCTAAGTTCTAAACACACAATGGTGGGTGTAGGACATAAGTGAGAGGATCACAAAGACCCAGAACAAACCGCTACATTTGATACATCAATGCAAAGCATATTAAAAAAAAAAAAAAAAAAAAAAATCAGCGCCATGGACCCATGCACGATACCCATACGATATTTACAACAAAAGCTGCAAAACGACAATAGCTTATGCTAACTAGGCTTCAATCTAAAGTAGCATTAAACTGGTTGTAAACCTCAGACATGGAATATTAACAAACCATATCCCTCTACAGTGTGTATTTGTCTCAGTTAAGAGCACTACGTTTCACTTTTGTGTGCAGCCTCATTCCTCTGCGATCAGCATGAGTCACTTCTGACAAGTTTTCCTGACACTAAGAAAAAATGGAGACAGGGTAGGGATCTTCAGCTGATTGACCGCCTCAGCTCCAGGCCTGTGTGCTGTGTAAAGGGGAGTGTGTCCCTTCCCTCCAATCAGCTGTCAGAGCTCTCCTCACTGAGCTCCGAAGAGTATAACTCTGTATAACAATTGTAATAAGTGTTATTTTCAACTGAACCCAATGAAATTTGAAAATTACAGTCACATGACTGAAAATAAAGTGTCTTAAGCTGGTGTTAAAGCTTTTAGAATTGAGTCTCATGTATTAAACTCTTGTATATCAGCAAAATGGATACTCCTTGCAACCAACTTTTTTGAGAGACAAGTAAGAAAAAGTATAAATAAAGTGTAAATAAGAAAATGGGCTCAAATCGCACTGCAAAGAATCGCATGCGATTTGAACAGGAATATGGTGCGATTCCTGTCCGAATTGCAGGCGGTTGCCCCCACCGCTCCTGTGTGAACCCAGGCTGAAGTCACTCTGACATGCCTGGGTTCACACAGGAGCGGTGTGGGAAACTGCATGCGATTCAGACAGGAATCGCACAAGATTATTTGCAGTGTAATTTGAGCCCATTCATTTTATATAGCATCACAAAAGGTATGGGTTTCAGGTATTGGAACATTTGCGCGAGTATGAGTACTCATGCAAATGCTCAATATTGGTACTGATACAGGTATCAGTGCAACCCTAATGTTAATAACATTTTAGCGCTACAGGCCTCACGTGCAAGACAAAACTATTTTTCAAATGATCACGTATGGTCTAGGTCCAGGCAGTGTTTACAATGTGCAGCGCTAGAATGAGACAAGCGCACCCAATGTGAGAGGTTAAGGCCCCTTTCACATGGGCAGACCCGATCAGACCATTCATTGCTCTTTATGGAGCAGTGGATGTCAACAAACATGTGTAAGTTGACATACTATAAATAAAAGAAAATTTCCGCGCTAAAAGTGATGAAAAACAAAAATAATTAAAAGCAGTAGTGAGCAGCTGACACAAAATCAACTAACAGTGATTCAAAAAATACAATAAAAACAAAAAGTGCAGCGCTAAATCAGTGTACAATTAAAATGCTAAAGAGCACGTACAAAGAAAACAAAAAACAGGAGGAAGGGGTAGTGTCCAAATAAATAGTCCCAATATTAGAGTGCAGGAATGTGAATCCACGTGCAAAATAACTTTCTTCCAATGACACCAGGGAAAAGTGTAGGAAGGGGACACCCTTGTGCTCAGGTATAACAAGCAGCTTACCGGAAATCCGTGGCTGCTCAATTTAATGAGACAGCCTCTCCCAGCTGATAGTAAAACAGTAGGTCAACCAATATCAAGCTCAGATGTTTCCAAAGGCTTCCAAAGCTGACAAACGTTTCCCGTGTGTTGTTAAACAAATCTCATTAGTATGTGACACACTTGGAACTTTTCATTTACTCCAATGAACGTAGAGCCATATGTAGAAAGAAACAGAGGCCCATAGCGTAATCCCGTAAACCAAATAGGTAAAATTTATTAAAAAACTACTTACAATTAAAAAGACAAAAACAGGCATGTAGTATGCGCCGCTCATGGGTCTAACCGCGGCGTCCCGCAGGTCTCCAGATCAGCATGTTAGACATACTCTGCTGACACCATCGCCACTCCCTTTCATAAGGGGTGTGTCTCCATTGACGATCGTACCTCCGACTCCGCCCTCGCCCTCATGCCCTATCAGCTATGGGCGCGAGTGTGTCACTTCCGCCCGGATGACGATGAGTCATCAGAGGATACTGATCGTCACTTCCTGTTTACATCACGTGATGTGCATCACGTGACGTCCGTCTCCCCGCCCCTCTTACATGCTGGACGAATGGGCATTGAGAGAGACGGATTGTCACTTCCTAATCAGCATTACACCATGTGATGTGCATCACGTGACGATCGTCTTCCTGCCCCTTTTTGCCTGTTGGACGAATGGGCATTAAGGAAGACAGATCATCATTTCCTGTTAGCATCCAGTGTTACCTATCTCCAGACGGTCTCCTTTGACCTTTTACCTATGCATATTGGGCTACAAATATATCACTTCCGCCTTTCTGGGACTGAATACCAATTGGCTGAGGGGACTGTCATGAGACATAGGTGTGGGGGTATATAGGCGTGTGAGTTACGTCTGGGGTCACGCCCAGAAGAAGTCTTTCTTATGACGAAACGTTGGCGATCCCAGATGTAAACGTCCACACGCCCCCCAACGAAGCCGGCTGTTTACCTACATGCTGATCTGGAGACCTGCGGGACGCCGCGGTTAGACCCATGAGCGGCGCATAATACATGCCTGATTTTGTCTTTTTAATTGTAAGTCGTTTTTTAATAAATTTTACCTATTTGGTTTACGGGATTACGCTATGGGCCTCTGTTTCTTTCTACATATGGCTCTACGTTCATTGGAGTAAATGAAAAGTTCCAAGTGTGCCACATACTAATGAGATTGGTTTAACAACACACGGGAAACGTTTGTCAGCTTTGGAAGCCTTTGGAAACATCTGAGCTTGATATTGGTTGACCTACTGTTTTACTATCAGCTGGGAGAGGCTGTCTCATTAAATTGAGCAGCCACGGATTTCCGGTAAGCTGCTTGTTATACCTGAATACAAGGGTGTCCCCTTCCTACACTTTTCCCTGGTGTCATTGGAAGAAAGTTATTTTGCACGTGGATTCACATTCCTGCACTCCAATATTGGGACTATTTATTTGGACACTACCCCTTCCTCCTGTTTTTTGTTTTCTTTGTACGTGCTTTTTAGCATTTTAATTGTACACTGATTTAGCGCTGCACTTTTTGTTTTTATGTGTAAGTTGACACCTGCTGACATCTGATCCTATCTGCTAAAAACATACAGATGGGGGATTAGTTTCCCATTCGTCTGGCTGACCGGATGACAGTCGGATGGAAGCGGACAGGCAGTCCAGTTCCATCAAACTGCCTGTAGAGTAAAGTGGGCTGTGTCCGTTCTGCATAAGCTGAGCAGACACAGACCTGTCATCTGTCTTCTCACCAGGGATCAACGGACAGATTCCCCACTGAGCAAGCGGATCGGCTGGCAGAATATGCCCATCTGAAAGGGGCCCAATGCACATAATAAAGTGTTTCTTTGCATTCGAGGCCTATTTATAGATTATAAACTAGAAAATGTAACATATCCAATGTTCAACAGCTTGCATTTAAACAAGTTAGTAAATGAAAAGGAATGTATCACAGTGGGGTGTCCATAGTTTAGAGCAGAACCAATTCCAAGTATACCAGTATAAAACAACGAAGGAATCCAATCTCCTGAAAGCAAGGATTTGCCCCATCAGTCATCCTGCATGTCCCAATAAAGGTGCAATATAAATGGGAAAAAATATGCACTAATTATTTTACAGGGTGCCCTCATATCTGGAAGCAGTTGATATTGGGATGGTGTGGGCTTTAAAATCTCTCTTTACAAGAAAAAAAAATAAAAATATAGGAACATCGATAGTTGTAGGATTGCCATCCTCGACCTTTATTATTTTGTGTGTTAATAACCCAGGAGCAAACACCTGATAGGCACGTGGTTTTTCCAAGTCATTGGCTCACAAAGTAGTGAATGCTAGTATGGATGGCACCCCCCAGAACTGCCACCTTCAAAAATAAGTCAAGAATGGCAGATGACATTTTATTTTAGAGACACTGATTAGTAGCACATTTTCCCACAGTCATACAGCATTAAAAAAAAAATAAAAAATACCATGTACCTCAGTTTGTTGGAGAATTGATATGATTATATCAGAGGCAGCTGGATCCCCTCCAGCCTCCAGCTTTGCAGAACACAGGGAAAGCTGGCGGATGAGATGGCCAAGCTCCTTGTAGAGAGAGGGTATCTGCTGCTCGCCACGTTCACTCAGCTGAGTGATGAACATCTGTAGAACACGAATTGCTCCTCGGTGAACTGCTGCCAATCTAGACATGGTTCGGGACTGGCACAAACACATAATTATTGCACCAACAAGAAAAAAAAAAAAACACCTACGACTAATCACGAAAATGTGACTTTTTAAGGCAGCTCAGTGGCTAACACTACAATCAGGAAGTGCTCAGACTCTGAAATACCCATCAGGGAACCTATATTGGTCGTATATTGTAAACATTTTTTAGACTGTGTTTTCTGGTTGTACTGTATTTCCACAATCATTTAACATAATTAACTTATGTTCATACTAAATGGGCTGCCATGTGTTTGTATAAAAACATGGTAGGGAATTTAGACTGTAAGCTTCTACATAAAGTTTCGATAACCTGGATGCTACATAAACATCTAAATACAGTACTAAAAAGAAGAAAGAAAAAAAAAACAAGGTTCCAATAATGTTTGGCTGTCAACACACACAAGTCAACTGACAAATATACCGACAGAACTTCTCTTCATTACCTTCTTTGTATGCTTTATTTTAAGTGGGCTTAACTTTTCTAGATCTTCTTGGATCTCTTTTACCTGGTTAGTATCAAGGGAAAAAAAATAAAAAAATTAAAAACCTAAAACAAGTGCTTGCATTTTTACTAATGCGACAGCTTGTAGCTAAATATGGGTACAACCTGATCGAAATTTGGATGGTTCAGCAGTGACCAACCGAAGTTTGATCTGTGTATGGCCCTCCCTGTTTGGCAGAAGTTGACTGGTAGATCGACTTCTGTCGAACATGCTGGAAAACTTTCATCATTAGACTGCAACGCTGATCAATATATTCGGATGGCGTAGGATCCTGCTGTCAGAATACAATAGCACAGTGGGGACGATTCCTCCATCTACCTCGCTTGTGTGGATGAGGGAAATTAGTTTGTCTTCAGCCAGCTGGCACTTTGCAGTCCTGTGCAATTTAGTGTGCTGCGATTTTCAGCCCATTCATTTGAAAGGGCTGAAATCGTACAAAAAGTAATGCATACACTACTTTTGAAACCGCACTACAACCATATTGAATGGTACTTCGTCTGCACTAACAAAACTTTAGGCATCCTCTGCAATAGGAATTACTTTGGTTAATTGCTTCTATGGGGGATTCAGACACTACAATTTTCCTCATTAGAACATTGCAAGTGCATTAGCCTATTATATTGAACACACAGACTTTCATTCAGGAACCAGACATCCAGGACATAGTTGAACTGTTTTTTTTTTTTTATTTAACTGCTTAGCCACCGCCCAACGCAGATACCCTGTGGCAGGGCCGCCCCTCTGTACCAGATCACATACCTAGTACTTGATCTAAAACTCCAGGGTCTTGGGGGCGTGTGCACCGCTGGGGATCCGCTATGCTGTGATTGGACACAGCGGGAGCAAATCAGCAGGTCCGGTGGACCTGGGACCCACTGATCATTCAGGAAAAAGGCAGAACAGTGGTCTGCCTATGTAAACAAGGCCAGACTGCCGTTATGTGAGGGGAATGTGCGGATCCTGTATCCCTGCTAAGCAGGAACACGGATCTTTACATTTCCCCAGTTAAAGCACATCCCCCACAGTTAGTAATCACTCCCAGAGAATACTGTTAACCTTTTGATCGCCCCTGATGTTAACCCCCTTCCCTGCCAGTGTCATTAGTACAGTAACAGTGTATATTTTTTAGCACTGATCACTGTATTCAGGGTTCATACACATTTTCACCAATAAAATTCCATGACTTTTCCATGACTTCTCCATGACTTTACGTAAATATTTATGACCTAATGTTTCATGAAAGGTCTATGTATACATGTTAACTAACGCATGCTGTGAAACCGGTTACCACCCCATCTCTTTAATTCAGGACACATAATAATTACACAGGTTCTGAGGCTAATGCACCTAAGGTACCAAGTGAGTTTAATTAACACCTTAATCAGCCACAGAACCTGTGTAATTAATATGTGTCCTGGTTTAAAGGGATGAGGTGGTAACCCTACATGCAGTCCTTTTCCCTTTGTTTCTGGACCTGAATGAATGAAAAGGGGGTAGGTGTAAACAGACACAAGTCTATTTACATCAGCCTGCCCATAGACCTGCATGGACCTCATGATCAGACCTGCCTGAAAAAGAGACAAGACGACCCTGGTTGGAAAGGTTGTGTGAAAGGGTCCTAGGGGAGAGTTGTTGGGGGTGGTAAAAAAAAAAAGCAGCTCAGCTGCACATTTTTACTGCCCTCCAAAATACAAGTGTAAACAAGGCCTAAGCAGAAGCATCTCACTATGTTTACAGTATGATCATTATGATGATCATAGTACAGTAGGTGCTATATGGCTGTACTTTATATGCCGATTCTGTGGCTGTACTGTATACACTGATTCCGTGTCTGTGTGTTATATTCCGATATTGTGTCTGTGTGTTATATTCCAATACTGTGTCTATAGTGTATATGCCAATACTGTGTCTGTAGTGTATATACCGATACTGTGGCTGTACTGTATATGCTGATAAGTATCAGCATATGCAGCCATATACAGAAAAAGCCACAGTATCAGAATACACAGCCATATACACTACAGCCACAGAATCAGTATATACACTACAGCCACATAATCAGTATATACACTACATTTACAGAATCAGCATATACACTACAACCACAGAATCAGTGTATACACTACAGCCACAGAATCAGTGTATACAGTACAGCTATTGAATCCGTATATACACTACAGCCACGGTATCAGATTATAAAGTACAGCCACAGAATCAGCATATACAGTGCAGCCATAGTATCAGAATACACAGCCATATAATCAGTATATACAGTACAGCCATAGTGTCAGAATATAACACATAGACACAGTATTAGTATATAAAGTACAGCCACAGAATCAATATATACAGCCATATAGAGTAGGAACACTGTGGCCTAATATGTTGGTACTGAGGCTGTAATGTGTAATCACTGTACCTTCCATGTCCTGCTGCCTGACTATGCATGCACGTGCACCCGCCGCTGGAATCCCACACCTGCTCCTGCAGCCACCTCTTACTCCTGCACAGACTCTTCAGAGTATCACTCTGCAAGAGAAAGGATGGTGGCTGCCGTGGCCAGCCAGATCATAACTTCAGGATCAGGACATGCGGCGCCCGCTTTATCCACCTGCGCGCTGAAATTAAAGAAAAAATGCCCTCACCTCCTGGGCCCCTCAAACCTAGTAGTAGTGGTGGTTCTGCGCTGCTCCTCCATTTAAAGAAAAAAATGCCCTCATGGCTCTATCCTCCTGGGCCCCTCAAACCTAGAAGTAGTGGTGGTTGTGCGCTGCTCCTCCACAAGTCAATGTAAAGCTGCCCGCCTCCCCGCTGGGCGGATAGGGACCGAGCACAGCACTGAAGGGGCGGTTCAGCAGCCCTAGCACTGCCCCTGACTGCTATACGCCTACCTATAGGTAGCACCGACCCTGCTCCTATGCAGATAGATGCTTACACAATGTAAAATGTCATGTCACTGTAGAGCTGCACGATTCTGGATGAAATGAGAATCACAATTTTTTTGCTTGGAATGAAGATCACGATTCTCTGCGTAACATCATCTTTTACATTATAAAAAAAAATTAGGATAACTTTACTGTTTCATTTTTTTTTTTTGTTATTCATTAAAGTGTATTAATTGCGTTTGAAAGACTGCTGCGCAAATACAGTGTGACATAAAATATTACAACAATCACCATTTTATTCTGTAGGGTCTCTGCTAGAAAAAATATATAAATGTTTGGGGGTTCCAAGTACTTTTCTAGCAAAAAATACTTATTTTAACTTGCAAGCAATAAGTGTCAAAAAAGGTTTAGTCTTTAAGGCTCCGTTCACATCTAGGCGTTTTGGGGCGTTTTTGGGGCGTTTTTCTGCTCTAGGATCAGCTCTCAAAACGCCCAACAAGACAAATCCTATTCATTTCAATGGCCCCTGTTCACATCTGAGCGTTTTGACGCTGTATACAAAACGCCCAACGCTCAAAAAAGTACATGAGCTTCTTTTTGGGCAGATTACAGGCGTTTTCCATTGATCTCTATTCAATCTAAAAACGCCTGCACAAAAATCGCGGTAAAAATCGCGGTAAAATCGCGGTAAAAAACGCCGCAAAAATCGCGGTAAAATCGCGGTAAAAAACGCGCGAAAAACGCTACGCTCAGGTGTGAATGTAGCCTAAGAGGTTAAATTTCCCTCCTCCGGGCAGACAGAAGGAAAAGATACATTGTATTTCATTGTGATTCTAGTACTGAACTGGGAGACTGATGTTAATAGACAGGAGGCTCTTTTTTTTTTTTCTTTGAAAGCTGATCTCTATCTCACAGCTATGTAAACAATGCAGCAAAGGTCATGTTAAGATTGTCGGGAGGAGAATGGAGATCGCGATTTTTTTACTTTTAATCGTGCAGCTCTATGTCACTGTCAATAAAATAATTAAGCATCTGCTCCACAGCAGTGGTGCCTTTCCCAATTCCATGACTTTTCCAAAACCTTGTGGGATTCAGTCATTTTCCAATACTTTTCCAGGCCTGGAAAGTGTCATGTCAAAATCCCATGACCTTTCCAGGAATTTCATGACCGTACGAACCCTGTGTATTGGTGTCACTTGTCCCCAAAAAGTGTCAAAAGTGTCAGTTAGGTGTCCGCTTTGTCCACCGCAATATCGCAGTCCCGCTATGGGTCGCTGATCGCCACCATTACTAGTTTAAAAAAAAATATATATACCATAGTTTGTAGCCGCTATAACTTATGCTCAATCAATATACATGTATGTGTATATGATTTTTTTTTCCAAACATTTTTCAAAATTGTCGGTCTTTTTCTGTGTATAGCATAAAAAATAAAAACCGCAGAGGTGATCAAGTACCACAAAAAAAAAAGCTCTATTTGTGGGGAAAAAAGGACATCAAATTTGTGTACAGTGTGGCACGACTGCGCAATTGTTAGTTAAAGTTAACGCAGTGCCGTATCACAAAAAATGGCCTGGTGATGAAAAGGGGGGGGGGGGGGGTAAACCTTCCGGAGCTGAAGAGGTTAAGAACAAAAACCTACAAAGTTTGTTAAAATCCTTGCAATGTACACTGATTACCCGGAGGACTTTGCTTTTTTATTCCTCAACAAAAGTGGAATTAGTCTTTAATCATCGGAATATTAAAAATTGGGAACTTTTCTCCCTAAATGTAACACTGAACAGGCGTTTTCAATAAAGAACTAATACAAGGCAGGAAAGATTACAACCGAAGAGCTCTTGTATCCATTTAACAGATGATCTCATTTCCCAAACATTATCTTGTGTTGCCCATGTGAAACAAAATTCCTTCCCCTAGTACAACTTTGAATAGTAAGAATATGATTGTTGCTTTGGGCAATGCAAACATTACATTAAAGCAGTAGTAAACTGCATAAAAAAAAAAAAGGCACCGTTTAGGTCATAAAAACTAAGCCCTCCAGCGGTGCACTATTACCACTGAAGGCGGTACACCCGGTCTTCCTTCTGGGTTTGCGGGCTTCAGCGGTATGACTGGCTGAGCCGGCAATGACTGTTTTTAAGGCATAGCTCTAAAGACACAAGTATGCCGTTCCTTCAAAGCGCACGCGACGGTGACGCATCTAACGTAAATATCTCATAACTGGTGCACGTTTAGGAGATATTTACTGTGCCTATAGGTAAGCCTTATTATAGGCTTACCTATAGGTGAAAATCATACAGGGAAGTTTACTCTGTTTTGGAAATTTTGGTTGTGGACATTTTCTTTAGTTTAAATAGTCATAATGTCTCCCAGTGTCAAGTTTTACTGATAATCCCTATTTACAGTAATTGTCGCTTTAACTGTCATTGCAGGAAAGACTTGTTGGTGAAAATCTTCCACTGGATGAGATGGCACTGGTAGTAGAGAGAGTCCATCGCACAGATCTATGTCTGCAGTTCGAGCCCTGTACTGCTGAGTTATGTTTGTGATATGGAAATTCTTATTTTACCAAGATTAATAGAGGGCATCTTTTAGTCACATTCGGATCCGTGTGATTGAAACACTGCTACTATTGTCTTATGCAGATAAAGCCTCATCAACTGGAACAGTTAAAATGGTCACTGTCATATTTGGCTTATATATGAATCATGTATGATTGGACCCACTAACAGGTAATGGACTCATGTTTATGAATTGACATGAATGAACAATGAAAAGCCATGTGCTTCTTGTGGCAGTTGAGCCCTTTGTTCGCTCATATCCATTTATGGGCATGTACTCTACAGTTTCTAATGTGCTTTTTGAATGTATACGTATCTGTGATTGGTGGTCTTGAAGCCACTCCCTGTAACTCCCTTTTTGTTCACTTGCTGTAAATAAACCAAGCCCTGCCCTGGGAGACACACAGGGGACAGAAGACACAGGAAGGCACATACACACACACACACACACACACACACACACACAGACACAAGCTCACACAGCAGCTTACACAGCCATTTCATCCATGAAGACACACAAAAAACACTTGCTCTTACACACATGCACACACATACATATCCGGAGAGAGACCTGGCAGATGGCATCAAAATGACCCAGCGCGTCTGTTCCTTTCTTTGTCGCCGAGAGCTTGGTAAACCGTTATGCAAAAGAGCGGTGCATTTGTACTTTTCAGTACAAGCTATTAATGGAGCTTGGTGCGTAATAATCTTGAGCGGACTGAAGCGGGTTTCTATGCTCCAAGCCCTATTAATTTCCACGACAACTCCCACTTTAAGAGAAGCTGATCAATAAGCAATAACTAGATTTCTTACCTGTTGCCGTAGAACATAAAGCATTCTGCTAAATCTGGTTGCCCGTTCCTGCTGGCGTATTCGGCCCCTGGCCTCTTCTAAGGGATCCAAAGTATCTCTATTGCATTCTAAAACAAAATGGATATCTGAATTGTTGTCCTAGGGTACCACACTACTGTTAATAAGCAGAGAGATCTGACCACAGTACAACTGTTTGTGGGACTAGTCATGTACAGATACAAAATGTTTATAGCAGTTAAGCAGGCAACAGCCGAATGATTGTTTCCATGAGAATGGTCAGAGGAGTGTGTTCACATAACATAGGGCAGATGTGAAAATTACATACAATACACTATGGAACAAGGAAAACCAGAAGTTATAATAAAGGCCACGTTTACCTTTCAAAAAAAAAAAAAAAAAAATGTAAAAAAAAAATGCACATACATTTGTAGGAAAAAAAAAGTTATTTTTCGGCACAGCAGCCTGAAAAGCATTGTATGGGATGACATCACTGCTGCACATGCAAAGGAATGCATTCATTGATTATTACATATTATTATTGTTATTACATATTTCGGGAAAATCAAGCTTTACCTTTCTTGGCCAGTTCTTCAATTTTCCTCATGCAAGAATGTAGATCTTTCTGAAGACGCCTTACTTCCTGCTCATTCTGTTCCGCTTCAGTTTTTGGGATGAGACCAGGCCCCGGATCATGGGTAGGAGGGGAGTCTGCCACCTCTACATTATTCCTGTTCCTGTCAGGTGTATACACATATACCAAAGCACCTGATTTTGTCACTTCAGGCTTTATTGAACTGTTAGGCTTCCTGTCCTTTACAAAAGTTCTGGCTTTAGCCTTCTCAGGACTGCCGATTATCACCCCTCTTCTGAATGGAGGAGAACGCGGTTTGTTTGGCTGGGACTTTAGTTCTCCCTCCAACTTCTCCTGTAAACGCTTTTGTTTCAGATCTCGCTTTACAAGCCAGATAGCAAGGTTCAAGCGTTCTTCAGATACAGCAGAGAAAGCCATTGAGGGGGAGGAATTACTTTGCAAATTGTCAGATGTTAATTTCTCTAAAGATTTATTTTGAAGGCTTGATATCTTTTCAATAATGATGGGAGAAGGGTTTGACAACTGGGATTTCAGTTTTCTCTCCAATTTATTTTGTAAATGCGTCTTTTGAAGACTTGAAATCTTCTCAAATATGATGGGAGAGGGATTTGAGAACTGGGTAGCCAGATTTGATGGATGAGTAGCAACATTCAGATTAAAGCGCAGCTTCAAAAAGGAAAAAAAAAATTAAATAAGGCAATGAAAGCTGCAAATATCAACTTCTTTGATTATATGTAATGCATTTTTACAGGAGGTTATTTTATAATGCAGTAATTATAACATTCAAATATTCACTGCAGGTAAATCAATCATTGCAATTTAAAACCGATGCATCAGGAAGATACACCTGCAGTATATCACTGGTCCCCTCAAAAGTGTCACTTAGGTGTCCGTTCTGTCCGCCGCAATGTCGCAGTCCCGCTAAAAATCGTTGATCGTCACCTTTACTAGTAAAAAAATAAATAAATAAAAATGACATAAATCTATCTCCTAGTTTGTAGACACTATAACTTTTGTGCAAACCAAATCAATATGCACTTATTGGGATTTTTTACCAACAATTTGTGGCAGAATACATATTGGCTTAATTGATAAAAAAATTTTTTTTATTGGGAATGTTTTATACCAAAAAGTAAAAAATATATATTTTTTTCCAGAATTGTCGCTCTTTTGTTGTTTGTAGTGCAAAAAATAAAAACCACAGAGGTGATCAAATACCACCAAAAGAAAGCTCTATTTGTGGGGAAAAAAAGGACATCAATTTTATTTGGGTACAGCTTTGCACAACCGCGCAATTCTAAGTTAAAGTAACGCAGTGCCGTATCGCAAAAAATGGCCTGGTCATTAAGGGGACAAATCCTTACAGTCCTTAAGTGGTTAGAACAGTGGTTCTTAACCTTGTTGGAGGTACTGAACCCCACCAGTTTCATTTGCGCATTCACCGAACCCTTCTTAATTGGAAAAATAAAATATGATTTTTTCAAATTCAAAACATAGGTATATATTATTTTAGGTATATATTTATACATAGGTGCACAAAATGAACAAAACCATTAAGAACAAAGAACAAAACCATTAAAACTTGATTTTCACACAAAAACATAATAATGAATATTTACTGCAAATTAGTGTGACTTCTGCTGTTGTCTTTCAGAGACCAGTTCAGAAATGCGCTGCTTTATCTTGGCAAGTGCCACTCTCATGTCATTGTCATGTGTCATGTCACCTCACCCTGGCCTGCTGTAAGGGGGGATCTATATGGGGGACGGGACCTCACCTCACCCTGTCCTGCTGTAAGGGGGGGATCTATATGGGGGACCTGGTCCCCCATATAGATCCCCCCCTTACAGCAGGCCAGGGTGAGGTCCCCCATATAGATCCCAGGTCCCCCATATAGATCCCCCCTTACAGCAGGCCAGGGTGAGGTGAGGTCCTGTCCCCCATTTAGATCTCCCCCCTTACAGCAGGCCAGGTTCCCCATAAAATAGATCCCCTTTACATAGTCTTCTCAGTGTTCTCACACAGTCAGTCAGTCAGTCAGTCAGACAGTCACTAGACTAGTACAGCCAGTACTACTCCAGTCCTACCTTTTTTTCACCTGTGTCCCGACTCCCGATCACAGGCTAGGTTTTCCTCCTGCAGGCTGCAGCACCACTGTCACCACTGACTCTCTGGCCTCTCACCTGCTGGCTTCTTCTGCTGCTGCGGCTGCCTGGCGGTTCTCCCCCCCGCGCTGCGCTAGGCGGCCGCTGCACGGGTTAGTCCCTCCCCTGACAGTCCCTCCCCCCACCACTCCACAGTAGGCGACGCCTGCTCCGGCTGGATCGGATTCGGCCGGGAGCCGAGCTGCACAGCCAGCAGTGAGAGTGAGCCAGGGGCAGAGAGAGCTGCGAGTGCGAGCGGAAGGACATGCCCGAAACTGGAGAAATAGTCCCTGACAGCGAAATGGTACTAGCGGAGGGTGTGCCGAACCCTCAAGACTGACCAACCGAACCCCTGGGGTTCGATCGAACCCAGGTTAAGAACCACTGGGTTAGAAGGTGGACGTAGTTCTGAAATGATTTATCTTTACATCACAGAAAACTGACATTTTAACAGGGGTGACTTTTTATATCCACTGTACTTGTATTATTGGACCAATATGCAACCTTGTTTAATAAGAATCACGAAGCCTTGGCAGAAAAGAGATACGCAAAGAGAGTTCTAAAGACGTGTTGGTTAGAGCCTACCCACATAAAGAGCATAATATTTTATATACAGTCTTAAATGTGAATTAAAGTGACAAATGACTGAGGGATTCTGGGGCATTTCTCTAATTCAGTCTTTTGCAAACAGAGTTCCGTTTAATCCCACGGTTCCTACAGACGTTTTCTAGGGGTTCGCAATGAGCATATTCTGCCTCTCAGATAAGAAACCACTGACACCAGTGATCCTTTTAGCTAACTGTAAGTGATTTCTCCTGAAGACCGCAAATTTAAGAAACATATTTCACATTGACTGTCAGACTAATGTACTGTGAACTGTAGATATAGTAATTATTTGTAGGGGTTCCCTGAGACCAGTAAGTTATTTCAAGGGTTCCCCCATGTTAAAAGGTTGAGAAAATCTGCTCTAAACTGTGTAAGTACATGTAAAGCATCTCAGATTGATTATCTAGGGTGAAAATATATAGCAGGCATCAATAAATGGCAAACCGCGATCCAGACCTGGACCAAGCCACTATCCCATCAAGACCTCCATGGTCTGCCATTTAGGAGCAGGTTCTTAGCCCACACTCCGCTGCCTCTGTATTCCTCACAGGGGAGTGGGGACAGCACAGTCCAGAATGGAGGGCAGGATCTGGAGCTGCCCAAGCTAACTTGTCATATTAACTACCTGGTGATTGGTTGCTAGAATACAGAGCAGTCCTAGCAACCAATCACCAGCTTGTTAATATGAAAAACCTTAGTTAGACTTACCAGTGACGGTATTTCTAAGAGCCTTTCAGGACAGCACCTGGAGAGAGCAAAGCTCCATCCAATTTCCCAGGAAGCACTGCAGTCTTTAAATCCCTCCTCTTCCACCATGCCTTCAGTTATAGAGTAGCGCCGACATGCTGGAAAACAGAGACTATAACAAACAACCAAAACAGGTTATTAAGTCATAACTCAGAAAAAAAACTTAGGGAAAGTAGTAGGCTGCTATCCTGAAAGGCTCTTAGAAATACCGCCATCGTTAAGTCTTACTAAGGTTTTCCCAAGTCACCTTTCAGGACAGCACCTGGACAGGATAACCGAGAAACTTACCCTAGGGCAGGACCACTGCCTGCAGTACCTTCCTACCGAAGGCCTGATCTGCAGCTGGACAGTAAGTCCAGCCTATAGTGCCGAAGGAAAGTAAAAAAACTGGACCAGGTAGCTGCCTTGCAGATTTGTTCAGGCGAAGCACTGGCTCTTTCGACCCAGGAAGCAGCCACTGACCTAGTAGAATGGGCCGTAATACCTTAAGGAGGAATTTTCCCCCCGAGTTATGTAGGCTTCTTTGATTGCCTACCTAAGCCACCTTCCTAAAGTACTTTTGGAGGCTTTTTCCCCTTTGCGGGATCCCGTGAAAATTATGAAAAGTGCATTTGATTTTCTGAATTCCTTAGTCATGGATAGATTGTGTAACATCTTCTCACTTCTAGAGTATGGAAGGACTACTCCTTAGCGTTAGCTGGAGCCAAGGAAAAGGTAGGCAGTACTATATATCCTGAGTATGATGAAAAGATGTAGCAATCTTAGGAATAAAGGCCGGATCCGTTCGGAGAACAAATCGATCCGGAAATATAACTAAAAAAAAGGATCTGCGATTGACAAGGCCTGAATTTCACTGATTCTACGGGCCGATCTAATTGCCACAAGAAAAATAGTTTTAAGAACCAATCTCCTCAGGGATTCCTCTAAAGGTTCAAATGGAGCTTTAGTAAGTCCTTGTAACACCAAAGATAAATCCCATTTGGGAAAAATTTTAAAGGCTGTCGGCCTGTTCCAAGCTAAGGCCTTGAAAAACCTAATAACTAAAGCTTCTTGTGATAAAGTTCTCTCAAAAAAAAAAAAAAAACTGAAAGAGCCGCCACTTGGGTTTTTAGGGTGCTGGCTGCCAGTCCCTTTTCCATTCCTTCATGGAGGAATTCCAAAACTGAAATTATATCTTTAACCTGAAGTTTCTTGAAAGAACACCAAGAATTTTATTTCTTCCACACCTTCAGGTAGATTGCTCTAATCACTTTTTTCCTACTAGAAAGAAGTGTGGCAATGAGCTTCTCTGACAGACCTCTGGCCCTTAAGAGGTATTCCTCAGAAACCAAGCTGACAATTGTAGGCGATCAGACTCCGGGCAATTCAGGGTTCCCTGCGTTAGAAGGTCCTTCCTGAGCGGAAGCTTCAAGGGAGGTTTCGTGGCTAGATTTAGAAGTGGTGCAAACCAAGGCCTCTTTGGCCAAAAGAGAGTGATCAAATATGTGGATTCCTCTTTGAACTTCCTGAGGACCAGCGGTATCAGCTGAAAGGGGATGGGGGGGGGGGGGGGGACACATAGCTCACGGGGAAGTCCCATGGATGAGCAAGGGCGTCTAGACCCGAAGTTTGATTCTCTCTGTGAAGAGAAAAGAATACTGGAGCTTTTGCGTTTAACTGGCTCCCAAATCGACCTGAGCATGACCCCAGATTTCTCCAACCATCTGGAAGACTTCCTGGTTCAGGCTCCATTCTGCTTCTAATACCTTTTTCCTGCTTTGGAGATCTTCCAGGAGATTCTGGGAACCCTTCAGGTGAATTGCTGTTAGAGAAGCCACATTTTGTTCTGCCCATGCGAGAAGCTGCATGGCCAGATCCAAGACGCTCCTACTCCTTGTTCCTCCATTTCGATATATAGGCTACAGCCATCATTTTGTCCGACTGGACCTGAACATATTGATCCCTGACAGCTTGTTGAAAGATCGAGAAAGATGGCCTTCAACTCCCGCCAGTTGGACGACCTCCTGGCCTCTGCCTTGGACCATGACCCTTGTGCAGTACGGTCATTTAGATGGGCCTCATGCACTTGCATCCATGGTCAGCTGTTTGTTTAGGGGGAAAGAACCACATCAGGCCCTTTGTCAGATCGACTGGGTTTCTCCACCACCATAGAGCCCTCTTCACCCTTGTAGCAATCTTGATTGGCTTCTCTAGGGGCTCTAGATGTGAACATTTTCGAAGAATATCTGTCTGGAGAGGGCGAGAGCTTAGCATGGCACACTGGATGGCCGGAATGGATGCGGGAAGCAAGCCTAAGGCTGCCATCGCTACCCAGACCGATACCCTGAGGTTGGTCTGAATCTGACTCACTGAGGACTGGACCTTTCTTATTTTTTCCTTGGGGGAGAAAAACCTTCTGAAGTACTGTGTTTATTGTGTACCCCAAAAAACGAATCTCCTGCGCTGGAATCTAATTGAACTTTTCCAAATTTAGGAGCCATCCCAGGCCCTTGAGTTGGGACTGAGTCTCCTGTAGGTTTGCGGACATCCGACTTCTGGAGTCTGCGAATAGCAAGAGGTCGTCCAGATAAGGGAAAATTGATATCCCCCTCAACCTCAATGGTTCCAGTGCTTCCACCATTACCTTTGTGAACACTCTGGGTACAGAAGACAGACCGAATGGAAGAGCTCTGAACTGCAAATGCCAAATCAAATCCCCCAAGTTGACAGCGAGATGGAGAAACTTTTGATACGGCTGAGCAATTGGGATGTGCAAGTAAGCATCCCTTAGATCTAATGACGTCATGAAACACCCTGGGGATAGAAGCTTTTTTACCAAGTAGATTGTATCCAATCGAAAATGTTTGTATCGTATAGACCTGTTTAAAATCTTCGGGGTTTAGAATCATTTGAAATTTGCCAGAGGGTTTCTTTACCAAAAAGATTTGAGAATAGAAGCCCCGGCCTTCCTGTTCCCTGTGGACTAGAGATACAACTTCCTGCTGCATCAGTTCCTGTAAAAGGGACATCATTGCGGAAGCTTTCTCTTTGTCTCTAGGGAGAGGAGTGACCAAGAACCTGCTCGGCGGAGTTTCCGAGAACTCCAGGTTGTAGCCCTGGGCGACGATGTTTCTGACGAATGGACAAAGATATACCTGTGCTCAAATCCCAATAGCTTGTTCATGTATTTGACTATCAGGTGCTAAAGGGGTGTGACCACATAGTAACACTAACCAGTTGATCTCCCCCACCTTGGGTCTTTATGCCCTGTGTTGGTATGGTGACCCAAAGCATTTGCAGTGGCAAAGCAGTGTAGGACTGGCCAGAAGAGGGATTACTTTGACGCAGTTGGTCAGCTTAAGCATGTATTACAATATATGTGAACTAAATATCCCCTTTTTTTTCATTGCATATAGTTTGCTGGAAAGGGTGTAGCAGTGTACAGATGGTCCATCCAGAATGTGTAGTGTTACTTTGTGGTCAGAACCCTTTAGCACCTGATAGTTCTAAAACATGAACAAGCTATTGGGATTTGAGCACAGGTATATCTTTGTCTGCTACAACGCAGATTAGTGACCAGATCTTAGGTCGGAGGTCTAAAAAGCACACTGTCTCTTCCTTTACCCCTGTAAGAGGACCAACACCTAGTCTTTTGTTCCTGCCCCTTCCCCCTTTAGGACGGAGGAAAAGGGCAAAAATCTTTAAGAGGCGGTTTATTTTTAGAAGGGAAAGCAGGAAAAAAGATGCCCTGGGACTTTGAGTTGAGATGAGCACAGAGGGGCCAAGAGATGTAGTAATACAAATAAATTTATTGAAAATGTAACAATCATAATATATGACCACATGTACATACATGAATAAAATATGCTTGCAAGTACAGTAAAGACATTGCATAGTTGAACTGGAGCATCATAAAACTCGACGCGTATCGTGAGGAATATAGCTCACTTCTTCAGGAGTACATGCTCATCAACTGGTCTGAAAAGTATATAGAGTATCAATATCAATTGTAAAAATCTATACATGTATCATATTGTCTAACAAAGTATAGAGACATATGAAGGACCCTATGCTGGGAATACATACTTGCAATGGAATGAAGCCAAATTAAATGAAGTGCCACTGTAATCCCGAGGCGGTGGTAAAGGCACAGTCCGGGAGCTGGAGGTGTGGGGGTGACAAACATCCCAATGGGGAACAGATGGGGGACAATAGAGACCAAGAGATAGTGAGAAATGTCCTTGAATATCCGTGTATGCTGCTGAGACAAATGTGTGTAAGTATGTAAGTTTGAGTATTGCATCACATGATAATGTAGCAAAGAAAAAAGTAATAGGAGTATTTTCAAGTGTGCATGCATTACTACATCACATGATGCAGAGGACATCAATGGGAAGTATAGCAGAAACACCAAAAGAAACATGGTTTTAGGGGCAGGAAAAGAAAGAAGGCAGTAAAGGAAAAGAAAAAAAAAGAGAAAAAAAATAAGGAAAGGAAGAGAAGCAAAAAAAAGGGGGAAGTGAACTGACCAAATGTGAGTGAAATCATAGTGCTCAAAAGGTGAGCTCAGGTATATATCTTTGTCTGTTACAACAAAGATCAGTGACCAGATCAGAAGTTGGAGGTCTAAAAAGTACACGGTCTCTTCCTTTACCCCTGTAAGAGGACCAACACCTAGTCTTTTGTTCCTGCCCCTTCCACCTTTGGGACGGAGGAAAAGGGCAAAAATCTTTTGAGAGGCGGTTTATTTTTTAGACGGGAAGGCTTTCTTCCTATCCACCGTTCTATCCAGGACTGATTCCAGATGAGGTCCGAACAGGAAATCCCCTAAGAAAGGAATTCCGCACAATTTGGTCTTGGAAACTGAGTCCCCTGACCAAGTCAAGAGCCAAATAGCGCATCTCGCTGAGTTGACCAGTGCTGACGACCTAGCAGACAGTCTAATTGATTCTGCAGAGGCATCGGCCATATACTTGACTGCTTTCAACAGTAAAGGGAAGGATTCAAATCTTTTCTCGAAGTCCCTGCTTCCGCATGTCCTTTAAACTGTTCCAACCAGCACTCCAGATTACTGGCAACCACAGTGGATGCCAATGCTGGCTTAAGACTGGATGAGGTGGAATTCCATGCCTTTTAAAGGAAAGAATCAGCTTTTCTGTCCATTGCAGTCTTTAAGACGCCCATATCCTCGAACGCCAAATCTGTGCGACGAGAGACCTGAGAAAAGGCTGCGTCTACCTTGGGCCTTTTAGTCCACACATGGACCTCACCATCTTCGAAGAGGAACCTTCTCCTAAATGTTTTGGAGGAAAAAAAGGGCCTTCTCAGGATCTTTCAACTCTTTTTTAATTGTCTCCGACAGAACCTTATGTACTGGGAATACCCTATGTTTGGATTCTTCCAGTCCCTGATACATTTTATCATGCACCGAGAGCTGAGCCTTTTCCTCTTGGATTTCCAGGGTAGTATAGATTGCTTTAAGCAAATCATTTATTTCTTCTAAAGATAATTTATATCTAGAAGCTCTGGAACTATCCTCTTCTTCCTCCTCATCTGTATCCTTGAGGGAAAGAAGTGTACTTGCTCCTTCCTCTGAGTCACTGGCCCCTGCCAACTTTGAGGTGAATGCTAAGGAGCTGAATAAAAGTACTTTGCTGGAAGTCTGTCTGTGTTGCTGGCATCTTGACTAACAAGGAATGAACTGAAATTAAAGTATCTGTTAACTCTTTCACAGATGAGAACAAATCCTTACATCGTTCTGAAGATTCTCTTTTACGAGGTCTGCTATGCAAGTTTTACACAGTGGCTTTGGCCAAGAATCTTTTAGGGGGTTTTTACAAGCAGGACACTTCCTTTGTACTGAGGAAGACCCCTAAATTTAAGCATAGACTTGACCTAAAAACAAACAAAAACCAGCAGTCACCTAACAGCTGCAAATAATTATTAGACTACCACCACCTAAAAGGACCACCTGTGCCAGCAACATTTAAACGACAGAAAATTCCCAGTCTAAGCTGTAAGGCTGAGAAACATATACACAGCACTTACAGCGCAGGACTCCCACAGGAGGAACACACAAAACACAAAAAATAAGGCCAAAAGTAAAGACAGAGGCACCACTGTTACCCCTCTTACCTGGGCCTGGCCAGTGCTCATGGCGTCTGCATCCGCAGCTGCTGCAGCCCTCTCCTCCATGTCGTCAGAGTGTGCAGCAGAAGTAACAGAAATTCTGTCTGTTTACAATCCCCGCTTCCAGCGTCCCCTCACCGCGAGACCAGAAGCGGAAGCATCGCCGTTCGATCTGCCCCCTGACCCCTGTGTTCCAGCAGCCGGAACCACAGCCGCTACGCCCCCACTGAAAGTCCCGCCTACCGGAAAATGACGCACTCCCTGGCCGGGACCGACATGCGGGGACTCCCGAAAAAAACGGGTCCCTGTCCTAACTGCCTACTGGCCCAAAGCCCGCGGAACCTGGGCACACAGGCGGGATCCCCCGACAAGTCACTACTCCACTGAGCTGGAAGGGCTGGGGACTCTGGATAACCCCCCCCCCCTCCACTGGGGGGGTTGCTGGGATGGTCACAACCCAGAAAAAAAAAAAAACAGAGGTAAGCCTACCCTTTCTCCACCTGGAGAGAGCGCAGCTGTGACGGAATCCGGACATCGACTGGGTATCTCCGCCAAGAAGCTGCTTCCTAAGCTCTGGAACAGGGGATCCGTGAATCTGGCTATAGTTACCCCAAGAACGTCAGTACAAGTTTTGGAGTCAACCAGAATCAAATTGTTTATTCAAACACATGCACAAAGATATACACAGTGGGACAACTCCTCCCCCCTTAGCAGCCAATCCACATACACATATACATCCCATAATAAGTTTATATTAAGGCAGACAGAAACAATAGAACAATGGAATGCAGGTACTTAACAATAACAGACCCCACCCCACTAGCAAGGGTCTATGAGACACTCCTGCAATATTCTCGCAATCTGTAAAGTCAAGCCGTTTATCTTTATATATTTCTTGAGGGGCATTGTCCAGAAATATTATTGTCCCAAGTGTGAAAGAGGTCCTTCACTCTTTCAACACAAACCACACATATAGAACACAGGATAACGGGGGTAACACAAAATGCTGAGTCCGGTGTGGTTGTACAGCGAGTCTGATTAGTGCAGACCCGACTGGGGTTCTTGGTCACCCTGTGCCCCTAATAGTTACAGGGTGACTTACACATAGGAGGGGTCGGGGAATCTGGACAAGGAGTTTCCCAACCTCCCTAAAGCAATCTGGGTTCCACAAGCCCCCCAGCCAAAGTGACTCACGTCACAGCAGCCCCCCTGACTGGTTCTTGCAGTGCTTCCACCATGGCAGGGGAAACGCAATAACTGAAGGCATGGTGGAAGAGGAGGATTTAAAGACTGCAGTGTTTCCTGGGAAATTGGGTGGAGCTACGTTCTCTCCAGGTGCTGTCCTGAAAGGCGATTTGGGAAAGTTAACTCGGGCAGCTCTATACTGCCTCTCGTTCTGTTGTGTGTAAGTTAGCAGAGTAAAGGGGGGCAGAGGATACTGCTGTAGGAAGAGGAATATGAAGGAGCAGAGGACACTACTGTGGAGGGGGGGGGGGGGAGAAGGCAGAAGACACTAAAGCGGGGGGGGGGCAGAGGATACTACTGTGATGGGTGAACTGTGATGTCAAGTTGGGGATCTTGATGTGAAGGGGGACTAAGGACAGTGAGGGCAGGATCAAACCTGAATCGCACAGGAACATGGAGCAAGTACCAGTGTGATTCAGTGCAATGCGATTTTCCACCCATTTATTTGAATGGGCTGAAATCACACCAAAATTGCACAAAACGAGTGCATGCTTTAGGTTTCACAAATGCACCATACCAAAATTGTGTGCAGTCTGGTACAGACAAACACACTGCATTTGTGATCTGCATTTGGGATGTCATTAAGAATATTCTGACATTCACTGCAGATGATTTCACAGGCAGTGCTTTTAGAGCATGGTGTGGAAAATGTGCACAGAACATTTCTTTTCAGCATTGCATTCTGGTGTGAACCAGCCCTAAGCAGGGCCGGCCTTAAGTGTTCAGGCGCCCTGTGCAAGCTAATCCTGTGGTGCCACACACACACACACACACACACACACACTTTCTTGCACCTTTTTTGCACTTTGACTTTTCTTTTTAATGATCACTAATAACTTAGCCCCCCTTACATTAGAGACCCCCCCACAGAGCCCCCTTACATCAGGGACCCTCCCAGAGCCCCCCCTTACATCAGAGCCCCCCCCCACACAGAGCCCCCCTTTCATCAGAGACCCTCACAGAGACCCCCCCAACACAGAGCCCCCCTTACATCAGTGACCCCCTTCACAGAGCCCCCCCCTTACATCAGAGCCCCTCACAGAGCCCCCCTTACATCAGGGACCCCCCACAGAGCCCCACTTACTTTAGAGACCTCCTACACACAGCCCCCCTTACATCAGAGACCTCCCACACAGAGCCCCCCTTACATCAGAGACCCTCACAGAGCCCCCCTTACATCAGAGACACCCCTCACAGAGGCCCCCCTACACATCAGAGACCCCACACACAGAGCCTGCCCTTACAGAGCCCCCCCTTACATCCGAAACCCCCACACAGAGCCCCCCCTTACATCAGAGACGCCCCCCACACAGCGCCCCCCCTTACATCAGAGACCCCCCACACAGACCCCCCCAGCATCAGAGACCCCCCCACACAGAGCCCCCCCTTACAGAGACCCGAATACAGAGCCCCCCCTTTACATCAGAGATGCCCCCATACAGAGCCCCCCCTTACATTAGAAACCCCCCCACACAGAGCCCCCTTACATCAGAGACGCCACCACACAGAGCCCCCCCTTACATCCGAGACCACCACACAGAGCCCCCCCCCCCTTCAGGGTTCATACACATTTTCACCAATAAAACTACATGACTTTTCCATGACTTCACGTAAATATTCATGACCTAATGTTTCATGAAATGTCTATGCATACATGTTAAATAAGAAGAAAATCCATGTCACACCCAGCATATTTTTACTAAAATAAATGACAATCTTTGTAGTGTACAGTACCTCTGCAGTTAGGGTTTCGTTTCTGGATACAGCGTGACTCAAAATGGTCCCTTGCTTTACAATAGATGAGATGGAAGCACCGCTGCCGCAGCTGGGAGCCGGTGTCACTTCAGGCGCACGGGTGAAAAAGCCAGCGATCGGATTGGAAGCTGTCAAGCAAGCAGCTGCAGACTGGTGCTTTGCACCTTTAGCGTGGCTAGACAGCACTGCCTCTCCCATGTTCGAAATGTCAAACGTTTTACGACACACACTGTACATTTAGCGGACATGATACAGGAGAAGGTCAGAGGCTGCGGACATGATATAGGACAAGGTCAGAGGCTGCGGACATGATACAGGAGGTGGTCAGAGACTGCAGACATGATACAAGAGAAGGTCAAAGACTGCAGACATGATACAGGAGGTGGTCAGAGGCTGCGGACATGATACAAGAGAAGGTCAAAGACTGCAGACATGATACAAGAGAAGGTCAAAGACTGCAGACATGATACAAGAGAAGGTCAAAGACTGCAGACATGATACAAGAGAAGGTCAAAGACTGCAGACATGATACAAGAGAAGGTCAAAGACTGCAGACATGATACAGGAGGTGGTCAGAGGCTGCGGACATGATACAGGAGGTGGTCAGAGGCGGCGGATATGATACAGGAGGTGGTCAGAGGCTGCGGACATGATACAGGTGGTAGTCAGAGGCTGCGGACATGATACAGGAGGTAGTCAGAGGCTGCGGACATGAAACAAGAGAAGGTCAGAGACTGCAGACATGATAGAAGAGCACAGGGGGGGGGGGGGGGACTGGAGAGAATTAAGGGGGGGTTTGGAAAGCATTGCAGGGGGGTTGGAAGGCGCGGGGGGGAGCATGGAAAACCAGGGGATGGAGAGCACTGTCTGGGCGAAACTGGAAATCACTGAGGGGGGAGCCAGGGAGCTGGGGAGCACTGGGGGAGCCAGATGAAAAGCACTGTGGGGAGCTGAAGAGCACCGGGCAGACTTGTATAAAGTACTCGAAATTTCTACTTGAGTAAAAGTACAAGTGCTCGATCAAAAAGTGACTTGAGTAGAAGTGGAAGTGCTCACAGAAAAAGTTACTTAAGTAGAAGTACTAAAGTATTCAACATTTTTTTTACTTAAGTATTGCAAGTAGTTTTTTCAAAAAAATTGCTACTTAAGTACTAAAAGTAAAAAGTACCAGTAGTTTTGAAAAAAAAATTCTACTCAAGTACTGAAAGTAGAAGTACAAGTACTGTGTTATGTAGTTATTAAAGAAAGAAGTCAAAAGTTTGAACATCATATTGTTTTTTATTATTTCAAATGATTTATTCAAATCATTAACCTGTGTTTGTTAGTAGTTTCTTGATGCACTTTAAGCGCTGTAGCACCATTTATTTGTTTGTTTCATATTTTCTTTTTATTGGAAAGATTTGGTATAGCAGCTTTTATTATACACAGCCTTTATTTTCGTATGCGCTGATTTACAAATGACATTATACACATTTTTTTGAGCTTTATGCAACCTGCCATCTACTGTTCTGGCAGTGGTAATTTTTTTAAAAGTAACGAGTAACTATGCAGCACAAAAAAAAAATACTTGAGTAGAAGTATCGAAATCATCGAAAAAATGTAGTGAAGTAAAAGTAGAAGAAAAAAATTCTACTCTGGGAAAGTACAGATACCGCATTTCGGTACTTAAGTACAGTACTTAAGTAGTTCTACTTCGTTACTATACATCTCTGGCACCGGGGGGGGGCTAAGAGCACGGGGGGGGACTAAAGAACACTGGGGGGGGGCTAAAGAACACTGGGGGGGGCTAAAGAACACTGGGGGGGCATTTTTACATTCAGCGTATAGCACTGGTACAGGTAGGTGTCCTTCCGGGTCCGCAGTTTGCCCTTACTGTCAGTCACTGGCCAGCAGCAGCCGAGGAGATGCCCCAATCAGGCAGCGGGGAGGGCCGGCCGCGGTTTGCCTGGAGACACTGTGACTGGCTAGCAGCAGCAGTAACAGCCGGGAGATTATCAACCAATGAGGCAGCGGAAGCGTCACTGGAGGGCGGGCCGGCCGCATGAACGTGATGACGCGGGGGTGCGGTAGCCGAAACGGTTACCGCCCCCTTCCGTGTAATCATAAAATAATTAAAATAATTAAGCATCCGCTCCCCGCCCCTCCACAGTAATTTAATTCCATGACTTTTCCAAAACCTAGTGTGTTTCCTAATTTTCCATGACCTTTCCAGGCCTGGAAAGTGTCATCTAAAAATTCCAAAACGTTTCCAGGATTTCCAGGACCGTACGAACCCTGCCCCTTACATCAGAGACCCCCACACAGAGTCCCCCTTACATCAGAGACCCCCCACACAGAGACCCCCTTACATCAGAGACCCCCCACCACACATCAGAGACCCCCTTACATCAGAGACCCCCCCCCACACACATCAGATACCCCTCCCTTACATCAGAGACCCCCACAAAGAGACCCCCCTCACATAGAGCCCCCCTTACATCAGAGACCCCCCCCACACACAGAGACCCCCCTTACATCAGAGAGCCCTTCCTTACATTTATTGCAGGAGAGAGAGAGCTTACTTACCTCACTATGGAGGCTCACGTTGTCTGCAGCTTTTATTTCTTTCTTTAAAACTTCCCGCCCACACATCTCCGGGGAGTCTGGGCGGGCAGACCCAGGAGGAGAAGGGGCGGGAGGAGGAGAAGCTGACAATCTCTCCTCTGGCGTCCCTGCAGAGAGGAGGAGAGGAGGATCGGCGGATCGGAGGCTGACCTGTGTGGGATACACAGCTCAGCCCTGCAGCTAGGAGACCAAGGCACAGCGGAAAGTAAGCGGCAGCCGCGGCTGTGTTAACCCTCTCCAGGCCGCGGTCGCCGTTTACCTCCAGCTGTGCGGCCTGATCATCTGCAAGCTGTGATGGCCGCACGGCGCCCCTGTTGCCCATGGAGCCCTATGCGGCTGCACAGCTCGCACACCCCAAAGGCCGGCCCTGGCCCTAAGAACAGGATTGTGATATAGGAGGAGAGGGCTGTGATGTGAAGGATCTGAATCATCGCACAAACTTTGATTCGGACCTCTGCTTGAGAAGAAGAAGATTTTACCGATTGGACCTCTGTGAATTTTAATCTCCCCTGATCTACAGAATCAGTCTGCTGAATTTTAAATGGGGTAAGCTGCCTGCAGACATCGGCAGTCTTTTGAGATACAGCCGACTATGGATAGGAAACAATTACATGTCAAAGTAGAATCCACATCACATCCAAAAATCCCCCGGCCAACCCTCTTGATTTGAAAAGGCACACACCTGTCTTTAAAAGGTCCCACACTTAACAGAACACAAACCAAGCCATGAAGTCCAAGTAATTGTCTGTAGACCCCTGAAACAGGATTAAGCGAGGCACAGATCTGGGGAAGGGTACAGAAATATTTTTGCAGCATTGAAGGTCCCAATGAGCATAGTGGCCCCCCCATCATCCGTAAATTGAAGAAATTTGGAACCACCAGGACTCTTCCTTTAGCGTGCTGCCCAGCAAAACTGAGCGATCAGGGAGAAGGGCCTTAGTCAGAGAGGTGACTAAGAACCCGATGGTCACTCTGACAGAGCTCCAGCATTTCTCTTTGGAGACAGCAGAACCTTCCAGAAGAATAACCATCTATGCAGCACTCCACCAATAAGGCCTGTATGGCAGAGTGGCCAGATGGAAGCCACTCCTCAATAAAAAAGGCACATGACAGCCCGCCTGGAGTTTGCCAAAAGACTCCTGAAGGACTTTCAGACCATGAGAAACAAAATTCACTGGTCTGACAAAACAATGATTGAACTCTTCTTTGGACAGAATGGCAAAAGTCATGTCTGGAGGAATCCAGGCACCACTCATAACCCAGCCAATACCATCCCTACAGTGAAGAATGGTGATGGCAGCATTATGCTGTGGGGATATTTTTCAGCGGCAGGAACTGGGAGACTAGTCAGGATCGAGGGAAAGATGAATGCAGCAAAGTACAGAGACATCTTTGATGAAAACCAGCTTCAGAGCGCTCTAGACCACAGACTGGGGTGAAGATTCATCTTCCAACAGGACAACGACCCTAAGCACACAGCCAAGATAACAAAGGAGTGGCTATGGGACAACTCTGTGAATGTCCTTGAGTGGCCCAGCAAGAGCCCAGACTTGAACCTGATTGAACATCTCTGGAAAGATCTGAAAATGGCTGTGCACCGACGCTTACCATCCAACCTGACGGAGCTTGAGAAGTCCTGCAAAGAAGAATGGGAGAAACTGCCCAAAAATAGGTGTGCCAAGCTTGTAGCATCATACTCAAAATCACTTGAGGCTGCAATTGGTGCCAAAGGTGCTTCAACAAAATATTAGGCAAAGGTTGTGAATACTTATGTACATTTTATTTTTCCATTTCTTTTTTCTTTGTAATAAATTTGCAAACATTTCAAACAAACTTCTTTCACATTGTAATTATGGGATATTGTTTGCAGAATTTTGAGGAAAATTATCAATTGAATCCATTTTGGAATAAGGTTGTAACCGAACAAAATGTGGAAAAAGTGAAGCGCTGTGAATACTTTCCTGGGTGCACTGTATGTGGGGAATATAACTGGGATTTCTGCTTTAAATATTCTAATAGGATAATTTGGTTATTTTGTTCACCCCCATGCATGTATATATACAGTGGTAAATTTCCATTTGTTATGCCAACCACAACTGCATTTAAAGAGGCGTTTGTACTTTTTGCATTGAGACACCATCAAGCTGTCCTGGATTCTGAACACATGTGTGCATTCAAATTTGATGGAACTAAATATTCCATTCACAGCCTTATAAAGGTTTACTGATACTACTAAAAATTAAACGTGCAGTTTCAGGCAAAACTAAACGTGAAATTTCTGGCAAAACACAACCATACCCCAAACGCTGTAGTCAAATTCATACAGCCTTTCCCATCCAACTCCCCTTTTATCATTCATTTACACCTGGTCAAAGTATAAAATATACCCTCTGGATGCACAGATGTACTGTATATCACCACCTGTGTGAATGAGGTCTCAAAGTGTATTTCTAGGAAATCATTTTTTAAGGTTGTGGAGTGGGGGAAGGGTTAGACCCTCTGTCAAAGTTGTATTCCTGCCCTAGTCTCCATTGGGAATATCACCCCTATTTATGTACTGTTGACTGCTGTCACTGAGAAAGAAAGCAAGAGGAGATCCAAAATTGTGAAGCTGTGCCAAAAATAGGAGGCAAGAGAAAATCTAAAGCCCCGTACACACGTACCGATGGTCGGCTTACAAATGTTCCTCTTTTCTCCCCGGGATGTCGGTGTCTGCTGAAAAGTGCAAAGACAGCACAAGGACAGCACAAGAATTTTGTCCGCCGACTGCAGAAGTGATGTCATGTAATGGTTAACTTTCCCTGTGTTTTCTATTTTCTGAGCATGCCCAGTCTTGCAAATCTGCGGTCTGTCGGCCGAATTGTGTACTGACAGGCGAACAATCGTCCGTTCTGGTGTCGGCATACAAATATTTTCATGTTTGCACGAAAGACTTTTGTCCGCGGATTGTGCGCAGACATCTGTCGGAGGCACCATACTAACACGCGTACAATCGGCAGATCCTTCGTCCACCGACGTTTGTATGCCGACGATCGGTACGTGTGTACGGGCCTTTATAAGTACAGTCGCTTGCAGAGCGGAGAGGGAGGTGTCTCAGCCCCCCTGCCCTCTATGGGGGATCGGATGAGAGCGGACCGCCTGTCCGCTCTCATCCGATCCGATCCGATTACTGAACGGATGGAAAAATAGGGTTTCCATCCGTCCAGATTTCACTGACAGGATCGGATGCGGATGGCAGCGGATGTCAGCGGAGGTGTCTCCGCTGACACCCGCTGCCCCATAGAGCTGCATGGAGGATCCGATCAGATCCGCCTAAAAAAACTGACAGGCGGATCTGATCGGATCGCCCGTGTGAAAGAGCCCTTAGTCCGTAGGGTTTAATATTGAGTTGGCCCACCATTTGCAGCTATAACAGATTCAACTCTTCTGGGAAGGCTGTCCACAAGTTTTAGGAGTGTGTTTATGGGACTGTTTGACCATTCTTCCAGAAGCACATGCGAGGTCAGGTGCTGATGTTGGATGAGAAGGTCTGGCTCGCAGTCTCCACTCTTATTCATCCTAAAGGTGTTCTATCGGGTTGAGGTGCAGGCCAGTCAAGCTCCTCCACCCAAACTTGCTCATCCATGTCTTTAAGGAAAAGAGAAAATTGGCCCACGGGACTCTAGACGAGGTGGGTGCTAGTGGCTGGAGATCAATAGGATGCACAATACATGTGTAAAGCAATGTATGATTTTATTGCATCATATAAATACAAATAATAACAACATGTACTCAAATAGCACACGGCATAGCTCAATAGCTGAAATATAAAATGTATAAAACATGAACAATGTTACATCGCATATAAGCAAACATCTTGGTGTGACCGCTTGATTTTCATGATAGCCTGAGTAGTATATTAGAATTCCATATTGATACAGTAGATTGCATAACGAACTGACGCATTTCAGGAGCAACATCTCCCTTCTTCAGAGTTCAGTATATTCAAAATATATTTTACATCTGCGGGCGGAGAGGGTCCACCCTCAGCGTTCCTCACCTCTCTACCTCACATCCATCACCCACCTGCCATGGACCCCCCCCCCCCCCCTCTCTCTGGTCGCCATCTTATCGGGACCCTTCAGCTCCCGGGTCAGACATGGTCCGCCGCTCCCACACGGGAGTCCAATTTTTCCATTCGGTTTTTTATTTGATCCGTGAGTATTCCAATACTCCTTTAGCCTTGATTATTTTATTTAATCCTTTTATACTCTATTTTTTCATTTTTTATCCTTTACTCCAACCCATTATTAAAAAAAAATTTTTTGTAGATATATTTTGCATATACTGAACTCTGAAGAAGGGAGATGTTGCTCCCGAAACGCGTCAGTTCGTTATGCAATATACTGTATCAATATGGAATTCTAATATACTACTCAGGCTATCATGAAAATCAAGCGGTCACACCAAGATGTTTGCTTATATGCGATGTAACATTGTTCATGTTTTATACATTTTATATTTCAGCTATTGAGCTATGCCGTGTGCTATTTGAGTACATGTTGTTATTATTTGTATTTATATGATGCAATAAAATCATATATTGCTTTACACATGTATTGTGCATCCTATTGATCTCCAGCCACTAGCACCCACCTCGTCTAGAGTCCCGTGGGCCAATTTCTCTTTTCCTATATATATTTTGGGATGGAGGCGTGCTTTGGTGGGAACCAGACCATTGTCCCTTGTTATCCATGTCTTTAACCACTTTACGACCGGCGCACGACGATCTACGTCGGCACTCAGCCCCGGCCAGGCAAACTGACGTAGGCCTACGTCAGCACAATTTGCCGGCCCTGTGCGCGCTCCCGCGCGTCCCCGCCGCCGATGATGACTCGATTGGGTTCAGAACCGATCAGTCATCAGGTCCAGGCCAATCATTTTTGGTCTGGACCTGTTGATCGGTCCTGCCCAATCAGATCATCCTCTAAGCCTGTGAAATGTAAACACAGGCTTAGAGGAGATGTGCCCTCCCCCCACAACGGTCTTTTTGGATCCAGCGTGAGAGGAGAGCACATCTTACTGTGAGTACTGCACCAAGCACACCCACACACAGTTAGATAGGCACATTTCACCCCCGATCGCCCCCCCAATTAACCCCTACAGCACCTGACACAACACACACTATATACAGCATATACCTATATACCTGTATAAGTGTGATTTGTGAACAGGTGTAGCACTTGCGACCCCCCCTTTTCCACTCAAATTACCCCCCACCCCCCCCTAATAAAGATTTAACCCACTGATCTCCCCTGACCCCCCCCCCGATCACCGCCGTTAACCCCTACACCCTCTGTCACATCAGCACTAATACAAACGCAATATACGGTGTTATTGTATTTTTGTATTAGTGTCATTGTGATCAGAATTAGCGCAGGCGACTAAGTTTCTGTCCCAAGAAGGTTTAGGGTCCCCGCCACCCGCCCAATAAAGATTTAAGCCCCTGACCCCCCCATGATCACCCCTACACCCCCTGCCATAACACACACCGTATACAGTATATAGCATTTTGCTATATACCCGTATAAGTGTGATTTGTGGTCAGGTCTAGCGCTTGCGACCCCCCTTTTTCCACTTGAATTACCCGCCACCCCCCCTAATAAAGATTTAAGCCCCTGATCCCACCTGATCCCCCCCTGATCACCGCTAGTTAACCCCTACACCCTCTGTCACATCAGCACTAATACAAACGTAATATACTGTGTTTTTGTATTTTTGTATTAGTGTCATTGTGATCAGAATTAGCGCAGGCGACTAAGTTTGTGTCCCAAGGAGGTTTAGGGTCCCCGCCACCCGCCCAATAAAGATTTAATCCCCTGATCCCCTCCTGATCACCCCTACACCCCCTGCCACAACGCACACTGTATACAGTATATAGCATTTTCTATATACCCGTATAAGTGTGACTTGTGACCAGGTTTAGCGCTTGCCACCGTTCCTTTTATCCTTAGGATACCCGCCAGTCCCTTCCAATAAAGATTTAAACCCCTGATCCCCCCCTGATCACATCCCGTTAACCCCTACACCCTCTGTCACATTAGCACTAATACACACATAATATACTGTTTTTACTGTATTTTGTATTGGTGTCATTGTGACTTGAGGTTGCGCTAGCTAGCTAGTTTCTTTCCCAAAGGAGGTTTAGGGTCCCCGCCACCCCCCCCCCCAGATCCCCAGCGCATAGTTTAGAAGTAACCCCTTGATTGCCACACACGCACGCACGCACCTAAACTTCCATTTCTAGTATAGTGTTTGAACAGATCAATATCTGATCTGATCAGAACTATACTAGCGCCCCCATAGTTTAGGGTTCCCAAAACGCGGTGTTTGCACGATCAGTACTGATTCCGGCCAGCACCTGCGTTTAACCCTTTCACCAAGGCAAGTGTAGTAATCAATAGATTACTGTCACTTGCAAAAAAACACAAGACACAAAACCGCTGTGTTAGCAGAGTCAGGCCTGATCCCTGCTAGCATTAGCAGTTTTTTTTTGTAGCGCTTGAAATAATCTTCGACAACCAGGTGCTTTTATTACCTGTGAGTCGCATCACTGTACGAGTAAATTTAGTTACCAAAATGACCAAACGTTCGTACAGGGATGAAGAGCTTATCAGTTTTATGCTGACCGAGTCATCTGATAGCGAAGGGGAAGCTACAATGACCGAATTAGTGTCAGTATATGAACCTGATGACGGCAGCGGCTCCCTGACAGATAGCTCCGACGACAGATGGGTCCCTGTTAGACCCAGGCGTACCCGACCCCATTCTGAAGTTGTTGTGATGCAGGAATCGCAGGGTGCTCGTATGGAGCAGAGTGTGGGTACTAGTGCCGCTCATCCTTCTGGCGACCTGGCAAGCGCCAGCGGCCTAGTACAACCTGGACCTAGTACAACCAGCACTGCAGTAAGACCTGGTGACGTGGCGAGTCCCCTAAGTGCAGTTGAAGCTGGTGCGGTGGCTAGCACAAGTAGTGGCCCGCAGCCACCGCGTATTCGAAGACAGGCCCGTAGAGCCCATAGTGCCCTCCCTGATGCGCTGGCATTTCCTAATTGGCAACCCACTGATACTACAGCGCCAGTACTTCCCCCCATTCACCGCCCAACCTGGAATCCACGTGGAGACAGCTGGTTTTACGCCCCTGAACTTTTTTGAGCTGTTCTTCACGGAAGATCTTTACAGATCTATTGTGGATCAATCAAATTTATATGCACAACAGTTCATCGCCGCCAACCCAAATTCACACCTTGCCAGACAATTCGGCTGGAAACCTATAACGGTTTCCGAATTTAAGATCTTTCTGGGCCTTTCCCTCCACATGGGCATAACTAAACAGAGTGAATTGCGGCTATATTGGTCCACTAGCCCAGTTCACCATATGCGCATGTACTCTGCCTCTATGTCCAGGACGAGATACGAGCAAATTCTGCGATTTATGCATTTCAGCGACAATGAACTCTGTCGTCCTCGGGGAGACCCTGCATACGATCGGCTCCACAAAATTCGGCCCCTCATAGACCACTTCAATCAGCGGTTTGCAGCCTTGTTTACCCCCGAACAAGTTGTCTGCGTTGACGAGTCCCTGATTAAATTTACTGGCCGCCTTGCTATGAAACAGTACCTCCCCAGCAAGCGTGCCAAGTACGGGGTCAAACTGTATAAATTGTGTGACAGGGCCACAGGCTATACAGTTAGTTTCCGGGTCTATGAGGGAAAAGATAGCTGTGTGGAGCCCCCCAACTGCCCAGACTACATAGGGAGCAGCGGTAAGATCGTTTGGGACTTGGTGTCACCCTTATCCGGAAAGGGGTACCATTTGTACGTGGACAACTTTTATACAAGCGTGCCACTATTTAGTCACCTTCTCGATTTACAAATTGGCGCATGTGGCACCGTGCGACCTAATCGCCGGGGCTTCCCCCAACGGCTTGTAGATTCCCGTCTTAGTCGGGGGGCGAGAGCCTGCTTGAAAACGGACAAATTACTTGCGGTGAAGTGGAAGGATACACGGGATGTTTATGTTCTGTCCTCCCTTCACCCAGACACGACGATCCAAATTCCTACGGCAACTGGCGTTATGGAGAAACCCCTCTGTGTCCACGAATATAACCTTAATATGGGAGGGGTGGACCTTAACGAACAGCTTTTGGCGCCGTATTTAGTTGCCCGTAAAGCCAGACGCTGGTACAAAAAAGTGTCTGTTTACCTATACCAATTGGCTATGCTGAACGCCTTTGTCCTATACAGGGCGTCAGGACGAACTGGATCTTTCCGGGAATTCCAGGAAGAGATCATCCTTGCCTACCTGTACCCAGGAGGCATGCCTGCCCAACTTCCCCTTCCAGATGCAGTGAGCCGGCTGCATGAGAGGCATTTTTCACATGTCCTCCCGAGTACCCCTACCCAAAGATGGCCCCAAAGAAGATGTCGTGTCTGTAGCAAGCGCGGATTTAGGCGTGACACCCGTTATTATTGTCCCAAATGTCCTGACCAACCTGGTCTCTGCATCGGGGAATGTTTCGAGCGCTACCATACACTAGTGGATTATTAGCGTAGGGTACAGCACGACACAGTGTAGGGCACATAAACACAGGGTCTCGAAGGATGTTGGATGTCCATCGACATTTTGAGAGACCCAAGCTGGAAGAGAAGATCGCAGAAGATCGCAGTCCCTCCCAAATCAAGAAGTAAAGGAACAGTTAGAAAGAAAAATAAAAGGATCCAAAAACTGTTGTGGTGTCAGTAATTTTATATGTCCTTCTACTCCTTCCTACTATACTTTTTTCAATGTCCTTTGTTTGTTTTTTCATTCTTTTGTGACCTGTTTCTCTTGCAGGTACTTGTCGGCTACCACGCATTGATTTTATATATTCTGACACAAACAGTGTTTGCGCTCAGCATATATGGATACCTTTGCTGATAGCAGCTGTGGTGATTTTCTGATTTCAGCACTGCAGTTAAAATCCTATTTTGGTATACGTGGATAGCGCCGTGTATACCCATCATTAAATTCAGTGGGTGGTTGTTTGGGCAGTTAATGATGAAGATCCAAAAACTGTTGTTGTCAGTCATTTTATATGTCCTTCTACTCCTTCCTACTATACTTTTTTTCAATGTCCTTTGTTTGTTTTTTCATTCTTTTGTGACCTGTTTCTCTTGCAGGTCCCTCGTCGGCTACCACGCATTGATTTTATATATTCTGACACAAACAGCGTTTGCGCTCAGCATATATGGATACCTTTGCTGATAGCAGCTGTGGTGATTTTCTGATTTCAGCACTGCAGTTAAAATCCTATTTTGGTATACGTGGAAAGTGTCGTGTATACCCATCATTAAATTCAGTGGGTGGTTGTTTGGGCGGTTAATGATGAGTAATACTACGCATTATTCCTGTGCTGATTTCTGATAGGTTCTCTTTTTTTCCGTTCAGCCCACAGGCTGCATGAAAAAAAAAAAAAAAACCTATATGCCAAACAAGGACCAGCAATGTACTGGTACGTTGCTGGACTTTGAGTGGTTATACCAGGATGATGCCTGCAGTTTTAGGCATCATCTTGGTATCGTTTTTTACAGCCAGCGGTCGGCTTACATGTAAAAGCAATTCTAGCAGGTAATTGGCCGCTAGACTGCTTTTACATGCAGTGGGAGGGGCCTCCCCCCCCCCACCGCCGCCTTCCGCAGCCTTCCATGGTTTTTCTCTGGCTCTCCTGTCCCACCGGTTAACCCGAGAGTGCAGCCGGTGGTTCAATTATCTAACCATAGAGCTAATTGGAGATGAGAATGGCTCCAATCATCTCTATGGCCTAAGATGCCGGAGGCTACGAGCATTTTATGACTTCTGTTTCGCCAGAAATAAACAGGGCCATTGGGAAATTGGGAAAGTATTTTATCACACCAATTTTGGTGTGGTCAGATGCGTTAAGGTCAGAGGAGAGATCTAGAGTCTAAAAGACCCCAATTTTTTTAAAAAAGAGTACCTGTCACCACAGATTGCTATCATAGGGGATATTTAAATTCACTATGATAACAATAAAAATGATTTAAAAAAAAAAAAAAAATTAAAGGAAAGGTGTCAAAATAACATAAAAAAGCAAAAGAAAAAAAAAAAAAAAAAAAATTGAGCCCCCCCCCTTACCCCCGATGCTTGCGCGCAATGGCGCACGCAAGCGGTGGTCTAGTGTCATATGTAAACCACAATTGCAGCATGCATGTGAGGTATCGCCGCGATCGCCAGATCGAGTGCAGTAATTCTTGCAGTAGACCTCCTCTGTAAGTCTAAAGTGGTAACCTGTAGAGACTTTTAAAGGTTTTCAAAAATGTACATACGTTTTTGTCGCTGCGCAGGCATGCGCAATTTTTAAAGCATGTCATGTTAGGTGTCTATGAACTCGGCATAAGATCATCTTTTAAATTTTACCAAAAAAATTGGAATTATATAGTGTATTTGTGCAATAAATTAAAAAAAATGTAATTTTTTCGCAAAAATTGCGTTTGGAAAATCTGTGCGCAAATACCGTGTGACAAAAAAATTTGCAACATCCACCATTTTATTCTATAGGGCCTCTGCTTTAAAAAAATATATAATGTTTGGGGGTTCAAAGTAATTTTCTAGTAAAAAAAAAATATTTTTTCATGTAAACAAAAAGGCACAGAAAAGGCTTGGTTTTCAAGTGGTTAGAAGAGTGGGTGATGTGTGGATAAGATTGAGCATAAAATGCCGGGACTGTTCAAACACCCCCCTAATGACCCCTTTTTGAAAAGTAGACACCCAAAGCTTTTTTCTGAGAGGCATGGTGAGTCCATGGAGTATTTTATATTTTGCCACAAGTTTCGGTAAAATTATTATTATTTTTTTTTTGTTGTTTTTTTACAGAAAGTTGTCACTAAATGATATATTGCTCATTATATATATGATATATTGCTCATCAATGTATTTTGGGGTGTCAGTTCACATATACCCATGGCATGTGTGAGCAATATATCATTTACTGACAACTTTGTGTAAAAAAAAAAAAAAAAATATATATATATATATATATATATATATTTCCCGGAACTTGTGGCAAAATATAAAATATTCCATGGACTCACCATGCCTCTCAGCAAATAGCTTGGGGTGTCTACTTTCCAAAATGGGGTCATTTGGGGGGGTTTTGTGCTATCTTGGAATTTTAGGGCCTCCGAAACTGTGACAGGTAGTGCAGAGGTGACATGCACAATTTACGCCATTAGAAAACCTGAGAGTGTTGATTGGTTTTCGCGGTCCTGTACACAGCTAGGCTCCCAAAAAGTCTCACACATGGGGCATCCCCATACTCAGGAGAAGTGGCAGAATGTATTTTGGGGTGTAATTCCACATATACCCATGTCATGTGTGAGAATTTTATCTTTTAGTGACAACGTTGTGTAAAAAAAAAAAATAAAAAAAAAAAAAATAGTAATATTCCCAAAACTTGTGGTAAAATATAAAATATTCCATGGACTCACCATGCCTCTTAGCAAACAGCTTGGGGTGTCTACTTTCCAAAATGGGGTCATTTGGGGGGGTTTTGTGGTATCTTGACATTTCAGGGCCTCCTAAACCGTTAGAGGTAGTGAGAAAATGCAATGAAAAATGTACGCCCTTTGAAATTCTGATGGTGGGGATTTGTTTTTGTGGTCCCGTACACAGCTAGGCTCCCAAAAAGTCCCACATATGTGGTATCCCTGTACTCAGGAGAAGCAGCAGAATATATTTTGGGGTGTAATTACACATATACCCATGGCATGTGTGAGCAATATATCATTTCAATGACAACTTTGTGTAAAAAAAAAAAAAAAATTTTTAGTCATTTTTCAAACACCTGTGACAAAAAAATGAAATATTCAATGAGCTCAACATGCCTCTCAGAACATTCCTTAGGATGTCTACTTTCCAAAAAGTGGTAGTTTGGGGGGGTTTTGTACTGCCCTGCCATTTTAGCACTTCATGAAATGAGATAGGCAGTCAAAAATTAAAGCTGCGTAAATTTCTGTATTTACACCATAGTTTGTAGACGCTATAACTTTTGCGCAAACCAATAAAAATACGCTCATTGAATTTTTTTTTTGTCAAAGACATGTAGCTAAATATATTTTGGCCAAAAAAAATTACATAAATTGAGTATATTGGATATTTTTTAAAAGACAAAGTTGAAAATGTCATTTTTTTGCAAAATTTTCGCTCTTTTTTTATTAATATCGCAAAAAATAAAAAGCGCAGAGGTGATCAAATACCACCAAAAGAAAGCTCTGTTTGTGGGAAAAAAAGGACGTAAATTTCGTTTGGGTACCACATTGCATGACCGCACAATTGTCAGTTAAAGTCACGCAGTGCCGAGTCGTAAAATACCCCCTGGTCGGAATGGGGGTAAAATCTTCCGGGGCTTAAGTGGTTAAGGACCTTGCTTTGTGCACCAGTGTGCAGTCATGTTGGAACAGGAAGGGTCCATCCCCAAACTGTTACCACAAAGTTGGGGCCATGAAATTGTCCAAAATGTCTTGGTATGCTGACACCTTTAGAGTTTCCTTCACTGGAACCAAGGGGCCAAGCCCAACCCCTGAAAAACACCACACCATAATTCCCCCCCCCCCCCTCCACTAAATGATTTGGACCATTGCACAAAGCAAGGTCCATAAAGACATGGATGAGCGAGTTTGGGGTAAAGGAACTTGACTGGCTTACACAGAGTCTTGACCTCAGATAGAACACCTTTGGAATTAGAGCAGAGGCTGCAAACCAAGCCTTCTCGTCCACATCAGTGCCTGACCTCACAAATGAGCTTCTGGAAGAATGGTCAAACATTCCCATAAACACACTCCTAAACCTTGTGGACAGCCTTTCCAGAAGAGCTGAAGCTGCAAAGGGTGGGCCAACTCAATATTGAACCCTATGGATTAAGACTGGGATGCCGTTAAAATTCAAGTGCGTGTAAAGGCAGGCATCCCAATACTTTTGGTAATATAGTGGGTCAGTATGGATGTCACACCACTTTCTTAAACTCAGTCTTTCAAAAAGCGAGCCTGTAATATATCCTTCCCCTTATCCCCCTTCCCCTAACATAACCAATCAATAGCACAACAATGAGCCCCTCCACACACGTCAAGGTGCTAGATGTAATCCTAGACTTTGACCTCTCCTTCAGGCCCCACATCCAATCACTGACTAAATCTTGCCACCTTTACCTCCATACATTTTGGATTGACATACCAAAGCATTACCAATCCACTCCCTGGTTGTATCCTGCCTCAACTATTGCAGCTCCCTTCTCGCTGGCTTACCTCTACATAGACTATCCCCCCCGTCAGTTTATCATGAATGCTGCTGCTAAACTCGCCCACCTTGCTAACTGATCTGCAGCTACTGCCTCTCTCTACTATCTCAACATATCAAAATACTAACTACAACATACAGAGCTATCCACAACTCTGTCCATAACTATATCACCAACCGAACCTTGAAATATCACTTCAGTCATCCACGCCACTTCTCCCCAAGACCTCCTGTTCTTTAGCTCACTCATCGCCTCCTCCCATAGTTGCCTCCAAGATTTCTCCAGAGCCTCTATAATCTGGAACTCCCGACCCAAACCTGTCCAGTTATTTCCTACTCTGTCCACTTTAGGCAATCCCTGAAAACTAGTTTCTACAGAGAAGCCTACCCACCTCCACCTATAAGCTGCACTTCAATCTTTTCCATCAGCTCTACACAGTTTTTTTTGTTTTGAAGTGGTACAGTTTTTGTACCACTTGCCCCTCTCTTTTAGATTGTAAGCTCCATGAGCAGGGCCTCATAATCCTCTTGTATAGAATTGTATCGTAACATTCTGTCTTCTTTTATTTTGTAAAGCACTTTAAAAACTGTTGGCGCTGTATGATCCCTGTACCTTTTACTTGTTTACTCACCTGTGTGTCTCTCCCATGACTTCTGAATGGCAAGCAGAGCTGAGCCCCAGGAAGAGGCGATGGTCCAGGCTGAGAGTCCAGAGCCATCCCCACAATCTAGAGGAATAACAGAAATGTCACGGTGAGACAGAGAACCTCCTGACTTGGAATGGGAAACAGGGGCAACCTTTTAGCACAAAGTATACAGTCAAAAGACACCCCCACTCCAGTTAATTAAATTGGTGTGATACTGGTGTGTAAATAATGCTGACATTTCCATTATATCTTCTTTCAGATGAGAAAAGACCAATATCGGTTCCAGTTGGATTTGGAGTTTGTTCAGTGTCTGGCAAATCGTAAATACCTTAAAGTAGAACTATAGGCAAAACTTTTTTTTTTTTTTTTTTTGGATAGAACAAGGAAGGGTTATACCAACTATCAAATTTTCTTTTCGCTATCTGTGTCCGATTGCGGAGATTTACCTTCACTTCCTGTCCCATAGGCACACAGGAAGTGAGGGAAAAAAAAAAAAGAAACTGCAGCACCATCTAAGTGCAGCAATTGAGTATGTTCAATCCAAACAGATGAATAAAACTCATAGGATAACAGATGTCAGCACATGTGTCTGGATATAAAGTGTTCATCCGCCCTGGGGGAGGACAGGCTGCAATCCAATGTGGAGTGCCTGTCCTCGAAGTTGTGCTGGGGGCTCCCAATGCTTCCTGGGACAAGGGTACACTCTAGAGAAGCCGGCCAACGTCACATCGGGATGTCAGGTTGAGCGGGGCGGTGCGCGTGTTTGGAGTCTCTACCAGCTTTATCCTGAGCCTGCAGTTGTCCAAAGCCAGCAGCTTACCCCAGAGACTCAGTTTTAGCATTGAACTTTTATATGGATTGCCGACGCCCTCCGCATCAAGCTAAAAGTGCGCCAATGATTGATTTTTTTTGTCTTTTAAACAGGAAGTGTGAGGAAATCCCTGTAAATCAAGGAAATTCCTTGGGGACCCCCTGGTCACCAGAACTAGTGTCCCCATTAGAAGATTTCCCCTCTGTCACATTTCTGGGGACAACCCAAAATTTGGGTAATTTTACTTTCAATGATACTGGTAAACAGGACAAATAGAGAGGGTGTATCTCCTTAAGGGGGGGCATAGACAGCAATAAAAACTGACAGGTGGTCTAATCCCTCTCCCTCTCTAATGCCTTTAGTTATACTTTACCTGCAAGTATATTATGGAAATAGTTTCATAGTCAGGACTAGTTCATTTATCAACAGATTATAAAGAGTTGGAGATTTTCCTTAAAGCCTTATTGCCTGCAAAATATGACCCACCCCCTCTAACCCATCTGCAAGATTTATTGTTGTTCTTAATTGGTGAAGGTGATCCGCCATTTGGTCCTGTTCTGATCAGTGGCCTCATTACAGATATAAAGCACTTCTTTCCTTAGGTAGAGCTAAAGACAGCATTAACATAAGTCTAAAGACCAATTTATGGGCATTCCTGTGAGGGAGTACAGCCAGTACCAGTACAGCCAGCACTGAGCCCCCCCCCCCCCCCCCAAAGCAGTGTTTCTTTTAATATTGTGAATGAACAATTAGCGCTTCAGGGCTGTGTGATACAGCTGCTGGCTTCTAGTAAACATACAGGGCACCAGCAGCTTTATAACACAGCCCTAAGAGCAATGGATTTAGAACACAGCCCTAAGAGCAATGGGTTTAGAACACAGCCCTAAGAGCAATGGATTTAGAACACAGCCCTAAGAGCAATGGGTTTAGAACACAGCCCTAAGAGCAATGGGTTTAGAACACAGCCCTAAGAGCAATGGGTTTAGAACACAGCCCTAAGAGCAATGGGTTTAGAACACAGCCCTAAGAGCAATGGGTTTAGAACACAGCCCTAAGAGCAATGGGTTTAGAACACAGCCCTAAGAGCAATGGGTTTAGAACACAGCCCTAAGAGCAATGGGTTTAGAACACAGCCCTAAGAGCAATGGGTTTAGAACACAGCCCTAAGAGCAATGGGTTGCATGATCTATCTGTGGCTGCTTATAAACATGTAACACCTGTCAATGGAAGGCAATGCACATACATTCTTGAGCATTTTTATGCATGTTTATGTGTGAACAAGCCTTTACACTGCACTGAGCCTTCCAGCCAACATCTAAATTTTTATATTTGTCAAAAAGCCAGCATAAAAAAAAAAAAAAAAAAAAAAAAAAAAAAAAAAAGAAGAAGGTGAAGAAGAAAAATTTGTGGATTTAAAGCGAAAACGAAATCCTCCTCTCCTTTACAGCCAAGGAAGCTGCCATCGTAGCCTCTGTTAGATTTGCAGTTGCCATGATGCTGCACATGTTTAGCTATGACACCAGCTAGGCTTAGATGGCAGCTTACTTGGCTGTATAGGAAAGGAGGGTTTTGTTCTGCACAAAAAAAAAAGTGCTTTCTATTGCTCTTAGCCTTCTCCAGATTCTTCTTTTTTTGCTGTAATCTGGCTTCCTGTTAGAAGGTGGCTATGTTCATTCTCCATGGTTCCACTGTATGTAGGAACATAGCCACCCTGTCTTGCTTACTCCTGAGATGGACAATGGGATGTGTAGTGTGCTTTGAGCGGTGCACATGACTGCAACCAATGTGCGCTGCTTCTTCCAAACAAACAGAAGTGAAAAGGGAAAAGGAGAGGTTTGAGAGCCCACAAAGACATTACAAGAAAGAAGAGGAACATAATATAATTTAATGAAAAATAGTTTACAGGGCCATACCATTTCATGTCATTTTAATCTCCCCCCCGGGTACCAACTACATGTAGCACTGTCCTGCCAATGCCAAGTAGTGTGGTCGGACAGTTTTCCCATTGCTGTCCAATGACACTGCTAGAAAGGAGACTGATTTGTGAGTTACAGTGCTAGTCTCTGGCAGAACAGGATGCTATGGGGACCAGCGCTGTCATTTACCACAGATTAGAGAACCTGCAGGCTGTCGTAGGGTGGACTCTCCTCGTGACATCATTGCCATGAAGCCCTCCCAGTACCCCATTAATGAAACCCCCACAAAGCCCAGCCATGGCAGCCCCCACATCCCCTCAGTCCTCCTCCAGTGTGCACTAGTACTGTCCCAGGCTCCCTCAATCAACATCCCCCTCTACTCCATTCACTAAAATGAGATCCAGCAGGAGGAACGGGCTTCTTGGCTTCCTGTGCATTTACAGGAGGAGTCATCAAGAACCTCTGCCAGCACTCACCCGCAGTCCCCACTTACCTCCCGGCACCTCTGTCACTCTTCTTCCAGAAACAGAGCCCTAATCTCGAATTGACCACAGCAGATAGAGGACACAGCCCCGCTCCCCCGGGGTGGACTTTGGCTTGGGGTTCCCAGAGCTGGGCTCTGTGCAAGATAGACCACTGAGGCTATCATTGGTCAATCCTAGCTCGTGACCTCCGGCATCCTGCCCTTTGTCAAATGTTGGTTTTGCAATGCACTATGTTCGAATTTTATTGCCTTTTTACGCTGTGATCCGAATTGCACTTTTGTACCCCCAGAGCTGTGGCACTGTTTGGCCACATTCCCCCCTCCTTCACCCTTGACGTTGTTGTTCCCCCTTTTTTTTTTCTATGCTTCTTTGTAAAACTAAATAAAGATTCATAAAAAAAAAAAAAAACAATAGGGTCCTTTAACATGGGCGATCTGATCCGATCCGCCTGTCAGTTTTTCAGGCGGACCTGATCGGATCCTCCATGCATCCCTATGGGGCAGCAGATGTCAGCGGTGATGTGTCCACTGACACCCGCTGCTCTCCGATCCGGTCCGTGAAATCCGGACGGATGGAAACCCTATTTTCCATCCGTCTGGCAGATCGGATGCGATCGGGTGAGAACGGACAGGCGGTTCATTCTCATCCAATCTCCCCATAGAGGACAGCGGGGATCTGACAGCTCCGTCTGCGCACACAGAGTGGAGACAGAGCTGTCACCCGCTTGCTCAGCGGGGATCGTCAGATCAATCCCCCGCTGAGCAGAAGGGACCTCATGGGGGAGGAGCTTGTGCTGACATCACATCGCTGGAGGAAGCGACAGCAACATTTTTTGCTGTGCTCTTATCTCTGTGAGTAGCTCTCCATTAATATAATAATAAACCTGGTATTTTTCACTACAAAGTGTTTGTTACTTGTCATTTTGCCAGAATCATGATATATAGCAAGTGAAGGTTTGATCAGATTTAATGTATTAAATGTATTAGTGTATCCTGTGGTTCCTGATCCCTTTGATGCGATTTCTGCAAGAGCACACAGCAGGCATCCATGAGCAAGATAAGACCTCCTATAATCTGGGATCGCTCCTGTTTGGTAAGAGGCTGATTGTAGTAGTGGTGGTGGAACTCACCAAGGGAGTCACAGAGGATTTAAAAAACTCACTAATTTTTATATACACAAGCTTTGACGGACTTTTATATATTATGATTTTTTTCACAGTTTGGTGTTACATTGGTTTATTTTCATATTTATTTGAGGATTGGAGCTTTACCACTTCAATACCAGGCACTTTCAGCCCCTTCCTGCCTCGGCCAATTTTCAGCTTTTAGTGACAATTGCGCTGTCATGCAACACTGTACCCATATGACATTTTTTAGCATTTTTTTCACACAAATATAACTTTCTTTCAGTGGTAGATAATCACCACTGGGTATTTTTTTTTTGCTAAAAATATGAAAAAAAAAAAGAGAAACTAAATATTTAAAAAAAAAAAATTCTTAATTTCGGATATAAAATTTGCAAATATTCTTTCTTCATAAATTTAGGCCAAACTGTACATTTCTTTGGTGAAAGTAACCCAAATCAGTGTTTATTATTCAGCTTGTAGGAAAGTAAGTTCAGAGTTCATATATATATATGAAAATCGATCAGTCCTGGTGTACTGACAGTCCTTCTCATTTCTTGAGGCCCAAAAATGCCAGGATAGGCAAAATACCCACCAAATGACCCTTTTTGGAAAGTAGACAGTCCAAGGTATGTAGTGGCAGTGCTGGTTAGCTACAGTAGTGAGAATGGGTTTAGTAGCACTGCTGGGAGGGGGGGGTTGATGGGATCAGTGGCGACAGTGGTGCAGAGGTAGTAGGATGAGTGGCAGTGCTAGGGGAGGGGGGTTGTGAGCAGTGGCACTGCTGGGGGGGGGGGGGGGGGTTGATTGGATCAGTGGCAGTGGTGAAGGGGTAGTAGAATAAGTGGCAGTGCTGGGGAGCTCATGGGAGCAGTGGCAGTGGGGTGCAGGGGGATGGAATGAGTGGCAGTGCTAGAGGGATGGGATCAGTGGCAGTGCGGGGGGGGGGGGGCCAGTGGCAGAGCTGGGGGGTTGATGGGACCAGCGGCAATGCTGGGAGGGAGGGGGTGACCAGTGGCAGTGCTGAAGGGTTGATGGGGAGGAATAGGATGAGTGCCAGTGGTTGGGGCGGGGGTGATGGGATGAGTGGCAGCGGGGGGTCCACTGTGCAGTTACAATTTCAGAGAGTATACTATCTCCTGAGTCTCAACCCAAGCAAAACTAGAGAAGTACCTTCAGGCAGCGGGCCCTCCCCCACAGTGGCAGAACACCAGGGCCCGGTTGCAAGTCTAACCTTTCTGACTCTGGTAGTTCCACCACTGCTTCTTCTCCCCCACTGATGGCGAACATGTTCCAAGGCCTCGGTTGTTATGAAAGTAATTGCATTTCCAATGTGTTCCTTTCAATGATCCATGTTTCTAATCTTTTCCTTGTAAAACCATGGCTTTTACCTGGCCTCACAAGTTAAAGTCGACAAGGAGGCCGACTGGACGGAGTTCTGCATATGTAAAAAAGATAGGGCTCAGTCCTGTTAGCAGGAATGTGCCAGATTTCGTTTAGGGAATTAAAACTAACACATCCCTTAGTGAAAGAAGCACACAGTACACACAAAACAGTGGTTAGGCACACAGGTAACCCTTGGATTGTCCTAGATGTTTACCCCCTTCCCAGCCAGTGTCATTAGTACAGTGACAGTAGAGCTGCACGAATAATCGTAAAAAAAAAAAAAAAAATCGTGATCTCAATCCCCCTCCCAATCTTAAAGTGGAGTTCCGGCCTGGAAAAAAAAAAATTAGATAAAAATACCCCCAGGACAGTCAGGGCTAGTGCATTTCAGCAATGATAGCCTCTGAACTGTCCCTGGTTTCACTTACCTTTTAGAAGAAATACTTACCTTGAAAATGTCTTGTCCAGCGCTGCCATCTCAGGTGTGGGCAGCTGAAGCCGGAGCGTCCTCTTCGGTGACGTCGGAGTCCCAGAATGCCCTGCACCGTCGCTGCTCGTCACTTCCGGTGCAGGCTCGTCATCCCTGCACAGCTTCTGGGCATGCCCAGAAGCTGTTTAGCAGGGAATGATGCGCCTGCACCGGAAGTGACGAGCATGGCCGCTGCAGGCGCATTGACTCCTGGGAGTGATGACACTTGGCTCCCAGGGGTCAATGCCAGCAGGAAGTCACGGCGTGGGCAACGGCAGCAGAGGGAGGAAGTGGAAGGAAGGTAAGTATATTTTCTTTAAAAAACAAGGTAAGTAAACCAAAAAAAAAACAAATTGTGATTATCCAATTCTTTTTTAGTGGCGGTTCACACTTATGCGATGCGGGAAGGCTGCGAATTCGCAGCCTGTTACCGCATCGCAAACGCACCCCTGGCAGTTCACACTGCCATATGCGATACGCTGGGGGTGTCAATGTAATCTTAACGACACCCCCAGTTTGATCGCATATCGCAGTGCAATCTTGCAGTTCGCACAGGATCGGATCGCACAAGTGTGAACCGCTGTGCGATCCGATCCTGATGCGGCTGCAAAAAAGGGTCCTGTGCGTGTTTGCTGCAGGTGCGGTGCGAATTTAGCCATACAAAGTGTATGGCTAAACTCGCACCGCACAGCCGATCGCATGCAATGAAGGAGCAGTACGCTCCGACATTACATGCGAACGCCGCAGCCGCATCAGTGTGAACCGGCACTCAGGTTACTTAGAGCAAGCGGATGGCAAAATTTTGTTTTGAGGCTGGAAATCCGCTTTTCCTCAATTCATACAGAGCTATTCTCTGCTCACTCACAGATGTAAAAAAAAAAAAAAAAAGAGCCTCTGGGAAATGTTTATCAACATTGTTAAGGCTGCGAGATAACTATAAACACAATGTTTTACAATGTATAATTTTGTTCTTTTAGATCAAAGGAATGAACTTGTGTATGTAAAAGGAGAGCAGTTTAAAAGAGGAAGTAAACCCTCCTCTGCAAGTTGTACCTATAGGTAAGACTTATCATAGGCTTACCTATAGGCAGAGGCGGCTCTCTAATTAGGCAAATTAGGCGGTCGCCTTAGGCCTCACACTCACAGGGGCCTCGCAGCCGCCTAATTTGCCTAGTTAAAGAGCCGCTTCTGAGCCTGGCAGCAAGTATCTCCCTGCCTTCAGCACAGCGTGGGGTCCCAGAGCGCTGCGCTGGCTGCATGCGGCGGTGAGGAGTGAGCACTTCAGCTGTGCTGCCAGACAGACTGCATGCATAAGATGACTCAGAGAACTCCATCCCCGCCCCTACCTCCACCCCCAGCAGGAGAGAAGGTGCTGCTGCTTCCAAGAGGACTGCGCCTGGCCCGCCCTGCTCAGGTACATGAAGCTGGAGGGGGAGTATGTGCAGGTCACAGGTGAAAAGTGCTGTGGTATCTGGCAGACTGCCTGTGTGTCCTCCTTCCCCCGCCGCCAATTTCATTCTTATGCCCCATACACACGTGCAGATTATCTGCAGACTTTTGTCTACAGACTTACCAAAACCATATAATATGAGGTCAAACCTAAACACTTTCAATTTGTATGTAATCCGGCAGGCCCTTGCACTACATAGAAAAGGTAAGTCTGCAGACAAAAGTCTGCAGATAATCTGCACGTGTGTACGGGGCATTACACAGCAAGTAGAAGAGAGAATGTCCGAGCAGAAGGCAGGAGCTGTCCAACTTTTCAAGTAAAAAAGCTTGTGATTTGTTAGTATGGGCGGTCCTAGCAACCAATCATCTGCCTGTTAATGAAAAGTTGGACAGCTTCTGCCCTCTGCTCGGACATGCTGCATCCTCTGTCTTCCACCTGCTATGTAAGGTAAGGGACTCAGAAAACCTATTCACCTGCTCCTCTCCTCCCCCTCTCTCCTTCAATGACCCCTCTGTTCTCTGCTCTGTCACTGTGCTTAGGTGATGGTTCGGGAAGTGCAACTGTCCTAGGTGGAGAGGATCCATTCCCTTCTGTTCTGTCCTCTCCACCTCCAGCATGCCTGCAGCTTCAATAACATCCCACACCCAGGACCATTACAAGTGAGTGAGCACTGTGACTTACCAGTCTCTCTCCTCTCCCCTCTCTCTCCTGCACCAGCCCTGTGTCCACCCCCCCCCCCCCCCCACTGGCTGCACCCCCCTCTTCTGTCCACCTGGCTCTGCCCCCCACCAGGCTGCACCTCCCCTCTCCTGTCCACCTGGCTCTGCCCCCCCCCCCACCTGGCTGCATCCCCCCCTCTCTTGTCCACCTGGCTCTGTCCTCCCCCCCACCCCACCTGGCTGTACCCTCGCCCTTCCCCTGTCCACCTGGCTCTGTCCCCCCCACCTGGCTGCATCCCCCCTCCACCTGGCTGCACATCCCCTCTCCTGTCCACCTGGCTCTGTCCTCCCCTCCCACCCCACCTGGCTGTACCCTCCCCCCTCTCCTGTTCATCTAGCTCTGTCCTCCCCCCACCTGGCTTAGACTCCTCCACCTTCTGTAGCTCCAAACCCCCCTCTCCTCCACCTGGCTCTGCCCTCTCCTGTCCACCTGGCTGCACCCCATCTCCTGTCCACCTGGCTGCAACCCCCTCTCTTTTCCACCTGGCTGCATTCCCCCTCCACATGGGTGCACACTCCCTCTCCTGTCCACCTGGCTGCAACCCCCCTCTCTTTTCCACCTGGCTGCACCCCCCTCTCCTGTCCACCTGGCTCTGTCCTCCCCCCCGCCACCTGGCTGCACACTCCTCTCCTGACCACCTGGCTCTGTCCCCCCCCGCCACCTGGCTGCACACTCCTCTCCTGACCACCTGGCTCTGTCCTCCCCCACCACCTGGCTGTACCCTCTGCCCATCTCCTGTCCACTTGGCTGCACCCCATCTCCTGTCCACCTGGCTGCAACCCCCTCTCTTTTCCACCTGGCTGCATTCCCCCCCACCTGGCTCTGTCCTCCCCCCCACCTGGCTGCACCCCACCCTCTCCTGTTTACCTGGCTCTGTCCTCCCCCCACCTGGCTGTACCCTCCCCCTCTCCTGTCCACCTGGCTACATCTCCCACCTCCACCTGGTTGCACCCCCTCTCTTGCACACCTTGCTCTGTCCAGCCCCCACCTGGCTGCACCCACCCCCCTCTCCTGTTCACCTGGCTCTGTCCTCCCCCCACTTGGCTGCACCCCCCTCTCCTGTCCACCTGGCTCTGCCCTCTCCTGTCCACCTGGCTGCAACCCCCCTCTCCTGTCCACCTGGCTGCAACCCCCCTCTCCTGTCCACCTGGCTGCAACCCCCCTCTCCTGTCCACCTGGCTGCAACCCCCCTCTCTTTTCCACCTGGCTGCACCCCCCTCTCCTGTCCACCTGGCTCTGTCCTCCCCCCCGCCACCTGGCTGCACACTCCTCTCCTGACCACCTGGCTCTGTCCCCCCCCCGCCACCTGGCTGCACACTCCTCTCCTGACCACCTGGCTCTGTCCTCCCCCACCACCTGGCTGTACCCTCTGCCCATCTCCTGTCCACCTGGCTGCACCCCATCTCCTGTCCACCTGGCTGCAACCCCCTCTCTTTTCCACCTGGCTGCATTCCCCCCCACCTGGCTCTGTCCTCCCCCCACCTGGCTGCACCCCACCCTCTCCTGTTTACCTGGCTCTGTCCTCCCCCCACCTGGCTGTACCCTCCCCCCTCTCCTGTCCACCTGGCTACATCTCCCACCTCCATGTGGTTGCACCCCCTCTCTTGCACACCTTGCTCTGTCCAGCCCCCACCTGGCTGCACCCACCCCCCTCTCCTGTTCACCTCGCTCTGTCCTCCCCCCACTTGGCTGCACCCCCCTCTCCTGTCCACCTGGCTCTGCCCTCTCCTGTCCACCTGGCTGCAACCCCCCTCTCCTGTCCACCTGGCTGCAACCCCCCTCTCCTGTCCACCTGGCTGCAACCCCCCTCTCTTTTCCACCTGGCTGCACCCCCCTCTCCTGTCCACCTGGCTCTGTCCTCCCCCCCCGCCACCTGGCTGCACACTCCTCTCCTGACCACCTGGCTCTGTCCCCCCCCCCGCCACCTGGCTGCACACTCCTCTCCTGACCACCTGGCTCTGTCCTCCCCCACCACCTGGCTGTACCCTCTGCCCATCTCCTGTCCACTTGGCTGCACCCCATCTCCTGTCCACCTGGCTGCAACCCCCTCTCTTTTCCACCTGGCTGCATTCCCCCCCACCTGGCTCTGTCCTCCCCCCCACCTGGCTGCACCCCACCCTCTCCTGTTTACCTGGCTCTGTCCTCCCCCCACCTGGCTGTACCCTCCCCCCTCTCCTGTCCACCTGGCTACATCTCCCACCTCCACCTGGTTGCACCCCCCTCTCTTGCACACCTTGCTCTGTCCAGCCCCCACCTGGCTGCACCCCCCCTCTCCTGTTCACCTGGCCCTGTCCTCCCCCACTTGGCTGCACCCCCCTCTCCTGTCCACAAGGCTCTGCCCTCTCCTGTCCACCTGGCTGCACCCCCTCTCTTTTCCACCTGGCTGCATTCCCTCTCCTCCTGGCTGCACCCTCCCTCTCCTGTCCACCTGGCTCTGTCTAATCAAGAGTACCTGTCACCTATATACTACCACATAGGGGGCTATTGGTCCTCTGTCTAATGGCAATAAAAGTTGATGTAAAAAAAAAAAAAACTTTTTAAACATTTAAAGAGACACATATAAAATCAAAACATTTTAGAGCATGTGATTGCCCTGCACATGTTATGCATCACCACGCACGCCAGACTGACAGCAATATTTCTAGTATCAGAACTACTGCATAACACTAACCTGATGTCCTGTAGGGGCTTATTGAGTGTTGCCTATGAAAAAATATAGGGTACTGAAGTTTTTCGCTGTTTCATGGGTGCACACACGAAAAGACCCTATAGGTCATCAGTTTAATATTATGCAGGAGTTCTGGTGCTAGTATTAGTGAATTTATTTCGATTTTTTTTTGGGGGGGGCGCAATTAGCTGGTCTTGCCTAGGGCGCAAAATAGTCTAGCACTGGCCCTGATCACAACAAGATACAGCCTCTCAGCAAAGCCAGCACTGACAGTTCCTTCTGATCCTCCTCCTGCCCTCTCCTCCTGTGCTTGCCCACCAGGGGATGCTTGAGTGGGAAGTTTGAAGCCCAGCAGCCGGAAGAGGAAAGATTGAGCCTGATCCATCCATTTATCCAGTCCCTCCCTTGTCTCTCCTGCCTCCCAGTGAGTACTCTGATGTGAGGGGTCTTCTCTCTCTCTCCTTAACCTCTCCAAAGGGGTTCAGTGGGGCCTCATGTCTAAATTTTGCCTAAGGCCTCACAAAGCCTAGAGCCGCCTCTGCCTATAGGTACTGTAAATATCTCCTAAACATGTACCGTTTAGGAGATATTTACCTTAAATGCAGCCAGTGACATCACTAACGCATGCGCTCTGAAGGAACGGCCGCTGGTATTTCGCAAAGACGGACACTTGGCCCTTGATCATGCCAAAGGCTAACCGTTGCTCAACTCCTTTCTGCAAGAAAGCCAAGACCCTAGCCACCTAAAAAGGCGAGGGTGCAATTTTTGCGATTCACACCATGAAGTATACATCTTCAACGTGCGAAGATAAATCTTTCTGGAAGTCCCTTTTTCTAGCCCTCAGCAGGGTAGGAATCACAGACTCAGAGAGACCTCTATCACTCCATGCCGTTAAAGCCAGCGACCATAAAGCAGGATGGAAGATTGGCCCCAGACAGCAGGTCCTCCCTCAGAGGCAACCACCAGGGAGGCTCGACAACCATCTTTACCAGGTCTGCGTACCAAGACCAACGAGGCCAGTCTGGAGCCACCAGAATAACCGAAACATTTTCCACCGCCATCCTGTGGGGAAACCTCGACAACAGCTGTATCGGAGGGAAGGCATAAATCAGCCAATACTGGCTACAAGAAGCTACCAATGAGTCTGTGGCGTCAGCCAGAGGATCTCGAGCTCCGGCCACGAACCTCTGCACCTTTTTGTTTAGGCGAGACGCAAACCTCCGAGGTCCCCCAACGGACACACAGGAGACGAAATACCTCCGGACGAAAGGACCTCCTGGACCGCCCGGGCACTCTTTGTGCCCCCTTAATGATTGATGTAGGCCACAGCCGTAGCATTGTCCGAATGGATCTGAACCGGGAGACCGCAAAGCCGATATGTCCAATAGAGTGTTCCAGAAACACTGATCGGTAAGGAAGACTCCTCCGTCGACCAGACTCCCTGGGCACAGAGGTTATCCCGCATTCCGCCCCAGCCCAACAGGCTGGCATCCGTGGTGACCATCGTCCACAGCAATGGTAAAAAGGACTTGCCCTGACTCAGGGTAGGCGACTGAAGCCACCAATAGAGCATTGACCTCCTGAGTCGGCTCAAACCTATTCTGTCTAAGAACTGTGGATTCTTGTTCCACTTGACAAGAATCTCCTTTTGCAGAGGCCTGGGATGAAACTGAGCGAATGGGACCGCCTCGAAGGTTGACACCATCAGACTCAGGGCTCTCATGTATGTCCGTAGAAAAGAGAGATCGCTTTCCAGCAGCAACCGGATTTCTCCCTGCAACTTCTGAAGTTTGTTCCCAGGAAGAAAGACCCTCGCCACGGAGGATTCCAGAGTTAGCCCCAGGTAATCCAGTCGCACAGACGGGGTCAGTGCATATTTTTTCAAGTTGATGGTCCACCTGAACTCTTGAAGGATCTGAACCGTGGTTGACAGATCGCCCAACAAGGCAGGGTGAGAGTTTGCTCTCAACAGGAGATCATCCAGATATCCTAGGATCGCAATCCCTCTTTTGCGTAGCAATGCCAACACCGGGGCAAAAAACCTTGTTGAAGACTCTGGAAGCGAAGGCGAGAGCAAAGGTAACACCGCAAGTTGAAAGTGCTCCTTCGCCACTGCAAGACGGAGATACCTCAGGTGTCCCCCGTATATAGGGATGTGCAGATACGTATCTTAGATGTCGATGGAGGCTAAAAAATCCCCCTGATCTAAAGACGCTACTACCGGCCGAATGGATATCATCCGAAACTTCTGCACCCGCACAAAGTGGTTCAGAGACTTGAGGGCCAAAATAGGACTCACCTTGCCCTCTTTCCTTGGCACCGTGAACAGGTTTGTATAAAAAAAAAAAACAAAAAAAAAAAAACAAACTCTAAGCGCCGGTTCACATTACCGCAAAGCTACTTGCAGGGGCGACCTCCGAGATCGCGGTGCGAGCAGCGCGCCGCGACCTCGGAGCGGCCGCCACGGACTTCATAACATTGAAGTCTATGGCGGTCGCCTCCTGGTCGCCCCAAAGAAGCTCCGGACCCTTTTTCTAGGTCGGAGCGACTTGTGTCGCTCCTATTAGAACGGGTCCGCAGCTTCCCTATGGGAGGCGACCTGTGAGGCGACCTGTGAGGCGACCAGGCTGGGAGACCTTAAGGATCTAGATTATCCAGTGCGAAACCTCAGCCGGCATTGCTTGTAGATCACCAGGAGGATCCCCCTGAATACTATCTAGCAAAGTGAGTAAAGATAAATAAAAAAAAATATTCTTAAAAGAATAAAAAAAAAAATCGTTGACTAGGTCCTACTCCTTCACTAGGCAGTAACTAACTGTTTTGCTGGAGCAGGGTTTATGGGGTTATGCCTATAGGGACAGCCCCGTGGGCATGGTGAATTGCTTTTTTTCCTGCCTAATACTACTCCTGCAGGGGCAGCATAACCCAATGTATAAGAAGTATGAGAGCTGCGTCTGTCAATGGACGATAGAGAAAAAGAAACGCAGGAGGTGATCAAATACCACCAAAAGAAAGTTCTATCTATGGAGAAAATTACATATATTTTGTTTAAGCACAGCATTGCATGACCGTGCAATTGCCAGTTAAGGTAACACAGTGCCGTATTGCAAAAAGCGACCTGGTCATGAAGGGGGGTAAATCTTCCGAAGGGCAAGTGGTTAATGTGGGGTGAACAGGAGTAGAAGATTGAACCATCTTACGTCAAATGAAAATTTTCATTCAATTTTCCACTTGTGTGCACTACATCCCACATAGGAGATCCTTTTACAGAATGTTCAAAGCAAATACAGATAGGGGGGAGAGATATGGACACAGAACAGTCCCCTGACACAAAGCTGTGACTACAGTAGTGCCATTTAGAAGTTCCCCCCCATGTGTCACCTCCACATCTGCCTATTACCTGAGTACCTGAGTACCCGACCGTCTCCTTCCTCGTCTTCCTCACTTCAAGCAACAGTTAAATCCGGTGTCATGGCAACTTGCAGCCACTACGGGGCCTCCAATAGACCAAACCTGCTGGGAATCGTCCTGAGGCGGGAATATCAGGACTTGTCTAACCAGAAGGGATCAATTCCTAACACGACAGGGGACACAAAACATCCTAGCTATTTTGATTTATTTTACTAAACCTGGAAAAAGAAATACAGATATTGTGTTTAGTTTAACTCTAATAAATACAACCGCTATTCATCGCCAATACGTCCCTAAATAAAGATGGCTGCCGGTGCGCCACATACAGGCATGTTACTGAGTTAGCCGCCGGGGAGTAAACACTACTGCATTTCAAAAACCGAAAAACAATGCGAGCAGACGGAACTTATATTGCACGAGAGACAGGCTATGTGGCTGCTGCGACAAAACAAACTTACCTTCCTGAACTCTTCTGCACATGCGCAAGGTGACCTGCATCAGGTGTCCTATCAGATTACAAGGGAAGCAACTTTCCGACAGAAAAAACAAAACAACGTACTGCGCATGCGCTATGCGTTCTACTTGGAAATAGGCTGTAAAGTGAGGAGAGTGATTTTAGTTCCGCTTTCAACTAATGTGTACCTAACTAAAGATGGCTGCCTGCGTTTTATTTAGGTAATAAAGCTTTACAAACATGCAAATATATAATAATTAGACATGTTGTAGCTGCTATCGTGCAAAAATCGGGTAAAGCGGTTTATTTGATGGTTTGTTGTGATAAAAGATATCTACAAGTGATGGCCCCGCCCATTTAGGTGTAGGGAGTCACTGGTAGGAAGCGTCTTCCAGCTGAGCATGTGATGAGCTGTGATATTACCTCCCAGTCAGCAGAGCACAGCCATGGCTGCATACACGGAGGTGAAGGTGCACGGCTATAAGGAATACTGCAGGGAGGTGGAGACATACCGGGGGAGGACGGTGTTCGCTCTCTTCTGTGGGGATAAGAATCAGGATGGGGTGAGTTGGTGCCCGGACTGTGTTAAAGGTACTGTACCCTCTATATGATTTCTTCCATTTGTTGTGGCATATAAAGACAGTACTCAATGTAATTCTCATATCAGGGCCATGTACTGGGATGTCTTCAATATCCTGACCTGACCCACCACATAGTAGTTAAATGTTGAATCCAAATCGGGATAGAAAAAAATCCCCCTAGGTTGGATGGAACAGGCGTGCAGAAGACAGCAGTGCGAGTTCCTGAATGCATGCAAACTGTCTGTCAGCTGTGGTCTGAATAGCAACCCACCACAGATCACTTTTCAGAGGGAGGTAAATTTCACTGACCGTGTGGATGAGGCCCTAAAGTAAACTCTAAGCAGTTTTTTCCCTGTTTTTGGTAGACTAAGAGAGAGAGAGTTATAACCCTAAAAGACAACAAGAAGAGAAGGGCGCACCGACCTAGTGCTAATATTACCACTACAAATTTTTTTTAAAAGTATATGATGTACTCCCAAAACACTTGTGGGTATCACGCATATAAACATGATCAACACATGATCTCCAAGGCACTGCACGGTGCTGGATAGCCTGCGGTGATCCGCATGAGTCTGCTAAGGCTAGAAATGCAAGCAAAATACTACACTGACCACTGACATAGATCGATTCAGCGCTCACTGCAACAACATGAATAATGAACCATGCATGGTGAATGCAATAACAGTCAATGAATGAAATCCAAAAACCTGTCCATGGATATGAGACTCCAATGTGACGTCCAGGATGGATGGGAATGTGATGGTCTCTGATGTAACAGGTGTGGGAAGTCCAGGGGATATAAGGGTGTAAAGACCTGCCACTCCTAGGTGAGGAATCCCTCCAAACATGTAATACTGTGTAAAAATGTGTTTTTACACAGTATTACTTCTGACCTGGCGCCCTTGTTTTTCCTTTATCGGCTGAGGCGTTTCGAGGGTGAACCCTCTTTCTCAGAGCCAAAAGGTGCTGCAAGAGCACACTCCACACTGGCAAGGGGCTAAATGAAGGGCTGGCTCCACCCACTCCTGTCCCGCCCCACAGGTGGCAAGGGTCAACAGGAGGGGGATGGATGGAACACTGGAAAGAAGAACCAGCAACTCCATCTAACCCACCAATAGCGGTCGTGGTGGCCGCAGTGCTGGTATTGGTGGTTCTTCTTTCCAGTGTTCTCCTGTTGACCCTTGCCCCCTGTGGGTTCGGGACAGGAGTGGGTGGAGCTAGCCCTCCATTTAGCCCCTTGCCAGTGCGGAGTGTGGTCTAGAAGCACCTTTTGGCTCTGAGGAAGAGGGTTCGCCCTCGAAACACGCCAGCCTAGTCTTAGACTCATGCAGATAACTGCATGCTATCCAGCACCGTGCAGTGCCTTTACTACCTTGGAGATCTTGTGTTGATCATGTTTATATGCGTGATACCCACAATTGTTTTGGGAGTATATCATATACTTTTGAACATTTTAATCTTTTTAGTGGTAATGCACTAGGTCGGTGCACCCTTCTCTTCTTGTTGTCTTTTAGTGTGTTTTGGATACCTTTGGTCCTGAGGGGGCAGCAAGACCAAAGTAATAACTAATTTAAGTCCACTTGAACGTCTATATACTTTCCTCCATCATATATCACTTGAGCGCAGGAGATTTGTTCTAAATTTTGGAGAGTTATAACCCTGTCAGGTTTGAGGGTTTTTTTTTTTTTTTTCAATATCGAGATTTCCCTTCACTTACTGTTCAATAACCAAAAGAAGAAGTGGGAGGAAATTCCTCCCTAGTGAGGGAATCCCTGGTTGTCACCAGAGCTCGTGTCCCAAAGGGGACTTTCCCTTTAATACTGTTCTAGAAAGAACACATCATTTGGGCTTTAAAGTGATTGTAAACAATCACCTTGTAAAACAACCCATTAGGCCTAAAATTAACATTAAAGGAAAAACATTTGTATATAGATATAAAAATACTTTTATTAATACCTTATTTTCCCTTTTTTTTTTTCTATAAGTGATTAAATTCCCTCTGTTCTCAGCTGCATAAGAGCTAGGGGGAGGAGAAGCAGAAGCAGACTGAGCTTCCCAGTGAATGGCTGTGCATGGAAGGGTGTCAGGACAAGTCTGATCATTGGAGGAGAGCACACTGAGTTCCCAGCATAGCTAGAGAACTGACCACGCTGTGCTCTCCTGTTTAGCGTGGTCAGTTTTTATTAGGAAAGCAGAGGGACTTTGTAATACTTTGGGGTGACATCGGAGCGACTTGCATAGACTTCCATTATGTGAAGTCCCTGCAAGTCGCTCCGAAGTCGTGGTGCATGGTAATGCACAAGTCACCCCCGAAGTAGTAAGGAGTCGTGTCGCCTCAGTGTGAACCGGCTCTAATGGGGACACAAATAGCAATAAAAACCTGACAGGGAATTTAATCCTTCTCTACTCTATCCGAAAATGTAACAAAAGTGTATAAAGTGATACTAAAGGCTTCTTCTCCTAATAAAATTAAAAAAAAAAACTATGTATGTATGTATGTACTCATGCAGCCCCAGACCATGACACTCCCACCACCATGGTTGACTGTAGGCAAGACACACTTGTCTTTGTACTCCTCACCTGGTTGCCGTCACACACGCTTGACACCATCTGAACCAAATAAGTTTATCTTGGTCTCATGAAACCACAGGACAAGGTTCCAGTAATCCATGTCCTTAGTCTGATATAATGTGAATACTGTGGCGCTAATCCTATATAAAATTTCCCAAAATGACTGGACGAAGCAGTCCTTTTAGTGTCCACTTCAAATGGAAGAAAATGTGGAAGACTGCAGACCCGGAGAACCGCCACCAAGCACACTAATCACACCACCTCTTACCAGATGAAAATGACCTCCATTATAGAGATCCGATATGGCCAAATGTGTAGGGGCAGAGAGCGATCCTCCTTCCAATATTGCAGGGCTCACAGTTTCAACCGTATACAAGATAATAAATAGAAAGCAGGACACTTTCATAGCGCAGACTGCATTAAACTTTTAATTGCACGCAAGGTTAAGAACACTTACTGTAAGAACGAACAAAACAGGCATCTTAGCTGTTAACCACTTACCGCATTCTAACGTACCGATATGTCGGTACACTTTGCGGGCTTATACCGGGATGATGCCTCTAGTTAGAGGCATCATCCCGGTACCGTGGTTTGAAGCCGACGGTCGGCTTTCCGTCGGTAACGACCGATGCGGCTCGGGAGCCGCATCGGTCGTTACCGACGGAAAGCCGACCGTCCCCCCCCCCCCCCTCCCGCCGCCTTCCGTGGCTTTGCTCGGGGCTCCCGTCCCACCGGGAGCCCCGAGCACCCAGCCGGCACGTCCGCCGGCTGGATGGAGTCCCGATGAATGCCGGAAACGGCATCGATCGGGTCTCCGATGATGTAACCCGGAGGCGGCGTCTATGACGTCACTTCCGGGTTACTGTGCTGCAAAAGGCGGCAGTTTTGAAAAACGGCTGTATGCAAAAATGCAGTTTTCGGCGTTTTGCATACAGGGAAGTGTAATGGAGGGGTATAGGGTCTTTTAGACCCTCGATCCCTCCATAAAGTGTACCTGTCACTGTCATTGGTGTCACAAGGGATGTTTACATTGCTTGTGACAGCAATAAAAGTGATCAGATTTTTTTTTTTTTTTTTTTTTAAAACCTGTAATAAAGTTAAAAAAAAAGAAAAAATAAATAGGAAAAAAAAAAAATTTAGCCGCCCCCGTCACCGTTAGCTCGCGCAGAAAAAAAACGTATACGCAAGTCGAGCCGCGAATGAAATGGCTGTTCAAACCACACATGTGAGGTATCGCCGCGATCGCCAGAGCGTGGGCAATCATTTAAAAAAAAGGATGGCCGCTACGTCTCCTTCACGTATCGGCGTGCGTCACCGTGAGCGCCAGCCGACGTGTTTCGTCATCAACAGACATAACTCACATTTCTCTTTGGATCTGTTTATTATTCCAGATTTGTGTGGCTGCTTTCCGTTCCTAGACATTTTAAGTTTGATTTATTGTGAGTTTTTAGCGCAGCAATATTGCTATTTATTTTCATGTTCTTAAGTCTGCTTGTCTTCAGCAAACTGTGGGCTTTCTTCTGCATCATCTTTAGAAGAGGCTTCCTTCTGGGACGACAGCAATGCACACCAATTGGGCTGACCCCCCACCCCTAAACCCTCTGCAGCAATGCTGGCAGCACTCATAAGTCTATTTCCCAAAGACAACCTCTGGATATGATGCTGAGCACTTAAGCCCCATACACACACGCAGATCGTCGTCATACAAACGTCGGCGGACGAAAGATCTGCCGATTGTATGCGTGTTAGTATGGTGCCTCCGACAGCTGTCTGCACACAATCCGCGGACAAGAGTCTTTCTTGCAAACATGAAAATTTTTGTCTGCGGACACCAGAACGGACAATTGTTTGCCTGTCAGTACAGAAATCAGCCGACAGACCGCAGATTTGCAAGACTGGGCATGCTCAGAAAATAAAAAACACAGGGAAAGTTAACCATTACATGACATCACTTCTGCAGTCAGCTGAAGTCTGCGGACAAAATCCTTGTGCTGTCTTTGCACTTTTCAACAGACACCGACATCCCGGGGAGAAAAGACGAACATTTGTATGACGACGATCTGCGTGTGTGTATGGGGCTTTACACTCAACTTCTTTGGTTGACCATGGTGAGGCCTGTTCTGAGTGAAACCTATCCTGTTAAACCACTCTTGGCCACTGTGCTGCAGCTCAGTTTCAGGGTCTTAGCAATCTTCTTATAGCCTAGGCCATCTTTATGTAGAGCAACTGTGAAATATTCACTGTCACTGGAAGTGAAAAACAGATACTTAATTTGCCAGCAATATCTTCATATAGAAATATAAAGATTTAATCCCACTTTACACTGGGAGACTTAGATTGTTGTAGACCAGAGGTGTCAAACTCCATTTCATTGCAGCCGCATCACCATTATGGGAGCGCCCTCAGAGGGCCTGTAGCCCACCACTATCAGAAGTCAAGAGCCCCAACCCTCCCTTACATCACAGTGCATCAACTTTACCATGTGCTGCTGTTGGGAAGAAGCTGGAGGCAGAGCTGGGAAGCAACAACTGCAGGGTCTGGAGGAGTCTGCTGAATGCTGAGACCAGTGGAGAGGAGGGGGTGCTGCGGATGAACAGAGAGGTGAAGGATCTACATCTGCATCCTCCTCCCTGCTGTCAATCTGCTGAGTTGGGGGGGGGGGTCTCTCTGCAGCTGCAGGGGGAAGCGCAGCATCTGGCAGAGGAGTTCTGTCCTCTCTGCTGCCGTCTGCTGAGACAAGGTGAGGGCAGAGATGAGGGAGATGCAGCAGCTGCAGGAGAGGAGCAAGGGCCACATGAAATGGCCTGGAGGGCCGATTTGGCCTGCGGGCCTTGCGTTTGACACCTGTGTTGAAGACCATTGCCATGAAGTCTGTGATTCCTAAATAATGTGTGTATTACATATCCCTCAATGTCAGACAGGTTTTCTCTATTGTTTGTATATTGAGATAATGTGTATTCCAGCTTCAATGTGAGAGAGACAGACTGTCATTGGCAGACTTGCCCTATTGTCTGTTTTGAGATAGAATGTGTATTGTGTTAAAGTTTACCTGTCCCATTGTTAAATGTTAATGACCTCACATTGTCCTGTGCAGATGGCTAGATAATTAGTTTAGGTTAATTCTGTTCCTGTATACACTTTCATCTGCATATGATACTGTAATCAGGCAGAGGGGAGAGATTGTGTACACTGTATGGGAGTGTAAAAACCTGTTTTCATTGGATTGTGAATTTCAGGGCCTGTTCCCAACATGGTCCACCTGGGCGGTAACCTTGTGGGGGAAAACTGTATAATGTACCAATAAAGTTGGAGTTATACTTCACCCTCAATCTAGCGTCCTGTCTCTAGTTGGGGGAAGCTGCTACAAGGGATTGCTATGCTCTTCATACTCCCTTGGATAATCACTAAGCTCTTGACATTGGGAGGGAAAATTGCTAATTGGGCACAATTTGTCATTTCTGCAGTGTTGTCACATAAAGATATAATAAAATATTTAAAAAAGTGAGGGGTGTACTCACTTTTGCGAGATACTGTGTGTATGTATATATGTATATGTATATGTATGTATGTATGTATGTATGTATGTGTGTATATATATATATATATATGTATGTATGTATGTATGTATGTATGTATGTATGTATGTATGTATGTATGTATGTATGTGTGTGTGTGTGTGTGTGTGTGTGTGTGTGTGTGTGTGTGTGTGTGTGTGTGTGTGTGTGTGTGTGTGTTCTGTTCTCACTACATGTATGCCCCAGGCGTGTGCAGCTCATCATACAGCTAAACCTTTAATCCTATAATAACCAGTCCTTTTGTAACTTAAGGCTTTATTCCAGTAAAAGAATGGTGGTCACATGAAACAGGTTACAAGTCAGATGGATATGCAAATAGGATTGTGAATAGGTGAAACTGGAAATAAACAGACAAAGCAATCAGTGTACAAACATAAACAATATATGCACTGAGTATATAACTAACAGTTCTGAGCATACCAGCGATGCTTCCGAGAGGGTTCAGGAATCTCCTACAGGAACCTCAGATGCTGTCTCCATGAGGTAAGTCTAAAATGGAGATTTTCTCAGAGAGGGGTGGAACTAATATCCAGCAATAGAGAGCAATAGATACCATAAAGTGCTGTACAACAACCGTCTTTGTCACAGTGGCATCTTGTGGACAACATTGGTATTGCAAGTTCCACTAACATTAATTACTTCCAAGCTGAAGGCATGACACTCCCCGTCTGGTATCATCAGATACCACTATTTATTCCTCAGATGATAACAACAAGACTAGTTCAGGAACTGGTCTGAGGAACAACTTTGTCTCCTTGATTCTCTGGATCTGGACTTCCACTTTACATGGGAGTGATGATGTGATACAATCAAGTGAGCGATGTGGTGGTGACCAGGAACTATTAGAGGGTTTCTCTCGTCTGAATCTAGGTTGGCTTGTCTTAGCCGACCACCTACCCTAAGTAGTCCATTTTGATCGAGGAATGAGTCAAGTTTTCTCAGGGCACTGTCTCTAGGGATAGGTTTTCCGTTCAAGATACAGTCAATCTCCTTAGCATAGGCTTCATGCTGTACAGTGTGGATGATAAGATCCTGAGACTGCTGTAGTTCTAATGCTGAACTGATCCTTTGACAATGGTGCCATGCCTTGCGGTCACAGCTGTTTGAGTCACCTTTAAAGGAGCGAGCTATATGGATAAGACAAGAAATAGCTCGAACAAGTGTCTTCCATTTTGAGAATCTGGTAAATCTGTCAGATTTAAGCTGACAACCTGAAGTTGCAGTATGAAATGTTGAGATCTCAGGACGGATGTCAGTATCTGAGTCTGGATCTATTAGTTCAATCATGTCACTTTTAGGAAAAGTCTGTTCTACATCGTACAAGAATGCAGATCCTGTAAACCATGTTGTGTCTTTAAGGTTACATGCAGCAACAGCTCTTGTAGCATGGTCTGCAGGGTTATAGTCAGTAGGTACGTAGTGCCATTGTGTTGGACTAGTGGATCTCCTAATCCTCAACACTCTGGTGTTGACATAAACATAGAAACGTCTGGTCTCACTGTAGATGTAGCCTAGAACTACCTTGCTGTCTGTGTAGAGCTGAACATCTTTAAGGCCAATGTCCATCTCTGAGGTTATTAGTTCTGCAAGTTCAACAGCTAGTATTGCAGCACAAAGTTCTAGCCTAGGTATAGTATGCTCAGGGTGTGGAGCCAGCTTTACTTCCAAGCTAAAGGCATGACAGTGTGTGTGTGTGTGTATAATATATATATATGTGTATATGTAGGTGTCTTACCCTTGCCTGCTTTGTGCAAGGATTTTGCACACACAACCCTCAATCCTACTCTTCTGGTGTCCCCTGCACACATTCAGCTGTCTGAATGTAGCCTTAGGTTTATAAAATACAGCCAGATGTTAAGTAGCATATAAACATTCCAGCAACATGGGTAGGATCTAATCCCACATGAACATCAGACATTGCTCGCTTAGCGGTGAAAAATGTTTTAAAATTTCCCTAATTATTCAAACAGAGATCACCCAGATTAATCATTCGAGTAGAACTGTGTTGCTCTACCTACTGAACCCCATCAGTTTTGCAGGGCAAATAATTTCTTTTAAAGTGTTTTTTAAACCTAAGAACAAAAATGTAATGTATTACAGTTTACCAGTCCTTTGATGTGCTGGCTGCATTTATTTTTTTCCTGCCTATTACATTTTCTGCAAGTACAGAAAAAACATGTTGCTCTTATTAGATATGCAGTGTATTTGTACCTTCTTTTTCACTGAACTGAAATCTCGAACAATGCCATCAGCTTTCCAATCTTCAATGAACTACTCAACAACTCCATCTTATGTAATTAAAATGAAGAGGGAGGAGATATTTGTAGTCCAAATCAGCAGAGCAGCCTACTGTGACAGGTAATTCTTCTCTGGCACTGATAGGTGGCACTGGTGAGACTGCACTGATAATGCAAATGTCCCTTTTAGAGAAGCCGGTTATCAGCTCTCTTCTGCCTACTCATGCTGTCAGCATGGGGAAATGAGTGCCAATAATCGGCTTCTGTTTACATCCATGATCACCTGTGATTGAACACATCGGATTATGTGGTAAAGAGCCGCTGATTGTCTCTGTACCTCAATCTGTGATTTGCAGCGTCCGAAGGACAGTATGATCAGAGTGCACCGCCTGCGCCTTGCAGCAGACGTGATCATGGGAGGCCCCCATATGACGGCCTCCCAGAATTGATCGTTTGTGCTGTAGCTGTCATTTGGATATAGCGTGGTCTGCAACTGGTTAATTTAGGGGGGGGGGATGTTTTTTACTGATCATTGTGGGTTGCTCGCTGTACACCTCCTGCACATCCCAATCTTTCCTCTTGCACATCCTCACTCACACAATGCCTACAGTTTCCATTGGCACCAGGCCACTTATGGTGCTGATCACTGCCTTTCTCCGTGTGACACCATAGGGGGCTTGGTGTCACTGGAAATAGACAGCAGTTTCAAAAGCTGATCGGATAGGAACGGAAACAAAGACCTCATTTAAAAAGGTACTTTGAATTTGCTGTTTTTAACTCGGATGACAAGGTGAACTCCACCTTAGGTTATGTTAATTTTATGGGAACTTGTATACAGTAGGTGTTTTTAAAATTTGGCTGCAAAAGATGTACTATTTTAGCCAACAGTCATTTATTGGCTCACTCAGTAGTTTGTAGTGCAAGCTTTTGAGGCACAATAGACTCTTCTAGACTCTCTGGTTCCTATTGTAAATAGGTGTAGAATGTGTTACCATTACATACATGAAAATGTTATTAGATCATATTTCTCATCCTGTGTACATTTTATTTCTTTTGCTGTAGCTGAACCAGTCATTCGAGGGGAAATGAAGCACCTCCCAGAAGGCTCAGTCTTCATATACTGCTTAGTTGGAGAGAGACAATAGTAAGTCTAATGGGCCATACACACTGTAAGATTTTCTGAAGACTTTTTTCCTTTAGACTTACCAAAACCATATAATATGAGGTCAAACCTAAACACTTTCAATTTGTATGCAATCAGGCAAGCCCTTGCACTACATAGAAAATGTAAATCTGAAGGAAATCTAACCACAAAAGTTGGATAGTGTGTATCCAGCTTAAGGCTCAACACACACACTTCACAATGAGACCATACAATCTCTGTACAGTCTACTTTAGATCCAATGAAACCTTTCAGTATTTCAGCGGGTTCTTTTAATGGAGCATAAAATTGATCTGAGATTTTAGTTGTCTGCCCCCAAGAATAATTACTCCTGGCAGATATACTTTGTCTTCATGGTAAATGAGACCCATCAAGTTGCACTTAAAACAGTTTTTTGTGAACATTCTAGACGGTGTCACTGTGTGGTATATTTTGAGAGTTGGACTGTTTTAAAAAGGCAGCTTGGGGTTACAGAGAGCCAGACTTAACATTGTATTTGTTTAAAATGCTTTACAACAGTCAGTTACAACTGGCATTTAGGTGTGTTAAGCTTGATAGCGGTTTTATGGCATAGCTTAAAGCAGGGCTTGACAAATTTTCCTGAAATCTAGGAGCCAGCTAAAAAAGTTAGGAGCCAGTTTTTTTTTTTTTTTTTTTAAACTAACAACCAAGCTTTATTTAATAAAACGGATACTAAATTTACACATAAATACGACTAGAACGCCACTCTCCTCAATAGCGCAATTGGATGAAAACCGACTGTCTCTTTCCATCCGATGCCATCTGATCCGATCCACGGGATGGATAGAAAATAAAACCACCATCCGTCTGCTTTTGGCGGACAGGATCAGATGGCGGCAGATTACTGCTCCATAGAGGAGAATGAAGGGTCCGATCAGGTCTGCCTGAAATACTGACAGGCGGACCTGTTCAGGGAGCCCGTGTGAAAGGGGCCTTCGGCTGGGGCATGGCGATGAGGGAAAAAAAAAAAAAGATTTTATATATATAATTTTTTTTTTTATTATATTTATTTTTTTTTTTTAATAATTGGAACAAAAATAAATAAAATATATATATATATATATATATATATATATATATATATATATATATTTATATTTATTTTTTAATAATTAAAAAAGAAAAAAATATTATTTCGTTTTTACATTTAAAAAATAAATTAAATTAATAATAAATAACCACACTCCCTGTCAACGGTAACTAACTGGACAGGGAGATGGCATTGTGAACAAACAGGCAGTGGAAACAGTAATTACAACAGTCATTACTCCCAGCCACCACAAGAGGGCGCCAGTTCCCCATTGGATGCCTCTCATCTCAAGTAGGCCGAAAAGCCAGGGCCTCAATTTTCGGACGGCCCGGAAGTCCGTGCAAAAATGACAGGAAACCTTCTGCAGGGCATCCCAGGCGCCAGGTCGCTAATTCTAGTCGCAAATGCGACCTGGCGCCCGGGTTTTGTCGAGGCCTGGCTTAAAGCAGATCTTCACTTTTTTTTGTGACCCCCCCCTCTTTTCTGGGTTGTGTGTTATGCAGAGTTCAGATCTGGATCCAGCTTGTCCTGCTGAGATCCTCTTCTGCCACTGTTCAGGTCCTGCGTTGCTATGTTCTTGTGTGATGTCATCGGGGGGGCTGCCAGCTCTTCCGTGCTCGGCCGGCGGTCCTTCTGATGACGTGCTGCTAGGTCCCTTCTCCCTTCTCCTTTTGTAAGTAAGACTATGCCTCCTGGGATATGTCATATGCATATCCCAGGAGGCACAGGGAGCACAGTGCATGTCATTTGCCTAGGTGAGTGACATGCATGGTGGATGGGACCGAAATGTTATTATTTTTTTTTTTTTTTGTTAATGAACCGCAAACAAACAAAAGAAAGCAATATTTGTGTCCCAGATAGGAGGAGCTGTGGAGAGGAGAGAATTTTGTTTTGAGGCTGCAGATCTGCTTTAATTACAGATCTCTGGTTAAATGCTGTTTACAATGCCATTAGTGCTCTACAAAGAGGTTTTTGGAACCAAACTTCTGTTATGATGCTTCTAAAAGTCATAATGAACTTTTTCTTTTTAGCCTGTTTATCTTTACCTGGGGATTCTGACAGTAAGACCGCATTCACACTGAAGCTGCACGACTTCGGGGGCGACCTGTGAAGTCGCGTGCAGCGCGACTTGCACGGACTTCACAGAATGAATGTCTATGCAAGTCGCTCCAGGTCGCCCCGAAGTAGTACAGGAACCTTTTTCTAAGTTGGAGTGACTTGTGTCGCTCCTATTAGAACGGTTCCCGTGCCACACAACGGACCGTGACAGACCGCGACTTGTCAGGCTGACAAGTAGTATAAGTGTGAATGGAGACTAACACACTTCCTCTCATAAAGTGTCTCCACTTTGGATGGAGAAGCAACTGGAACACCTTTGGACAGCAGCTTTGTCAATCTTGGGAGAGAGTAATGTTAGATGCACTGGCAGATTTAGATAAATGTGACTAAGAAATTAAAGCCAAACTCCAGCTAACACACTTTAAGCAGTTACAACCACATTTTTTTTTCTCTTTTGACATAAAGCTTTACATAAATGAATAAACTATGAACATTGTAAGCAATCCAGTCAGGCCTATGGACAGTTTTTTGCTCATTGCCATCAAATCCCAGCATTGTGGGGTGCCTGGGAGGCACAGGTGCAGCGTCCAGCCCTACTTCCTGGAGCCTGTCCATATCAATGGCAGGCTGCAGTACACGGGAACTGGGACAGGAGGCTGAGATTTGTCATTGATGGACCAAGTATTAACTGGCTTATCTCAACCCTCTAACTGCTATTTTTGCTGGACAGCTTGATCTGTTAAAAGAAGTTGAAAAATAACACTTTGCAGATCACCAGGTGCAAATAAAGGGGGGGGGGGGGGGCGACCCTAGAAAGCAAATATCAGTGCAACCGCCATATTTAGTAATTCATAATTTTCAGTATAATTATCTTTTGTTTTGGGGAGAAGTGTGGGAAAAAAGGCATACCTACTTACTTGCCTCTATGGCTGCAGCATTACTGTTATGCTGTAGCTGTCCCCCGCCGACTTCTTAAGCCTGAGAATAGTGCCTTGCAACGGGTCTTTTGGGGCTCAAACAAAATAAATAGCCAACATAGTGAAGTCCATTTAAGAAAAATGTAATTTGTGCATAAAATATTACATGCAAACGATTCTTGTATAGGCAGCTTATAGGAAGAAAGGCTATTCTTCAGGGAACGCTGTCTGGTATGCGTTCCACGGCGGACAGGAAGTGACATCAATGGTTCAGTAAAACCGGAAATACGTACATTTTTCTTAAACGGACTTCACTATGTCGACTATTCATTTTGTTTGAGCCCAAAAGACCCATTGCAAGGCGCTACCTAGTAGAGTGGCAACATCTAACAGGTGGAATAAGGACTCATCTCACCAAATACTGTATAAGCTTCTCTGACCCCGAGACTGAAAATCTGAGGGTGCATTGTTTCCGGTGAGTGGGGATACAGGAGGGGAGTGATCCACCCCGTACTGCCAGATTGGTCTGAAGCACTGCAGCACTTTCTATAACTTCAAGCACCTTTGTATACTTTATGGACATTTTTGCACTTTATGTATATTTTGTGGACTATTTAGAGCACTATTGCACTTCTATATTAATTGACACTTTATTGCGGTTTCAGATTTTTTGCACATGAACACTTTTTAATATATAAATTTATGATTATTATAGATGGAAGCGCTGTTTTATTGTTAGTATTTAGGTGGAATATAGTATTGCAGAGCTGCAGGCACTCAGTCGGAAGTTTGACAGAATATGAATCTTGATTTGACACCCCCTTCCCCAGACATCATTAACCTTGCACTAGGGAGCATGCAGTAAATGTTCACCGAATGCTCTATCTAGATAAACTTTCTTCTTTCACCATCTCCTCCTCCTGCTTAATGTCCCCCTGCTCCAAAGCACCCACCACATACCATGTTGAATGCACTTGGCCTGGTATGGTTGGGGGGGGGGGGGCAGCTTGCTCATCTATTCTCTTCCCCCCCCCCCCCCCTTTTCCTGGCTTACTAGGCTGCATGTTCAGGTAAGGGTCGGGGACCAGAGCCTGGTATGGATATGGGGGAACCCCACGTTGTTTTTCACTCTTGATGTGGAAAGGAAAGCAAGAGTGAGAGGAGTAGGATGGTATCTTGGCGGTGGTCCTTCAGAAGATGCTAGTTAAATGGCTTTCTCTGGCTTAATTAAATGTTTTTAAAGTAGCATTAAATCCTTCTCTGTATTCAGTATAAAGTCATAAATTGTTACCTCCTTCCAGGTCAGTGACTGCTGAAGTATTAAAGCCTCAAAGTTACAGGCAACTAGCATTTTTAAAATGAGCATTTTCTCTGCACAGGGTTTTTTTCTTTTTTTTTGTTACCTTTAACATACAAGTTGTTGTTGTGGCTTCATGTTTTAAGTCCTTGTCCATATTACTGTTGCTAATTCATGTACTGCCTGTTTCTTTCATGTAGCTGGAAGGATCCAAATAATGATTTTAAAAAAATCCTGAAACTTACTGGTGTTCCCTCTCTTCTTAAAGTTGGAACGGTAAGCTTCTTCTCATTGGTTTTTCTTTAATTTGTACATCAGAACAGCAGAAAGCATTGTGCCATCGTACTACCTTAAAGTGGAGTTCCACCCATTTTTGGAACTTTAGATCTTTGTAATCCCCTTTAAAATGGCTTTTACCAATGGAAACTTTTTTTTTTTTTTTTTGCTAGTAAATACCTTAATTTTGGCTTTATTCCTCCTCTCCTCACTTCCTGGTCCGATCGGCGATGACGTCATTCGGCGATCCGCAGTGTCTGCTGGGATGTATTCTACTTGCAGTAGCTGTATCTGTACTGAGCCGTGCCTGCCCCGCCTCCGCCCCGCCTCCTCTCATTGAATTGCATTGTATGAATGTATTAAGGCTGTTCTCTGCCCAGCCTCCGCCCCGCCTCCTGTCATTGAATTGCATTGTATGAATGTATTAAGGCTGTTCTCTGCCCAGCCTCCGCCCCGCCTCCTCTCATTGAGTTGTATTGAGAGGAGGCGGGGCGGAGGCTGGGCAGAAAACAGCCTTAATACATTCATACAATGCAATTCAATGACAGGAGGCAGGGTGGAGGCTGGGCAGAGAACGGCCTTAATAAATTCATACAATGCAATTCAATGAGAGGAGGCGGGGCAGGCACGGCTCAGTACAGATACAGCTACTGCAAGTAGAATACATCCCAGCAGACACTGCGGATCGCCGAATGACGTCATCGCCGATCGGACCAGGAAGTGAGGAGAGGAGGAATAAAGCCAAAATTAAGGTATTTACTAGCAAAAAAAAAAAAAAAAAAAGTTTCCATTGGTAAAAGCCATTTTAAAGGGGATTACAAAGATCTATGTATTCCAACCTATTAAAAATGGGTGGAACTCCGCTTTAAGCAGAGGACACTGCCTGCATGTGTACAGATATGCATATGTATGAAATAGCAGTCTGAGGCAATCTGTGAAATCAATCAGTAAGCTACTAAAACCACCAGGAAATATTAGAGCTGTACCAAAGTCAGGAGGTCCTCACATGTAGGATAGATGGGTCTTCTACATGAACCTGAAAACTGTGTTGTGCAACGTTCTGCCTGTTTGCTTGGTATACCTCATTTCAATTTAACTTGGATTCTAATAGGTGGCTTTGAGAACGTTCCTCCATTGAATGTAGTTCTTATAGATTGACCGAATAAGGCAGGCAAACTAATTCCACCCTCTAGTGAATTATACTGTTTTTAGTGAGGGTTTTGTCTGTCCATTGATTTTCTCTGCTGCTGTGTTGTGTTGATCCTGAACTCTTTTCCAGGCACAAAAACTGACAGAAGAAGAATGCTTTAAACCCGACCTAATCCAGATGCTGTTTTCAGATGAATAAATATTTTTGCAAAGTAAGTGTTTGGGAAACTATTTCATAACCTTATAGTAAGAATGTATTCAAGTAAAACCATTATGTGCTTTATCAAAGATGAAGTTCATTGATTCTGTTACTGCATAAGCTTTAGGCCTCATGCACACGGCCACTTAGCAGCTCGTGTGTGCTGATGTGTAAAATCCCCAGTGCTTTCTGCTACTTGGAAAGCTACAAGTGCTGTGTACAGCCGCCAATACAAGTGAATGGTTGTACGCGGCCATGCTTGGGTAAATGCTATTGACTTCTGAATCAGTGTTTTACCCATATATGTGCTTATGTCTCTTCTCTGCAAAGTGGAGAAGCACCATATGCACATGTCCGGGTAAACGTTGATGCAATAGATGTCAGAATTTACCCAAGTATGGCCGCATACAGCTATTAATTTGTATTGGTTGCTTTACACGGCGCGTGTGGCTTCCTGAACACCAGAAAGTACCTTCCGCCTCCGCACACAGGAGCTGCTAAGTGTCCATGTACGTGGGGCCTTAGTCATATTTCTCTGCATTTGAATTTTCACTTAAAATAAATAGGTTGTACCTCCTTGTCCTGCTGGCATGCCCTATAATAATGCAAATTATCACTTCTTCCTTTTTTTTTTTTTTTTTTTTCTTTTTAGGATCCATTTATACAGAGCTTCTGGAGTCACACAACTTTATCTACTTTTTCTACTCCTAGCTGTACATTCTGTCTAGGTTATTTGCAAAAAAAAAAAAAAGTAATGATTATGTAATACCTAAAAAATTTTTTTTTTTTTTTCTCATAAATAAAGTTTAATAAAATTTGAAACTCTGTTTTATTAATCTGAATCACAATCTCAATCTGTTAAAATAAAGAAGTAAAATAAATCCAATGTTTTTAAGCTTGTATATGTTGTTGCTGAGCATACAATGTACTGGAAGGCATATACAGGAACCATAATGGGGATGTGTCAGTCAGTCAGTACCTCTTGTTGTGGCATCGAGAATCCATGGCTGACAGAGTTATTATCACTGGGGAATGCCTAAATCCTGTCACTTGTCTACTTTTTCATTTTAGTTTGTGTTCTGGAATTTAAAGAAAAGCATTGTTATGGGATTTGATAGGGCAGAGATAGAGGCAGCCATCATTGTATGCATTTTCTTTTTCTTCCTCAAAGCTGTATACAGGCGCCAGGGTACAAAACTCCGACTTACAAACGACTCCTACTTACAAACGGATGGAGACAACAGGAAGTGAGGAAAAATCTACCCTAGGAAGGGAAATTCACTTCTGTAAGAGTTCTCATGGAAAAAATGTGTCTCCACTGAAGATTTATCTCTTAATTTTAGGTTTCCGCAATTACCCAAAATTTTCAAAATACAGTTGTCATAGGGACAGAAAGTGAGGTGAAATTTTCTAAACAGGTATAGACAGCAAAACAAATGGTACAGGGGTGTTAACCCATCCCTATGCTATCCAAAAAACGTAAAAATTATTATTTTGGCTGGAGCTAAACTTAAAAAATGTACCTGTTTCGACTTGCAAACAAATTCTTGTTTGTAACCCGGGGACCGCCTGTATTTATATTTGTATAAAATTCCTAGTATATTTGTATAGATCAGAAATTTGTATTTAAATAAAGTTTTATGTGAATAGTCAAAGTTTACCCTTGTTATGCGCTTTAGACTTCCTTGGACACCAGTACTGGCCAGAAGAGGGAGGGCAGCACTGTGTCTAGTGTTTTTCAGTATAACAATGGTAGGGGGATGGTGTGCTGCAGCTTACTGTCCAATCAGGATGGTAAGGGGAAAATCAAAACTTCTACTGCCTTGTTTGCCTCCAGTTATCCATCAGCTAGGTCAGTACTATTAACAGGATTTCATGGGTGGGGAAAGGTGTCAGATTTTAGATATGGAGGATGGAGAATATGTACCCAACATTTCATGTTCCTGATATTTTCCTGCTGTATCATGTACTTGTATGAAAAAAGTATCCTGTTCTCTTTGTATTGCTTCCTTTTGTGTAAAATACACGCTGATCCTGCCAGTTCCCCATCTGTTCATTTTAAACTGATCACACTAGGCACAAGAGCACAGCATGGTAGTTTTTTGGCTGTGCTGAGAACTCAACCAGCTCTCCTCCAATAAATAGACTTTTTTGTGTTGACCTACACACACACACACATACATTTTACAGGGCAGATCAGTGTCCTGCTGTTTCTCTTTTCTGAGCTCCTTATGCAGCTGAGAGCTGTGTGTGTGTGTGTGTGCGCGCGCGCATATAATCTCACAAAAGTAAGTACACCCTTTACATTTTTGTAAATATTTTATTCTATCTTTTCATGTGACAGCACTGAAGAAATGACACTTGGCTAAACTGTAAAGTAGTGAGTGTACAGCTTGTATAACAGTGTAAATTTGCTGTCCCCTCCAAAATAACTCTACACACGGCTGGCAACAAAAGTGAGTACACCCATAAATGAAAATGTCCACATTAAACCCAAAGTGTTAATATTTTGTGTGGCCACCATTATTTTCCAGCACTGCCTTAACCCTCTTGGGCATGGAGTTCACCAGGGCCTCACAGGTTGCCACTGGAGTCCTCTTCCACTCCTCCATGATGACATCACGGAGCTGGTGGAAGTTAGAGACCTGCTCAGACCATACACCGCACACTGCATCAAATTGGTCCACATGGCTGTCGTCCCAGAAGGAAGCCTCTTCTAAAGATAATGCACAAGAAAGCCTGCAAACAGTTTGCTGAAGATAAGCATACTAAGGGCATGGATTACTGGAACCATGTCCTGTGGTCTGATGAGACCAAGATAAACTTATTTGGTTCAGATGGTGTCAAGCGAGTGTGACGGCAACCAGGTGAGGAGTACAAAGACAAGTGTGTCTTGACTATAGTCAAGCATGGTGGTGGTAGTGTCATGGTCTGGGGCTGCTGGCACTGGGGAGCTACAGTTCATTGAGGGAACCATGAATGCCAACATGTACTGTGACATACAGAAGCAGAGCATGATCCTCTCGCTTCGGAGACTGGGTATTCCAACATAACGACCCCAAACACACCTCCAAGACGACCACTGCCTTGCTAAAGAAGCTGAGAGTAAAGGTGATGGATTGGCCAAGCATGTCTCCAGACCTAAACGTTATTGAGCATATGTGGGGCATCTTTAAATGGAAAGAGGAGGAGCGCAAGGTCTCTAACATCCACCAGCTCCGTGATGTCATGGAGGAGTGGAAGAGGACTCCAGTGGCAACCTGTGAAGCCCTGGTAAACTCCATGTCCAAGAGGCTTAAGGCAGTGCTGGAAAATAATGGTGGCCACACAAAATATTGACACTTTGGACCCAATTTTTATTTAGGGGTGTATTCACTTTTGTTGCCAGTGGTTTAGACATTAACCACTTCAGCGCCGGAAGATTTTAACCCCTTAATGACCAGGCCATTTTTTGCGATTTGGCACTGCGTTACTTTAATGAAAAATTGTGTGGTCGTGTAACGCCGTACATAAATACAAATGATGTCCTTATTTTTCCCACAAATAGAGCTTTCTTTTGGTGGTATTTGATCTCCTCTGCGGTTTTTAGATTTTGCGCTATAAACAAAAAAATAGCGACAATTTTGAAAAAAAAACTATTTTTACTTTCTGCTATAAAGCATTCCCAATAGAAAAATGTAAAAAAATCAAATTTTTTTATCAGTTTAGGCCAATTTGTTTTCTGCTACATATTTTAGGTAAAGAAAATCCCAAAAAGCATATTTTAATTGGTTTTGCGCAAAAGTTATAGCATTTACAAACTACGGGATAGATTTTGAGACTTTTTATTTATTTGTTTATTAGTAATGGTGGCGATCAGCGATTTTTAGCGGGATTGTGACATTTCGGCAGACAGATCGGACCCCTAACTGATATTTTTGACACTTTTTGGGGAGCAGTGACATTAATGCAGTAATCAGTGCTAAATAATATGCACTGTTACTGTATAAATGACACTGGCAGGGAAGGGATTAACACTGGGGGTGATCAAAGGGTTAAAATGTATGCCTGTTTGTACTTACTAACTGTAGGGGGGGGGGGGGGGGGCTCTGTGACAGGCACAGAGAGATCGGCATTTCAAGTTAGCTGAAACTCATGATCTCTCTCTCTCTGCCTGTGTGACAGAAGACCTGCCTGGTTTGTTTGCATGAGCAGGCGGGTCTTCTGTCAATTTCTGTGAAGATCGCGGGAGGCCGCGGTCTGACTCCCGCTGTGTCTAATCACAGTGGGAGCGCGGCTCCGCGCCGCGGAGACCACGTGCACATAATCGCTTAGATCTACGTGATTATGCGTAGCCGAGCCACCCTCCCGCAGTAAATCTGCGTGGGGCGGTCGGTAAGTGGTGTGTTGAGGTATTTTGAGGGGACAGCAAATTTACACTTATACAAGCTGTATACTCACTACTTTACATTGTAGCAAAGTGTCATTTATTCAGTGTTGTCACATGAAAAGATATAATAAAATATTTACAAAAATGTGAGGGGTGTACTCACTTTTGTGAGTACTGTGTATATATACATACAAATGTTTTGCTTTTACATCTAAAAACCGTATGCATCTGTTTAGATTTAATTCCTTAACCAGTTCCTGCCCGCGCCATAGTCGAAAGACGGCTACAGCGCGGGCTCTAATTTCCGGGAGGCCGTCTTTAAATGGCCTCCCAGTAACAGGCTCCCCGCGCACACGCATTGGGGAAAAAATCTGTGTTGGCCGTGTCCCTTGGACACAGCCAATCACAGATCGTGGTGAATGGCCAATCACAGCGGCCATTTGCCACGCGATCGGAACATCCAATGAGAGATGATCTCAAATGTAAACATATGAGATCATCTCTCATTGCCAGCTCTCCTTCCTCACACAGAGACTGCGTGTGAGGAAGAGGAAAGCCGATCAGCGGTTAGGGGACACAGAGAAATGTAATCAGGGCACTGATCACCAGTACCCTGATTACACAAGAGGGAAATAAAATTCCATAACTGCCTGCCATCAGTGCCCATAGTGCTGCCAGTCAGTGCCCATCAGTGCCTGCTCATCTAGGCACTGACTAGCAGCACTATGGGCACTGAGTGTGGGCACTGATGGTGCTACTCATCAGTGCCACCCTTCAGTGTCCAGCAGTGCCACCTCTCAGTGCTCATCAGTGCGGCATATTAGTACCTCCTCATCAGTGCAGCCTCATCAGCGCACATCAGTGAAGGAGAAAAAAAAAAATTTTCTTACGTCCTCCGACAGTCGCCGCCTCTTCATATTCGTCACAATGGGGGCATTAGACTTTGCTCCGTAGGAGTAGCTAGGCAACAGAATATGTCAATATTAAAGCTTTTAACATATCCCCACCCCCAGGGGGTGGCCCCCTCAGTCTATACCCTCCTGCTTCCTGTTCCATACCTCAGTTTCAATGTCTAGCTTGTCAGGAGTAGCTGGATGTCTCTATGCTGGGGCATTTTGTCTCAGCCTTTCTCTTCCTTTTTTTGATTTTATTTGAGTTTTTTCTCTCTCTCTTTACTTGGCTGTTACTTTTGTCAGCATTAGTTAGGTCTTCTGATGAAGAGGATCGTGCGGGCTGGGTCTCGGGCTGATCCCCCTGGTCGCAGGTTGTGGGTCAGTGGCTTCTCAGCCTGCCATCGAGCGTTCAGTCAGGTACTTTTCCTGGCACTCTGAACGACCCATCCCTGTTCGCTGCAGGGATGCTATGGTGAGGTGGCTACCTCACTGGACGCCATGCGGTTTCGCACCGCAGTTCTTCTGTGTCCTGACTGCGACTCTCCCTGTCCCATGTGCAGTGGCTTGATCGCTTGTGCGGGTTCCCCACGCCATTTAGAAGGTAAGTGTACTCTGTGTGGGGACCTGTCTGTTTGGGGGGGTGTCAGTCTGGGACTGTGTAACCCTGCCTCTGTTCACACTAATGGACTCCCTGTCTGTCTTGGCTGCATTCTGTGGGCTGCAAGGAGGGGGGCTATGCTGCACTGTTCTGTGTCAGACTGTGTGCTGTTTTTTACTGTGTGACAGGCTGTGTGCTGCGGGGCATGATTGTATCGTGTTATGCACATTTGCGGCGGTCCGCCATTGTTTTAATATACTGCATGTGTTTTTGGCATTTTCACTATGTGTGAGGAGCGGCGTTTCGGCGCCAAACGCCACCATTTTGGCGGCGCTCGCTCCGGCCTCATGCTGGCACTGCAGGCGGCCATTTTTTTTTAGCCTTCCATAGGCTTTCATAGAGCGCCCTGTATTGCATCATCTTTTTCCTGGGCGCACCGATCGTGGCAGCAGCAGCGGTGGTCTCCCCAGGTTTTATCCTCTGTATCCCTGTAATCCTTGCCTGGGTTTGTACTTTTCCCTGTGGGGGTCAGCTTTGTGCTGGTGTGTGAGTGTGGTAGGCTGCGCTCGCCGCGCTTTTAAAGGGGCAGTTACCCTTTGTTCTTCTGCTAACTTTTGGGGGCATGGATTCTCAGGAAAGCAAATTTCCTCCCACCTTTGTGGGGGGCCAGGGGACTGCTGCTGATTCCCTCGCGGGGGGTGATTTGGCTACTGTGGTGGCTAACCTTGCTGCTCAGGTGCAAATGCTTGTGGCTGCTCATTCCACAAAACGGCCCAGAGTTTTCAATTCCCTCTGATTCAGAGGGTGATGGTAATGGGGCTGCTATGGCTGGGGTCTCCTTATCGGGGTCCCGTTCCTCCCTAGATCTTGTGGGGTCTGAGGTGGAGGCTGAGGTTGCAGGGGTTGATGATTCTCCCCCTGGCTCGTCTGAAGAGCTTGCACTCATGGATGAATTGGTTGCTTCTATCAAACATACACTGCGTTTGCAGGATGAACTATGTCCTCCTGCTGTCCTGGCCTCTTATGGGACGCAGCGGAGACGCAAGAAATCGCAGGTTTTTTCCTTGCACTGAAGATTTTCAGCGCGCTGTTAGTGAGCTATGGCGCATTATACGCGAGCTTTTTTCTTGCCAAGTGGGTTCAAGCTGCGTTATCCTTTCACACCCGCTACTGATGTACGTTGGTGTGTGCCGTCTCTGGTGGATCACGCGGTGGCGGTTTTTGGATAAGTCCTCTGCGATTCCTGCTGTGGATAACCCGGTGTTCCGGGATGCCACGGACAGGAGGCAGGTGTCTCTTGCCCGTCATACTTATTCGGTTACCGGTTCTATGTTAAAAGCTATTTTTGCTTCTCTTGTGGCAGCTCAGGCTGTCGCGAATTGGACGCAGGTGCTTAGGCGCGTCCTGGTGGCTGACTCTGTCCCACCGCCGACGTTGGATATGGTGGATGATATCCATCAGGGTGTCATGTATTTGTGTGATGTGGACTTGGATATAGTACCGTTGGCTGCACGTGTACACAGTGTGGCGGTATTGTCTCGCCGCCTGATTTGGCTGAAGTGTTGGTCTGTGGACCAATCTTCGCGCAATACCTTAGCTAATCTGCCCTATAATGGATCTCGCCTTTTTGGCGAATCCTTGGATACACTGATAAAAGGGATCACGGGTGGTAAGGGCACGCTCTTGCCCCAATCCCGCAAGCCTAAGGCTGCTACTGGTAAGAAGCATACTTCTTTTCGGCCCTCTCAGGGGTCCTTTCGTGCCTTTCGGTTGCACTATAGGGCAAGCCCTTCAAAGGTCAAGGCTCCCAAAAGAAGCCGTGGACGGGTAAACAGAAGTCCGGCCAGTCCGGATCCGCTGCCCATAACGATGCGACCTGAAGGGGCGCCCTCACCCAGTTCTGAGGTGGGGGGACGCTTGCTCAGTTTTCTTCAACCCTGGCTGGCCCGTGTTCGGGACAGGTGGGTTCAGGAAGTCGTTCGGTCTGGTTACAGGCTCGAGTTCCTCTCTCGGCCGGTGTGCAGATTTTTTCCCTCAAATCTTCAACTGTCTCCGGAGCGTTTGCGGGATCTGCACCTGGCGGTGCGGGACCTGCGGGCTCAGGGAGTGGTGGTTCCGGTGCCTCATCGGGACAGATTTTACGGGGGCTCTATTCCAATCTGTTCACCGTGCCCAGGAAGAGGGCAAGGTACGTCCGAGTCTGGACTTAAAGGCTCTGAACCCCTTTGTGCGGGTTCGCAGTTCCGCATGGAATCCCTGCGGTCGGTGGTGGCTGCCCTGTTTCCGGGGGAATTCATGGCCTACATCAATTTGAAGGATGCGTACCTTCACATCCCGATTTTCGAGGGTCACCAGAGGTACCTTCGATTCGCCATTGCGGAGGACCATTGCCATTTCGTGGCGATACTTTTTGGTCTCGCTTCGGCTCCACGGTGTTCACCAAGGTGCTTGCACCGGTTCTGGTTTTGTTGGGAGCCCAGGGCATCCCTGTCCTGGGGTATCTGGACGACATTCTAGTTCGGTCTGCGACCAGCCAGGGTCTGGTGAAGGACCGGTCCGTCACGATGCAGACTCTGCAGGAGTTTGGTTGGACGATAAATTTTCCAAAATCAACGCTGTGTCCGTCAGTGTTTCTTCCCTGCCTGGGAATGGTTCTGGACTCGGTCCAGGCGAAGGTCTTCCTACCGGACGACAAATTCAGGACTCTTCAGGAAGAAGTCAGGTCCCTTCGGGACGTTCCGTGCTCATCCCTCCGGACGGGCACGAGGTGTTTGGGTTTGATGGTCTCGACTTTCGAGGCGATTCCCAGTTTCACACGAGGGATCTCCAGGCGGAGATCCTGTCCAGGTGGGTCGGGCGACCACAATCTCTGGATCTTCAGATCTCGTTGAGTCTTCGCACGGGAAGAATTCTTCTATGGTGGCTGCAGTCCCCGGCGGTGTCGGGGGGCAAGTCTTTTCGTCCGTTTTTTCGTGAACGGTGTTCACAACGGATGCCAGCCTGTCGGGCTGGGATGGTGTTCTGGGTGTTCTGTCCGCCCAGGGTACTTGGTCGGCGGAGGAATCCTCCCTTCCGATCTACATTCTGGAATTGCGGGCGATGAATCTTTGCCTTCAACGTTGGACGGACAGGCTACAGGGCTGTCCGGTTCGGGTTCAGACGGTCAATGCCACAGCGGTGGCCTACATCGACCTCCAAGGGGGCACCTGGAGTGCCCCAGCGGCTCGGGAAGTGGCCGTCATTCTGTCTTGGGCCGAGACACACGGGACGGCGATAACGGCAGTACTCATTCCGGGGGGGGGGGGACACCCGGAGTTCTCCCAGATGTTGTGCGCGAAGTGGGGTCTTCCGGATATGGACCTGTTCGCGTCTCGTCTGAACTGCAGGGTGGGAAGGTTCGTGGCGAGGACGCGCGTTCCTCAGGCAGACGCGTTAGTGGCGCAGTGGCATCAGTATCGGCTGATGTATGCATTCCCACCAATTCAGTTGCTGTCCCGATTCCTTCGCAGGTTGTCCTTGGAACCAAGAACGGTGATTCTGGTAGCGCCAGCGTGGCTCCGCCGGTCTTGGTGCGCGGACCTCGTGAATCCTGCGATCGACGCTCCATGGCGTCTGCCTCTTCGCTGAGATCTTCTGTCTCAAGGTCCGGTATTCCATCCTGCGTCTCTCTCTTCGGAGGTCATTCATACTTTGATCGATGCTAGAAAGGCCTCTTCGGGGAAGGTGTGCTACCGTACTTGGTAGGCCTGCTTTACCTGGTGTGAGTCCAGGGGGTATTCCCCTCGCTTAGGCGCGGCTGCGTTTCCCACCCCTCATGTTTGCACTGCTTTGGGACGTCCCCATTGTGACGAATATGAAGAGGCGGCGACTGTCGGAGGACGTAAGAGAAAACGGAATTTCTCTTACGTCCTCCGACAGTCGCCGCCATCTTCATATTTGTCACAATGGGGTATTAGACTTTGCTCTGTAGGAGTAGCTAGGCAACAGAATATGTCAATATTAAAGCTTTTAACATATCCCCACAACAGGGGGTGGTCCCCTCAGTCTATACCCTCCTGCTTCCTGTTTCATACCTCAGTTTCAATGTCTAGCTTGTCAGGAGTAGCTGGATGTCTCTATGCTGGGGCATTTTGTCTCAGCCTTTCTCTATTCTTTTTTGATTTTTGTTTGAGTTTTTTCTCTCTCTTTACTTAGCTGTTATTTTTGTCAGCATTAGTTAGTTCTTCTGATGAAGAGGATTCGTGCAGGTTGTGGGTCAGTGGCTTCCCAGCCTGCCTTCGAGCGTTCAGTCAGGTAATGCTCCTGGCACAATGAACGACCCATCCCTGTTCGGTGCAGGGATGCTATGGTGAGGTGGCTACCTCACTGGACGCTGTGCGGTTTCTCAACCCCAGTTTTTTCTGCGTCCTGGATGCGACTCTCCCTGTCACATGTGCAGTGGCTTGTTCGCCTGTGCGGGTTCCCCACGCCATCTAAGAGGTAAGTGTATCTGTGTGGGGACCTGTCTGTTTGGGGGGTGTCAGTCTGGGACTGTGTAACCCTGCCTGTGTTCACACTGTTAAGTTCCCTATCTCTCTGGCTGCATGCTGTGGGCTGCAAAGAGGGGGGGCTGTGCTGCACTATCTGTGTCAGACTGTGAATGTGTGAAAGGCTGTGTGCTGTGGGGCATGATTATATTGTGTTTGGGGCACACTACAGCGACCGCTGCGGCGGTCCGCCATGTTATGCTATACTGTGGTGTGTTTTTTTCACTTCACTGAGGTGGAGGAGCGGCGTTTTCGGTGCCAAACGACGCCATTTTGGCAGCGCTCGCTCCGGCCGCATGTTAACACTGCAGGCGGCCATTTTCTTTTAGCCTTCCATAGGCTTTGATAGAGCGCCCTGAGTTGCATCGTTCCTTTTCCCTGGGCGCACCGATCGAGGCAGCAGCAGTGGTCTATCCAGGTTTATATCCCTATATCCTTGCCTGAGTTGAGCTTTTATCCCTGTGGGGGTCTTCTTGTGCTAGTGTGTGAGTGCGGTGGGCTGCGCTCGCCGTGCTTGTTAAAGGGGCAGTTAACCCTTTATTCTCCAGCATATTGTTTGGGGGCAATGGATTCTCAGGGAAGCAAATCTCCTACCACTTGGTGGGAGGCCAAGGGACTGCTGTTTTCCCCCCCAGGGGGGGGATTTGGCTGAGGTTGTGGCTACCCTTGCTGCTCAGGTGAAAATGCTTATGGCTGCTCAATCCACAAAACGGCCCAGGGTTTTCAATTTCCTCTGGTTCAGAGGGTGATGGTGTTGGGGCTGCTATGGCTGGGGTCTCCTTATCGGGGTCCCGTTCCTCCCTGGATCTTGTGGAGGCTGAGGTTAAAGGGGTTGATAATTCTCCCCCTGGCTCGTCTGAAGAGCTTGCACTCATGGATGAATTGGTTGCTTCTATTAAACAAACTCTGCGTTTGCAGGATGAACCATGTCCTCCTGCTGCCCTGGCAGCTTGGGGGACACAGAAAAGACGCCAGACATCGCAGGTCTTTTCCTGCACTGATGATTTTCAGCGCGCTGTTAAGGAACAATGGCACACTATACGCAAGCCTTTTGCTGTGCCAAGTAGGTTCAGCTGCGTTATCCTTTCACGCCCGCTTCTGATGAGCGGTGGTGTGTACCGCCTCCGGTGGATCACGCGGTTGCGGTTTTGAATAAGTCTACTGCGATTCCTGCAGAGGATACCCCGGTGTTCCGGGATGCCACGGACAGGAGGCTGGAGTCTCTTGCCCGTCATACTTATTCTATTGCGGGTTCTATGCTAAAAGCTCTATTTGCTTCTCTTCTGGCAGCCCAGGCTGTCACGAGTTGGACGCAGGTGCTTAGACGCGTCCTGGTGGCAGATTCGGCCTCACCGGCAACATTGGATATGGTGGATCAAATCCATCAGGGTGTCATGTATTTGTGTGATGCGGACTTGGATATAGTACCGTTGGCTGCACGTGTACACAGTGTGGCGGTATTGTCTCGCCGCCTCTTTTGGTTGCAGTGTTGGTCTGTGGACCAATCTTCGCGCAAGACCTTAGCCAATCTGCCCTATGATGGATCTCGCCTTTTTGGAGAATCCGTGGATACGCTGATAAAGGGGATCACGGGTGGTAAGAGCACGCTCTTGCCCCAATCCCACAAGGCTAAGGTTGCTCATGGTAAGAAGCATGCTTCTTTTAGGCCCTCTCAGGGGTCCTTTCGTGCCTTTCGGGCGCACTATAAGGGCAAGCCGTTCAAAGGTCAAGGCTCCCAAAAGGAGCCGTGGTCAGGTAAGCAGAAGTCCGGCCAGTCCGGACCCGCTACCCATAACAATGCGGCCTGAAGGGGTGCCCTCACCCGGTTCTGGGGTGGGGGGACGCTTGCTCGGTTTTTCTTCGACCCTGGTTGGCCCGTGTTCGGGACAGGTGGGTTCAGGAAATCGTTCGTTCTGGCTTCAAGATCGAGTTTTCTCTCTCGGCCGGAGAGCAGATTTTTTCCCTCAGGTGGTTCCGGTGCCTCATCGGGACAGATTTCGGGGGTTCTCTTCCAATCTGTTCACTGTGCCCAGGAAGGAGGGCAGGGTACGTCCAATTCTGGACTTACAGGCTCTGAACCGCTTTGTGCGGGTTCGCAAGTTCCGCATGGAATCCCTTCGGTCGGTGGTGGCTGCCCTGGTTCCGGGGGAATTCATGGCTTCCATCGACTTGAAGGATGCGTGCCTTCACATCCCGTTTTTCGAGGGTCACCAGAGGTACCTTCGATTCGCCATTGCGGAGGATCACTACCAATTCGTGGCGTTACCTTTTGGTCTCGCTTCGGCTCCACGGGTTTTCGCCAAGGTGCTTGCACCGGTTTTTGGCTTTGTTGAGAGCCCAGGGCATCTCTGTTCTGGGGTATCTGGAAGATATTCTGGTTCGGTCCGCGACCAGCCAGGGTCTGGAGGAGGACCTGTCCATCACGATGCTGACTCTACAGGAGTTTGGTTGGACGATAAATTTTCCAAAGTCGACGCTGTGTCCGTCGATTCGTCTTCCCTACCTGGGAATGATTCTGGACTCGGTCCAGGCGAAGGTCTTCCTACAGGATGACAAACTCGGGACTCTTCAGGAAGAAGTCAGGTCCCTCAGGGACGTTCCGTGCTCGTCACTCCGGACGCGCATGAGATGTCTGGGATTGATGGTCTCGGCTTTCGAGGCGATTCCCTTCGCCCAGTTTCACACGCGGGGTCTCCCAGCGGAGATCCTGTCCAGGTGGGACGGGCGACCGCAATCTCTGGTTCTCCAGATTTCGTTGGGCCATCACACCAGAAGGGATCTTCTGTGGTGGCTCCAGTCCCCGACGGTGTCGGGGGGCAAGTCTTTTCGTCCTCTCTCATGGACGGTGGTCACCACGGATGCCAGCCTGTCGGGCTGGGGTGGTGTTCTGGGCGTTCTGTCCGCCCAGGGAACTTGGTCGGAGGAGGACTCCTCCCTTCCGATCAACATTCTGGAATTGCATGCGATGAATCTCTGCCTTCAACGTTGGCCGGACAGGCTGCAGGGCTGTCCGGTTCGGGTGCAGACGGACTATGCCACGGCGGTGGCTTACGTCAATCGCCAAGGGGGCACCAAGGGAGCCCGAGCGGCTCGGGAAGTGGCCGACATTCTGTCTTGGGCCGAGACACAAGTCCCGGCGATATCGGCGGTTCACATTTCGGGGGTGGAGAACTGGCAGGCGGATTATCTGAAGCCGCCAGTCCCTGGACCAGGGGGAATGGTCCCTCCACCCGGATGTCTTCCTGATGTTGTGCGCGAAGTGGGGTCTTCCGGAGGTAGACCTGTTCGCGTCTCGTCTGAACAACAAGGTGAAAAGGTCCGTGGCAAGGCCGCGCGATCCTCGGGCAGACGCGTTGGTAGCTCCGTGGCATCAGTACCGACTGATGTATGCGCTTTCACCGTTTCAATTGCTGTCCAGGTTCCTTCGCAGGTTGAACTCGGAACCAGAACACAGTGATTCTTGTGGCACCGGACTGGCCTCGCCGGTCCTGGTACGCAGACCTCGTGCTTTTGGCGATCGACGCCCCGTGGCGTCTGCCTCTTCGAGAAGATCTTCGGTCTCAAGGGCTGATGTTCCATCCTGCTCTACAGTCGCTGGCTTTGATGGCCTGGCTGTTGAAACCGAGGTCCTGAGGGATAGGGGTCTCTCCCCTGAGGTCATTCACACTTTGATCGACGCGAGGAAATTCTCCTCGGGGGAGGTCTATTACCGTACTTGGAAGGCCTATTTTGCCTGGTGTGAGTCCAGGGGGTTTTCACCTCGCCCGTACTCGGTGTCTAGGGTGTTGTCCTTCCTTCGAAAGGGTGTTGCCAGCGTTTGGCGCTGGCTCCGATCAAGGGTCAGGTGTCTGCGATGGCCGTTCTTTTTCAACGTCCTATGGCATCTAACTACTTGGTTGGCACTTTTGTTCAGGGGCATCTGGTCCCTCCTAGGAGGGTGCCTCTGCCTCCTTGGGACTGGAATCTTGTTCTGTCCGTGTTACGACATGATCCTTTTGAACGGATCAGGTAGATCTCGTTGTCTATGTTGTCCAAGAAGGTCACCTTTTTTGGTGGCGATCACTTCGGCCTCGCAGAGTGTCGGAGCTGGCAGCTTGTCCTGCAAATGTCCGTATCTGGTCACTCACTTGGTTAAGGTGGTCTTGCGACCTAACCCTTCTTTTTTTCCGAAGAGGGTTTCGGAATTTCACCTCAATTAGGACATTGTCTTGCCTTCGCCTTGCGCGAAGTCTAAACATCCGAAGGAGGTGGAGTTGTGCTCCTTGGATGTTGTTCGGGCGATTAGGATTTACCTAAAATCGTCTGAATCTTTTTCGCAAGTCGGATTCTTGTTTGTCCTTCCGGGGGTCCTCGGAAGGGCGTAGCGGCGTCGGCTTCTGCCGTCGCCAATTGGTTAAGATAGGCCATTGAACAGGCCTATGCTTTGCAGGGGAAAGTTTCCCCTATGCCTGTGAAGGCGCACTCTACCAGATCTCTGAGTACGTCTTGGGCCTGTCGTCATGGGGCCTCTGTGGCCCAGGTGTGTGGGGCGGCGACTTGGTCGACCATGCACACCTTCACTCTATTCTACAGAGTGGATGTTCAAGCAACGGCAGATGCTTCTTTTGGCCGCTAGGTTCTTAGTGCGGCGGTTCCTTAGGGTCCCTTGTTTTGGACCTTTGGGCTGTTTGGGATTTCTTTTTATCCCTGGGTTATTTGTTTTTTTCCTGGGTTATTGCTCCCGTTGAGCAAGTTTTTTCTCATGTTGCCCAGCTGGTTTCCTTCCTTTGGTAGGTTACTTTCTTTGATGTGGAGACTGCGTTGCCTTTCGGCACGGCTGCGTTTCCCACCCCTCATGTTTGCACTGCTTTGGGACGTCCCCATTGTGACGAATATGAAGATGGCGGCGACTGTCGGAGGACGTAAGAGAAAACTGAATTTTTGTAAAATCTTACCTGTAAAATTCCTTTCTCTGAGTCCTCCGACAGTCGCCGCCCCTGCCCCTCTTTTGGGGTTTAGGTACTCTACTGCTATTCCACTGAAACTGAGGTATGAAACAGGAAGCAGGAGGGTATAGACGGAGGGGACCACCCCCTGGGGGTGGGGATATGTTAAAAGCTTTAATATTGACATATTCTGTTGCCTAGCTACTCCTACGGAGCAAAGTCTAATACCCCATTGTGACGAATATGAAGATGGCGGCGACTGTGGGAGGACTCAGAGAAAGGAATTTTACAGGTAAGATTTTACAAAAATTCCGTTATTTTCAAAATTTAAAACTTTAAAACTTTTTTTTTTTCAAAATTTTCTGTCTTTTTTCTTTTTTTTTGTAAGAAATAAAAAACCCAGAGTTGATTAAATACCACCAAAAGAAAGCTCTATTTGTGTGAAAAAAATGATAAAAATGTCATATGGGTGCAGTGTAGCACGACCGCGCAATTGCCATTCAAAGCGTGAGAGCGCTGAAAGCTGAAAATTGGCCTGGGCAGGAAGGGGGTGAAAGTGCACTGTAAGCAAGTGGTTAAGGCCCCTTTCACACATGCTGTCCGTTTGTCCGTTTTTCATCCATCCGTTGACAGATGAAAAACGGACATCAATGTATTTGTATGTAAAAACAGATGACAACGGATGATCATCCGTTAACATCCGGTTTAAGCCGCTTCCGTCAATGTCCGTTTTTTTGAACGGATGAATGCCCTATTTTTCATCCGTCAAAAAAATGGATCGGACGAACAACGGATGATAACAGATGAAAAACGGATAACAACTGATGAAAAATGGATGACAACTGACGAAAAAAGGATGAAAAACGGATATGAACTGAGATGAAAACGGACGTTGACTGAAGACAAAAAACGTGACTGAACTGATGAACTGAACAGACCGTATATGTGAAAGGGGCCTTAGGCCCCTTTCACACAGGCGGACCGTTCAGATCCGCCTGTCCGTTTTTTTGGCGGATCTGAACGGTCCCCCCATGCATCTCTATGGGGGACCGGATGTCAGCGGAGACATGTCCGCTGACATCCGATCCGTCAAATCTGGACGGATGGAAACCCTTTTTTCCATCCGTCCAGTGGATCGGATCGGATGAGAACGGACCGACGGTCCGTTCCCATCCGATTACCCCCATAGAGATGCATGGGGAACTGACAGCTGTGTCTCCGCACACAGCGCGGAGACACAGCTGTCATCCTCCTGCTCAGCGGGGGATCGGCGGCTCGATCCCCCGTTGAGAAAAACTGAATCCGTCCGACGGACGGATAGTGTGAAAGGAGCCATAGGGTCCTTTCACACGAACGATCCAATCAGATCCACCTGTCAGTTTTTCAGGTGGACCTGATCGGTGCTCCATGCATCCCTATGGGGCAGCGGATGTCAGTGGACACATCTCCGCTGACACACGCTGCTCTCCGTTCCTGTCCGTGAAATCCGGGTTTCCATTCGTCCAGCGGATCGGATGGGATTGGATGAGAATGGACAGGCGGTCCGTTCTAATCCGATTCCCCCATAGAGGACAGCAGGGATCTGACAGCTCCGTCTCCGCATACAGAGCGGAGACAGAGCTGTCATCCGCCTGCTCATCGGGGATCGACGGATCGATCTCCCGCTGAGCAGAACAGACTTCATCAAAAGGCGCAGCGGGAAAGGACCCTAAAGGTGAATGCCAGTCATAATATTTTTTCTTTCTAAAAGAGTTGTAAAATACACATTTTTTTTGTCAAATGTTTTCAATTAAAATTTTTGGTTCATAATGAAAGTAATACAATCTGGAACAGTAAGCAAAATGTACCTTGTTATTCATACCATACCATGCCATGGAAAGAGACAATATAGACCTGTAAAGATTACAAGTGGTAAATCTTACAATGAAAAAGGTGTAAAGCCAAAACCAAATTACATAAAATAAACCTATAGCATAACTAAGGCATTGTGGTGGTATAAGGAAGGGAAAAGAGTAAAGGAAGTGAATAGGCATTCTGCATGCGACAGACCAAACTGGGACAGGGACTTTTGGAAGGGACTGAAGGCTAGCCTACTGACTATGGGCCCTGACATTTGAGGGGACTTTATTCTTTGGGAGTTGTGTGCCTGGAGGACCTTTTTGGAGTACTTTTACTTTGGATTCAAGTCCATGTCTCCCTGAAACACACAGACTTAGAGATCTGGATGACACAGATACAGATTTGGGGCCTCTGTGCTACAACCCCCTCCTAGACTCAGAGACACAAAGCAGTTGAGTATAATCAGCTTAACACAACCTAATGCTGGGATCTCCTGCAGTAATCTGTTTATTAAGGTGTTGTTTACTGTTAAGTGTCTTTCTCCCATTGTGTGCCTTCTAGGTGTGAATTCCCATTGTCAATTGAGTCACCTATTATTGTTTCTGTCTGTTTGCTAAAAATACATGATGTGATTAGTCTTGTGGCAACTTTACCTGGTTACCTATACATTAAAAAAAATCAGTATTTCTGTTTGATAAACAGTTATTCCTTTGGTTTTTATCTCAACATCTTGTAAAGGGCTGATATTAGCCAACGGCCTGCTGGAAGGGTTTGGAGGGCAGAAGGCACTGTTTGACAGGGGCACACAGGCGGAATGGCAGGCAGTTTGCCACACTACAAAATGCTTGAAAATCCACAAAAACATGGGGAAATTTAGAGCTCGAAAGGTGGCTGAGGCACTAAAGGCCCATCAACATGTCCATGTGGAGCTGACGTTCTTAGGATCGGGACTGTCTTCAGCTACTAATGAGACTAGGGAGAGAAGTGTTTTTTCCAGTGATGTGAGATAGCAGCATGAGCTGAAGATATACTGCCTGAATGAAGAGATTAAGCGCCAGCCCTACCAAATAATGTGCAGGGGAACCCTTGTCTTCCGTGCATTTCCAACACCTGCTAGAGGAAGAAGGATACAAATGATGGAGATCCAGTGGGCTCCGAAATCCTAAGCTTAAAGCTTATAGCTCTTTTTTAAATGTAAGAGGACATGGAGAGCTTATGGGTGAAAATAAAGATTTTGTTCCAGTCCTTTTCAGAAAAGGAGGTATGCCTCCCGTTTCAATTTAAATGGGGGTTCCGTTTTGGGAGTCTCCTATTTCAGCATCCTGTACAGCTAGAAAACAGAAAATTCAGGCGTTATCTCTTGGGAAAGGAACCAGGCCAATGGAGTGATATCGGATGCGAATTGAGCTTCTGTCTTAAGCCTATGGAGGAAACTTGTGAGTTGAGCCAGTGAAAATCAATGTTGTTTATAAGATATAAATGTGGGCAAATGAGACAGGGCCCATGGAAATGTATGATCAGGAGAGAAATGACACACTTGTCATTTACACATACACACACATACTACAGAGGAGGATTGTAGTACGAGTCCATAAGAGGGATTGTCCAAAATAGGTGTTAGGGGGCCTATTCCCAAAGGCAACTTACGGGGTATTATAGATCAGTCCCAAAGAGAAAGATGTTGTTAAGCTAAGGAAGGGAGTTTCCGGCCACATCAAGCGCCAGGGTGGTCATGTGATAGCTATGCGATCACATGATCACAATTTAACACAAAGTCGACCGCTTTTTTTTTTTTTTAAAGGTCAATAAGCTCTGGCGAGTGCAGAAAAGAAGTACTTCTAGTGTTTTTGTGTCACTTTATAAGATCACTGGTTGGATTATTTACAACACTGAGCACTGTATGTTTCACGTGGATTGGATTACACATGAACAGACATAGATTTAAAGGTGTAGTGCCAAGAGTGCAGACATACTGTATATCTACTAGAACATATTTTGTTTATTTATTCGGGACTTTTGAGGTTTATACAGTATATTTGGGACCTCACAAGCTGGTTGAAGACTGCACTTTTCTGTGTTTATAGCCAACAGATACATATTTGATTACTTTTTGTATTCAATACATTTCTGCCAGATCCTGGGCGATCTCTCTCTGTTGACTACAATGTAGTTAAGCAACACAGCCTGATCTAGAGCTTCCCCTGGCCTGCGATTGGACAGTGAAGAAGCAGCACACAGATGAGGTCATACCTCTGTAGTCCTCTCTACTCTACATATGTTCAGACAGCACTTTCATGCACACTCAAGATGATCCAGTGGCTTTGATACTTTAACTACTTCCCTACCGGGTCAATTCTGACATTTCCCTCCTACATGTAAAAATCATCATTTTTTTTTGTTAGAAAATTACTAAGAACCCCCAAACCTTATATATACACTGCTCAAAAAATGTATAGGAACACTTTTTAATCAAGAGTATAGCATCAAGTCAATTAAACTCCTGGGATATTGATCTGGTCAGTTAAGTAGCAGAGGGGGTTGTTAATCAGTTTTAGCTGCTTTGGTGTTAATTAAATTGACAACAGGTGCACTATATGGGCAACATGGGAACCTCCAAAACAGAAATGGTTTTACAGGTGGAGGGACTGACACTTTTTTTCCCTACTCATCTTTTACTAGTTTGGCTAGGGTCAGTGTCACTACTGGTAGCATGAGGCGATACCTAGACCCTATAGCCATTGCACAGGCAGTCCAACCCCTCAAGTATGGCACATCAATCCATGCCATTATCAGAAGGTTTGCGGTGTCTCTCAGCACAGTCTCAAGAGTATGGAGAAGATTCCATGAGACAGGCAGTTACTCTAGGAGAGCTGGACAGGGCCGTAGAAGGTCCTTAACCCATCAGCCGGTATCTGCTCCTTTGTGCAAGGAGGAACAGGATGAGCAATGCCAGAGACCGACAAAATTACCTCAAGCAGGCCACTGGTGTGAATGTCTCTGACCATACAAACAAATCAGAAACAGACTTCATGAAGGTGGCCTGAGGACCCGACGTCCTCTAGTGGGCCCAATGCTCACTGCCCCGCACCATTAAGCTCAAGTGGCATTTGCCATTCAACACCAGAATTGGCAGGTCCGCCACTGGTGCCCTGTGCTTTTCACAGATGAGAGCAGGTTCACCCTGAGCACATGTGACAGACGTGAAAGGGTCTAGAGAACGTTATACTGCCTGCAACATTGTTCAGCATGACCAGTAGGTCAGACCCTACCCTGGTGCAGTGGGTCCTGGGTTCTTCCTGTGCACCACAATGCCCGGCCTCATGTGATGAGAGTATGCAGCCAGTTCCTGGAGGGTAAAGGAATTGATACCATTGAATGGCCCCCACGCTCACCTCACCTCAATCCAATAGAACACCTCTCGGACATTATGTTTCGGTCCATCTGATCCCGCCAGGTTGCACCTCAGTCTGTTCAGGAGTAGTGATCGACCGATTATCAGCAAAGCCGATATATCGAGGGCCGATATGCACTTTCCCCGATATATCGGAATCGGCCTTTTGATTTACCGATATTGCCGATATTTTGGGAAAGTGCATGTACCGGGGTGATGCCTGCAGCTAGAGGCATCACCCCGGTACCGGTGTCCATAGCCGACGGTCGGCTGTCTTGTAATGACAACCAATGCGGCTGAGAAGCCGCTCGGCTGTCATTCCAAGGAGCGGGAAGGGACGTCCCCACCCTCTCGCCGCCTTCCGCGGCTCGCCCGGGTCTCCTGTCCCACTGGGACACCCGGGCATCCTACCTTCATCGGCGCCGTCTGACCGGGTCTCCATCTGCACCGCTGCCGTCTGACGGGGTATATATTTCGTTGAATTCAGCGCCGCTGAGTATCCGCAGGTGATGTAATGACATGACATCACTTCCGGGTACTGGCGGTGCCGAATTTAAAAACGTACAGCATTCAAAACAGCCAAACTTGGCGTTTTGAATGCTTTTAAGTGCAGAGGAGGGGTTTGGGGTCTTTTAGACCCCAAGATCCCTTCACCACGGTACCTGTAGACATTTAAAAAAAAAAAAATGTTTAATGTCCGAAAATATCGTCCGATATCCGATGACCAAAAAATCGGTATCGACGGTAAAAAAACGACATCGGTCGATCACTATTCAGGAGCTCAGCGATGTCCTGGTCCAAGTCTGGGAGGAAATATCAAAGGACACCATCTTTGTTTTATTGGGAGCATGCCCCAACATTGTCAGGAATGCATACAAGCACGTGGGGCCATACCAACTACTGAGAACCATTTTGAGTTCACGCAATTAAAATTTCAGCATACTGGACTAGCCTGCTGCATCATTTTTTCACTTTGATTTTCGGGGAGTCCCTGAGTTCAGCCCTCTGTAGGTTGATAATTTTTATTTCAATCAAACAATGTGGCATTCTTTCGTTCCTAACACATTACCATTGAGATCTGATGTGTTTTTGAAGTGTTCCTTTAATATTTTTTGAGCAGTGTATAATATATTGTAAAATATATTATATATATTTTTTTTTTTTTTGCAGAGTCTGTACAGAATAAAAATGGTGGGTTTTGCAATTTTTTTTATGTCATATGGTTTTTTTGCAGCAGTTTTTCAAACGTCTCTGATGCTTCTTAGGTCTTTTGCCGGTGCGATCGGGGAGAAGGAGAATGAATCTGCCCTTGCCTCGTGCTTGGCATATGTAAGTCTCATTCAAACCACGCGTGAGGTATCGCTGAAAATTGTTAGAGCGAGAGAAATATTTCTAGCACTTGACCTCCTCTGTAACTCTAAACTGATAACCTGTAAAATATTTTAAAGCGTAGCCTATGGAGATTTGTAGGTACCGAAGTTTGGCCCCATTCCACAAGTGTGCGCAATTTTTGCGAGGATTTTGCTGTCTTACGTCTGGGCCACTTTTTGCGATTCGGCACTGTGCAAATTTAACTGACAATTGCGCGGTCATGCAACGCCGTACCCAAACTAAATTTACGTCCTTTTTCCCCACAAATAGAGCTTTCTTTTGGTGGTATTTAATCACCTGTACGATTTTTACTTTTTGCGCTATAAACAAAAAAAGAGCGACAATTTTGAAAAAATAACAATATTTTTCACATTTTTTTTATATGAAATTCCCCCCCCAAAAAATGTAAAAATCAAAATTTTTTATCATTTTAGGCCAATTTGTTTTCAGCTACATATTTTTGGTAAAAAGAATCGCAATAAGCGTATTTTGATTGGTTTGCGCAAAAGTTGTTGCGTTTACTGACTAAGGAAAAGATTTCTGTAGTTTTTGGTGTTTTTTTTTAACGAGTAATGGCGGCGATCTGCAATTTTTTTTGCGGGACTGCGACATTGCGGCGGACAGATCGGACCCTTGACTGACATTTTTGACACTTTTGGGGGTACCAGTGACATTACTACAGTAATCAGAGCTATAAATATGCACTGTTACTGTAAAAATGACACTGGCAGGGAAGGGATTAATTTTTATTGGTGATCAAGGGGTTAATGTATGCCTGGTGCTTACTAACGTGTGTGGGGGGAGGGGACTGATTGACACAGGGACAGATCGCTGGTTCAGCTATGCTGAACCCTGCAATCTGACCCTGCCTGTCACTTAGGAGATCTGCCTTGCAGCTTCACAGCTGGTTTCCTACTACGTGCTGCGCTTGTATAGTGTCCCAGAAGACTGCGGGCAAAGGAAAGGGGGGGGGGAGAACTTACGGCTCAGTTTGCTGCTGCGAACTGAGCCAAAGCGAGAGCAGTTACCTGTCAAAACCAGGTACCCACTCCCCTCCAAAAAGGTGCCAAATGTGGCAGCAGAGGGGGGCAGGAGGCAGACAAGCAGAGCTTACTCTTTTGGGTGGAGTTCCGCTTTAACAAGATACTACATTCTTTAAACAGAAACTGATCCCTGGCTGGAAGATAGGTTTACCACTTTATGCTGCTACCCCTATGGGGCAGCATAGTGTGCTTTTTGGTAAAGGTGAATTTACACTTTAACCCTCATTTACTGGTAAGAAAAGAAATACATATCATGTCAGATATAAGCAATACAAAAACCACAGATAAAATTGAAGTATGATATCACAAATGATTTTCTATTAAAAACGTTTGATTTCCCGATTTCATTAAATCCAGGTCCCATTGTACCTTTTTCCGTCTTCTACAGGTACCAACAGACATGGGTTAGTGTACGCAAACATGATATTAGTTTGTGTCCCTCCAATCAACTGACACTGCACAACTGTGTATATCTGGGGCAGGAACATCCCTGCAGGTGACACTACAGAATGTGCTCATCCTGGAATATACACAACTTCAGGAAATATTGCAGCCTTGGTTCTGACAGACATGAGACATCATTTTATCCGTTCTATCTCTTTAGTACTGACAATTCCACCTACGCTTATAGGGCAAAGTACAATAACTGCACAAATAATAAAAAGAACTAAAAAAGGGATTTTACACTTACTTTAAATATGTTGCATATTCAGGATCCTTCCAGTAGAGCAGGTATTTCAGGTAATTAGCAAATGACTTGTCCTTGAAGAATCCCCGCTGTGCTAGAACTATAGAGAAGGCAACAATAAATTACTGTACATGATCATACTCAGTAGAAGATAGCACTTCATAAAGAGTATGCCAAAATCAGCACTGTACAAAAGATATATGAGCAATACCAATTCAGAGCAAAAATATTATAAGGTGTAAGTCCAGCCAAAAACGTTATTGTAAAGCCTTAGCTTAGATGCAGGAAGGGTTAGAACTTACGTCATGTTTTTCTTGCTGTCTATATCCTTTCATACGCTCAATATTGGTAACAATTCTAATGCCTCGTACACACGCAACGATTATCGGCCGACCAATCGGCCGTCTTTTGTCCAGTGTTGTTGTGTTGGTTGAAATGTGCTCTAGACTTGCACTGGACTTTTGTTGGCCGACAGAAAATGACGTCACTACGTTCGACGCATGTTCGACGCACGTCCGACGCTACAAAAGAGGAAGGGAGTTTTTGGCCGTGACCCTTCTGGGCATCTCGCGCTGATTTCAGTAGCATTTGTTTGGTTGACGACATTTCGCTATTTTCCGAGACATCGTTCGAGAATTTATTATGGAGACCGAAGATTCGACTCGTGCTGTAGTTGGGCTTGGAGTTATGGCTCTGAGGCGAGTTATGAGCAAGAGGAAGAAGAAGCGGACCTCCTGGACGAAAAATTGGTTGCTTAACCGTGATCAATTTTCCCACATGTCCTTGCTGAGGGAGCTCCAGGAAAATAATCCTGATGACTTCAGGAATTATTTGAGGATGACGGATCCCATCTTTCACCGTCTTCTTGCCCTGGTGTCCCCCTATATTATCAAGCAGGATACGTGTATGCGGGTTGCGATTACTCCTGAGCAAAGGCTAATTGCAACTTTGAGATATCTTGCAACAGGGAGAAGCCTGCAGGATCTCAAGTTCACCACAAGCATCTCCCCCCAGCTCTTGGAGTCATTATCCCTGAGACCTGCTCTGCTATCATCAAAATCTTGCAGAAGGAGTATATCAAGGTATGTTTTATTTTTTACATTACATTATATGTATTAGTCATCACACCCGAATTATGCTGTTTTTGGATGTACATCAATTTACAGATGTCATTATTTTGTAACTACCCTCTGTCCGCATGCACATAATAGTAAAATTTTATATTATCTTAACCATTTGTAAAATGACCCAGTAACCACCCCAGCATTCTCTCCTATGTGTCCCTAAACGCATTGCCGGTTAACAGTATATTGAATCTGTGTAATTTTCCCTGAACCAATTATTCTTTTGCAAATGTTTTAGTACCTAGTTTATGATTTATCTTAAAGACATCAGTCCATCCATTCCAACCTATGATTGTGTATGTTTATGTAATGATGTAAAAACGTTCAGTGGCCACAAGCCCTTATTGATGTATAAATGCATAGTTTTACTTTACCCACCCACCCATGCTAAATGTAAAAGTCAGCATATACCAAAGCTTGAGCTGGTGAATTACAATATTATCACATTAGGAGTTGCAAAATAAATGTATGTAGATGTTAGATCCCAAAAGATTGTCTTCCTGTTGTTTTTATCTTAAAGTTTCATAAGCATTTAACAGACAACTGTGTCTGTAATAATGTGATGTGCTCAAGCACTAATAGTATTTTCTTTTTTTCCCCACAGTTTCCTTCAAATGCAGAGCAATGGCTGGAGATTGCTGCTCAATTAAAGGAAAAGTGGAATTTTCCCAATTGTGGGGGTGCTATAGATGGGAAGCACGTCCGCATTGTTCCCCCTCCGAATTCCGGCTCATTTTTTTTATAATTATAAAGGTTTTTTAGTATAGTAATGCTAGCCATAGTTAATGCTAACTATGAGTTCCTTTTTTTGGATAGTGGCAAAGATGGCCGCAATTCGGATGGGGGAGTTATTGAGCAGACGGAGTTCGCTCGTCGCCTTCATAACGGCACTCTGAACCTGCCATCCAGGGAGCAAACCATTGAGGGGCTGAGCTTTGTATTTGTGGCAGATGATGCTTTTGCGCTTGGGGAGCATCTTATGAAGCCCTTCCCTCAGAGGAACCTCACCCCCGGGCAAAGGATCTTCAATTACCGGTTGTCCAGAGCTCGCAGAGTGGTGGAGAATGCCTTCGGGATAATGGCCAACCGTTTCCGTATATTCCTGACTTCCATACACCTGGCACTCTACAAAATAGATCACGTGGTCCTCTGTTGCTGCATTTTACACAACTTTTTACGCAGGAATGCTGAGAACTATCTAACTTTGCAGCAACTGGATACTGACCCTGCCATGCCAGGGCCAAGTGGAGAGGCACAACCACGTGAGCAAGTGGAGTCCATGACCTCAATGGAAGTCGGCCATTCTGGATTGGCATCCCAAAGAGCCCGTGAGATCCATCAGCAATATCTAGAATATTTTGTGGGGAGAGGAGATGTTTCTTGGCAGGAATTACTGCCAGACACAAGATAATTTTGAGAGATCTAATAATATTTCTGCAATAAAAAAAATTGCAATGATTCTGTATTGTGTATTCTAATAATTTGGGCACATATCAAAAAAAACATTTTTTTTGTTCATCATGTGTTATATATGTGTGACTTTAGAAGGGTTAATACATTCATCAGTGTGTTTATCTACTGTTGTCTCTCCCCAGCTGTTCAAATTCGATTATGGCCATGTGTGTTTTGTTTACCAGTGGTCTAAATACAAGGGCCTTCTGCACCCCTTTTATTTTCTGCAAACCCTCTCACATTGAGAAGTAGGTCACACCCAAGGTTCATCCAATGTCACCTTACATTGGTGGTCATTGGCCAGAAGGTGCCCATACTATATATTTATTGTAATACATTAGTGTACTAACAACTTACCTCCGCTTGTTATGTTGTGTTCATTTATGACATCCTTCTCACTGCCCACCAATGTAAGGAGATGTCAGTGTTATGTGAAACTTGCTCAGTGTTGAGATTGAAGCGTTATATATAGGTAATGTAAAGTGAAATAGACAAACGAACCAGCAATACACTATATATTACACTGATCTCCCTACACTGATTGCTACTGCCCATCTCGATGCCATATAGAATCCTAGGAGTGCTAGTAAATAGAACCTGTATTTTGGTAGACTGATTGCCACTCAGTTCACAGATATAATTGTGCATTCAGTGTACTAGTGAATATCACTTGTTAGATGTCCACTGGTCCTGAAGGCACAAACAATTTGGCCGGCTGATAATTATACACACAATCAAAAGTGCTTTAATTAACATGCAAATATGTGAATAGGACAGCCATCATACATTTTGTGCTACTTTACCCAGCTTTAGACCTGCCCCCCCACCGAAAGTCAAAGAAAGAATCGAACACACATTGTTAAATGTCAAAATTTTTTATTAAAACACATTCTTAGGGTTAGGGTGTTGTAAAGTGCTTCATATGCATAGGAGCCCTGTCTAAAACTGTATAAAAACTTGGGGACACCTTTTACAGATGACGATGCATGTATTGGCCAAAAAATAGGCCATAAAATTTAAAACTAACATCGGGAAAAAAAAAAACATCCCAATTAAAACCAATAAAATATATAAAAAAAGAAGCTTAAAATTTGGCAAGCATGTCAACAAAGTCACGCATTTTTTTTTTGTAAGGCTGTAGCAGCCTCCTTCATTTTCTCAAGCTCAGAGCAGCATTCTAGAGCCTCAACTGTCATCCTGGCTATAGTGCAACTAGGAATAACATGACCTGTTAATAAAAAATCATATATTAAGTACATGCCAAGCAACTACATGAGGTTATAATATCTAAACATTTGGGGTCAAGTTAATCTTAAACTAATGAAGAGTTAATACCTACCCTGCTCTTCGGATCTTCTCCTCTCCGCTCTTCTGTTGTCCGCTCTTCTGCTCTTTTTCCCTAGGCTCTTCTTCTTCCTCCTGTCTTCCTCCAATGCTGTCCCCGATGATTATGCCGGTCTCTGGTCTCTGCAGCTTATTATATATCCATTAGGGGGCGTGGCCGCCCAATGACATCATCGAGAGGTCACGCCCCTAATGGATATATATTAAGCTGCAGAGACCGGAGACCGGCATAATCATCGGGGACAGCATCGGAGGAGGACAGGAGGAAGAAGAAGAGCCTAGGGCAGAAGAGCAGACAACAGAAGAGCAGAAGATTGGACAGCAGAAAAGCGGAGAGGAGAAGATCCGAAGAGCAGAGTGGAGAAGATCGGATGAAGATTTGTAATAAAATTTCATACACGTCTCCTGTCGTTATTCACATACACTTCCTTTTATGGGGTGAATGGGTAGGGGTACTACCGGTATGTACCCCATACCCATTCACATAGGGAGGGGGGTCCGGGATCTGGGGGGCACCCCTTGTTAAAGGGGGCTTCCAGATTCCTATGAGCCCCCTGCCCGCACACCCCCACAACCACCGGCCAGGGTTGTGGGGATGAGGCCCTTGTCCTCATCAACATGGGGGCAAGGTGCTTTGGGGTGGGGGGCAGAGCCCCCCCTGCCCCAAAGCACCAACACCCCCCCATGTTGAGGGCATGTGGCCTGGTGTGGTCCAGGGGGGGTGGGGCCGCTCGCTCGTCCCCTCCCCTTTCCTGGCCTGCCGGGCTGCATGCTTGGATAAGGGTCTGGTATGGATTTTGGGGGGGACCCCACGCCGTTTTTTTGGTGTGGGGCTACCCTCAAATTCCATACCAGACACAAAGGGCCTGCTTTGGAACCTGGGGGGGACCCCCACGCCGGTTTTTCCCATTTTGGCGTGGAGTTCCCCCTCAAGATTCTCACAGCGCAAGTGGCCCCGCAAGTCGGATCACCATGATCCGACTTGCGGTGCGACTTCCATTCAAATCAATAGGCTCCCATAGGGAAGAATTGATTTGGAATGGAGGCTGAAAAAAAAAAACTGCTAAAAGCAACGTGGCAAAATGTGCAATAACGCAAATTGAAAAAACTACTGAAAGCACGTTTTTACAGCTGCTTTTTCCGGCGTCAGAACTAGCTTTGACATACGTTTTTTCTAACGCCACGTGTGCATGGGGCCTAAAAACCTGCAAACGTCGAAAAAATATGTTTGGTCAAAAATGTGAATTAGGTGCGCCAATAAATTAAATCATGTGTCAAATATATAATCATATAGTGACAAATCTACACAAATGGAGAAAACTTTAGAAGATTTGACACTATACGATTATATAATTGACACATAATTTATAAGTTTAGCACACCTGATTCACATTATTTAACAAACAGGTAGTTCCTTTGAAGCATTACATCAAATACACCAAACGAGAAATACACTTGAAAACACATTAAAAAAATACTTACTTGGGCACACATCTGGCTCCCCAAAACTTGTTTCCTGATCGGGATCATTTGCAGAAGAGCTTGCAAGTCTGGTCGGAATGCTGGCAGGAGATCTTGCATCAGAAATGTCAACATCTGATCCGGCTGGAGGTGACACATCCCATAGATCAAATGAGGGAACCTCTGCAATGTACATTTTTTATGAAATACAACAATATAAGGTAAAACAATCATCGCAAATACACATATTACCCACTACACTACATAGTATCCCACTACAAAAAAATCTGTGCCTACCAACCTTGCTGTTGCTGTGGTGCCTGCACACTTGTTGGCTCCACCATGCTGCACTCTGGACTACTGTCTTTATCTACATAATAATAAAAATGTGGCATGTAATAAAATTCACAGGAGGTAAATTTGATAGGACATGGTGCACTGCTTGACAGCTATTATCTTAAAAAATATTCAGACATGTACATGGTTATCTCCTAAAAAGTTGGGACATTAATGTTTGACTCAACATAGGAAACAATTACCTTTTTGGGAATGTGTGACAGCATCTGGGCCCATGTCCTCTGGTTCTTCATCCAATGTGGATGGAGCTGACACAGTCGATGCACCTCTCCTCCTATTTTCCAATTCTTTTTGTTTTAATTTTCGTTTTTGCCCTATTTAAAGGTTACAAAAAGAATATGGGAATAATATGATTTTTTGGATAGAAAATTTGTTGCTATAAAGAAAATTTGTTGCAATCAAATGCATATATAGTTTACTGCAGATTCCTGTCTTTTAATGTAATATACAAATAAATCATCAATAGATCTATCAAATCAAGACATGACCAATAAAATTAAAAAATGGAAAGTTTTCATATACATTATAATCTATACATTTCTATACAACATACACCAAATCGACCCAAAACATATTGCTTGATAAAATAAAAAAACTTTTTTTAAGAATATGATGTATGTGACCAAGCTGTTCTTGCTCATGATGCTTCAAATCAGACCATCTTTTTCGGATTTGGTCTTTTGAACGCTCAACACCATAAATTGTATTTAAACATGCTACCACCTTGTCCAGAATCCTGTCTTTTCTGGAGTTGGGCCTTTCATAGTTATCCAGCCTGCTATCATAGTCATGTTTCTCCAGTATGGCAACCATCTCCACCATTTCACCCTTGCTCATAGGTGTTGCTTTAGATTTTTTTTTTGGCCCAACCACTTCGGCCTTCACTTGTGGAACTCTGAGATTTTGCCATCTCCGCAACGATTCTTCCGACGACTCGTGTGTGTGTGTGTCGCATGCAGTCTAATATTCGCAACGTACACGCCCCTGTGTCAGCGCGCCACTGGAGGCGGAGTTGATGCATGCGCTGTCTTTAAAGGACGCCAGATCTTTCGTTCGACGATTCGCTATAGGACAAATCGTTTGGAGGAGCACGATCGATCGGCGAACCACGATCCTTCCGCACAAACAAAGGTACGACTTTAGATTCAAAAGCGGGTGTTTTTGGCCCTATACAGCTTATATTGGGCCTATCTTTATTATGTGACAAAATACATGCTCTTTTACTATGTTTTGTGTTGTGTTGTGTCTTGCAGGCATATACTGTACATCAGCATCATGGTGGATAAATTCACCACTCCAGAATTCTTACAAACTTTTATAGATGAGTACAGGAAACTGCCCTGTTTATGGAAGGTTAAAAGCAAAGCATATTCAAATAGACAAAAAGAAAACGATGCCTATTTGAAATTAGTGGAGTTGTGCAAAACTATTTATCCAAAGGCTGACATAATCTATGTCAAACAAAAAATTGCCAACATCCGCACAGCTTATAAAAGGGAGCTAAATAAAATAAAAACAACTGAGAGGTCTGGAGCTGCTGCCGAGGAGATATACGTCCCTCGGCTATGGTATTTCAAGAGCCTGCGGTTCCTGACGGAACAGGAGGAATCCAGGCCATCCCTCTCCACACTCCCTTCCACAATGGCAGAGGGCTCATGTGATGCCAGCCAGGAGGAAGATATCCTGGAGCCAAACTTGACACAGGTATAGCATTTCACAATATATTGTCTGCAATAAACATAATGATGGAAAAAAATTTGCAGGACAATAATTGACCCTTTATGTAAAGTCTGCTATTTGGTTAAAAAATACAACAAACATGACTTTTTATATACACTATAACATTCTAATAAATTGTTCATTTCATCAGCAGGAAAGTGTCACTGAGGAGGAGGCAGGTGTCAGCCAGGAGGCTGTGGAGGCATCTGGATCCACACAACCTCCGGCAAAACGGCACCAGAAGGTAAAAAATGTGGACCAGATCACAACTGAGTTTCTCAGCCAGGCCTCTATAGCCCTGAAGAGAAAGTTGGACGAGGAGAAATCATTTGGCCTTCTGACGGCAAATAAGCTAAGAAAATTGAAGGTGCAGCAGCGCCAAAGGGCAGAGCTCCTCATCATGCAGGTGCTGCATAGAGCTGAATTGGAGGAACTAGAGGAACACACCCACCTCTCCAATTGGCACACATCCACTCCACCTCCACCACAGCAACTCCAGCCACCACCTCCACCACAGCCACAACTGCCACATGGCAGTCAGTGGCAATATGGCCCTCCTGATGCCCACATCCCCTCATGGCCCCATGATTACCGTTATGCCCAGTTGTAATTGCCCCTAATTTCGAACCTGTTATTTGTGTTACCCCTTTTTATTTTTTTATAGTTTATATGAGGCGGAAATGTCCTTTTTTATTTTAATAGTTTAAATACGGAGAGTATTTATATATTTCAGTTGGATTTTCTTCTTTTATAAAATAAATATGAAGATAAAAAAACTACTTGCCTATCTTTATTTTCTAAAATGTAGAATATTGGGAGTAAGCAGCAATATATGTTTTATACATTAATTCCAAAATGAATAAAGGGACACATCAATAGTTAGATCTTTGCAGTCAAAATACGAAGAGAATGGTGAAGAGTTTAAAATATTTAATTAGAAAAATACATGCACCATATAGAATAGCGAAATCATTATCATCATCATAACAGAACACATGCCTTTTTAATTGTAAAGTATAGAATTATGAGCAGCATCTTCCTTCTTCTCACATTAACCAAGATGAGCATGTGCTCCGCATTTCATATCTTTTTTGGAATGCCGCGAGACGAAAGTTCTTTCTTGATAAAATGGCTAGTTTTCTTGAGAATATTCTTCCGGGTCGTTATTTGGTTCAGATCATGCGTGTTCGGATTAGTAGATTTTTGTCTGCCGAAATCTGTACTGACTGACGGAAAATCGGCCGTTGTGTTGACGGGCAACAAAAATTTTATAGCCTGCACACCAGATTTTATTTGGCCGAAAAGTCGGAGTCGGTTGTCGAAAGCATCATACTAACAAGCCGAAAATCAGCCGATCGGACGTTGGCCGAAAATAAGATTTTTTTCTTTTGCCTGGCTTTCATGCTGACCCCCTCTGACTTCAGTAGTTTGAGCCACTGACCCAGAAAAATAAGGGCCATTCACACCAACACATTTCAATAGCTCAACGTAAAACATGCATGTTACCTCAACGCATATTAATGCACTGCATACATATTAGTGATTTGTGCTGCCATTAACCTCTTACTGCGGGGACCCACTCCCTCTGTGATTGGACACAGCGGGAGGCAATCAGTGGGTCCAGTGAACCCAATGTCCGCTGGGACCCGCCGATCATTCAAGGCTAAGGTAGAACGATGATCTGCCTATGTAAACAAGGCATATCACCGTTCTGTGACAAGGGAAGGCAGTGATCTTGTGTTTATGCTAAGCAGAAACTTGGATCTCTGCCCCACAGTACAAGCACCCCCCCCACACAGTTAGCAAGCACTCCCTAGGAACACATTTAACCCTTTGATCGCCCCTTCCCAGCCAGTGTCATTACTCACTTCTGCAAGTTAGTGTTCAGGGGGATTCCTCCTGGTGAACTACAAGCAATAGCCGGCTGAGGTTGCGCACTGGATAATCTAGATCCTTAAGGTCTCCCAGCCTGGCCTGCGAGCGTGAGCAGGTTATAGTCCCGCACTAGGCCTCACCACGACAGAGCCCCGTTTTGGATGGGGACAAGCCTGCAAGTGGATGTCTCTCTGGGACGCGATGACCTGGAACGCCCTGAGTCGCAGCATACTTCTCGGCTGGCAGCACCCCCACTCCAGCTGGGAGGTGGTCTGTAGGGAGCGGAGCCCACCCGGTCCATGGTATGATAAGTAAAGGCAGCCCCCCCATATCCCGCAGTAGTCTTGGGGGTGACGTGGGCCCACTCCTGGGGATTAAAGGACCTAGTACTTCCTAAAAGATCCCCCTGGCCTGTCAGAATACCTGGCCCTGTGCCCTGCCCCCCTCCCTTATTGCGGTTTTCACCTGGGGGCGCTATTGCTGCAGCACCTGGCGTCCTGGGGGGGACCTTTTTCCTGCTGGATCCTGTTGTAGATCCTCTGTGGCCTCCAATTTGGGGTCCCCTGACCGCATGGCACACTTTGGGGGCCGCCATCTTAAGTGTAGGCATAAGGAGAATTTCTCCCCATTGACCTGCATGGTGCAGCCATTTCCCTGTGCTTCCCATTGACTTGCATTGGTAGCCATTTTTGTGTAGCCCTATGGAGCTACACAGGCAGCGTGACCTTTCACATTCTATCCAGGCTGATGTCATATCCTGTAACTTTCACTTTCCTGCTGCACAGATCAGCTCTGAAAATTTCGCAGAGAGGTGGTAAAGTACTGGGGTCTCTGTGGGCATATCCCTGCGCACTCTGCTATCTGAATATATTTAAAGGGGACTCTTCATAAGGTGGGGACCGTGCCCAGCACTCTTAAAGAGACAGTACACCGGGGGGCGTGGCCGGGATGTGAGTCTGAGCGGACGTGCGGCTGCAGAGCTCCGTGGTCATCCGTGATAATCCTCTCGTTTTAGGGCTATTCTGTCCTCACTATTTGGCTGGCCAGCTTGCCCTGCTCCCCTGGACTGTCCTGGTGCCGCTACCATGTCGACCAAGCCAAAGGATAAGCTGCCCAAGGACCCGAAGCCTCAGCGCCCGGGGAAAGGACGGGTCACGTGTCCTCCCGGCGCCATCTTGCTGGTCTCCAGCAGCATCCAGGCAGGCCGCTGCTCTGGGGCCTCGGTGGGGATGTCTTCCTCCCCTGGCTCGCAGCCGTCGGGCTTGCAAACACTGGAGCGGAGCTCTCCTGCGCCCATCCTCGCAGCCATTGAAGGCTGCAAAGCATCCCTCATGCTCCGCATCGACAGTGTGGCCTCGGAATGTACTCTGATACGCCATGATCTGGACAAGATCAGGGGCAAGATGACGGAGGCAGAAGACCGGATAGGTGAGGTGGAGGACCGTCAGGGATCCAATTCGGCTCAGCTAGCGGACCTGCAGGCCTTGGTCGCCGCGCTCACCAACAAAGTGGACGATGCTGAGAACAGGCAGCGCCGCAATAACGTCCGTGTGGTGGGCTTGCCGGAGGGTGCGAAAGGGGACCATCCTGAAACCTTTGCTGAGGGCTTCTTCAAATCCCTGCTACACCTGCATAACCTTCCAGCTACCTACGTGGTCGAACGGGCACACCGGGTGCCCACTGGCAAGCGCCCCTCGGGGGCCCCCCCCGACCATTCCTGGTCCGGATGCTGAATTACCGGGACCGGGGTATGATCCTTGCTGCGGCTAGGAAGCAAGAGGAGCTGCCCTATGAGAACACCGGGGTGATGTTATTCCCAGACTTCTCTGCGGAGGTGCAGAGACGCCGCAGATCCTTCAACGATGTGAGACGTCGCCTGCGGGAGAGGAATATCAAGTACAGTATGTTGTATCCCAGTCGGCTGCGAGTGGCCCATTAGGGCACGGTGCAATTTTTTGAGACCCCTCCAGATGCCAGTGATTGGATCGACACCTTGGGTGCTGCTGCCTGATTGCTACTGACTCCCTGTGTCCCTTCGGCTGTATGCTGTCCTGGATTTCGCAAGTGGATTTCTGCACTGACTCCTGCCCTGTTTGCCCCTTTTCCCGCTACTCCTGCTCTCCTTTTGCTCCTACTCTGCCTCCCCTGGATGAGTTTCTCAGGACTCCTGAACCCTTGAACCTCCTTCCTCACGGAAGCTGCTTACCCCACATCCTCCTTTGGCCCTTATGTCCCCTTTGCTCACCACGGAGTCTCGGTGGACTGTACTGTTTTTTTCTTTTTTCCCCCTCCGCTTTATTTTTGCTTCTTTTTTTTTGTTGTTTTTTGGAAGGCTCCCTGAACTGTGCTACTCGCCGGCCCTGTTGGCGGTGGGCAGCCCACTTTTTGGACAGACTGTAGCGGTAGGCTCAGACGGTCTGTCGGCCGGTGCCTAACTGTTTTTTTCTCTCAAGTTTTGGGTTCGAACTGTCCCTAGGCTCTCCCCCCTATGTTTTTGGGGGTACAGTAGGGTAAACACTATGTGTTTGGGGTGTTGTGCTCTCCCTCCAGGTGAGCTTAATTTGTCTGTTTGTGTTTTTGTTAGGTGCAGGGGTTTACTCGGTCTTGCTGCTCCCCAGGAGGAAGTACCTACGAGTGATTCTTCTGGGGTGTTCATTCTTGTAACCTTCCATGATGGCATCACGTAAACCACCTACCTTTTCCGTGATATCCTGGAACGTGCGGGGTCCAAATTCAAAATTTAAGCGGGCATTGCTCTTTCAGTATGTGCAGCGTTACAGCCCCTCCATACTGATTTTGCAAGAAACCCACCTGGTAGGCAGCAAGCTCCTGTCTCTTAAAAAACCGTGGGTGCAGAGGTCCTTCCACGCCTCCTACTCTACATATGCAAGAGGTGTTTCCATACTAATTCACAAGTCTTTGCCCTGTGTGGTGGAGGCGGTTCACACTGACCCCTCCGGTAAATATGTTGTACTGGTGCTCTCTATGTGGCAGCAGAGGTATGTAGTGGTGGGCATTTATGTGCCCCCACCGTTCAAGGCCGAGGTCCTGTATACCGTCCTGGAGAGGGTTCTAATTACTGTCCGGCCAAGCTGCTTCTCCTGGGGGACTTCAACGCCATCCTCTCCCCGGATCTTGATAGGCCGACGCCTCCCAAGGCTTTCTCCGGGGACCTTCTTCATTGGTCCTCCACCACCGGGCTACAGGAGGTGTGGCGCTGGAAACACCCCCAGGAGAAGGTTTACTGCTGTTTCTCTGCTACCCACAAGACATCCTCCAGGATAGACTATGGCTTCGCCAACCCGCACATGCTGTCTGATGTGGAGGATGTCTCCTACCTCCCCAGTGGCTTGTCGGACCATAGTCCCCTGTAGGTCGTCATCAGCTCGGGCTGTGATCGCAGTAGTGCCATGTGGCGCCTTGGTGCCCAGTGGGTGGACCAGCCTGAGATTGTGGCTCAGACCCCGTCTGTGATCAGAGACTATTGGAATATTAATGCAGGTACATCCTCTCCCGGACTGGTGTGGGACGCTTTTAAGGCGGTTTCGAGAGGCCACTACATTTCGGCTATTAAAGTCGTCCGAGTTCAACAGACGGCTGCGGTGTCTGTCTTGGAGGCGGCGGCCGAGGCGGCTTCTGGCCGCTATGGCCGCTAACTTCGAGGAGATGCAGGCGAGCAAGAGGGACTTACATCTTCACCTGACTGAGGTCACCAGGCTGTCCATGTACCAATCTAAACACAGGTTTTTTGAACACGGAGTTCGGAACGGGAAACTGGTGGCAGTTATGTCTCATCAGTGGCGGCTGGTGCTCAAAATTTTTGAGGGGGCGCAAAAAGAAAAATGTAATTGGTTATTGCTTCGCGGCAAAAAACGCGGTAAAAAATTGCGTGACTTTGAGGTCATGGTACAGGCATGGCACAGATGATGGTATAGGCATGGCACAGGTGATGGTACAGGCATGGCACAGGTGATGGTACAGGCATGGCACAGGTGATGGTACAGGCATGGCACAGGTGATTTAATAGGCATGGCACAGGTGATGGTACAGGCATGGCACAGGTGATGGAATAGGCATGGCACAGGTGATGGTACAGGCATGGCACAGGTGATGGTATAGGCATGGCACAGGTGATGGTATAGGCATGGCACAGGTGATGGTACAGGCATGGCACAGGTGATGGTACAGGCATGGCACAGGTGATGGTATAGGCATGGCACAGGTGATGGTACAGGCATGGTACAGGTGATGGTACAGGCATGGCACAGGTGATGGAATAGGCATGGCACAGGTGATGGTACAGGCATGGCACAGATGATGGTACAGGCATGGCACAGGTGATGGTATAGGCATGGCACAGGTGATGGTACAGGCATGGCACAGGTGATGGTATAGGCATGGCACAGGTGATGGTATAGGCATGGCACGGGTGATGGTATAGGCATGGCACGGGTGATGGTACAGGCATGGCACAGGTGATGGTACAGGCATGGCACAGGTGATGGAATAGGCATGGCACAGGTGATGGAATAGGCATGGCAGAAGTGATGGAATAGGCATTGCACAGGTGATGGAATAGGCATGGCACAGGTGATGGAATAGGCATGGCACAGGTGATGGAATAGGCATGGCAGAAGTGATGGAATAGGCATTGCACAGGTGATGGAATAGGCATGGCACAGGTGATGGAATAGACATGGCAGAAGTGATGGAATAGGCATTGCACAGGTGATGGAATAGGCATGGCACAGGTGATGGAATAGGCATGGCAGAAGTGATGGAATAGGCATTGCACAGGTGATGGTACAGGCATGGCACAGGTGATGGAATAGGCATGGCACAGGTGATGGAATAGGCATGGCAGAAGTGATGGAATAGGCATTGCACAGGTGATGGAATAGGCATGGCAGAAGTGATGGAATAGGCATTGCACAGGTGATGGAATAGGCATGGCATAGGTGATGGAATAGGCATTGCACAGGTGATGGTACAGGCATGGCACAGGTGATGGTACAGGCATGGCACAGGTGATGGTACAGGTGATGGTACAGGCATGGCACAGGTGATGGTATAGGCATGGCACAGGTGATGGTATAGGCATGGCACAGGTGATGGTACAGGCATGGCACAGGTGATGGTACAGGCATGGTATAGGTGATGGTACAGGCATGGCACAGGTGATGGTACAGGCATGGCACAGGTGATGGAATAGGCATGGCACAGGTGATGGAATAGGCATGGCACAGGTGATGGTACAGGCATGGCACAGATGATGGTACAGGCATGGCACAGGTGATGGTATAGGCATGGCACAGGTGATGGTACATGCATGGCACAGGTGATGGTACAGGCATGGCACAGGTGATGGTATAGGCATGGCACAGGTGATGGTATAGGCATGGCACAGGTGATGGTATAGGCATGGCACGGGTGATGGTACAGGCATGGCACAGGTGATGGTACAGGCATGGCACAGGTGATGGTACAGGCATGGCACAGGTGATGGAATAGGCATGGCACAGGTGATGGAATAGGCATGGCAGAAGTGATGGAATAGGCATTGCACAGGTGATGGAATAGGCATTGCACAGGTGATGGAATAGGCATGGCACAGGTGATGGAATAGGCATGGCACAGGTGATGGAATAGGCATGGCAGAAGTGATGGAATAGGCATTGCACAGGTGATGGTACAGGCATGGCACAGGTGATGGAATAGGCATGGCACAGGTGATGGAATAGGCATGGCAGAAGTGATGGAATAGGCATTGCACAGGTGATGGAATAGGCATGGCAGAAGTGATGGAATAGGCATTGCACAGGTGATGGAATAGGCATGGCACAGGTGATGGAATAGGCATTGCACAGGTGATGGTACAGGCATGGCACAGGTGATGGTACAGGCATGGCACAGGTGATGGTACAGGTGATGGTACAGGCATGGCACAGGTGATGGTATAGGCATGGCACAGGTGATGGTATAGGCATGGCACAGGTGATGGTACAGGCATGGCACAGGTGATGGTACAGGCATGGCACAGGTGATGGTACAGGCATGGCACAGGTGATGGTACAGGCATGGCACAGGTGATGGAATAGGCATGGCACAGGTGATGGTACAGGCATGGCACAGATGATGGTACAGGCATGGCACAGGTGATGGTATAGGCATGGCACAGGTGATGGTACAGGCATGGCACAGGTGATGGTATAGGCATGGCACAGGTGATGGTATAGGCATGGCACAGGTGATGGTATAGGCATGGCATGGGTGATGGTACAGGCATGGCACAGGTGATGGTACAGGCATGGCACAGGTGATGGTACAGGCATGGCACAGGTGATGGAATAGGCATGGCACAGGTGATGGAATAGGCATGGCAGAAGTGATGGAATAGGCATTGCACAGGTGATGGAATAGGCATGGCATAGGTGATGGAATAGGCATTGCACAGGTGATGGTACAGGCATGGCACAGGTGATGGTACAGGCATGGCACAGGTGATGGTACAGGTGATGGTACAGGCATGGCACAGGTGATGGTATAGGCATGGCACAGGTGATGGTACAGGCATGGCACAGGTGATGGAATAGGCATGGCACAGGTGATGGAATAGGCATGGCAGAAGTGATGGAATAGGCATTGCACAGGTGATGGAATAGGCATGGCACAGGTGATGGAATAGGCATGGCACAGGTGATGGAATAGGCATGGCAGAAGTGATGGAATAGGCATTGCACAGGTGATGGAATAGGCATGGCACAGGTGATGGAATAGACATGGCAGAAGTGATGGAATAGGCATTGCACAGGTGATGGAATAGGCATGGCACAGGTGATGGAATAGGCATGGCAGAAGTGATGGAATAGGCATTGCACAGGTGATGGTACAGGCATGGCACAGGTGATGGAATAGGCATGGCACAGGTGATGGAATAGGCATGGCAGAAGTGATGGAATAGGCATTGCACAGGTGATGGAATAGGCATGGCAGAAGTGATGGAATAGGCATTGCACAGGTGATGGAATAGGCATGGCATAGGTGATGGAATAGGCATTGCACAGGTGATGGTACAGGCATGGCACAGGTGATGGTACAGGCATGGCACAGGTGATGGTACAGGTGATGGTACAGGCATGGCACAGGTGATGGTATAGGCATGGCACAGGTGATGGTATAGGCATGGCACAGGTGATGGTACAGGCATGGCACAGGTGATGGTACAGGCATGGTATAGGTGATGGTACAGGCATGGCACAGGTGATGGTACAGGCATGGCACAGGTGATGGAATAGGCATGGCACAGGTGATGGAATAGGCATGGCACAGGTGATGGTACAGGCATGGCACAGATGATGGTACAGGCATGGCACAGGTGATGGTATAGGCATGGCACAGGTGATGGTACATGCATGGCACAGGTGATGGTATAGGCATGGCACAGGTGATGGTATAGGCATGGCACAGGTGATGGTATAGGCATGGCACGGGTGATGGTACAGGCATGGCACAGGTGATGGTACAGGCATGGCACAGGTGATGGTACAGGCATGGCACAGGTGATGGAATAGGCATGGCACAGGTGATGGAATAGGCATGGCAGAAGTGATGGAATAGGCATTGCACAGGTGATGGAATAGGCATTGCACAGGTGATGGAATAGGCATGGCACAGGTGATGGAATAGGCATGGCACAGGTGATGGAATAGGCATGGCAGAAGTGATGGAATAGGCATTGCACAGGTGATGGTACAGGCATGGCACAGGTGATGGAATAGGCATGGCACAGGTGATGGAATAGGCATGGCAGAAGTGATGGAATAGGCATTGCACAGGTGATGGAATAGGCATGGCAGAAGTGATGGAATAGGCATTGCACAGGTGATGGAATAGGCATGGCACAGGTGATGGAATAGGCATTGCACAGGTGATGGTACAGGCATGGCACAGGTGATGGTACAGGCATGGCACAGGTGATGGTACAGGTGATGGTACAGGCATGGCACAGGTGATGGTATAGGCATGGCACAGGTGATGGTATAGGCATGGCACAGGTGATGGTACAGGCATGGCACAGGTGATGGTACAGGCATGGCACAGGTGATGGTACAGGCATGGCACAGGTGATGGAATAGGCATGGCACAGGTGATGGTACAGGCATGGCACAGATGATGGTACAGGCATGGCACAGATGATGGTACAGGCATGGCACAGGTGATGGTACAGGCATGGCACAGGTGATGGTATAGGCATGGCACAGGTGATGGTATAGGCATGGCACAGGTGATGGTATAGGCATGGCATGGGTGATGGTACAGGCATGGCACAGGTGATGGTACAGGCATGGCACAGGTGATGGTACAGGCATGGCACAGGTGATGGAATAGGCATGGCACAGGTGATGGAATAGGCATGGCAGAAGTGATGGAATAGGCATTGCACAGGTGATGGAATAGGCATTGCACAGGTGATGGAATAGGCATGGCACAGGTGATGGAATAGGCATGGCACAGGTGATGGAATAGGCATGGCACAGGTGATGGTATAGGCATTGCACAGGTGATGGTACAGGCATGGCACAGGTGATGGAATAGGCATGGCACAGGTGATGGAATAGGCATGGCAGAAGTGATGGAATAGGCATTGCACAGGTGATGGAATAGGCATGGCACAGGTGATGGAATAGGCATGGCACAGGTGATGGAATAGGCATGGCACAGGTGATGGAATAGGCATGGCAGAAGTGATGGAATAGGCATGGCACAGGTGATGGAATAGGCATGGCACAGGTGATGGAATAGGCATGGCACAGGTGATGGAATAGGCATGGCACAGGTGATGGAATAGGCATGGCAGAAGTGATGGAATAGGCATTGCACAGGTGATGGAATAGGCATGGCAGAAGTGATGGAATAGGCATTGCACAGGTGATGGAATAGGCATGGCAGAAGTGATGGAATAGGCATTGCACAGGTGATGGAATAGGCATTGCACAGGTGATGGTACAGGCATGGCACAGGTGATGGAATAGGCATGGCACAGGTGATGGAATAGGCATGGCAGAAGTGATGGCACAGGTGATGGAATAGGCATTGCACAGGTGATGGTAAGGTCATGGCACAGGTGATGGTAAGGTCATGGCACAGGTGATGGTAAGGTCATGGCACAGGTGATGGAATAGGCATGGCAGAAGTGATGGAATAGGCATTGCACAGGTGATGGAATAGGCATTGCACAGGTGATGGAATAGGCATGGCACAGGTGATGGAATAGGCATGGCAGAAGTGATGGAATAGGCATGGCACAGGTGATGGAATAGGCATTGCACAGGTGATGGTAAGGTCATGGCACAGGTGATGGTAAGGTCGTGGCACAGGTGATGGTAAGGTCATGGCACAGGTGATGGAATAGGCATGGCACAGATGGTATAGTACACAGGTACAGGCATGTCGAACGGCCGGCCGCCCCCCCCCCCCCCATCAATGCAGAGAGAGACAGACCAGCGTGCGTGCTTGCCCCCTTCAAAGCACCAGACTGTGACAGTGTGCAGGCCGCCCCCCCCCCTGTCCCCCCCGAGGCATCACTTACCGGCTCAGTCTCAGTGCTGCAGCCTGCGGGATTAGCGTCTCTGGGCTGGCTCTGCTTTCTTGTCTCACAGCGGCGTCGGACTCCGAGTGTCACTCCTCTGTCTGTCAGGTGGTCACTCCGGCTGTACTTTAGACTTCTTCTTCTGCCTGCGGACTGCAGCTTTTCTTCCACTGAGTTCGCCTCAGCTGCGTGGAGTCCTCACGCGCTCTCCTCTCTCTCAGCCGGGCAGGAAGTTCCGGGAACTGAAGGTGATTACGACATCACGTCCCGGGATGTCCTCCTGTGATTGGTCCAGGCTGGAGTCTGGACCAATCACAGCCAGGAATCCACGAAGTGGGGGTGTCCAAGAGCTGTGCCTTGCGCCCAGGTTACGCCCCCAGAAGGCAGCCAATCGGCGCCTCTTCTGGGTCGTAACCCCACCCCCCCACCCCCAGCCTCCACATAGGCCGGCGGCGGCGAACGCAATTTTTTATTTTTTTGAAAACTTTATTGCTTATTTTGTAATTTTTTTTCTTTCTTTTTTTAAGGGGGGGCGGCGCCCTGGCGCCCCCTATGGACCGGCCGCCACTGTGTCTCATCATGATGCCCCCCTCACCCTGGTCCCAGAGCTCACTTCTCCTGCTGGGGAGACGATCACCTCCCCGGAGGGGATCTTGGGGCTCTTTGGGGACTTCTACTCCCAATTATATTTTACTACCTTGCCCTCTGACCTCCGGCCGGAGGATCTGCAGCAGCTCCTGGATCCGGTTGCCCTGGGTTGGTTGTCGGATGCTGAGCGCTCCGACTTGGTTCGGCCGGTCACGGTGGAGGAGGTGGAGATTGTGATACGCTCTATCCCTAGAGGCAAGGCCCCTGGCCCAGATGGGCTACCCATTGAATTTTTCAAAACACACGCCGGTGTGCTGGCCCCCCTTTTAGCGGCGCTATATAATGACTGCCTGGAGATGAGCTCCCTGCCGCCCTCTATGGCGGAGGCCCACATTATCCTGATCCCTAAACCCCCGAAAGACCCAAAACTGTGTGCTTCCTACCGCCCGATAGCCCTACTTAATAATGACCTCAAGATTCTCACCAAAATCCTTGCCTCCAGACTCCGCCCAATCCTCCCCTCCGTGATCGACCAGGATCAAATGGGGTTTATGGCCAACAGATCCACCGACGTCAATTTGCGTAGGCTTTTTACTAATTTGCAAACTCAGCATTTGAACTCAGGTGCGAGGGTGGTCGCTTCCTTAGATATAGAGAAGGCTTTTGATTCCGTGGAGGTCCTCAGGAGAATGGGGTTCCCCCTATTGTTTATACGGTGGTTGCAAACCATATATAAGTCTCCAAGGGCGGCCATTCGATTGGGGGGCAGACTATCCCCCTCGTTCCTGTTGTCCTCTTTCTCCGGCCCTTTTCGCCATCGCCATGGAGCCCTTGGCCGAGGCGCTCCGGACCTCGCCGGAGGTGCGGGGGCTTCGGGTGGCGTGGTTGGAGGAGAGGGTGGCGCTGTACGCGGACGACCTCCTGCTGTTCTTACAAGATGCGGGTCCCTCCCTTCGGGGGGCTCTGGACATCCTGGACGGTTTCTCCAGGGTGACGGGCCTGAGAGTGAATTGGTCCAAGTCCCAATTGCTTGCGATCGATGGGGCAGCCAGGAGTGCTGCCCCGTCGGATCTCTCGCTACAGTGGGTCGACAGCATTATGTATTTGGGGGTGCGGGTGTCTAGGGATCCCACGTAATTTATATCCCTTAATCTGGACCCGGTGATGAGAGATGTTCGGGCCAGGCTGAAGGCATGGGAGAACCTTCCCCTCTCCTTATTGGGCAGAGTGAATCTGGTAAAAATGAAGATCCTCCCTAAATTGACCTATCTCTTTCGCCACTCGCCCCAATGGATCCCCAAATCCTTCTTCACCAATTTGAATAAACTCTTCTCCTCCTTTTTGTGGGGCTCTCGCCCCCCGTTACAAGTTCTCCACGCTGATGAGACCCCAGTCCCACGGGGGCCTGGCCTTCCCGGGCTGTCATAAATATTTTTTGGCCTCCCAGTTGGTTTCCGCGGTGTGGTGGCTGTCTCCTGATGCCTCCAACTCCGCAGTGGTGACAGAGGCGGCGGTGTTGGGGTCTATGGAGGCACTGTCGCATCTGCTGTTCCGGGGCCCTAAGGCTCCGTATCCTTTGACTTCTTCCATGCGAACGACGCTCAGGGCCTGGCGTCAGGGCCTGGCATTGGAGGCATACCCGACCACCGCAGTCTCCCCCAATGCACCACTGTGGATCAACCCTACTCTGCCCCATTTGTACTCCCTCCCTGACCCAGCGGCCTGGACCAAATTTGGCATAAAGGTGATTTCTGATCTGTCCTCGGACCTCTCCCTCCCTACGTTTGATCAACGGGGTGGGGGGGGTGCAGTCGGATCTGGAGCGGTTTCTTCGGTTTGACTGCTCTGCCCGCACCGCCTCGGTCCTGCATGCCCATCTCCTTCGTGTGTTTTCTCCGGAGCTCTCGGGTCTCCGAGAACGGTGGACTCGGAATGTCCCGGACATGGACGCGGAGGACTGGCGCCGGGTGTGGGACTCCCCCTTTAAGATCCTGGTCTCTCTGAGGGACCGTATGGTGCAGTATAAGATTGTCCACCGGGCATACCTCACTCCTCATCGCCTACATAAGACGCATGAGTCCCACTCCCCGGAGAGCGCCGCCCCCCCATACATACGTCCGGCCCCCTAATCTGCATGCAGGGTGCCGGACGCATGGCGTGCAATGGGTTTTTTTTTAATTACCTGATTAGAGCCAGAGGCTCTAATAGGGCGATGGAAAGGGTGGTCCCGGGACACAGAACAGTGCGTCCCGAGCCCACCCATTGTGTGACAATAGCGAATGAAAATTCGCAATTGTCACACTGATCCTCCTACTCCTCCTCCTCCAATCGGGAAGCTGGTCTAATACTGGCTTCCTGATTGGCCGCACGGGAGAAGGACTCGAGAAGACGTGCCGCCGTAAGCCGCCCGCCGAAGCCGGAGTGAGAAGAAGCCGCCCGCCAGGAGTCCGGGACCTGCTCAAGGTAAGTGCACTGGTCTCGGGGGGGGGGGAGGGTGGCACACTGCATTGAAAGGGGCACGTTGTGGTGCTCTGCATTGATTGGGGGCACGCTGTGGTGCTCTGCATTGATTGGGGACAATGCTGTGGCGCTCTGCATTGATTGGGGACAATGCTGTGGAGCTCTGCATTGGTTGGGGACAATGCTGTGGCGCTCTGCAATGATTGGGGACAATGCTGTGGCGCTCTGCAATGATTGGGGACAATGCTGTGGCGCTCTGCATTGATTGGGGACAATGCTGTGGCGCTCTGCATTGATTGGGGACAATGCTGTGGCGCTCTGCAATGATTGGGGACAATACTGTGGCGCTCTGCAATTATTGGGGACAATGCTGTGGCGCTCTGCAATGATTGGGGACAATGCTGTGGCGCTCTGCAATGATTGGGGACAATGCTGTCGTGCTCTGCAATGATTGGGGACAATGCTGTCGCGCTCTGCAATGATTAGGGACAATGCTGTGGCGCTCTGCAATGATTGGGGACAATGCTGTGGCGCTCTGCAATGATTGGGGACAATACTGTGGCGCTCTGCAATGATTGGGGACAATGCTGTGGCGCTCTGCAATGATTGGGGACAATGCTGTGGCGCTCTGCAATGATTGGGGACAATGCTGTGGCGCTCTGCAATGATTGGGGACAATGCTGTCGCGCTCTGCAATGATTAGGGACAATGCTGTGGCGCTCTGCAATGATTGGGGACAATGCTGTGGCGCTCTGCAATGATTGGGGACAATGCTGTGGCGCTCTGCATTGAAAGGGGCACACACGCTGAACTCTGCATTGATGGGGGCACAGCACGGCACAATGTTCATTGCATTGAAGGGGGCACGCACACTGAACTCTGCATTGTGGGGGCACAGCACAGTGTTCATTGCATTGAAGGGGGCACAGCACAGTGTTCATTGCATTGAAGGGGGCACAACACAGTGTTCATTGCATTGAAGGGGGCACAGCACAGTGTTCATTGCATTGAAGGGGCCACGCACGCTGAACTCTGCATTGAAGGGGGCACGGCACAGTGTTCATTGCATTGAAGGGGGCACGGCACAGTGTTCATTGCATTGAAGGGGGCATGCACGCTGATCTCTGCATTGAAGGGGGCACACACGCTGGTCACTACATTGAAGGGGGCATGTACGCTTGTCTCTGCATTGAAAGGGGGCATGTACGCTGGTCTCTGCATTGAAAGGGGGCATGTACGCTGGTCTCTGCATTGAAAGGGGGCATGTACGCTGGTCACTGCATTGAAAGGGGGCATGTACGCTGGTCTCTGCATTGAAAGGGGGCATATACCATCTCCTGTACCATGACCTGTGACATGCCTGTACCATGACCTGTGCCATGCCTATACCATATCTGTGCCATGCCTATACCATATCTGTGCCATGCCTATACGATCACCTGTGCCATGCCCTTACCATGACCTGTGCCATACCTATACCATCTCCTGTACCATGACCTGTGCCATGCCTGTACCATCACCTGTGCCATGACTGTACCATGACCTCAAAGTCACGCAATTTTCTACTGCGTTTTTTTGACGCGAAACAATACCTATTACATTTTTCTTTTTGCGCCCCCCCCCCCCCCCCAAAAAAAATTTTGAGCACCAGCCGCCACTGCGTTGGACGGTACCGCCTAAGGTGGATTATCCTGTTTCCAGGTTGAAAAAATCTACTGTATTGCCTGTGGAAGATTCCCGGTGTTTACGGATCTGGTGGACAGGCGGATGGAATCCCTTTCCTGCCACCTTCATGTGTTAGCGGGTTCAGTCCTGAAACCAATCTTTGTGTCTGTTTTGTTATCACAGATGGTTACGGAATGGGTACGGGTTTTTAAGGGGAACCTGGATGCTGACTTAGTTTCCCTGGAGCCAGTGGCGGCAGGCCGATAGGGGGCGCAGGGGCGCCGCCCCCCCCCCCCCCCCAAAAAAAAACGAAGAAGAAGAAAAAGATTAAATAAAAAATAAAAAAGTATATTTTCCACCCACTAGGGGCGCCAGACTTAGTGATTGGTATGGGGGGGTGGGGTTTTGCCTCCCACGGGAGGCAGACAGAGGTGCCGATTGGCGGCCTTCTGGAGGTCATCGGGGTACAGAGCATTGGTTGGGGACAATTCTGTGGCGCTCTGCAATGATTGGGGACAATGCTGTGGCGCTCTGCAATGATTGGGGACAATGCTGTGGCGCTCTGCATTGATTGGGGACAATGCTGTGGCGCTCTGCATTGATTGGGGACAATGCTGTGGCGCTCTGCAATGATTGGGGACAATACTGTGGCGCTCTGCAATGATTGGGGACAATGCTGTGGCGCTCTGCAATGATTGGGGACAATGCTGTGGCGCTCTGCAATGATTGGGGACAATGCTGTGGCGCTCTGCAATGATTGGGGACAATGCTGTCACGCTCTGCAATGATTAGGGACAATGCTGTGGCGCTCTGCAATGATTGGGGACAATGCTGTGGCGCTCTGCAATGATTGGGGACAATGCTGTGGCGCTCTGCATTGAAAGGGGCACACACGCTGAACTCTGCATTGATGGGGGCACAGCACGGCACAATGTTCATTGCATTGAAGGGGGCACGCACACTGAACTCTGCATTGTGGGGGCACAGCACAGTGTTCATTGCATTGAAGGGGGCACAGCACAGTGTTCATTGCATTGAAGGGGGCACAACACAGTGTTCATTCTATTGAAGGGGGCACAGCACAGTGTTCATTGCATTGAAGGGGCCACGCACGCTGAACTCTCCATTGAAGGGGGCACGGCACAGTGTTCATTGCATTGAAGGGGGCACGGCACAGTGTTCATTGCATTGAAGGGGGCATGCACGCTGATCTCTGCATTGAAGGGGGCACACACGCTGGTCACTACATTGAAGGGGGCATGTACGCTTATCTCTGCATTGTCACCTGTGCCATGCCTATACCATCTGTGCCATGCCTATTCCATCACCTGTGCCATGCCTGTACCATCTGTGCCATGCCTATTCCATCACCTGTGCCATGCCTATTCCATCACCTGTGCCATGCCTGTACCATCTATGCCATGCCTATTCCATCACCTGTGCCATGCCTATACCATCATCTGTGCCATGCCTATTCCATCACCTGTGCCATGCCTATTCCATCACCTGTGCCATGCCTATTCCATTACCTGTGCCATGCCTATTCCATTACCTGTGCCATGCCTATACCATCATCTGTGCCATGCCTATTCCATTACCTGTGCCATGCCTGTACCATCTGTGCCATGCCTATTCCATCACCTGTGCCATGCCTATTCCATCACCTGTGCCATGCCTGTACCATCTGTGCCATGCCTATTCCATCACCTGTGCCATGCCTATACCATCATCTGTGCCATGCCTATTCCATCACCTGTGCCATGCCTGTAACATCTGTGCCATGCCTATACCATCATCTGTGCCATGCCTATACCATCATCTGTGCCATGCCTATTCCATCACCTGTGCCATGCCTGTACAATCTGTGCCATGCCTATTCCATCACCTGTGCCATGCCTATACCATCATCTGTGCCATGCCTATTCCATCACCTGTGCCATGCCTATACCATCTGTGCCATGCCTATTCCATCACCTGTGCCATGCCTGTACCATCTGTGCCATGCCTATTCCATCACCTGTGCCATGCCTATACCATCTGTGCCATGCCTATTCCATCACTTGTGCCATGCCTGTACCATCACCTGTGCCCTGCCTGTACCATCACCTGTGCCATGCCTGTACCATCACCTGTGCAATGCCTATTCCATCACCTGTGCCATGCCTATACCACCACCTGTGCCATGCCTATACCATCACTTGTGCCATGCCTTTACCAGCACCTGCGCCATGCCTTTACCATCACCTGTGCCATGCCTGTACCATCACCTGTGCCATGCCTATTCCATCACCTGTGCCATGCCTGTACCATCACCTGTGCCATGCTTCTACCATCTGTGCCATGCCTGTACCATGACCTCAAAGTCATGCAATTTTTTTACCACATTTTTTGCCGCGAAGCAATACCTATTACATTTTTCTTTTTGCGCCCCCCCAAAAATTTTGAGCACCAGCTGCCACTGCCTGGAGCTGATGGAACTTTTGGATCAGATGGCCCAGGCTCTGGTGTTCCTGTGTGATGCGTCCTTGGATGTGGCTCCCCTGGTGGCCAGAGTGTTGGCTGTGGGGATTGCAGTAACAATGGTGTGGCTGAAGAGCTGGTCAGCAGACCAGGTTTCCAAGAAGGCCTTAACAGATCTCCCTTTCCTGAGAGAGCGATTATTTGGCGACTCGCTGGATGAGTTGATCAAAGGTCTAACTGGTGGGAAGAGTACTCTTCTTCCTCAATCCTCCAAAGGTAAGGCATCCCGTAGTAAGCGGGGGCCTTCTTTCACCGCTCATAGATGTTTTTTTCGTGCCTCAAGGGCGCAACAATAAGGTAAGCTGTTCAGGGCTTCTGGAGGGGCTAAAAAGCCATGGTCAGGCAAGTCCAAGACCAGCCAGTCCGGTTCTGCGGACAAGTCCTCTTCAGCATGAAGGGGCGCCCTCACCCATTTCTGAGGTGGGGGGATGTCTGTGCTTCTTTCAAGGACCCTGGACTTCCTTCATTAAAGACAAATGGGTTCACAAACTGATTCGTTCCGGGTACAAGATCGAATTTCGGTCCCGGCCGGCGGATAGGTTCTTTCAGTCAAATCTTCGCCTGTCTCCGGATAGGTTGAAGGATCACTGGGATGCAGTGCAGGATCTCCTTGCTCAAGGAGTGATTGTGCTGGTTCCTCCACAGGAATGCTTTCAAGGTTTCTTTTCAAACCTGTTCACGGTACCAAGGAAAGAGGGCAAGGTGCGTCCAATCCTGGACTTCAAGGCTCTGAACTGCTTTGTGCGGGTGCAGAAGTTTCAAATGGAATCCATTCGATCGGTGGTAGCGTCTTTAAATCAGGGAGATTTTCTGGCTTCCATCGATATCAAAGATGCAGATCTACACATCCCTATCTACGGGGAACACCAGCGATTTCTCCGCTTTGCAGTGGCAGAGGAGCATTTTCAATTTTCAAATTGGTCTCGCCTACGCTCCCAGAGTCTTTACCAAGATACTGGCCCCGGAATTGGCTTTGTTGCACCAAAAAGGGATTGCGATCCTGGGATATCTGGATGATCTCCTATTGAGAGAGGACTCTCACTCGGCTCTGTTGGGCAACCTGTCAATTACAGTTTGGACCCTTCAGGGATTCGGGTGGACTATCAATTTAGAAAAATCTGCTTTGCCGTCAGTGAGGTTGGATTATCTGGGGCTGACTGTAGATTCCGCCTTGGCGAGGGTCTTTCTTCCCCTGGAAAAACTTCAGAAAAAACAGGTAGCGATCCAATTGCTGTTGGAAACTGATCTGTCCCCACTATGGACTTGCATGAGAGCCCTGGGTCTGATGGTTATCAACCTTCGAGGCGGTCCTGATTGCTCAGACCTCTGCAGAAAGAGATTCTTGCCAATTGCAACAGGGATCCACAGTCTTTAGACAAAATGATACGCTTGAGCCAACTCACGAGGTCTGCTCTATCCTGGTGGATCCAGTCGCCAGCATTGTGTCAGGGCAAGTCATTCCTGCCATTGTTTTGGATGGTGGTCACCATGGACGCCAGCCTATTAGGCTGGGGTGGAGTGCTGGGGAAGCTCTGTACCCAGGGAACCTGGTCAACAGAGGAGTCTTCCTTACCAATCAATATTCTGGAGCTCAGCGCAATCAAGCTTTGTCTGATCCACTGGATGAATCGGCTAGGCGGTTCTCCGGTTTGGATCCAATCGGACAATGCCACGGCTGTGGCTTACATCAATTATCAAGGGGGCACCAAGAGTGTTCTGGCAGCCTAGGAGGTGGACAAGATTTTGGTATGGGCGGAAGACAATGTTCCGGCTCTCCGCAGTCCACATTCCGAGTGTGGAGAATTGGCAAGCGGATTACCTGAGTCATCAGGTGCTGGATCAAGGTGAACGATACCTTCATCCGGAGAGGTTTCATCTCCTATGTGTCCAGTGGGGAACTCCGGAGTTGGATCTGTTAGCATCTCATCTCAATAAAAAAGTCCAGAGGTTTGTGGCCAGGTCTCGGGATCCTCTGGCCGATGCCACAGACGCCTTGGTGGCTCCTTGGCCCAGATTGTCTCTCTCTTCTGCTATACGTCTCCCAGCTATACGTCACTGCGTTACTTTACAATTGCGCAATCATGCAATGCTGTACATAAGTGAAATGTATGTAATTTTTTCCCAAAAATATAGCTTTATTTTGGTGGTTTGTGATCACCGCTGTTTTTTTTTTGTTTTTTGCACTATAACAAAAAAAAAGACTGACAATTTTGAAAAAAACAAAAAAAAACAGTATTTTTCTCTTTCTGCTATAAAACATATTGAATGAAAAAATGTAATCAAATTTCTTCATAAGTTTAGGCCAATATGTATTCTGCTACATGTTTTTGGAAAAAAATCCCAATAACTGTATATTGATTTGTTTGCCCAAAAGTTATAGCGTCTACAAACTATAGTATATACTCTGGAATTTTTTTTTATACTAGTAATGGCGGTGATTAGAAAATTATACCTAGACTGCGATATTGCAGTGGACCAATGACACTAACAGTGATCAGTGCTAAAAATATACACGGTCACTGTACTATTGACACTGACTGAGATGGGGTTAAACATCTAGGGCAATCAAAGTGTTAAATTAGGTGCTAACCAGTGTTTATGTGTGTAGTGTGAGCTGCTTTTGTTAATAGATGTGAAGGTGTTTATCCCCTGCTTTGCAGGGAAACAAAATCCAGCACATCCCTGCTGGCAGGACAATGCTCTGCATAGTTTGTCTCCTTGCCGATCAGTGGCTGCTGGTGGTCATCCAATTGCTGACACCCGCTGATCGGCTTCTGCTGTGACTAATCACAGCACAAGCGGCGTGCGTGCCTCCTACCCAGAGCAGCAAAATCATGTGTATGTATGTATGTATGTATGTATATGTGTGTGTGTATGTGTGTATATATATACATATATATATATATATATATATATATATATATACATATATACACGTGATTCAGCAGCAGTAAAGCTACAATGCATTTCGGCAACTGGGTAAGGGAGGAATATAAACCATGTCAGCGTTTTTTTTTTTTTTTGTCATCTGTGTCTCATTGAGATTTCCCTTAACTTCCTGTCCATAGCTAAAACAGGAAGTGAGAGGAAATCCCTGCAAAGTGATGGAATCCCAGGTTGTCACCAGAAATGGTATCCCCATTGGAAAAATTTCCCTTCTATTACTTTTCTAATGACAACCCAAAATTTTGGATTTTATTTTGCTTTCACTTTCGGTAATAATGATAAACGGGAGGGGGTAAATCTCCTTAACGGGGACACAGACAACAGTAAATCCTGACAGGTGTTCTAATCCCTCTCCATTCTATCCTCATGGCCGTACACTTGCCACAGCCATAAAGCTTTGCAGCCACTGCAAAACTAAAACAGCATGTTGCTTATGGTGGGTGGTGCAAGTCCTATGGGGTCATGTGGGAAATGTACAGCAATCACGATCATTATTTGATACTTTGGCAATCATAGGGTTAAATCAGGTGATAAGGAGGTGACATATCACCTCCTCACCACCTGTCAATCACCTCTGAAAAGCAATCTTAGTGTGGACCGCTTTTCAGAGGACTGGTAAATTAGTCCTTATACACTCACTGGGCACTTTATTAGGTATACATGTTCAATTGCTTGGTAACAGAAATTGTTAATCAGCCAATCACATGGCAGCAACTCAATGCATTTAGTCAAGGTAATATACTCGCGCCTAGGAGTTAAAATGTATTAAATGTATTAAATGGGGAGCAGCAAGTAGTAAGAATCACTATCAGAAGATAGTGATCTCAAATTGGTAAGAAAAATGGTGCGATACTGCGCTACCCCTATATAAGTGATAGAAAAACTTATGGTGTGCAACTAATCAGTATAAGTGCACGTGTGAACATGAAACCAATACTATTGTGCTAAGTTGCCATAATTGCTGATATTAATATAAATAATTATAATAATAAATAATAAATAAATAGGTACAAAATTAATAGCGTGTTATATCTAAAGTGCACGTGCCAACATATAACTTAATATTGCTTAATAAGGTGCTAATAGGTGCATACTTTACAATGACATGTAAAAAATATTATTTTAACATAAGAACATGCATTCCAATAAAAAAGTCCATATAGTGAATAATAAATGAAATAGTGCAAAGCCGTGCTCAGAGGAAAGTCTCTTAAAGTGAAAATAGGGATCGTGCGTGCCGGTGATCCTTGAATGCTATCACTCTGTGCCAGAGAGGTAAGGTAGCACACTTACCAGACGATGTGGATTCTTATGGCGTACGCCGATAAGAATCTAAAACGCTTATTCTGCTGCTCCTGTGGTATGGATGGACGAATGGGCGGTCTCGTTATGGATACGGGTGTATGCTCAGTATGGAAGAAAAAGGAAAAAAAGGCTCCTCATAGTGTAGAAGGTTTTTTACCTTTATTCAAAAATTCTAAAACCACATCAATCTTCATAAAAACATCCGTAAAAGTCCATAAAAACCCCCAAAACGACACTGCAGCTTAAAAACTTGGACACTCCAAAATAAAATCACTCCAAATGTAAACATGCGTGACACATCAAAAAGGATTTGACCAAAAAAACACTCAGGTCAACAGATATAATCCACCGCTAGTGAGCTCCTGTATTGCCTTGCGGCTGTGAGAAAACAGGACGCTGGCTCTCTCCGCTCGTGTGCGCCGTTCCCGGAAGTGTGGGTTCCGGCGTGCGGTCCAGCTGCTAGCTCAAAGCGAGGCAACGTGCGTGCCAACTTGACTCGTTTCGTCAGAGTGTGACGTCTTCGGAAGTGGACACTTCGGCACGCACGATCCCTATTTTCACTTTAAGAGACTTTCCTCTGAGCACGGCTTTGCACTATTTCATTTATTATTCACTATATGGACTTTTTTATTGGAATGCATGTTCTTATGTTAAAATAATATTTTTTACATGTCATTGTAAAGTATGCACCTATTAGCACCTTATTAAGCAATATTAAGTTATATGTTGGCACGTGCACTTTAGATATAACACGCTATTAATTTTGTACCTATTTATTTATTATTTATTATTATAATTATTTATATTAATATCAGCAATTATGGCAACTTAGCACAATAGTATTGGTTTCATGTTCACACGTGCACTTATACTGATTAGTTGCACACCATAAGTTTTTCTATCACTTATATAGGGTCAATGCATTTAGGCATCTAGATGTGGTGAAGACGACTTGCTGAAGTTCAAACCGAGCATACGAATAGGAAAGAAAGGGGATTTAAGTGACTTTGAACGTGGCATGGTTGTTGGTGCCAGATAGGCTGGTCTGAGTATTTCAAAAACTGCTGGTTGTCTGGTATTTTTACACACAACCATCTCTAGGGTTTACAGAGAATGGTCCAAAAAAGAGAAAATATCCAGTGAGCGGCTGTTGTGTGGATGAAAAAGCCTTGCTGATGTCAGAGGAGAATGGGCGGGCTGGTTCGATATGATAGAAAGGCAACAGTAACTCAAATAACCACTCATTACAACCAAGGCAGAATACTATCTCTGAATGCACAACACATCGAACCTTGAAGCAGATGGGCTACAGCAGCAGAAGACCACATCAGGTGCCACTCCTGTTAGCTAAGAACAGGAAACTAAGGCTACATTCGCACAGGCTCATCAAAATTGGATAATAGAAGTTTGGAGAAATGTTGCCTGGTCTTATGAGTCTCAATTTCAGCTGCGACATTCAGATGGTTGGGTCAGAATTTGGCATAAACAACATGAAAGCATGGATCTATCCTGCCTTGTATCAACGGTTCAGGCTGGTGGTGGTGGTCTAATGGTTTGGGGGATATTTTCTTGGCACACTTTGGGCCCCTTAGTACCAATTGAGCATCGATTAAATGCCACGGTCTACCTGAGTATTGTTGAACATGTCCATCCCTTTATAAATACAGTTTACTCATCTTCTGATAGCTATTTCCAGCAGGATAATGCACCATATCACAAAGCTCACATCATCTCACCACTGGTTTCTTGAACATGACAATGAGGTCACTGTACTCCAATGGCCTCCATAGTCACCAGATCTCAGTACAATAGAGCACATTTGGGGTGTGGTGGAATGAGAGATTCGCTTCATGGATGTGCAGCTGACAAATCTGCAGCAACTGCATGATGCTATTATGTCAATATGGAACAAAATCTCTGAGGAATGTTTCCAACACCTTGTTGAATCTATGCCATGAAGAATAAAAGAGGAATTTCCAGTCTCCTGTGGAAAAAATAAAAGTTAGCAACTACAAAAACTGTAGCTGCTGACTTTTTAAAAAGCCACTCACCTATCCCATGATCCAGCGGTGTGCTCACCCTAGTCAGTTTCACCTGCTGTCTTCTTTCCTCGGCGCCGGCATCTTTACTATGAGCGCCCGGCTGTGACAGCTTGCGGCTTTACATGCCCACTGCGCATGCTCGAGCAGCTCTACACATTGTGAATAGTGGATGCAGTCTTCTGGGGGGCTGTCACGTGACTAAGAAGACAGCAGGGGAGAGGGAGAGACAAGAACCTGCCTCGACAGTCAGAGCCAAAGTGGGAACCTGTCAAAATTAGATACCCCCCCCCCCCCCATTCCTCAAAAGTGCCAATTGTTCAAGACTGGGGGGGGGGACCTCAATGCGGAACTTCCCCTTTTGGGTGGAGCTCTGCTTTAAGGCAGCTCTGAAGGCAAAAGGGAGTCCAAACCGGTACAAGCAAGGTGTACCTAATAAAGTGGCCGGTGAGTGCATCCTCATTACCATGATACTGCTGGGGCCATTTACTCCTCAGTGTGTCCATCCCAGGACAGAGCTCCCCCTGCAAACCTCTGAAGAAACAACTTCCTAACATATAACTGTATCCAGGGATGCTGACAAGGCAGTACAGCCAGTCCTCCTGTACCAGGCCCAGGCCCCTTAAGTGCAAAAGGGGGGGGGGGGGGTCCAGGCACCTAATGTGCAGGTGCGACTGCTGTACTCCCTTATTGCCAACTTGTGGCTACCCCTGCAGCTCTACTGGCTTCTCCTCCTTTTTCTTCCTTCAGCTACACTGCAGGGGAATTGGTACCTTCATCCCCAACCCCCCGCTGTCCAGGCCCCCCTCCTGTGTGGCCCTCTCCCCTGGAGCATTGACAGCTTCCCTCCTCTTCTCTGCCACCAGCAGCTGCTGAGGGCACACAGCGAGATGTTTCAGGATACAGAGGGGGTGTGCGCAGTAAATATGTCCTATTTAACTGCCTCTTACGTTCCTGAATTGATACAATGAGCAATTGGTACCGACAGTGTTGCCAACCCCCCGGAGTGAAATTTACTGGCAGAACGCCAAATTTTTACGGACGGCACCAATTTTTTACTGGCACTGCAAAAATGTACATAAAATAGCCATTTTCAGTGCTAAACCGTGCAAATATGAATAATTAAACTATAAACATGTAGATAGTGCTATTAGCAATGTGTTTAAGTTAAGTTGATTTAAGGGGGGGAACTCTGATGTAAGCGGGTGCACCATTTAGGAGATATTTACAGTGCAAACTGCCGATGACATCATCGGCGCAGGCGCTCTGAAGGAACGGCCACCCATGCCGTTCCTTCAGAGCTCAGTGCCGTGAATGGCGGCGCGGGAGTGATGTAAATCAGATGGCCGGAGGACGCTAACCCGGAAGCAGGACGGCCGGACATGTCGCCGTCCTGTCGCTGAGGTGGCGGCACGGCGGGGGCTTCGTTTTAAGGTAAGTACTTCATAATGAGCTAGTATGCGATGCATACTAGCTCATTATGCCTTTCTCTTTACAGGGCTTTTTTTTTTCCTCGTTTTTTTGGGGGACTTTACTTCCTCTTTAAGCTACAATGTAAAACCATTTTTCAGCAAGCATTAGGCTTTTAAATTAAAGTTATTCTCTGGACATTGTTAAACCACTTTCCCAATTTAAAAGCCTAATGATTGCTGGAAAATGGTTTTACATTGTAGCTTAAAAGCTCCTTTCTAATACAATAAATTGTCTTCAGCTCTGACATTGCCAGAGGCAGAGCAAACATTCTTTTTAGTAAAATAAATGACTGAAATATACATTAACCCAGGTCCATCCCATTCTACACAAACTAAATCTATCTGCTGCATTATGTGTTAACACAGGCAGTTGAAGTTCAGCTGCCTGTGTTAACACATAATGCAGCAGATAGATTTAGTTTGTGTAGATGGGATGGACCTGGCTGAACAGCGAAGACTTTATCTGACTGACCTGTGCCTGCCTGAGCTGGTGTCCATGATGACTCCCTCTGTGACTGTGGATGGATGTGATGATGTCCGTCGACTCCGTCCTGCAGCACAGTCAACACAATGGCACCACGACACAAGGCTCCATATTCTGATTTCCGCCTGCTCAACTGCAGCTTGGGGCTCCTGCTTTTTTAAATTCTGGCGCCTGGCGGTGGTGTGGCGGCTGGGAAATGCGCCATGATGACATCATCAGTAATCCGCACTCAACTCGAGCCGTGTCGGCGGCGCCGCTTATCACAAGTAGGCGTGCGCAGAGCTTCTGACAGCAGCCAGACCCACCCCCCTGGCCAGGGTACCGCCCGCCCGCTCACTCGCTCGGCTGAATCCGGCGCCCCTTATCACAAGTAGGCGTGCCGCAGAGCTTCTGACAGCAGCCAGACCCACCCCCCTGGCCAGGGTACCGCCCGCCCGCCGGCTCGCTTGGCTGAATCCAGATTCCAGGAAATGACAGATCGGATCATCTCGGGCATTTCCGGAACTGCACATGCGCAGTTCCAAACCCAGCCGATCGCAGCCATTTGTCACGGGCACTTTTCTCCTGCTACGGGCATTTACGGGCAGGAGAAAAGTGCCCTGATTTTACGGGCTGTCCGTAAATATACGGACGGTTGGCAACACTGGGTACCGATCACTCATTGTGTCCATTTATCATTGAAGCAAAGTAAATTGTGTTTACTATGCATCAGTTTGTGAATGAACAGGGAACCTCAGAGCGCTTCCTATTCATTCACTGTCCAGTGCAGCTGAGGCTGCAGAGAAAGGGAATAGGGCATCCCTGTCCTCAGTCTCTTTCTCAAATGTGAGCTGTCAGGGGTCTGTTTAGACCCCTGGTATTTCACCAAAGCCCCCCCCCCCCCCAACAAGGCTGTCATAAGTATGTAAAAAAAAAAAAAAAAAAACAGGGGGTGGGTCTGTCAAGTAGAGTGTGCAGGTGCAGCCCTAAATGTATGCACAGTACATGAAATAACCAGGTCTGTACTACATCTCTTCCTGTCACTAGAAACTCTGTGACTCCTCCCCCTACTCAGTGAGCAGAGGAAGGACGAGATGTGGGCGGGTCTCCTGAGGTAACGGACATTTAGCGCTACCCGTCACTACTAACTCCGCGACTCCTCCCCCTACCCAATGAGCAGAGGAAGCACGAGATGTGGGTGGGTCTCCTGAGGTAACGGACATTCAGCGCTACCCGTCACTACTAACTCCGCGACTCCTCCCCCTACTCAGTGAGCAGAGGAAGCACGAGATGTGGGTGGGTCTCCTGAGGTAACGGACGTTCAGCGCTCCCCGTCACTACTAACTCCGCGACTCCTCCTCTAAACTGTTGGTAGTTGGCAGAGCTGTTAGTATCGGGCTACTGGAAGGACGGAGCATGGCGGAGGCAGCGGGAGCAGATAATAGAGGTACCGCATTCAGGAATATTTGTGACCACCCCTGTCACAGTGTGACCCTGCTGGTGTAATGCTGTGTATGCCACCTTCCCTCATTACTATGGGGTGGGGGGAGAACACCTGGACATTGCCCCCAGCTTGGGAACCTGAGAATCAGTAATACCCTGACCATTACATAATCTGCTGGGACCTCTATGCTCCTGGTAATGGGCAGGCCTTGATGAAGTCGATGCTATTACACTCAGTGCTGGGCGTCATGGCGATAACCCCTCAGGGTGGGTCCATGACAACCTGCACTCACAGTATTTCTCAGTCTGAAGGAAGCTGGGTGTCACTGAACCAGCAAGACCTATTGTGCTAGAATAGATGTAGTGAGGAGGATGGCTCTAACTAGAAGGTGAATATTGCAGGAAGAACCACTCTCTTTTATGCTGTAAACCAGCTGGAGAGCTACCTAGAGGAAAATGATTAGCCTGCAGTTTGGATTTTAAGGCCTCATTCACACAGGCCTACCCGAGTATGATGCACAGGCAGCTGCTGCTCCCATTTGACATGCGTGCTCCAGATGCAAACAGTGCGAGTTCGGGGACACACCTTGTCACAGAATTAGGAGGCTAGACTCCTGGCCACTGTCTGTGTGGAGCAATTCTTTTTGGTAGACTCATCAACTCAAGCCATCTGTCTTTCACACAGCAGCCCATCGTCTGCTGGGGGGATGTGTTACACTTTAATGCTGTCTATTGTTCTTTGGGATCTCGATGCCGGTGTGTCTGGCCTTGAATGAGATTCCTGAATGTTCAGGTGTTTGTGTCATCTATTGTTTGCCTGCTAGCATTCTGTGCATTCTGCCTAGGCTGATTTAAGTGCTCAGTTAATTGGTATGTTAATGATATCATGGTCAGCCCTACCTCGTTATCGTAGCTATTGTGTGATATTTTGTGTAAATATTTGACTGGCCAATGACATACTTCTCCAATGTATAAAAGTCTGTGAGTTGGTTTTAATAAACAGTTCATGACTAAGGCACCCCAGATGAAATTTGGACACTTACCATAACCCTTATCTCAAATCCCAAACCCTTTCAATGAACTTCCTGCAATAAATACACGGACACCTTTATTGGAGTAAAATTGGCCAACGTGGCCATTTATTAACCAATAACAAAATATATATAACACGTTCCTTAAAACTGGAACCAAAATATTCAAATAAAAGATCACATAAGGTTGCCGATCTTTGGAGGCCCCAAATACCAAGTACCATTTTGTGTATCTGTGTAACTCTTAACTGTCCCCAGCCGCAGCACCGGCTCGGGGACGACCTCAACACACAGCAGATACCTCCCAATTTAAAATACCAGTTAACCCATCTATTAACATGGCATTCCCCAGGTGACTCCATACCTTAGATGGGTCCCTCAGCTGCTAAGTACAGCAGGTTTTACCAGACACACCTCCAAAGACCCCCAACCGAAAATCAGCACATAAACACATGAAACAGACATCCCAAAGTAGGGGCGGGCGGGCGGGAATGCTTCTTCACCCACGCTGGAACTGAAGCCCGGGAAAGACTACAGTGAGCTCACTTCCCCCCTTCTACAGCCCCTCCCTTAGCTGCCCTGACCAATCGTGGGAAAGACTACAGTGAGCTCACTTCCCCCCTTAAACAGCCCCTCCCTAGCTGTCCTGACCAATAGAAGGACAAACCCCAGACTGCCTAACCTGTTAACCCTTTCATAGACAATTACACTGATGGCCAAGTCATGCTATCCCTCCGCCTATTTCTTTTGTTCTATTGCTCCGGGCTGTACTTGACTAAGGCACCCCAGATGAAATTTGGACACTTACCATAACCCTTATCTCAAATCCCAAACCCTTTCAATGAACTTCCTGCAATAAATACACGGACACCTTTATTGGAGTAAAATTGGCCAACGTGGCCATTTATTAACCAATAACAAAATATATATAACACGTTCCTTAAAACTGGAACCAAAATATTCAAATAAAAGATCACATAAGGTTGCCGATCTTTGGAGGCCCCAAATACCAAGTACCATTTTGTGTATCTGTGTAACTCTTAACTGTCCCCAGCCGCAGCACCGGCTCGGGGACGACCTCAACACACAGCAGATACCTCCCAATTTAAAATACCAGTTAACCCATCTATTAACATGGCATTCCCCAGGTGACTCCATACCTTAGATGGGTCCCTCAGCTGCTAAGTACAGCAGATTTTACCAGACACACCTCCAAAGACCCCCAACCGCCACAGCACAAGGTGGGAAACCTCACACCATTGTGCCCCGCCAAAAACCTAACGCTCTCTGTATCCCCTCCTGCAGACCCAGGGCCCAAAGATCTATGCCCACCGCATTGAGGTGCACCCCATCACTGCGCAAATACCGCCATGTATCAACCTCCAACTCCCTGTGTCTGACCACGAACCCCCCGTTACGCACAAGAAACCTGGCAACCTCTTTATTGACCTTCACCCGGGCTTTGTTCAACTTTTCCACGGACCGTGCCTGCCGCCAAGACGTGCGGCCCACAATGTCCGACCATACCACCACCGTGTCCGGGAACTCCATGCGTAGCCGGAGAATGTCAAACTTGACGTCCCGAATCAGGTGGCGGCAAGACCTAACACCCATATCGTTGCCGCCGGCGTGGATGACTAAAACGTCCGGGGCCCTGTCCAACCGGGATACCCTGTGTACCTCTGGAAGCACCCTGCCCCACAACATGCCTGGAACGCCGATCCACCGAACAGTAGCGTCAGACCGAGGGAAACCAAGCTGTCGCCCTTGCGGCCGAACATCCGCCCGTCTGGCCCCCCAATAGACAAAAGAGTGTCCCAAAATCCACACGAGGGCCACCGCACCTGAAACGAAAACAGACCAACGATAACACTACGAAACAGCGCCAGCGAAAGGAAAAAAGGGGGGCAAAACAAGCATATTAAGCAAATAACAAGCAAAAAAGAAACCCCGCAAGAACCGTGGTTACACCAAATGGGGGCGGACATAGAGCTTGAATCTGTTTGACTCCCACCTACCAATACGCCGTAAAACAGACTCATCCAAACCCCACCTAGCAGCTTCTGTAGCAGCCCCGATGCGGAACGAGTGGGAAGAATATTGCAGTGCCTGCAAGCCCGCGGCCGTAAGACAACGGCGCATCACCGAAACAAATTGAAAAGTGGACAGGGCCGACCCGTCCGCGTGCACCAGGAAAGAACCGGACCCAGCCGGTCGAACCCTAAGATATTCGAGAAACGCCGAAACCGGACAAATGGGCGAGCCCCGTATGTGGCCAAGACGCACGGATGCGCCTCTGCCGACTTGGTCCGTCTTTGAACGGCGGATAATCAAAACCACCGAAGAACCATCGCTGTGAACATCCGCCATCTGCAATCCCCCTTGTGCCGCCCTGGAGGAGCTGACGAGCTCGCTCACCCTAAAAGCCCCGTAAAAGGCCAGCGCAAAGGCGACCCGGAACAAAAGGACTTCAAAACTGGAGAAACACACCCCGCCCACCTGGGCGAACAACGTCTGCAGGAGCTCAAACGTGATCGGCCGGCGCCCATCAAGCTTTGGGGCACCCCGCCGATAACCCCTCAGCGCCTGCCGAACCAAAAAATCTTTGGTAAAATCCGCAACACCCCTCAACTTACACAGAAAAGCAATAGCCGATAGCTTACGATTGACCGCAGAAACCGACACCCCCGCCGTGAAATTCAAGCAGATAAAATAGATCAAAAGATTCCTGACCTCTGTCCCGAGCATATCCACCCCTGCCTCAAGTAACATGGCCCCCCACTCCCGCCAAACATTGGTGTAAGCAGACCACGTGGACCCACTCAAGGAGCCGCGGATCAACCCGGAGGCGATGCCAATGCAATCTTCCAAAGCCGACGTGGACAAGGGGTGCCGTGTCGCTCCGCTCCCGGTGCCAACTCCCGGAACCTGTCCAACTGAAAACGAGACAAAGCATCAGCCAAAGTGTTTTTCACCCCCGGGAGATGCACAGCATACAGAAAGACATTCAATTGCAGACAACGCAATACCAGATGACGCAGAAGCCGCACCACCGGCGGAGAAGACCCAGACAGGGTATTGATGACTTGGACAACCCCCAAATTATCGCAGTGGAGACGGACTTTCTTGTCACGAAACAACCCCCCCCACAACTCAATGGCCACTAGAACCGGAAACAATTCCAGGAGGACCAGATTGCGCAAAAAACCTGCCCCCCGCCAGTCTTCCGGCCATCGTGCCGCACTCCAACGCCCCCCGAAGTATGCACCATACCCGGCCGACCCGGCCGCGTCGGTGAAAAGATCAATATCACTGTTGCTGACCGGCCGTCCATCCACAACGACCGCCCATTGAACGTGTCCAGGAAAACCTGCCACACCCTCAGGTCAGCTGCGTGCTCCCCCGTCAAACGAATAAAGTGCCCGGGGGACTGTATCCCAGCCGTCGCAGAAGAGAGCCGGCGACAAAAAACCCGGCCCATCGGCATAATGCGGCAAGCGAAATTCAGCTTGCCCAGGAGCGATTGCAATTCGCGAAGCCGTACCTTACGCTTACCGGCAACCACCCGCACCTCATCCTTGAGAGCCGACAACTTGTCCTCCGGCAGGCGACATTCCATGGCCTGGGAATTTATAATGATCCCCAAGAATTTTATGACGGCGAGAGGGCCCTCCGTCTTATCTGCCTCCAGTGGAATACCGAAACGCTCCGCTATGTGCTGAACCGTAGCCAGCAGTACACCACAGAGCTTAGAAGAAGGTGGGCCAACGCACAGGAAGTCGTCCAAGTAATGGATGACCGAATTCACACCCGCCACATCCCGGACCACCCATTCCACAAAGGAACTGAAGGTCTCGAACAAGGCGCAGGAAATGGAACACCCCATAGGTAGACAGCGATCCACATAGAAACCCCCAGACCATCTACAACCCAAAAGATGAAAGCTGCACGGATGAACTGGCAATAGCCGAAAAGCTGACTCAATATCAGTCTTTGCCATTAGAGAACCCCTGCCGTAGTGCCGGACCCAGAAGACCGCAGCATCGAAAGAGGTATATGAAACCGCGCATGACTCTGGGGCAATGGCATCATTGACCGACCCACCCTTCGGAAAAGAAAGGTGGTGTATCAGCCGAAACTTATTAGGCTCCTTCTTAGGGACCACCCCCAATGGGGAGACCACCAAATCAGGCAAAGGAGGGACAGAAAAGGGGCCGCTCATACGCCCCAATGCCACTTCCTTGGCGAGTTTCTCCGAAACCACCGCGGAGTGCAACTGAGCCGACCGCAAATTGTCAGCCAGGGGAGGAATCCGAGCCAGGGAGCAAGGAATGACAAAACCCCCCGAGAAACCCGCCTCCAACAAGCGAGCGGCCTGTCGATCCGGGTACCTATTTAGGAAGGGGGCCATCCTGTCCACCCTCACTGGAGTCCACCCTTTTTCCCGAAGCGTCGCCGGAACGGGACTTGCCTGCCTTAAAGCACCGGGACAAGGGGTGGGATCCGCCACAGTGGGAGCATTCGTGCTTGTAACGGCAGCTGGCGCCAAATTTACAGGTACCCTCGTTGAACTGCCAACAGCAACCCCGTCGTTTTGTGGCCGGCTGTCCTGGGGTGGTCGGACTCCCGGCCCCCCCTGGAAAAAACGAAGAGGAGGCCCGCGCCGAGGTCATAAGGTTCATCCATAGGCCGATGTCCTTATGATCCCAACGCAACGACGGCCGCACCGCCTTCCGCTGACGGAACTGCTCATCATACCGCAACCAGGCCACACCCCCATACACCCTGTGGGCCTCGCCGATGGCATTAAGATAGCAGAACAAAGGTGAACAATTCTCGGGGTGCTTCTCCCCAATCACGCTAGCAAAAATGGCAAACGCTTGTAGCCAATTGCTAAACGTCCGCGGAATAAGGCGATACCGGCGCTTCTCCTCATCCTCCTTCTTGGACTCCTCAGGCTTAATCCGGTCCAGATTAAACTTCTCTAAGGGCAAAAGGGTAAAAATCTCCACATAGTCCCCTTTCAAAATCTTTTCCCGCACCTCCGGTTTGAGATGGGCGCCCAAAGGACCCTCAAAACAAACATAAACTTCGCATTTGGCGGAGTCCGCCAAACGCACAGAATCCGCGCCCTTGCCGTCGTCCTTAGACGCCTCGGCCGCGGGCCGCTCACCCACCGCGCCCCCCGCCGGGGCTGCACCCGACGGAACCACAGCAGGGGGGGCAGCCTGCCCTTGATTTACCGCCACGCCAACCCCAGGCGAAGCAGCCACCCAAGCCGACACCGGTGACGCTGCGGGAGGAGCAGCCGCGTCCAAACGTTGTACCAAAACCCGCAAACCCGCCACCAGCTCCTGAAACGCTGCGACGGAAGCAGGCATGGCAGACGCCATGCCTGCTGCCTGGGGCGAGGAGAAACCGCTCACAGCGGGAGAAGGCGCCACTAGACCCACCCCGGGGGCCCCCACCCCCCCACACACCCCCCCATAAGACTGCACACTCTGTGAAGAAAACAAGGAAGCAAAATTGTACTCACCGGGCTGACTAGGAACGGACCCCACAGCCGCTTCACCGGACTCCATCGCTGCCGCCGGACGTGGCGCCGCCTCTTCCTCCGCGCTGGACAGCTCGCCTTCGGACCTGGATGAAGCATGCAGGGCATCTGCGGTAGAAAGGTCTGGCACGGCCGCACCGACCGCTCCCGGACTCGGACGACCATCCCGGCTCAGACGACTGTAGTCCCCCGACCGCACGGCAGACCCCCACGATTTCCTCTTCCTGCTGGTGCTGGGGGGAGGGGATCTGCCCTGACCGAGATCCCGACCAGATGAAGAAGAGGCCCTGGGGCGGGAGGGGCCTCCGGCCGCTCTACCGGACTGACCGGAGCCCGCTGCACTGACCCTCCCACGCCGGGCTGCCCCCTCTGCCGGAGCATCCACAGGGGAGGCAGCCGCATGTTCCGGATGCCCACGACGCGCAGGTGGGGGGGGGGGGAGAGTGTGGCTGCGGCCCCCACCTGCAGAGCTCCGCCGATGACGGGGATTCCTCCCAGTGCCAGCGCCGGAGACAGCTGGAGAGCGCTGTTCCGACATGCTCCCAAAGCGGCGCTGAGCTCTAGAGGGAGGGGGGGGCTGAAGCGCTCCGGGGGACGAGTCCTCCGAGCACGTCTCCCCCCTGCATTCGCTGTGGTCGGGGCAAGCAGTCCGGAGACCTGCTGCTGCAGCCAGTCCTGTCCCATGGACTCAGCCATGGACCGCAGCTGCTCCACGAGGGACCGAGCGTCCGACATGGGGCTTAAAGGCAGTATGGAGGTGGAGGAGGCACGGGGAGATAGTCAGGCAGTGCGGGGCAATAGCGGGGGGGAGGGGGGGGCCACAATACCCGACGGCAGCAGACGATCCGAATGCTTCTAATGCTTCTTCACCCACGCTGGAACTGAAGCCCGGGAAAGACTACAGTGAGCTCACTTCCCCCCTTCTACAGCCCCTCCCTTAGCTGCCCTGACCAATCGTGGGAAAGACTACAGTGAGCTCACTTCCCCCCTTAAACAGCCCCTCCCTAGCTGTCCTGACCAATAGAAGGACAAACCCCAGACTGCCTAACCTGTTAACCCTTTCATAGACAATTACACTGATGGCCAAGTCATGCTATCCCTCCGCCTATTTCTTTTGTTCTATTGCTCCGGGCTGTACTTTCTGGTTTGACCCCAAAACTTGTACTGTCTAGTTCTTGGGGTAACTATAGCCAGATTCACGGATCCCGTGTTCCAGATTTCTAAGGAAGCAGTCTTCTTGGCGGAGATACCCAGTCGGGGTGTCCTGTTCCGTCACACACCTGCACCCGCATTGATGTCAAATTGAGAGCAGCCGCTGTGTCCCAATTGACATGATGAATAGGATTGTCTGTACAGGGGCCCCTGTGCATCCCATGCAGGAAAATATGGCCCTTACACAAGTGTACGCTCAAAGTAGTATTCCAGGCTAAACCCATCTGCTATTAAAAATGCTCCCTCCCCCCTCCTAACACCTCTGCTGACTAAGAAAGAAATATATACTTACCTATGTCCAGTCTGCTCTGGTCACATCACATGATCTCCCCAGTGTCAGCCAGGAAAGGCTGCAGGGGAGAAGAGAAAGCGCTCCAACCAGGGGTGGACGTACAGGCAGGGCAGCCATCAGAAATTTTGGGGCCCCTTACACAGCTTTAGGCCTAGGCCCCCCGGGCCTGACCACCAAGTTACATCCTCCTCCTCTGCCTGGGCCTGTGAATGCATTTGATTGAATGCAAGGACACCAGGGGGTCCTAACAACCAATCATTTTGACAGCGGCGGCCAGGGGCAGGCTGAGAGTCAGGAGCCAGTGCACCGGGTGGCACCAGCGAGAGTAGGGACTAGTTGCCAGTGTAGGGGAGGAAAGGAAAAAAGGGGAGGTGTCAACTTGGAGCCTGGGCATTCCTCGGGACTGGGCCCCTTGGAACGCCTGGGCCCCCTACATCTGTATGGGCTGTACCCCCCTGATGGCAGCCCTGCATACAGGGGTCGCAGGGATCGCCATGGCGACCGGGTCCCATGCGGCAGGGGGCCTGAGAGGGCCCCTGTATGTATAGAGATGAGGAGTGGCAAGCGGAGCTGAGACCGGAGCTCCCCGATCCCCCCGAGAGAGCTGATAGTGATTAGATTAGAAAAATGGAAAGTGAAAGCAGTGTGTGCTGTGCTCTCTGCCTCCCCCTACAGTGCAATACCCGGAAGGAAGGTACAACTACAGTCCTCTCTCTGCTGTTTTTAAAAAGGCTTTTCTGTATGTATGTAATGTATGTATGTATGTGTGTTTATATGTGTGTACATATGTGCATCTATATATGTATGTATGTATGTGTGTTTATATGTGTGTGCATATGTGCATCTATATATGTATGTATGTATGTATGTATGTATGTGTGTTTATATGTGTGTGCATATGTGCATCTACATATGTATGTATGTGTGTATGTATGTATGTGTGTTTATATGTGTGTGCATATGTGCATCTATATATGTATGTATGTGTGTATGTATGTATGTGTGTTTATATGTGTGTGCATATGTGCATCTATATATGTATGTGTGTGTATGTATGTTTGTGTGTTTATATGTGTATGGATATACTGTATGTATGTGTGTGTGCTTATTTAAGGGTACATGCCAGTTGTGTGGGGACACTTATCAACTAGGAAGCAATGTGTGTTGTGCTTGTCATCTGGGAGGTGTTGTGTGTTTGGGCACCAATCCTGGGGGGTGCTCTGAGTGGGGAGCTTGTCAACTGTGGAGTGCTGTGTGTGGGGTGCTCATTATCTATGTGTGGGTTGCTTGTTCTAATAGGGGTGCTATCTATGTGTGGGGAACATTTATCATCTGGGAGATCTTGTCAGCTGTGTGTGGGACACTTATCATCTGGGAAGTGATGTGTGTGGGGCTCTTATCATCTGGGGGTGTTGTGTGTGCGTGGCGCATATCATGGGGGGTGCTGTGAGTGGGGAGCTTGTCAGCTGCTCTGTGTGTGTGTGTATATGTGCTTATATAGGAGTATGTATATGTGTGTACATGTGCATTTATGTGTGCACATTACTTTTAATCCTGACCCCATATATGTGTACAATCAGAAGTAATTATTTTTTTCGTGTTGTTCATAGTACCAGCAAGAAAATGCTATTCCTCTGAAAAGCGATCCATACTCATATGGCTTTTCAGAGGCATTTGACAGGCGGTGAAAAGGCAATATGTTGCTTCCTCACCGCCTGTTTTAACCCCCTAATGCAGGGGTGGGGAACCTGCGGCCCGCACAATCATTGCGAATAATCGCCACCCCCCCCCCCCGTGTCGCTGAGCCTGTGTATGTCAGCGGAGCCGTCAGAAGGAGCCGATGGCTCCGTCCTGACAGTGTGAGTGACAGAAAAGGGAGGACCCGGGACGCAGAGCAGTGCGCCACAAGCCCACCTATTTGTGTGACAATAGCGAATGAAAATTCACTATTGTCACACGGATCCTCCTCCATAGTCCAAGACCCACTTCCTGATTGGCCGAAAGGCGAACACATGCCATTGGTTGAGGAGGAGGCGGGAGGACTCAAGGAGAAGCCACCGCTGCAGGTAAGTGCACTGGCTTTCTGCATTGAAAGGGGGCACGCTGTGGTCAGTCTGCATTGAAAGGGGACACGCAGTGGTCACTCTGCATTGAAAGGGGGCATGCTGTGGTCAGTCTGCATTGAAAGGGGGCACGCTGTGATCAGTCTGCATTGAAAGGGGGCACGCTGTGGTCAGTCTGCATTGAAAGGGGGCACGCTGTGGTCAGTCTGCATTGAAAGGGGGCACGCAGTGGTCACTCTACATTGAAAGGGGGCACGCAGTGGTCACTCTGCATTGAAAGGGGGCACGCTGTGGTCAGTCTGCATTGAAAGGGGGCACGCTGTGATTAGTCTGCATTGAAAGGGGGCACGCTGTGGTCAGCCTGCATTGAAAGGGGGCACGCTGTGGTCAGTCTGCATTGAAAGGAGGCACGCAGTGGTCACTCTGCATTGAGAGGGGGCACGCAGTGGTCACTCTGCATTGATGGGGGCAGGCTGTGGTCAGTCTGCATTGAAAGGGGGCAGGCTGTGGTCAGTCTGCATTGAAAGGGGGCACGCTGTGATCAGTCTGCATTGAAAGGGGGCACGCTGTGGTCAGTCTGCATTGAAAGGGGGCACGCTGTGGTCAGTCTGCATTGAAAGGGGGCACGCAGTGGTCACTCTACATTGAAAGGGGGCACGCAGTGGTCACTCTGCATTGAAAGGGGGCACGCTGTGGTCAGTCTGCATTGAAAGGGGGCACGCTGTGATTAGTCTGCATTGAAAGGGGGCACGCTGTGGTCAGCCTGCATTGAAAGGGGGCACGCTGTGGTCAGTCTGCATTGAAAGGAGGCACGCAGTGGTCACTCTGCATTGAGAGGGGGCACGCAGTGGTCACTCTGCATTGATGGGGGCAGGCTGTGGTCAGTCTGCATTGAAAGGGGGCAGGCTGTGGTCAGTCTGCATTGAAAGGGGGCATGCAGTGGTCAGTCTGCATTGAAAGGGGGGCACGCTGTAGTCACTCTGCATTGATGGGGGCACGCTGTGGTTGGTCTGTGGTGTGGTCGGTCTGCATTGAAAGGGGGCACGCTGTGGCCAGTCTGCATTGAAAGGGGGCACAAAGATTGCACTTGCGACCGGCCCTGGCGTTCCGCCACCAGGCTGGGAGGGAAGGGCCCCGTCTAGGGGGCCCTTTATCGTTTTCTGCATCGGGGCCCTGAAGGTTCTAGCTACGCCACTGGACAATACTGATGACCAGAACAGTTGGAAAGCGTACCTCTCCCTAATGGGTACAAAGACAGCAATACAAATCTGGCAGGGGTTCTGAGCCCTCTCCACCCCATCCAAATCTCAAAAAAAAAAAAAAAAAACTTTTGCATTCAGTTATATTTTTGGTACTTTTGAATAACATGCGGCAAATATGTCATACAAGGGGAGATTCCTCAACACTAAACTGAACTTTGAAGCATATGCATGACAGCCAGGCAGCTAGCATTTTTAAAAGGAGAGCTCAGCGATGGCAGCCTGCATACTTACCTTATGACAGAGGTACTGGTGTATTTTACTTTTGTAGACAAGTTTGAGAACCCTCCACTATATGTCTGTTTATGTGTCCCCATTCACACAGCACACCTGAAAAAAGATTTCTTACCTTTCTGGGTGTTTGTTTAGAGTGGCCTTGAGGAGACTGCAAACTATGCTGAACAATTTGAAGTGAGAGAAAACTCAATCTCTGCCCACTAACAAAGAAGGGACAGACAGGAGAATTTCTCCTCATTAACAATGTAGAAAGCCAACTTCTAAATATTTAAAGCGTAACTCCACTTTCATGGAAAGAAAAATTGCAAATAAAAAATAATAATATAGCATATACAATTGCGACACAAGTCATATTGTAATTGAATGTTATTAAAAATTACCTTTTCTTTTCAATCTGCAGCTCTGAATTTTCTATAAAATGCAATGCAATATGACAATCTAGAGGTGTTCTGTACAAAGAATGTGTACAGAATGTCCCCCAAAAACATCATTTTCTGCTTGTGTGATTGGCTCACTGATTTTCCCAGAAGTCTACACTAAGATACAAGTCATATTTCTGGCATCCCCTGCAACAAAAATGTCATTTTTTGTGAGAAACTCCCAATGGGAAATAACATCTAAAGGGATGCAGACCCTGCAGTTTTCCTCATTAGAGCCCTGATTCTGCAGCAGTTGATTGATAATTATGAAATCACGCCCATTAGACTCAGAACCACAGAGGAACAAACAGTGATTCCTTCAAAATAACAAAAGGTAGAAATCTGCAATAAAGTTTATTAAAGGAGTTGTAAAGGCAGAAGGTTTTTTATATGAATGCATTCTATGCATTAAAGCGGAGTTCCACCCAAAAGTGGAACTTCCGTTTTAGGTAGGAATAACCCCCTGACATGCCACATTTGGCCTGTCATTTTTTGGGGGGGGAGCGGGTACCTAGTTTTGACAGGTACCCGCTCCCACTTCTGCTTGGAGCGCCGCGGCGCCCTAAACGGAAGTTTTCCTCTCCCTCTCCCTCCCTGCAATCTTCTGGGACATGTCAGAGGTCCCAGAAGATTGCCGACCAATCAAGACGCGCAGCACAACTCGCGCATGCGCAGTGTGTACCCGGCTGTGAAGCCGCAAACTGTCACAGCCGGGTGCCCACACCAGTGATGCCGGCGCCACTGAGACCAGAAGGAAGAGGATCGAGGCTTCGGGCGGCCGCATCGCTGGACCGTGGGACAGGTGAGTGAAAAGGCTGGAACCTTGCTTTAAGATAAAAAGCCTTCTGTGCGTAACAGCCCCCCTAATACTTACCTGAGCCCCATTTGCATGCAGCGATGACCACGAATTCCTCAGCCGTCTGGCACTCTCCCTCCTGATTGGCTAAGACACAGCAGCGGCACCATTGGCTCCCGCTGCTGTCAAAGTCAGTTAGCCAATCAGGAGAGAGGGGGAGGGGCCGAACGGCAGCTCCCTGTCTGAATGGACACACGGAGCTGCAACTTGGTTTGGGTGCCCCAATAGCAAGCTGCTTGCTGTAGGGGCATTCAACATAAGGGAGGGGCTAGGAGCAGCAAAGAGGGACCCGAGAAGAGTAGGATCCTGGCTACTCTGTTTGTTATTTATTTTTTAAAAAACCACAAGACTATACAATGACTTTAAAATCCTTGCAATGTACACAGATCACCCAGAGGGGAATGTTTTTTTTCTCAACAAAAGTGGAGTTACGCTTTAACCCTTGGTTAGGACAGACATCTACAACTGATAATGAGATCTGCTAGCAGAGCACAGACAGAGTTAGGTATGGTAAGCATTAGGGCTACATTCACACGGGTGATTTGGCCCAGTGTGAATGTCATTGGCTGAAATCTGCTGACTACCCCATGTGAATGTAGCCTAAAAAAAAGTAAGTACAATGTAAGGAACTATTTTTTTTTTTCTCATGCTATTTGAAAAAGAAAAATCCCAAATTAGCTGTAAAAGTGAAAAACACGTTAATTTTTTTTTGCTCAATGAAAAATGAGTTTAAGAAAACAAACTTTTTTATTTTTTTTATTTACAGAGACCGATGTCAACAGAAGATTTAAAGACACCCTAGAGGTATATGTTTTGTTTCATGATCTAGTTAGAACTCCATCCTGCCTGACTCTTTACATCCATTGAGTCTTTTACAATTCTCCAGGCACCAGAATAACTGTGAGCCACTACTTGGCTTTTCAGCTGAGATTCCTGTGTACCAGCACAAGTGAAGTCTTTATATCATGTTACGGAAAATTTAAAATTTATATCATGTTACTAAAAATTTAGTTTGTGTACACAAACCTAAACCACTTGCCGACCGCTCACTGAGCTGGTACTAGGGCAAAGTGGCTCGTTATCGTTCAGCGAGGCAGACCTACGTCGCTGGATCCCGCCCTCTCATGGAGGCTCGCTTCCGCTGTATTCAGACACAGCGGGAGTCAGGCCAGGGGAGGAGAGGTGGTGATCACCGCTGCTCTTCCCCGATCCTCGGGGAATCGAGTGAGGAAATCCGCCCGCTTGTGTAAACAAAGCGGGCGGATCTCCTCTGTGACAGACAGTCACAGATTACAGGATTCAGCATAGCTGAACCTGCAATCTGTGTCTGTGTCACATAATCCCCTCCCCCCACACACGTCAGTAAGCATGAGGCATACATTTAACCCCTTGATCCCCAAAAAGTTAACCCCTTCCCTGCCAGTGTCATTATTACAGTAACAGGGCATATTTATAGCACTGCTAACTGTAGTAATGTCACTGGTACCCCCAAAAGTGTCAAAAATGTCAGTTAGGGGTCCAATCTGTCCGCCGCAATGTCGCAGTCTCGCAAAAAAAAAAAACGCAGATCGCCGCCATTACTAGTAAAAAAAAAAATAAACAATAAAAATGACAAATCTTTCCCGTAGTTAGTAAATGCAATAACTTTTGCGCAAACCAATCAAAAAACAAATTGGCCTAAAATGTTAAAAAATTTTGATTTGTAATTTAATGTTATATATCAGAATGTAAAAAACATTGTTTTTTTTTTTTTTTCAAAATTGTCGCTCTTTTTTCAAAAATTTAAAATCGCACAGGTGATCAAATACCACCAAAAGAAAGCTCTATTTTTGGGGGAAAAAAGGACATAAATTTAATTTGGGTACAGCGTCGCACGACCGCGCAATTGTTCATTAAAGTAACGCAGTGCCGAATCGCAAAATATGGCCTGGTCAGGAATGGGGTAAAATCTTCTGGTCTCAATGAGCATATTTTTAACCGCTTTGAGGATTTTTTTGTCAAAGACATGTAGCTAAATACATTTTGGCCTAAAAATATGACAAAAATTGAATATATTGGATATTTATTAATTGTCAAATTAGAAAATGTCAATTTTTTCGCAAAATATTCGCTCTTTTTTTATAAATATCGCAAAAAATGAAAAGCGCAGAGGTGATCAAATACCACCAAAAGAAAGCTCTGTTTGTCGGAAAAAAGGACATAAATTTTGTTTGGGTACGGTGTTGCATGACCGCGCAATTGTCAGTTAAAGTCGCGCAGTGCCAAGTTGCAAAAAGTGGCCCGGACGTAAAGCAGGAAAATCCTCCGGTGGTAAAGTGGTTAACAATCGACTTATTTTATTTGCTTCCTTTTTGTTGCTAAATATACCATTAAAAGTGCTTTGCTATGTCTGTTTGATTGTGCAAAAAATACCTGTTGATTTTGGCAGAAAACTTGTGAGGTGATAGCTTCCTGTGCTGTCTGTCTGTGTACAAGGAGGGGTTATGAAGATGAGGAGCTATCTGTCCTCTTTGTAATTCATCAGAAATAAAGTAGACAGGGCTGACACCATGTGCTTACAAATTCAGTGATGTGTTCATTGTGTTGTCATGTCAAAGAGGAAGCTGGGAGCACACTTTATTTCTGGCACCCTATATTTCTGTAAGCACCCCTGTCATGGGTAATGGTTTCTATTGACTCTCTAACTGCTACATCTGCAAGGGAGCTTGCTTTTTTTTTTTTTTTTAAAGAAAAAAACGTCAGTAGGTGAGAATAAGGGAAAGAATGCCATCATATCTAAGAATTGGTAGGCTGCAATATAATAAATGTTTGGTTTTGGGTTCAATACTGCTTTAAAGCGGAGTTCCGGGCACAGAAACATTTTTTTCAGTGAACATACCCCCGGGACAGTCAGGGCTAGTACATTCCACAATGGCTAGCCTCTGATCTGTCCCGGTTCTCACTTACCTGCAAGAAGAAATACTCACTTTTAAAATTTCTTCTCCAGCGTTGCCATCTCTGTTGTGGGCAGCTGAAGCCGGCGCGATCCTCTTCTGCGTCCTCTTTCGTGTCTTCTTCTCCCAGAATGCGCCTGCATCGGCCCCTCTCGTCACTTCCGGTGCGGCGCCGCATTCCTCCACAGCTTCTGGGCATGCCCAGAAGCTGTTTAGCAGGGAATGCGGCGTCGCCCCGGAAGTGACGAGCGGGGCCGGTGTTGTAAAATTTTGTCGGACCCGTGAAAAAATCGGACCTCGTCACTTCCGGCTGGTGCGAGCCCTGGTGCGCATGCGCACAAGGTCCGAGGAAATTCTAAGACTTGGCGAACAGCTGATTGAGAGGAGGAGGGGCTGAGGAGGGACGCACACACCGCCGCGGGAGAATTGCTGTCACGGGCGAACCAAAGCTGCTAGAGACCCCAAAATTATATCGCAGGTAGCCAAAAACGCTCCCCTATAGCTGATATAAATTTGGGGTCCCGGGGATGAAAGGGCGCGGAGTAGTGACCCCGTGGGTCTCGGGGATGAAAGGGCGCGGAGCAGTGCCCCCGAGAACCGGGGACCACTGCTCCGCACCCTTTCATCCCAGAGACCCCAAAATTTTAACAGCTGTAGGGGAGCATCTTGGCTACCTGCGATACAATTCAGTGGGTATCTGGGCAGTTTTAAAATCAGCTGTTGCTTTCCCGCCCGTTTGGTCTGGTTTCTGGGGAGATTTGCCCGTGGACCCCGCTTCCCGCTCAAATCTCCCATCTATAGGTGCCTAACTAGTCCCAACCAGTTCCCCACAGGGCTATTTAAGAGCGACCTTGGGGGGCTCCAAGTCATCTTATCCCTCAGGAAGAAGCTGTGGCTTTCCCCTCCCTCCCTATTTTTGGTTGTCGCGCCAGTTATTATTTATTGGTAAAAACTGTCGCCTTTGCATAGTGCTTAGGTGGACATGAGTTGCATGTTTGAAAAGGTACATGGTTGGATAATGTTATTTAAAGTTATTGTTTATATTGTCAACCTGAGCCGTAGTGGCTAGGTTGTTTAAGTGTGTGTATCAAGTTGAAATAAAGTTTTAGTTTATTTATTTATACCAATAATAAAACAGCCGAGGCCTAATCTTTTTTCCAAACCATTATCGTGTTGTGTGTTTATTTATTTAAATTTAAGAAAATGCTGTTTATAGGTTAAGCCCCCGTTCACACTAAGGCGACCTGTGAGGCGACCTGGTCGCCTCACAGGTCGCCGTAGGTCGCCTCCCCTAGGGAAGCTGCGGACCCGTTCTAATAGGAGCGACGCAAGTCGCTCCGACTTAGAAAAAGGGTCCGGAGCTTCTTTGGGGCGACCTAGAGGCGACCGCCATAGACTTCAATGTTATGAAGTCCGTGGCGGCCGCTCCGAGGTCGCGGCGCGCTGCTAGCGTCGCTCCTATGTGAACGGGGGCTTAATGTTTAAGTTATAAAAAAAAAAAAAAGAAGAAAAAACATCCTGCCTGTTATTCCCATATCTATGTGAGGCAGGCTGCAGCCTTCTCTGGAAGAAAAACTCTGAGCCTTCAGTGTAGCCCACTTCAATAGGTAAAGCTGTAGTCTGGACATCTTCTCCATGCCTTTCTGATTACATTCTGCTGACTCTGTTCTTATCTCTTGGTTGTTGGAGGCTCCTTTGGACTCCATAACGAATTTGTGAAAATTCATGATGCCCAAAAGCTAAAGTAAAGGCAAAGTAAAGGATTAATACCACCATAAGGAGAAGCAAGGAGAGTGGAGTCAAACAGCAGAGTTTGAGGATGAATTTAAAGAGGCATACCATTACCCATTCAGAAGCAGCAATAGTCCCCTAAAAAAGGCTGATTTCCCCTATAAGGGGGCCACGATCTGGTGAGTGCATTCCCAGAAGGGGCCACATTTAACCACTTAAGCCCCGGAAGATTTTACCCCCTTCCTGACCAGGGTTTTTTTTGCGATTTTTTTACTGCGTGAATTTAACAGACAATTGCGCGGTCGTGCGACGCTGTACCTAAACTAATTTCACGTCCTTTTTTTCCCACAAACAGAGCTTTCTTTTGGTGGTATTTGATCACCTGTGCAATTTTTTGATCATGCGCTATAAAAAAAAAAAGAGCGTAAATTTTGCAAAAATAACAATATTTTTCAAAATTTTTTATATAAAATTCCCCAAAAAAAATGTAAAAATCAAAATTTTTTAACATTTTCAGCCAATTTGTTTTATGCTACATATGTTTGGTAAAAAAAATTGCAAAAAACGTATTTTGATTTGTTTGCGCAAAAGTTATCGCGTTTACTAACAAAGGGAAAGATTTTTGTCATTTTTGGTGTTTTTTCTTTTAACGTGTAATGGCGGCGATCTGCGATTTTTTTTTGCGGGACTGCGACATTGCGGTGGACAGATCGGACCCTTGACTGACATTTTTGACACTTTTGGGGTTACCAGTGACATTACTGCAGTAATCAGTGCTATACATATGCACTGTTACTGTAAAAATGACACTGGCAGGGAAGGGGTTAACTGTATTGGAGAGGGAGGGGTTAAGTGTGTCCTAGGGGCGTGCTTCTAACTGTGATGGGACATGGCTACCACTGTAAAAACAGAGATCAACGGTTCTACATAGTAGAACCGTCTGATCTCCATTTTTACACAGGGGAGAATGACAGGCGGCTTGTTTAAATAAGCCGCCCGCCTTTCTCCCTCTCTACCGACGATCGTAGTGTGACCGGCGGACATCAGGTCCACCGGTCACACGCCCGGACTCCTCAGTGAACGGGGCGGGCGCCCGCTCGCCCGCTATCGGCTCACAAGCCGGGCACAGGCTAGTGACGTATATATACGTCACTCTGCCTGGCCGGGGCTGACCGCCACAGTATATCTACTTGCGGCGGTCGACAAGCGGTTAAGACCACTTGGATCCTGTCACAAGCCCTAGTGAATTATACCACAACTGCATGGCAGCACCTAATAAACTGCATGGCACTTTGAACATCCTATAGCCACACAGTGTCATATATGAACAGATTTAATTTCCAGCACGGACAATTTTCACCACTCCCCTGAGTGGGGGTTTTTCACTTCTATTCACAACATTTTTATTATTATTATTTTCAATTTCATTTATATTTATAACATTTTCATGAGCTTTGGTATTTGTATTCAGCACAGTGCACCAATGTACTGCACATGATTTTTATGATTTGCATAGAAGCACAGCAGTCACTTTCACATTGTATTTTTGCACAATTACCTATTATTGCAACATTGTCCTGGTTGCACATTGTGCTTTTTGCACATTGCATCCTTTGTACATTGTATTTTTAATATATACTATGTATATTAACCTATACAGTTAAGGCAGCACCATTACTCACTTGCCTAAACAGCACAAACCTACAGGCTGCAGCCTTGTTACACACATCCTAGCGTGGAACTAATTATCTTATTTCACTTGTAAATGATGTTGTGTCTGGTGCCTTGAAAGCAGAGGGCCTGTGTTCAGGGCAGTGTGTAAGTCCGGGTACGCATGTAAACAATGGGATTTACCCATATGGCCAGTTGGTTATTGATTGATACAGGCAGTATGTGCCCCATTAAAGGAAAATGCCATCATTCCAATTGATCAAAAAAGAATGTAAAAATATGTGGCCAGCATAACTCTGGTTTGTTATGTTATGTTATAAACAAATGATGTCATAGCATTTAACATATTGCATTTTTATTATTGTTTAAGATTAACAACATAGGTATTTTTTATTAAATGTATATCGTTAATATTTACAGGCTTTGCAAAAGCATCTAGAGAAAATTTATGATCTTCTGCAGCAAAATCAGGAAGTGGGTGATGTGGTGAGAATTGTTCCGCTTGCATATGGAAGAAATTTAATGATGCATTTTATTAATATTTTCATTATGAAACAAATTTATTCATATAGAAATACCATATTCCATAGTGCTTTATAGTATAGTATAAATACATTGTTATTATGAGAACTGACCCTTAGAGCTTCCAATATAATTTGTTCAATTTTAAGATGAAAGAGTCTTATATACAAAAGATAAATCAAGCAGTTTGACTCAGTAGTTGTGAGATGTCCTCTAACTGAGAAGAGTGGTTGTTTGGTGTACAGTGTGCCTCTTGTGTGCACAGCTGGAACAACAGGTCTATGATGATATGTCTTGAGAATGTTGTACTTTTGGAAGATGGCATCAGAAATCTGGAGTAACACTGAAGGGAATTTATAACCTTCAGAGGAATCTTTGCTCCCTGAGCAGACGTTTATTGTGGTAGATGTAGGGACAACTTATCATGATGAGGTAGGCAGGGCCGGTGCTTCCACTAGGCAAACTAGGCAGCCGCCTAGGGCGCATTGAAACCTAGGGGCGCAGCCATGAGTTGGCACTCTCTGTCCATCATGAATGATCCTTGTGAGCTGAGGGGAGGGGGCGGCAGTGGGGGAGGAAGAATGGACAGAGGAAGATGTTGGGGGGGGGCAAGAGTCAGGAAGGGAGCCCACAGGAGTGCTACCTGCATGATGATCCTCTTTGGCTGGAGCTGAATGGTGTAAACCCTGGGCAGGAAGTGACTCTCTGCACTAAGCTGGTGGGCAGTCGTTCATTTCCCTGGGTAGGTATTAAGCAGGGAGCGGGGGAGAGCTGAACCTGACCCCAAGCTTGGCACTGGAGGGTGGCACCTTTACATGGAGCACAAACGACATGGCACCGGAATGGTCTGAGGAGGTTTGGGATTAGGGACGTGCGGAGTTTTCGGACTGCTGCTTCTCCCTTCACCAGGAGCCGATTGGAGCTGTGGTGAGCACTGTGGTCCAGAAGAGGAGCATGTGACATGGAGGATCATTGGGGTCCCTTGGTGTGGCATAGAGGGACATTAGTGTCCCCAGGTGTGACATGGAGTATTATGGGGGTCACTGGGTATGACAGCATAACATAGAGGAGCCATCAGATCAGGGTCACTGGGTATGACATAGAGGAGTTTTTAACCCCTTCCCTTTTTATTTTTTTGGGGGCGGGGCACAAGTAGCTGGTCTTGCCTAGGGCGTAAAATAGTCTAGCACCGGCCCTGGAGGTAGGGGACTGAGCTACTGTAGATGGAGTGATAGATGGACTAAATGCATGGTTAGAGCAAAGTGACAATGATTTTGGTTTCTGGAGAATGGGGCTGACTTTTTATTAGGAACAAGATAAATGAGGGGACAAAAAGTTAATTTATTTCAGTAATTAAATTCAAGAAGGGAAACATATTTTATGAAATAAATCTGGGGTGGTTTTGGATCTCCCCTATTTATTATAAATATGTGTTATCTTGTCTTTTCCTATATTTAGCCAGTCTATCACAACTCTGATAAGGTTATAATAACAATGCTAGCTATAAAATAAACACACTGCTTAAATAAGCAAGGATCTAATTTATTATAAAGAAAGTAGCAATGCTAACATAAAACACTAAAAGAATATTACAGAGCATATAGCAGGGGTGATACAATACTGTTAGTCCTTCCTTTCAGATTCTGTATGTGGCTGGGCTCCAGAACAAAGAGTAAAGAAAGATCACTCTAGCTGGCCACAACTTTTAAAGCTCACTCAGTCACCACCCACACAAACACCCACTACCCGCCTGTCAAATGAAAATCCATAAGAGGCCGTCCTTCCTAATCAACAAGAAGTATCTCATCTGTCCAAAAAGCATGTTATAGTCTCCACTAGGGGGCACCATTCATCCATGAATCACTGTTTTTGACCTGGGTCATCTTTCGGTAACAGCTGGCCTTTGATGATGGTGTAACCTCCCCAGTAGGTCTTATCTGATGCTCCTCTACTATACCTCACAGCAGGAGGCCTATGCGAGAACATCCTGTTAGGATATGAATTCCCATTTATGAAACTTGCTCTGCTGGCATTCCAGGCCAGGTGTAAGTCCATGCACTCAATACTTGTTCGGGGCTTCTCTTGCATGAATTACTGCATCAAAGCGACGTGGCATGGAGGCGATCAGCCTGTGGTACTGCTTAGGTGTTATGGAAGCCCAGGTTGCTTTCAGCTCATCTGCATTGTTGGGTCTGGTGTCTCTCATCTTCCTCTTGACAATATCCCACAGATTCTCTATGGGGTTTAGGTCATGCGATTTTCCTGGCCAATCAAGCACAGTGATACCATTATCATTAAACCAGGTATTGGTACTTTTGGCAGTGTGGGCAGGTGGCAAGTCCTGCTGGAAAATTAAATCAGCATAAAGCTGATCAGCAGAGGGAAGCATGAAGTGCTCTAGAATTTCCTGGTTGAGGGCTGCACTGACTTTGGACTTGATAAAACACAGTGGACCAACACCAGCAGATAACATGGCTGAAGATGAGAGACACCAGCCCCACCAATGCAGATAAGCTTAAAACCGCTATCAAAGAAACCTGGGCTTCCATAACACCTCAGCAGTGCCACACGCCGCATTGATGCAGTAATTCATGCAAAAGGACCTCCGACCAAGTATTGAATGCATACTATACTGTACATGGACTTACTTTTCAGTAAGCCAACATTTCTGTATTAAAGATCCTTTTTTTATTGGTCTTATGTAATATTCTAATTTTCTGAGATACAGAATGTTGGGTTTTCACTAGCTGTAAGCCATAATCATCAAAATTAAACGAAAATGCTTGAAATATATATCACTCTGTGTGTTACGTATCCACAGTGGATATAAAAAGTCTACACAGCCCTGGTAAAATGCCAGGTCAGGTGATGTAAAAAAATGGGACAAAGATTAATGGATTTTTTAATACAGACTTACCTGTAAAATCAATTTCTTGAAGTACATCACGGCACACAGAGCCATCAATCATAACATATGAGTTTTATATAGCCACCTTTAGGTGAAGGACACTGGCAACTAATCAGAAAGGATGCCCCCCTATATAACCCCTCCCACGCAGGAAGTACCTCAGTTTTGTAGCAAGCAATAAAGACCCCATTGAAGAGGGGAGGGACCTCTGTGTCACATGATGTAGTTCAAGAAATGGTTTTGCAGGCAAGTCTGTATTAAAAAAATCTATTTTTCTTTTCTTACATCACGGGACACAGCGTCATAAATCATAACATATGGGATGTCCCAAAGCAATGCATCTGAGGGGAGTGGGACACCATAAAATTCTGCCATCTGACCACAAAAAATATTATACCGCTGCTTGCAAAATACTGCGGCCAAATGCAGATTCCTCCTGGACCCCAACATTCACTCAATAGAAGAGAGTGAACGTATTCACCGACGACCAGGTTGTGGCCTTGCAAATCTGAGCCATAGAGTCTGGCGATGTGCCCAAGAGGCACCTACTCCTCTGGTATAATGTGCCTTTACAGGAAATACTAAAAAATATGCCTGGGTAATAACCTGGCGAATCCAATAAGAAATCGTAGACTTAGAGGCTACCAACTACTTCCTGGATCCTTCTGGCAGCACAAGCAAGCTCTCGGTCTTACAAATCCGAGCCGATTCCTCTAAGTAAAACTTAAGTGCATACATTACATCAAGAGAATGCAATAACTTTTCCTCCTTTGAGTGAGGATCTGGAAAAAAGGAAGGTAGTATAATGTCCTGATTCAATAGAAAGGCAAACACCACCTTGGGCAAAAAACCTGGGTGTGGACATAGAATCACCCTATCTTAATGAAAAATCAAGAATGGCTCTTTGCAAGAAAGAGCTGCTAGTTCCGACACCCTTCTAGCTGAAGTTACCGCAATCAAAAAGACCAGTTTTCTGATCAAAAGAACCAGGGGAACCTGCCCTAGAGGTTCAAAAGGCTGTTTTTGTAAAACTGCCAACATCAATTTTAAGTCCCAAGGACACAATGGTGGCTTCACAGGCGGAAGCAAACGTAACATTCCCTGGACAAAGGTCTGAACCAACGAATGGGAAGCGATCGGTTCCTGGAAAAAAAATGATAAGGCTGAAATCTGCCCTTTGATAGTGCTCGAGGATAATTTCCTATCTACCCCTGCTTGAGGGAAAGTTAGAAATTCTCCCGACTATGTATTTGCGGGGATGCCATTTCCTGGCTTCACACCAGGCATTGTAGGATTTCCAAACCCTTTAATAAATGTTTCTAGAGAGTGGTTTCCTAGGGTTTATCAGCGTATGAACTGCAGGGCCAGATACAACCCGCTCCTTCAAGATTAAGGCTTCAATAGCCAAGCCGTCAAATTTAGAAACCGTACAGCAGGGTGGAATATCGGACCTTGAGAAAGTAGGCCCGGACGCAGTGGAAGAGCCCAAGGCCTCATCACTGCCAACCTCTGGATTTGTGCAAAGCAAACCCTCCTCGGCCGAAGCTACCAGAATTACTGGTTTCCCTTCTAGCTGGATCCTGCACAAAAGATGCAGTATCAGCTGCACCGGAGGAAAGGCATTAATCAGGGAATACTCCTTCCAAGGAGTCACCAAAGCATCCACTCCAACTGCGAGTGGATCCCTGGTCCTGGACACAAACCTCTTTAACTTGTCCTGACAGGTTGACCCCGAAGCCTGGACGTTCAGAATTTCGAAACCTGACTGACTGCTCGGATTTCCAAAACATTGATGGGGAGACTTTTCTCTACCCAGGACCATTTCTCCTGGACAGTGGCCTCCTCCTGAACTGCTCCCCAGCCGGAGAGACTGGCATCTGTAGTCACCACTTTCCAGGTCACTGGGAGAAAGGACTTCCCCTTCTCCAGATTTCTGGTTAACAATGACCAATTTAAACTCTGATGTACTCTTGGTACCAGAGACATGGAGCGGTCCAGAGACTGAACCTTTCCGGTCCAGGTAGACAGAATGTTGTTCTGTAAGGGTCTGACATGTAATTGAGCTTAGGGAATTGCCTCGAATGCAGACACTATTTTCCCCAATAACTTCAAAAAAAGACGGATAGAAGATATCTCCGCCTTACTACGGACCGAACCAGATCCTTCAGGTCTGTGACCTCTCTTGTTGGCAAGAATATCTTTGCCTGTACTGTGTCCACAAAAAGACCCAGATATTCCAGACGCTGGACCGGCTGTAATGCTGACTTTACCAAGTTCAGTATCCAACCCAGACGTTCTAGGAACTGCACTGTCTGGAGGACATTTCAAGTTAGAGCCAAAGCTGATCGATCTATTAGTAATAGATCATCCAGATATCCTATTATAGATACACCTGGGGACCTTAGAACAGCCAATACTGGAGCTAGGATCTTTGTGAAAACTCTTGGAGGTATGGCTAACCTGAAGGGCAGGGCCACAAACTAAAAATGACGGTTCTCTATTGTAAAGCGCAGGAACCTTTGAGCCTGGAATATAGGCACGTGAATATATGCATCCATGATGTCTATGGATGCTAGAAAATTTTCTCCCTGCAGGGAGGCTATGACTGCACAAATTGACTCGATACGGAAAGTACGAACGTTCAGAAACTGGTTTAAAGCTTTGAGATCCAGGATAGGTCTCACATTCACGTTTGGTTTGGGGATTATGAACAGGTTTGAGTAAAAACCCTTGAACTTTTCATTCTCTGGAACCTCTATTATCGCTTTTTGAGCCTTCAGCTGGTCTAATGCCAGAAAGAGAGAGTTTCTTTTTAGGGGATCTGTCGGTGTACCTGACCTTGTAAACCGGGGATACGGGAACACCCTAAATTCCAGTTTTTATCCCTTTGAAATGGTGGAGATAACCCAGTTGTCTTGGATCAAATCCATCCAACTGCCGCAGCTTTCCCCCCACCCATGTGAGTGGGGGCGCCACTTCACTGAATAGGCTTAGCGGAAGGCTTGGCTGATTTCTGGGCCCAGGGCTTTTTCTAACCCTGCCCTGAAGGCTTGGTTCCGGATCCAGAAGGTTGAGGCCGTCGCCAATGTCTGGAACTAGAAGCACTGGTAGTATAAGTGCTTGGGATTTTAAAAGGACGCATGCTCTTCCTTTTCACAGGTAGCAATGTACTCTTCCCCCCGAGATCTTTTGGATATACTTATCCAGATCCTCAACAAAAAGGCATTCTCCCTGAAAAGGGAAGCCAGCCAGTAATTTTTTACATGGTAATTCCGCAGACCAATTTTTTAACAAAAGGATTCTGCGCATATGCACTGTTATCAGAGCAAACCGTGACATTTGTCTCATGGAGTCCGTAAGAGCATCCACTGCAAAACATAAAGTGGGATGTAGATCTGACAGATCTTCCACAGACTCTCCTTGAGAAGGAACTTGGACACTCGCTTCATACGGTCTTTTAAAGACTGACAAACTTCTATAGCCGCTACTGCTAGTTGTATCACAGAACCTGCAGCCGCAAAGGAGGCTTTCAATAAAGATTCCCACCTCTTATCCGCTGGATCTTTAAAAACCTGGGCATTATCCACAGGACCGGTTAAATTCTTGTTAACCGCAGAAATGGCAGCATCTACAGTGGGTATATTCCATTTCTTGGTAAATTTTTCCTCCAAAGGATACAATAGTGTTAACCTTTTAGGAGGAACAAAAATCTTACCAGGATTGTCCCAATCTTTATACATTTTTTTGCTCCACGAGTGGATGTATGGGAAACATCCGAAGACTATGAGGAGGGCGCAATGAGCCTAGAGAGGAAAAAGAGACTTCAGCCATCACTAAGTGAGGCAATTTGTATCCAGCCCGGACCATTTCAGTAAGAGACTGACCCAACAACTTCTGGGTTTGAGAGGCTGACAGAGACTCCTCTGACCCTGACTCCCTGGAAGTGGAGACCTCAGCTTGACCTACTATAGGGTCATCACCAGCTACTTCTTCCACATCCTCTGCCGAATCCTGAACTAAAATCAGGGGTGGCTCAGGTGAGGGGGATCTATCATGTTTCTTCCCTCTTAGTGATGCTGCAATCATGTCAGCAATCTTACCCTCAAGGCTGACTAATGCTGATGCCAAATTGTCCTTAGTGACGTAGGTTGCGGCAGAAGCACCTGGGATAGCTACTATGCCTGACAACCATAATAGCTCAGATTGGCTAGGGGCCCCTGGCTGTTCAGGGGGAGTAGACACAGAGGAAACCTGGCTAGGACCTTCAAGGCCTGACGGTGGCATCACAGTGCCCCTTCCAACTGTGCCATCCCCTCAACCCCTTTAGGGCAGACATTGCTTGATAGCAAGACAAACTTGAGTTACTAATTTCAGTGTACCCAAGGCTTGTGCAAGCTTATACAGCTTATCGCACACAGCACTGATTATCCCAAGATACAAGACCTGTCTGTGCCAGTAAACATACACCCACAGTGACTCACGCAACCCAGCTGCTGCTGCTCTGTGTCCCCTTCAGCCTCAGCAGAGGCTAGCGCGTTGGAAACAGTTCCTTCTAAATCGCGGCCATTTATGCTGTACTGTGCATGAGGTGTATGCCTGTACTTAAAGGCGAAGATTTTCACCTGTGCACAAATTGGCCTTTGCCATAGACACGCTATCAAGGGAGGAGACGAACATGCGGGCGATTATGTGCCAAAACGAAAAACAGCGACCACATGGGGTGAGAGCAGCTTAGGCTGAATTCTGTTTGTCACAGCTAATACCTTTCAGATGATCAGCCCAAGGCAAGAAAACAGTGTAATAACTATAGGCAAAGAAATAATGTTTAAACAAACTTTGCATCAACCCACAACTGTACAAGCTCATATAATCACAATCGATATACTGTAAATGGCACATTTAATCCCTAAGGAAAAAACAGAGCTTTCAACAAGATGTATTTTGCATAGCTTAACATCCACAGTCTCATGCACACATTGGTTTGTCACAGCAGATACCTCTCAAGTAATCAGCACAGGGTGAAAATAGTGTGTCAGAAAAACAAGCACAGAAACAATGCTTAACAAGATGTATTTTGCCTAGGCTTAACATCCATAGTCTCATGCGGAGACTCACATGGCACTCGGTCTCTGGTATCTTTTTAAAGGGAACAGGGTATAAAATATTTACAATTTGCAATAATGCCAGCAAATTTTACCTTCAAGGTTTGCTGTATGTGTAAATATTTTAAATTGGACTCACCAGTCCAGCCGCAGGATTCTGTTTTGAAACAGGAATCCAATCTGCACCCATCATGGCGAGCTTTGTCTTGGCGACCTTCAAGGACTGGATCCCCTTGTTTTAGAGGGGCCACGGCCTTGGACCTGTAGAGCACTCTGCATGGAGTGCCTTTGGGGTTTGGTATTCCAAGGGTCCAGATCCCAGGGTCCAGCGCCTAAAAAAGGACAGCATTACAGCAAAACCTTATATCTGCTTCCCGAGGCTCAGGTACCATCTCTTTAGTCCATTGACTGTTTAAGATGGATCTGATAGCTAACCCCTTAGATTCAGAGATCTTTCTGTAGCATATCTTCTTTCTTCTTGAAGAGAAATTTAGAGAGTTTCTCTACTGTGACCATCACCTTTAGACACTGGTGAGAAAACTGAGGTACTTCCTGTGTGGGAGGGGTTATATAGGGGGGGCATCCTTTCTGATTGGTTGCCAGTGTCCTTCACCTAAAGGTGGTTATATAACCCATATGTTATGATTTATGGCTCTGTGTTCCATGATGTATGAAAAGAAAAATTATTTCAGAACTTTTTCCACCTTTAATGTGACCTATAAACTGTACAACTCAGATAAACAACAAACTGAAATCTTTTAGGTGGAGGGAAGTAAAAACAAAAAATGAAAATAATATTGTTGCATAAGTGCACACCTTTAAACTAATACTTTGTTGAAGCACCTTTTGATTTTATTACAGCACTCATTCTTTTTGGGTATGCGTCTATCAGCATACCACATCTTGACTTGCCAATATTTGCCCACCCTTCTTTGCAATAACACTCCAAATCTGTCAAAGTCTTACCTTGCCTTCCTGTTGGCAGCCATCTTGGACATGTGCAGACTGCTGTCTCTTATAAACTGTTTGCATCATCACTAGCCTGCTGCCTGGGTATCGCTCAGTGATGATGTTGCACACCTGACTATTTATATTACCTGATGACTTGCAGTCCTTGCCCTTGTGTTTGTGCTCCAATGTGCATCACTGCTAGCAGTCTGTCTTCTGTTTTCTGTGTTCCTCCGTGCATGACCTGGCTTGGCTGAGGACTTTCCTGGCTCTCGATTCTGCATCAGCTTACGCCTCTGCATGGACAGAGAACCCCACATCGGCTGACTACCTGCGCCTGGACTCAACCCCGGCTTGGATGACTACCCACTTCTGGACTCGATCCCTGCTTGGATGACTATCTGCTTCTGGATTTGACCCCGGCTGTTCCTGATTTCGCTCTTCTCTCTTGCTGTGCATTTATTGTTGTTGCTATAATAAACTGCTTTATTTTACTTGCATCTTTGTTTGGTTTGGTTTCCTGGCACCCTGACAGTACACAAGGGCCATGAATCCTGATGATGCAGGTGCTCCTACGCTCCCCTCCTACTGGATACCAGGCTCGATCAACAAGATCACCTTTTGGGTCACTTCGCTCAGGAGTTGCAGACGTTGCTTGAACACACTGCACACCTTGCTCCTGGTGCTGCTAGACTGGTGGTTCCTCCTGCTGATGCTCCTGCTGCCGCCCTTGCTCCTGCAGCTGGAGTTGCTGAACCAGAGGGATCACTGGTTCAGCCCCCCTCCCGCAGCACTATGGGGGTGAACTGAGTCAGTGTCGTGGCTTCCTAAACCAAGTGGGCATTTTATTTTGAAATTATTCCTCAGGCGTTTCCCTCTCGCAGGTCCAAGGTGGGCTTCCTAATCTTGTTGCTCTTGGACAAGGCCTTGGCCTGGGCGAATCCCTTATGGGGGAACGATAATCCTGTCATACTGGATTACCTGAGTTTTGTTGCCTCCTTTCGTAGGGTTACAAAAAAGAGGGGTTCCCCTATTGGTGGGACTTTACAGGCACTCCAATGAATGTACAATTAAATAATACAAAAGTAATTTTATTGAAGGAAAATAGTAAAATTAAAAACAGAGCAAGCAGTAATAGCAATACAAAAATGCAGGTGACATGAGTATTGTAATAGCAGGAAACCAACGTGTTTCGAAGTGTGATACTTCTTCTTCAGGGGTACTCTTTAGCTTACAGTATTTCTCTATAACAATACATTAAGTAATTAGTGCATTAAATTATCATATATTACAAAGAAACATATATATATATATATAGAAAAAGAAAAAAAATATTCATGTATTGTTGCACTTACATCAACTGCGTTGTATAGCGTTTAAATTGCTTGCAAACATATAAAAGCAAACCGAACCGTAGAAGCCCATGTGGTGGGTCAGGATGACAAGATTACGTCCGTAGATGGAAAGGAGGGAATTTGTTTGTGATATCCCAGTAGTTCAGCCAAAACGTGAAGAAACTCCTGGTAGAGCCTATTGGACAGCTGAAGTCCAGATGGAGGAGCCCTAATATGTAAGTAATGAAACAAAGGAACAAAAATATAAGTAAAAAGTATAGGAAAGAAAAAAGAAGGGGGCAAAAAAGAGGGGGGGGTTTATGTATGCAAGCAATTTAAACGCTATACAACGCAGTTGATGTAAGTGCAACAATACATGAATATGTTTTTTTCTTTTTCTATATACAGTATATTTTTCTTTGTAATATATGATAGTTTAATGAGCTAATTACTTAATGTATTGTTACAGAGAAATACTGTAAGCTAAAGAGTACCCCCTGAAGAAGTATCACACTTCGAAACGCGTTGGATTCCTGCTATTACAGTACTCATGTCACCTGCATTTTTGTATCGCTATTACTGCTTGCTCTGTTTTTAATTTTACTATTTTGCTTCAATAAAATTACTTTTGTATTATTTAATTGTACATTCATTGGAGTGCCTGTAAAGTCCCACCAATAGGGGAACCCCTCTTTTTTGTATCGTAAATACACGGGATGTGGCACCAGTATCAGGGTCGCCATTGAGAGCAACTCTCATAAAATCCTTTCGTAGGGTATTCAATGTGCCTGCTCGCTCTGCCTCTGCTGCTAAGCTGCTCCTGTCCATTCAACAGGGTATATGAACCGTTGCCGAGTATGCCATCAAATTTCATACCCTGGCAGCAGAGGTGGGCTGGAATAATGAGGCTCTGGTGGCTGTCTTCTCTAATAGTCTCTCACGATACATTGAAGGACGAGATTGTGGCCACGGATTTTCGTGACAAGCTTGAGGCTCTCTTTTCTTTCCTGATTTTGATTGATGCCAGGCTTAGGGAGAGACCATTGTTTAAGGAGAGCCTGCGGAGGCGCTGTTGAGGGGAGGGTACTGTCAAGGTCTTACCTCGCCTTCCTGTTGGCAGCCATCTTGGATATGTACAGACTGCTGTCTCTTATAAACTCTGTTTGCATCATCACTTGCCTGCTGCCTGTGTCGCTCAGTGATGATGTTGCACACCTGACTATTTATATTACCTGATGACTTTCAGTCCTTGCCCTTGTGTTTTGTGCTCCAAGGTGCATCACTGCTAGCAGCCTTCTCTTCTCCATGTTCCTCCGTGCATGACCTGGCTTGGCTGACGACTTTCCTGGCTCTCAATCCTGCATCGGCTTACATCCCCACATTGGCAGGCAACCCCACATCGGCTTGGATGACTACCCACTTCTGCACTCAATTCCGGCTTGGATGACTTCTGGACTTGACCCCGGCTGTTCCTGATTTCGCTCCTCTATCTTGCTGTGCGTTTATTGTTGTTGCTCTAATAAACTGCTTTATTTTACCTGCATCTTCATGTGGTCTGGTTTCCTGGCTTACTGACAGCATCTCTTGTGCACAGCCTCTTCAAATCACCCACAGATTTTCAATTGGATTCAGGCCTGGGCTCTACCTGGGCCATTCCAAAACTGTAATCTTCTTCTGGTGAAGCCATTTCTTCATTTGGTTTGGATGTATGCTTTGGGTCATTGTCATTCTGAAAGATGAAGTTCCTCTTCATGCTCAGCTTTCTAGCAGAAGCCTGAAGGTTTTGTGCCAATATTGACTGGTATTTCGAACTGTTCAGAATTCCCCCTAGTTTGACTAAGGCCCCTGTTCCAGCTGAAGAAAAACAGCCCCAAAGCATGATGCTGCCACCACCATGCTTTAATGTGGGTAGGGTGTTCTTTTGGTGATGTGCAGTGTTGTTTTTGTGCCAGACATACCTTTTGAATTATGGCCAAAAAGTTCAACCTTGGTTTTATCAGGCCATAACACATTTTCCCACATGCTTTTGGGAGACTTCAGATGTGTTTTTGCAAAATGTAGCCAGGCTTGAATGTTTTTCTTCGTAAGAAAAAGCTTCCGTCTTGCCACTCTATCCCATATGAAGAGCATGGGAGATTGTTGTCTCATGTACCACACAGCCAGTACTTGCCAGTTATTCCTGCAGCTCCTTTAATGTTGCTGTAGGCCTCTTGACAGCCTCCATGACCAATTTTCTTCTCGTCTTTTCATCAATTTATGAGGGACGTCCAGTTCTTGGTAATGTCACTGTTGTGCCATTTTTTTCTCCACTTGATGATGACTATCTTCACTGTGTCCCATGGTATATCTAGTTCCTTGAAAATTCTTTTGTACCCTTCTCCTGACTGATACCTTTTAACAATGAGGTCCCTGTGATGCTTTAGAAGCTCTCTGTGGACCATGGCTTTTGCTTTGCTTTGCGACTAAGAAAATGTCAGGAAAGACCTTCTAGAACAGCTAAACTTTATTTGGGGTTAATCAGAGGCACTTTAAATGATGGCAGGTGTGTGCTGACTCCTATTTAACATGAGTTTGAATCTGATTGTCAAATTCTGAACACAGCTACATCCCCAGTTATAAGAAGGTGTGCACACTTATGCAATTACATTATTTTAGTTTTTTTTTTTTTTACTCCCCCTCCCAAATCTTTCCGTTTGTTTTTAATTGAATTGTGCAGTTTATAGGTCACATTAAAAGGTGGAAAAAGTTATGAAAGGATTTATCTTGGTCTCATTTGTTTACATCACAGAAATCTGACATTTTAACAGGGGTGTATAGACTTTTTATATCCACACAGTAGGAGTTTCACTTTTTGAATTGAATTACTGAAATAATTTACCTTTTTGATGATATTCTAATTTTATGAGATGCACCTGTAGAAGAGCCTTGGCGAATATGATCTGTATTCTAATGTAGATTTGTACCTGAATGAAAAGGGAATGGGTTTTGCTATGCTGGGTTTATGGTAAGGTTGGGGTAGTATTTAAACTAGAATTGAAGGGGAGGCCAAGTTAGAAAATAATATGGCAGGGACAGGGGGCAGACACTACTAGAGTGTAAAATGGGAGAAAATGAGTGAAGGGTTATGGTAGGTAATGTTAAATATTAAAATATTGTGATGGAATGTGCTTACAAAACTGCTGCTGGGATGTAAGGTGTATATTCCCCTTAGGTATTTTTATGTGGGTACCCAGCTCTGTCTAACCATAAAGTGCTTAATATGTATCTCTATTCATTATCTGTGCAGAAACATAATATTTAAATCACAATAAATATTTAAATCTAAAAAAAACTCCCTTCATGTACAGTTATCTTTAATCGAACAAGATGAGAAATGTGATGAAGAAAGAAACCATCTGCAAAATAAATCACTGTTACTGATAAAACAAATAGAGTTTTTAAAAGAAAAAAAAGAGATTATTCTTCAAGGATTTATAGAAGTGAACAGTGAAAATGAAGAGCTCAAAAAAAATATACATCTTTCAAAAAAGGTTGCATTGGCTTATGCTAAAGAAATAACTAGTCTACATCACTTATTGGGAGAAGACCACCTCTGAAAAAGACGAAAGCACCTGAAGGTAGGGAAAAAACATCTAGGGAAAATCAATTTTCAAACAGCTTGGATCAATGAATGGTAATTTTGATTCAGTTTTGACATATTTTATGTTGAATCTGTTTTATTAGGTTTTAAACAGTACATAGAATAAGCAAGAGAGTGTTAGGCAGGCCATACACGATGCAAATTTCGAACGGAAATCCAAATCGCCAGTGAAATCTAACGGTTTTCGTATCGTTAGTGTGGTATGTGCGACAGGCGACTTTCGTACGACAGCCAAAATTCACATATCTAACATGTTGGGTTTTTCTGAGAAAAATTGGCCAAATTTAGTATCATTAGTGGTTGAGTCGTGCGATTCCGCAGAACAAGACACAACTGCGCATAATTCCCGAAAAGGTCGACCCGGAAGGAAAATACAACAAAAGTAATAACACGAACGAGTGTTCGTCTGCATCATAACGTAATGCAGCAAATACTATAGGTTACAGCAACCTCTGCTGAGAGGCCAATATGTCTGCTTGAAAAGTGGACTAAAGGCCCGTACACACGTACCGATCGTCGGCATACAAACGTCGGTGGACGAAGGATCTGCCGATTGTACGCGTGTTAGTATGGTGCCTCCGACAGATGTCTGCGCACAATCCGCGGACAAGAGTCTTTCTTGCAAACATGAAAATTTTTGTATGCCGACACCAGAACGGACGATTGTTCGCCTGTCAGTACAGAATTCGGCCGACAGACCGCAGATTTGCAAGACTGGGCATGCTCAGAAAATTAAAAACACAGGGAAAGTTAACCATTACATGACATCACTTCTGCAGTCAGCTGAAGTCTGCAGACAAAATTCTTGTGCTGTCCTTGTGCTGTCTTTGCACTTTTCAACAGACACCGACATCCCGGGGAGAAAAGAGGAACATTTGTATGCCGACCATCGGTACGTGTGTACGGGGCTTAAACCCAAAAGTATGTGTTTTGCTAATTGACTTTTCACACCTTTTCACACCTGAGGGTCTTGTCTGCAGGAAAAATGGAATAAACACAAAAGTATGAGTATTGCTAATTGACTTTTCACACCTTTTCACACCTGAGGGTCTTGTCTGCAGGAAAAATGGAATAAACACAAAAGTATGAGTATTGCTAATTGACTTTTCACACCTTTTAAGCAATAAATAAAGCATCCATTATGGACCCACTGCATTGTTGTACAGCTGCAGAAGAAGTGGTACAGCAAGTTTGCTTCATGCAGGAGGTATTTGTTCTAATATTGTTGGTCATGAATAATATACGTATGCTGCTCCAAATTATCATTTTAACCGTACATGATTTTTAGTTGAATGTCCTTTTCTATACTGCCTGAAAGATCAAGAGCTGTGTATACAGTTGATATCACATAATGCATTAAATAAAAACACTTCTTTAACCACTTAAGCCCCGGAGGATTTGGCTGCTAAAAGACCAGGGGGTTTTTTGCGATTTTTTTTTTTTTTACTGCGTGACTTTAATGGACAATTGCGTGGTCGTGCGACGCTGTACCTAAACGAATTTGACGTCCTTTTTTTCCCACAAACAGAGCTTTCTTTTGGTGGTATTTGATCACCTGTGCGATTTTTTGATCATGCGCTATAAACAAAAAAAGAGCGTCAATTTTGCAAAAATAACAATATTTTTCACATTTTTTTATATGAAATTCCCCAAAAAAAAAAATCGCAAAAAGCGTATTTTGATTGGTTTGCGCACAAGTTATTGCGTTTACTAACAAAGGGAAAGATTTTTGTCATTTTTGGTGTTTTTTTTTCAACGCGTAATGGGGGCGATCTGCAATTTTTTTTTTGGTACTGCGACATTGCGGCGGACAGATCGGACCCTTGACTGACATTTTTGACACTTTTGGGGTTACCAGTGACATTACTGCAGTAATCAGTGCTATACATATGCACTGTTACTGCAAAAATGACACTGGCAGGGAAGGGGTTAACTGTATTGGAGAGGGAGGGGTTAAGTGTGTCCTAGGGGCGTGATTCTAACTGTATAGGGACATGGCTATTGGTGTAAAAATAAAGATCAACGGTCCTACATAGTAGAACCGTCTGATCTTCATTTTTACACCAGGGAGAATGACGGGCGGCTTGTTTACATAAGCCGCTCCGCCTTTCTCCCTTCACCGGAGCGATCGTAGTGTGTGTCATATAAGGCTCCGCCTCTTTCTTTCAATGCATCGGGTCCGCCGGTCACACGCACTGACTTGTTAGTGAACGAGCCGCGGCGGGCGCGCGCCCGCCCGCAATGGGCTCTCAAGTCAGTGACAGGCGAGTGACGTACCCATACGTCACTCTGCCTGGCCGGGGCTGACCGCCGCAGTATATAGTCGTGCGGCGGTCGGCAACCGGTTAAACAAGCATCAATTTATTTATGAACAACAATAAATGATAATTATTTAAATGCAAAAATCAGAATGCAAAAATATAACCTCTGTATTTAAATGTTTTGGATGTACTTGTACATTATTAGTGCAATTATGTGTTCAAAGACCTAATTATCATAAAGATTCAGTATACACTCACAGTGCAAGTCTGGAACTGCTGTGCAAACGTGCAAAATTGCACCATAGGAATAGTGTGTACAGATACAGATATATCCAAAAACTTCAGGTGTTGTCTGTAGATGCATACGTCCAGTACTGAAAAATGTCCATATTTACAATCTGAACAGCTTGTACAGATGGACATTTATATTGCAATCACATATGGACATACGGACAAAAATTAGATGGTACAGAATGACAAGAACACAGTCACATAGTCAAACTGTTTTGGTAATAAAGTGCAAGTCAGAGCAAGGACCCTTTCACACTAAGGATCCAATCAGATTCGCCTGTCAGGCAGACCTAATTGGAATGTTCCATGCATCCCCATAAGGCAGCGGATATCAGTGGAGACATGTCCACTGACATCCGCTGCTATCTGATCCTATCTTGTCCGTCAAATTCTGATGGATGGAAATCCTATTGATAACAACAAGTTTGACCTTTTAAAGTTCCATAATAAAAAATGTTATAACAATGATAAATACATTTGCAAAACAATTTAAACCTTTGCTAATTGGTCTATTATATCAGAAATCCTTCCCTGAACTGATTTCAGGGTAGTGCATACTTTGTCAATATCAGCATTTATAATCATTAAATGAGCAATCATGCAGTTTGCAGATGCACTTGTAAACGGTGAACTGCCAGCAGCAGACAATGGAAACCAGGGCCGGACTGGCCTACCGGGATATTTCCCGGTGGGCCGCTTTAAGATAGGGCCGCAGCGCCGCTTTAAGCACTGCTCTCCAGAGTGACGGTCCGTCTCTACTACGTACTGTACTGGGAGGGGGCTTACTGAGGGATCTGTGCTGGAAGGGGGCTTACTGAGGGGTCTGTACTGGGAGGGGGGCTTACTGAGGGGTCTGTACTGGGAGGGGGGCTTACTGAGGGGTCTGTACTGGGAGGGGGGCTTACTGAGGGGTCTGTACTGGGAGGGGGGTTTACTGAGGGGTCTTTAATGGGAGGGGCGCTTACTGAGGGGTCTGTACTGGGAGGGGGGTTTACTGAGGGGTCTGTACTGAGGCGGGGGCTTACTGAGGGGTCTGTACTGGGAGGGGGGCTTACTGAAGGGTCTGTACTAGGTGGGGGGGCTTATTGAGGGGTCTGTACTTGGAGGGGAGCTTACTGAGGGGTCTGTACTTGGAGGGTGGATTACTGAGGGGGTCTGTACTGGGAGGGGGGCTTACTAAGTGGTCTGTACTAGGTGGGGGGGCTTACTGAGGGGTCTGTACTAGGTGGGGGAGCTTACTGAGGGGTCTGTACTAGGTCGAGGGCCCTAATACAATTTTGATCCCCCTCCCTTTAATAAAATGCTGATCCCCCTCCCCTAATACACTGCTGCCCCCCCCCGGCCTCCTCCCCCTAATGCAATGCTGATCCCCCCAAATTTTTTTGGGGGGGGGGGGGTGGGCAGCAGTGTATTAGTTGGAGGGGGATCAGCATTTTATTAAAGGGAGGGGGATCAGAATTAGGGGGAGGCAGTGGCGTAGCGTGGGTTGTGAGCACCCGGGGCAAGGCAAGTAATTTGCGCCCCCTAACCTGTGGATTTTAGCACTCGAGTCTCTTCCACTAGATTAGTTGCCCTGCTAAGTGTCCAGCGTGCCCCCTTTCAATGCGGAATGACCAGCGTGCCCCCTTTCAATGCGGAATGACCAGCGTGCCCCCTTTCATTGCTGAATGACCAGCGTGCCCCCTTTCAATGCAGAGTGACCAGCGTGCCCCCTTTCAATGCGGAATGACCAGCGTGCCCCCTTTCAATGCGGAATGACCAGCGTGCCCCCTTTCAATACGGAATGACCAGCGTGCCCCCTTTCAATGCGGAATGACCAGCATGCCCCCTTTCAATGCGGAATGACCAGCATGCCCCCTTTCAATGCGGAATGACAAGCGTGCCCCCTTTCAATGCGGAATGACCAGCGTGCCCCCTTTCAATGCGGAATGACCAGCGTGCCCCCTTTCAATGCGGAATGACCAGCGTGCCCCCTTTCAATGCGGAATGACCAGCGTGCCCCCTTTCAATGCAGAATGACCAGCGTGCCCCCTTTCAATGCAGAATGACCAGCGTGCTCCCTTCAATGCAGAGAGACCAGCGTGCTCCCTTCAATGCAGAGAGACCAGTGTGCCCCCTTTCATTGCAGAATGACCAGTGTGCCCCCTTTCAATGCAGAGAGACCAGCATGCCCCCTTTCAATGCAGAGAGACTTACCTGCAGCGGCGGCTTCTCCTCAGTTCCCCGCGTCTCCTCGAGTCCTCCCGCCTCCTGCTCGGCAGCTCGGCCAATGAGGAAGCGGATCCTACTTCCTGATTGGCTAGGAGGAGCGAAATCTGTAACAGCGCCAGACTGCTGACTCTGCTCACTCGCTGCTAAACTGACTGAGCGAACTGTTATGTCAGAGTCAGACAGAGTGCATAGGAGTGCGCAGCCTATGGCATTAGGGTGTGCACCTCAACCACATGTGCATGTGTGTATATATATATATATATAAATATATACACACACACTTTTATAAATAAATGTAAACAGACATTTAAGCGGTATTAAAACATTTTTAATTAAACAATTATCAATGTATGCCATAGATCCCATTTAGAGCAGGGTCCCCATAGATCCCCTTTAGAGCAGGGTCCTTATAGATCCCCCTTTACAGCAGGGTCCCCCATCGATCCCCCTTTACAGCAGGGTCCCCCATAGATCCCCTATAGAGCAGGCCAGGGTCCCCATAGATGCCCCTTTAGAGCAGGGTCCCCATAGATCACCTTTTAGAGCAGGGACCCCATAGATCCCCCTTTAGAGAATGGTCTCCATATAATCTATGGGGACATTTCTCTAAAGTGGGGAATCTATGGGGACCTTGCTCTAAAGGGGGATCTATGGGGACCCTGGCCTGCTCTAAAGGGCATCTATGGGGACCCTGGCCTCCTCTAAAGGGGATCTATGGGGATCCTGCTCTAAAGGGGGGATCTATGGCATAGATCCCCTTTAGAGCAGGGTTCCTATAGATCCCCCTTTAGAGCAGGCCAGGGCAGGTTCCCCATATAGATCTCCCCCCTTACAGCAGGCCAGGGTGAGGTGAGGTCCGGACCCTGGCCTGCTGTAGGGGGGGATCTATATGGGGGAACCCCAAAGTGACCTAACCTCACCCTGGCCTGCTGTAAGGGGGGATAGATCTTTTCAGTTTTCAGTGTTCTTCTCACACACTCCTACCTTTTTTTTTTCACCTGTCCAAGACCCGATAACAGCAGGCTAGCTTTTCTCCTCGAGTCCCCCTAGGATTTCCTCCTGCAGTAACGTCTGACCGTCGTCTCCACTGGCTCTCTCCTCTCTGGCCTCACATCTGCCACCGCTGCCAGGTTCTTCTGCTGCTGCCTGGCCTGGTGGTTCTCTCCCGCGCTCAGCGCTGCGCTGGGCGGCCGCTGCAGGGGTTAGTCCCTCCCCCAGATAGTTCCTGCACGCCTGGCCTGTCTCTCCAAACACCCCCCCCCCTCCCCCACAGTGGGCGACCCGGCGGCTCGGATCGGATTCGGGAGCCGAGTTGCACAGCCACAGCCAGCACTGTGACTACAGTGAGAGAGTGAGTGAGCCAGGGCAGAGAGCTGCGAGTGCGAGCGGGCGGCGGCAGCCAGCCTAAGACAGTGTGAGTGACAACTGAACTGACATGACACTGCGGAGCGCCGAGCGGATCATGCGCCCCCCCCAGATGTTGCGCCCGGTGCGGCCGGCCCCCCCTGCACCCCCCCACGCTACGCCACTGGGGGGAGGGGGGTCAGCATTGTATTAGGGGAAGGGGGCCGGGGGGGTCAGCATTTTATTAGGGGGAGGGGGGTCAGCATTGTATAACGGGGAGGGGGCCGGGCGGAGGGGGGTCAGCATTGTATTAGGGGAGGGGGGAAACAGCATTGTATTAGGGGAGGGGGCTGGGGGACAGCAGTATATTAGGGGAGGGAGGGGGGAAATCAGCATTGTATTAGGGGAGGGGGGCCAGGGCGGGGGGGTCAGCATTTTATTAGGGGGAGGGGAGTCAGCATTGTATTAAGGGGAGGGGGGAACAGCATTGTATTATGGGGAGGGGGTCAGCATTGTATTAGAGGCAGGGGGGTCAGCATTGTATTAGGGAGAGGGGGGTCAGCATTGTATTAGGGGGAGTGGGGGTCAGCATTGTATTAGGGGGAGTGGGGGTCAGCATTGTATTAGGGGGAGGGGGGTCAGCATTGTATTAGGGGGAGGGGGGTCAGCATTGAATTAGGGGGAGGGGGAACAGCATTGTATTAGGGGAGGGGGGAATCAGCATTGTATTAGGGGGAGGGACGTTGCGCTGAAAATGACGTTGCGCTGGTATAGTGACGCAATGCTATGGGGCTGGTATGTCATTTTTTCCAGGGCTGGTTTTTATACCCAGTCCGGCCTGATGGAAACTCCAAAGACATGTTGGTGGCTTTCTTCTTCCTCGGGCTTGTCCTTATGCTTGTCTGCTGACATTCTTCCACCTCCACTATTTCTTCTTCTTCATCTGTCGCAGGCCTTTCACTAGGAGAAGCTGCCATGTCTTCTTCCTCTGCCATGAGTTATCCAACAAGGCACCGAAAGAAAGAGGCGGAGCCTTACATGACACGTCACACGTAAAAATTGCACGAATACACTGCGATATTTCGGAACGTAGGAAAGCATATTCGTAGAGAGACCGCTTAGCACACATCCCTGAGGTAAGTTCCAACTGCTGAACCTCCATTGCATATTTTACTTTCTCTTACGTCCTCCGACAGTCGCCGCCTCCTCTAAGTCATCACTATTGGGTATTGACTTCCGCTCCGCAGGAGTAGCTAGGCATAAGACTTAGTGAAAAAGAACAAAGGCATTTGCATATACACACGCATGGGGGCTGTCCCACTAGGTCAATACCCCCCTGCAGTGACCACTCCCAACTCAGTTTCTTTCTGCCTAGCGTCAGGAGTAGTTAGGCTTCCCTGTGCTGGGGCTACAGTCTCAGCCTATATAATCTTTTTGCTTGATTTTCTTTGAACATGTCAGTTTTTTCTTTTACTTTCCTAGCTGTTTATTTTGCCAGCTTGGTGTTTAGTCGACTCTTCAGAAGAAGATGGATTTATGCGGTATTGGGATTCGGACTGACCGCCCTGGTTCTCTAGGGCAGAGGGTCAGATGGACCCCCAGCCCGCCATTGAGCGTTCAGCCATGGTACGTCCTGGCATTAGGAACGACCTATCCCTGCTCGCAGCAGGGATGCAGCCGTGAGGTGGCTACCTCACTGGACACATCTGCGATGCTGCAGTGTAATGTCCCTGGCTAACGGCATTCCCTATCAGATGAGGACAGCGGCTTTCCGTTCTGAGAGGCTCCCCACGCCATCTGGTACAGGTAAGTACTTCTGTGTGGGACCTCTGTCTGGGGTGGCAGTCCTGTGTTGCTGTGTGTTCCCCATGTCTGTGCCTGTGTGGCTCCCTGAGGCGTTCCCTGCGGGGATCGCTTGTACATGTGCTGCGGTGCTGTGTGTTTTTTGGGGGCCCCCCTTCCCCTGTGTCACTTCCGTGTTTGTGGGGGTACAGACTGTGTGTGTGGCGGCCGCAGCGGGGTGCAATCCGCGCGCTCCGCCATCTTAGGTATGGGCAAGCATGTTTTGGCTTCACTGTGGGCATTACTACATGCTGTTTTGGCGCCATCCGGCGCCATCTTGCGGTGGCAGAACGATCGTTCCGACCGCATGTTCGGCGGCCATTTTGCCGAAGCCTTCCATTCATTCCTATGGGCAGCCATTTTTCCTGAGTCATTGCAGCTTATAGTTCAGCCTTCCTGACATCACTTCCTTTTCCTCTGAGGCAGCGACATTGGTGGTAACACTCTGCGGGGCTCTGCAGACTATCTCTCTCACCCTTCTGTATTGTCATTTCTGGCTCAGTTTTTCTTCGCCTGTTGGGGGGTCTTTTGTTACTGTACCTGTAGCGGTGGGCTGCGCACTCCGCAGCGGTTTTAAAGGGGCAGTACCAACTTTATTGCACCGTTGTTTCATCTTGAGCTATGGATTCTCAGGACAGCAAATTCCCCCCAGCTCTGGTGGGGGGCCCGGTTCTCCTGTGGCCCCTCTGAGACCAGATTTGGCCGCTGTAGTGGCTACCTTGGTGTCCAATAAGGAGGTGCTGATGGCTGAATGTGCTGCTAGGAAGAGGCCCAGATTGTCCCTCTCCTCTGATTCAGATGGTGATATGGCTGCTGCGGCGAGTGTGCCCTTTTCTGGGGTCTGAGGGGAGGTGGAGGGGGTTGATACTTCCTCCCCAGGGTCGCCTGCATAGCGCGCGACCATGGATGAATTGATTGTTTCTGTGAAGGAAACACTGCGTTTTGGAGGATGAGCCCAATCCTCCGGGCATGGTGTCCTCATTTGGGACACACAGGACCCGCAAGTCAGCGCAGGTTTTTCCCTGTCCCGCTGAGTTTCATTACACTGTTAATGAACTGTGGCACACTTTAAAACGTCCATTTCTGGTACCTAGTCGGTTCAAATTGCTTTATCCCTTTGCGCCGGCTACGGAATCACGATGATGTGTGCCTCCACAGGTGGATCACACTGTGGCCGTATTGAACAAGGCTACCTTGGTTCCTTCTGAGGATACCCCGGTTTTTCGGGATCCCACGGAACGGCGGTTGGAGTCTCTAGCCCGCCATTCCTATACGGTGGCGGGCTCGTTGCTCAAACCCATTTTTGCGTCCGGTTTGGTGGCTCAGGCGGTGGCTGATTGGACTAAGGTGCTTAGGGGCAACCTCGTGTCTGACGCTGTTCCACCTGCCTGGCTGGATATGGTGGATCAGGTTCACCAAGGAATCATGTATTTGTGTGATGCGGCCTTAAATGAGGCCCCTTTGGCAGCATGCCTGTCTAGTGTCTCGGTGCTTAACCGGCGACTAATCTGGCTGAAGAGCTGGTCGGCTGACCAGTCCTCGCGAAAAACTGTTGCTGATTTTCCCTATGCTGGTTCTCGCCTTTTTGGCGAGGCGTTGGATACCCTGGTAAAGGGCGTCACAGGGGGCAAGAGCATCTTGCTGCCCCAGAACCCGAAGAACAAGTCCTTTCGTGGCAAGCGGGGTTCTGCGCCTCGATCCACTCAGGGGTCCTTTCGTGCCTTTCGGAATCAATCGAAGGGCAAGCTTTTCAAGGGCCAGGGTGCCCAGAAGAAGCCCTGGGCGGGCAAGCAGAAGTCAGGCAATGCCGACTCGGCGGGTCAATCTGCCTCCGCCTGAAGGGGCGCCCTCACCCAATTCCGGGGTGGGGGGACGTTTGCGTGGTTTCTTCCAACCTTGGCTGATCTGGATTTCGTACAGGTGGTTTCAGGAAATCGTTCGATCAGGATACAAGATCGAATTCCTATCCTGGCCAGGGAACAGATTTTTTGCCTCAAATCTTCATTTGCCTCCTGGGCGTCTGCAGGACCTGCAGCAAGCAGTGCGGGACCTTCTTGCTCAAGGGGTGATTGTCCCGGTGCCTCATCGGGACAGGTTTCGAGGATTTTATTCAAATCTGTTTACTGTGCCCAGGAAGGAGGGCAAAGTGCGTCCTATTCTGGACCTGAAAGCGCTGAACTGCTTCGTGCGCGTTCGGAAGTTCCGTATGGAGTCTCTCCGCTCGGTGGTGGCCTCCCTGAGTCCAGGGGAATTCCTGGCCTCGATAGATCTGAAGGATGCGTATCTGCACATCCCCATTTTCGAGGGTCACCAGAGGTACCTTCGGTTCGCTATAGCGGAGGAACACTATCAGTTTGTGGCGTTACCTTTTGGTCTCGCTTCGGCTCCAAGGGTTTTTACCAAGGTGCTGGCACCGGTTCTGGGCCTGTTAAGGGCACAGGGCATTGCGGTCTTGGGGTACCTAGACGATCTTCTCCTGAGATCTAGTGTCAGCCAGGACTTGCAGCGTGATCTGTACACCACGGTGCAGACGCTACAGGAGTTCGGATGGACCATCAACGTACAGAAATCGACGTTGTCTCCATCAGTTCGCCTTCCCTATCTGGGAATGATTCTGGACTCTGCTCAGGCGAAGGTGTTCTTGCCGGAGGACAAGCTCCGGACCTTACAGGACGAGCTCAGGTCCCTCAGGGACAATCCGTCCTTGTCACTCAGGACCTGTATGCGGGTCCTGGGGTTGATGGTTTCGGCCTTCGAGGCGATACCTTTTGCTCCTGGCCAGGTGGGACAGACTTCCTCAGTCCCTGGATCTGAGTGTCTCATTGAGTCGTCAGACCAGATTGGCTCTTCTGTGGTGGCTCCAGTCCCCGGCGGTCTCAGAGGGCAAGTCCTTCCGTCCGTTGTTGTGGATGGTGATTACCATGTATGCCAGCCTGTCGGGCTGGGGTGGAGTCCTGGGCAACCTGTCTGCCCAGGGCACTTGGTCGGAGGAGGAGTCCTCCCTCCCGATCAATGTGGTGGAATTGAGAGCGATCAAACTGTGTCTCTTCCAGTGGTCGGACCGACTTCGGGGCCATCCTGTTCGGGTACAGACGGACAATGCTACCACGGTGGCTTACATCAACCACCAAGGGGGCACCAGGAGTGCTCGGGCGGCCCGGGAGGTGACCGACATTCTGTCTTAGGCCGAGACTCATGTTCCGGCTATTTCAGCAGTTCACATTCCGGGTGTGGAGAATTGACAGGCCGACTATCTGAGTCGCCAGACCCTGGACCAGGGGGAATGGTCCCTGCACCCGGAGGTATTCCAAATGCTGTGTGCGAAGTGGGGATCCCCGGATGTGGATCTGTTCGCGTCTCGGCTAAACCACAAGGTGGAAAGGTTCGTGGCAAGAACGCGCGATCCTCTGGCAGATGCTTTGGATGCGTTGGTGGCCCCTTGGCATCAGTATCGTCTGATGTATGCATTTCCTCCGATTCAGTTGTTGTCCAGGTTCCTCCGCAGGTTAGCCTCGGAACCGCACCTGGTGATTCTGGTGGCGCCGGACTGGCCTCGCCGGTCCTGGTACGCTGACGTTGTTCACCTGGCAGTGGCGCCTCCGTGGCGACTGCCACTGCGGGAAGATCTACTGTCTCAGGGACCGATCTTCCATCCTGCTTTACAGTCGCTGGCTTTAACGGCCTGGCTGTTGAGACCCAGGTCCTGAGGGACACATGTAAAGAAATCAAAGTAAAATGAGATTAATTAACTCCAAAGACATTTCGTTTTAAGTCAACCATTTTAAATGCTAGTCAAGGCAATCTGCCACGTCATCTTCCCCCTCTTGAGAATTTATTGATCACGCTAACTACCTATCCGCTTATCAGATTCCTCCAAGGGAGCAGCCCCTTACGCTTGGGACACTGGCCCAGAGGGCAAACCTCAGTGGCGGGTGTCCGAGTCTTGGTAAGGTTCTGAGGCGGAGATTACTTCATACATGGGGGGTTGAGGTGACAAATGTCTCATTACAGCATACTCAGCATCATCTCTTCTTATTTCCGTATAGAGTTGAAATAGGTTGTCTCCTTGGCCTTGGTAACCTTTTCAAGCAAACACATAATTATTTTAATTCAACAGATAACTAGAGATCATAATTATCATAAACATCAATATAAATACACCACTTTCTTTATTTTAGGAGATAAGGCAAATCCTCCAAAGGACTCTGTTCATTAGGAAGGGTGGACACTATTGGAAGTAAAGAGGCTATAGTACATGTTCCTGTGACACACTGAGAAAGTCAACTATGGGCCTTATTGACACAGACATAATAGATTCCCAACCCCAAATGTGACCACCCTGGGGTGAAAATGGGTATTAATAACTTTTCTGCATAATACCCCAGTTGCTGTCTGAACAACAGAAACCTGAGGGCTTCTCCTAGAGAAATGTCCATATTGTCATTTAATATGGCTCATATTTTATGTTTAACAGTTTCATTTTATTGGCTGTTCACAGTCAGCTGTGGGCAGGACATGTTTATCAGTGCTTGTGAACAGTCCACCCTCCCTACATCAGTTTTATTTCCATAAAACACTATACACACTGTAGGATTCTTGATTAGACCTGCAATTTTCGGGGGAACTAACATGTCCTTTCGTGCACATGTAATGTTTCTATAGGATTTTGAAAACTCTGTCTTATTTAGATCCTCTAATGCAAGTGGGTTTACTAGCACAGGTATAGTCTGGGACTCTGGGTGTAATTGTGAACATATCTAGCACTCCGACTCCTGACTTCCTGGCTACCTGGTATTTAAACTTAACAGTACATTGGGCCTTGGGTTGTCTGTCCCTTTTATTGTCCTGCCCCTTCATTATACCCAACATTCCCATACATATCAAAAATTAAAAGAAAATCATTGTACCACCTTTTTGCAATGACTGGCGTGAATCCATGTATCCCTTCTACCTTGAGGGATGTTGGTGTAACCAATTGCACTCTTAGTAGCCTTACTTTATGACTTTTAGTATCCTCATTTGGATCTGGTAGGAATGAAAACACACTGTTATGCATTTTGTCAATTGCTTTTGATGCGCTGCAACACATCTAGTGAGATCTGAGTGTGTGGCTTGCAATTGCTGTGGTAAATAGAGACCTGCTTCAGGTACCCACACCTCTCTTGGGAGTGTTCCTGACAAAGGAAAAAACGTAAAACAATCTACCTGTTTCTGCTATTATTTTACTCAACTTGTTTTTTTTTTTTTTACCATACAACCTTTTGTACTTTTCCGCTACTCTGTGAGTGATATGGAGTGTGAAAGGCTTTCTGAATATTTAATGTGGATAGGACCTCTTGTAGAACCCTTCCTGTAAAGTGAGTACCCCTGTCACTTTCCATAGTTTCTGGAATTCCATACCTGCACATTACCTCGGACAAAAGCCTTTTTCCTGTGGTTTGTACTGTACCCCTAGAGACTGGCCAGGCCTCAGGCCATCCTGAAAAATGTCTATACAAACCAAAGCATGTGCATAGGGACCAGACTGTGGGAAATCAATGTAATCTATTTGAATTCCTTGGAAAGGACAGTCTGGCTTAGGCGGTGCTTTTGTGGGGTGCTTGCATCTCTACCAACATTGTACCTAGCACAGGTAAAACAAGAAGCAGTATATTTTGCAACTACTCCAGGAAAACCTGGTGCTAACCAGTGTTTCATTACCAAGGTTGTCATTAGAGTCTTTGAGATATGACACGGTCCATGAGCTGCGGCTGCCACCCTCGGGTATAGGGCCTGAGATCAGACAGAAATGCTCATCCATCCTCCAGCAACCAGTTACGTCCTGTGTTGCACTTTTCTTCCGCCACTTCTCACGTTCTTGTGAGGGGGCTTTTTCTGCAATGATATCAAAATTGCCATACTTGCCAGAGTTGGATGCTTTCCTGCGAGTGTCAGTACTCATATAGGGACTTGTTCCAGTGCAGCCTTCTTCGCTGCTGTGTCTGCCCTTGCGTTTCCTGCAGCTTTTTTGTCTTCATGTGCCTCTTTCTGTGTCTTCATGTGCCTTGGTTTTTTTTAGAATAAATGGCCACCTTGGTGGAACACTGGAAGACTAAGAACAGTCTCTATTATATCTGCATGCTTTATTGGCTTACCAGCGGAGGTCAAAAAGTTACAAGCTTTCAAAATATGACCAAAATCATGTCAATGTTGGTGTTAACTCTTTAAAATTCACAGGCCTTTGACAAAGCCATCAGCTGCTTGTGCTTAGAACTTTAGATTTAATGCCTCTGCATTCCTTTTGTTTATTTATTTATATATTTTGCTGTTACTACTGCATACCCAGTTACAGGCTTACCCTCCTCTGTTTATAAACATGATCCATATACATAAAGGTTCTCATCAGGGCTTTAGAGAGGAGCCTTTTTGGCAGGGCTCAAAGATTCGGACTCTGCCATCATCAGCTCAAAGCAGTCATGAGGGGTATTTAACAAACATTTTTTTCCTTCCCCTCTAGAGCCTGCTCCTGTACTGGAAGTAAACTGGCTTCAATACATTGCACCTGTTTTATCCAGCAGCTCCTTGCAGGCTGCGGCCCGCAAACAGCTGAGGATCCTTTACTGCTACACACTGGATTAATGGGCACTTCATCTGAAACTGAACACTGAAATTTTAACTCAACACAGCATCACTAACTTGTGTTTTTTTTTAAAAAAACTACTTCCCTTTTCCTTTGAAGCCAGGCAGGAAGCCACTCCCAGCCCCACCCCTGCTACTGTTATTCAGTAAACCTTTTGGATTATGATGGGACATGCAGACGCAGGTTAGCTGAATACCTCATTTATTGTCTATCTTCTGGGGGGGGGGGGGTTGCAATTCTTTGCTTTGCTTTGCTTTAATGTTCTGCCTTTGCACTATTTGTAGTAGGTCACTTTTTATACACCCATAATGACAGGAAGTAATGTACTTTTATCTTTCAATCAAATATCCTCTAAAAACTTTGTCCCAAATTTCAAAAATCTGATCAGAGGTTCCCCTTTGGTTACGGAGGATGCCCCTAAAATACCACTTAAATACCATAATTATATAAAAAGTTATTCTATTTTAAAACTTTTGACTCAGTGCCAACAGGGTTCAATGGTCACGTTAATTGCGGTAACCCTTAATGTCCATAAATGAATTATATAACTATTATAGGAACAAAGATAATTACAATTGAACCCCCTTGGCAAGCAGCCAATTTTCAAAATTTTGCACCAAAGATTCCCTGTTTCACGGGCAACATATTATTTTTCATCTTTTATATAATTTTATAGAGAATAACCTCAAAATATCATATGCTGTTCATTTATCAGATAAAGAAACAATCTTTTTTTTTTTTTTTTCTCCGAGCTCACGGAGAAGGAACCCCTTCGGCTACTTCCTCTTTTTATATCAAAGACACAGAGCCTGCTTCATACATTCTGTCTCAAAAAATCACAATAGGCTGTAAACCTGTGGTCAGGGTCTAGTTCAGCTGCTTATGAAGTAAAGGGCAATGATCATCCTTACATTCTACCCATGGATATTCATTTAAATACATCAATAACTCATTTAGCTTCATACTCTCCTATTTCCATTTTTCTGCAATTGATTTCAAGTTAGTTCTTGCCAAATCCAATTCATACATTTTACAAAAAATCTGCCATATTCCAGTATCAAAGGATTATTAGCTGTCCAACTACAGAACACTTTAATTGGCTGTGTAGCCCAAAAACTATGCTCCCAGAGCATTTAATCTTTGGATGCATACTCCCTGATCTGCCCCATTTATCTGGTAACCCTGTTACCCATACACTCTAAGGCAGTGGTCCTAATGACCTTTTTCATCGACCCCTGAACGGTATCTATGGAAAAATCCAATTTTCCCACTATTACCCAGTAATAGTAAAACTGCCTTAAACCTCCCAGGTCCCTGACCTGGACATCGACCCCTGGCCGGTATCTATACTTTGCATTTGGACAGCCAACACAATTACTGAACAATTCATTATGACAGGTTCTCTCACTTGAAATCAAACTATTACCACATACATATATACTAGAGCATAGAGATAGAAAACTTTAGATGTATATGGAATGTCAGGCTAAACAGTCATATTTTCAATGTTTCCTGCATCTCAAATGGGCACTCCGAAATGAGACCGCTTTACCAGAACACAACTGGGGGTCACGTATCTGCGTGTCCAAGACACCCACAGCGGTGAGGGTTGACCCAACCTCACCTTTCGCAACAAGTGTTAGTAGCAACAATATATACACCGACTAAGGGTTTAGGTTCTTTAAGAGGGTATTACGTCAAAAATAAACAGTTACCTGGACGTCATTGGATGGACTGAAAAACATTGTAAGCAGACAATGAGCTTACCTGGCCAGATATTTTCAGTGTATCCAATGCAGTCCAGATGTCTCACTCCGTCCGCAGATGACGTCACCTCTCCTGGGCTCAAGCTCGCCAAACTGTTGTGGAATTTTCCCTCAGGTACAAAATACCTGTTACCTGTTAGTCAGTGATACCAAATCAGACAATATATATAGCTATATATATAATGAGATCAGACAGACTCAAGATGGCTGAATCATAGTGACCTGATTTATTACAGTGGGTTGGAGATTAAATACACTCATATGACGTATAAAAATGGGTTGTCATTAACATCTTTTGTCCAATCAAAGTTAACAACTAATTATAGTAAGCATTGGGTTAATCTATATTGTGATTCTGTGTCATAAAGGGAAATTTCTGGTGATGCTCATGAAGAAGTTTCCAAAGGGACTTTTAGAAGATATTATTGGTTCTGCGGTCAGCTGTCCAGACAGAGTTGATTTTCTGAAAGATAGGGAATTTCCACTGTCTCGGTCATCTGATATATTCTTAGCTTTTCCAAGCTCAGTGACACATGTAAAGAAATCAAAGTAAAATGAGATTAATTAACTCCAAAGACATTTCGTTTTAAGTCAACCATTTTAAATGCTAGTCAAGGCAATCTGCCACGTCAGCTGCGAGCGGGTCCTTCCGACCCATGGACCTCCCTGATTCAGCAAGACTTTCTACTACAAGGGGTGATTGTTCCGGTTCCAGAATCGGAACGTTTTCAAGGGTTTTATTCAAACCTGTTTACAGTTTCCAGGAAGGAACAGTTCCCAGGAAGGAACTGTTCCCAGGAAGGAACTGTTTACAGTTCCCAGCAAGGTATGTCCAATCCTGGACCTCAAAGCTCTGAACCGCTTTGTGCGGGTACAGATATTCCGAATGGAGTCTATGCGTATGGTAGTGGCATCCCTACATCAAGGGGATCTTCTGGCCTCTATTGATATCAAGGACACTTACCTTTATATTCCGATATATATCGGTCATCAGCGGTTCCTCTGCTTTGCCGTGGGCAAGGAACGTTATCAATTCGTGGCATTACCCTTTGGTCCCCCAGCAGGGGATTGCAGTACTGGAATACCAGGACAATATTCTTCTGTGAGCAGAGTCTCCGACTGCTCTGACAGACAACCTGGAGATTACTGTGTGGTCTAGTTGGACCATCTTGGTCCGATTCTGGACTTGGCCTCAGCCAGGGTATTTCCCCCAGGGGACAAGCTCTGAAAGCTGCAGGTGCACTTCAGCTTCTGTTCTTCAGCAGTCGGTCATCTCTCAGGACTTGCATGCAGGTGCTGGGCCTGATGGTGTCTACCTTTGAGGCGGTTCCATTTGCATAATTCCACACGAGACCTCTGCAAATAGAGATCATGCCAAGTGGGACAAGAATCCACAGTCTCTAGACAATCTGACCCTGTTGAGCCAGGATACAAGTGGGTTCCTGATTTGATGTCTTCGCTCTCCGTCACTTCGACAGGGAGAAAATTCCCATCCCCTCTACTGGACGGTGGTCACCACGGATGTCAGCCTGTCTGGGTGGGGTGGCGTTCTCGGCACAATTTGTGCTCAGGGGGTCCAGACTACCGATAAATATACTGTAACTTCGGGCGATCAGACTTTGTCTGACTCATTGGATGAATCGCCTTCAGGGGTGTCCTGTAAGGATTCAGACAATGCCACAGCCATGGCTTATGTCAATCACAAAGGGGGCACATGAAGTGTCCTGGTAGTTTTGGAAGTAGCCGACATTCTAAGGTAGGCAGAACGCTTTGTTCCAGCCCTCTCTACTGTGCATATTCAAGGGGTGGAAAATTGGCAGGCGGACTATCTCAGGTGTCAGGCATTGGACCAGGGAGAATGGTCACTTCACCCAAAGGTGTTTTCATCAGTTGTGCCTCTGGCTGGGAACTCCTAAGGTGGGCCTGTTGGTCTTTCGTCTCAACAGGAAGGTGCAGAAGTTTGTGGCATGGTTTCTGGATCCTCTGGCTGATGCTACAGACGCACTGGTGGCTCCTTAGGGCAAGTATTGTCGGATATAAGCCTTTCCCCCTCTAAAATTTCTGCCAGGACTCCTGCGAAGGATCGAGGCAGATGGGATTACGGTCATCCTAGTGGCTCCAGACTGGCTTCGCTGGTCTTGGTACGCAAAACTGATATGGTTGGTCGCCGATGCTCCTTGGAGACTTCCTCTCAGAGACAATATGTTGGCCCAAGGGCCAATCTTCCACTTTGCTTTACAGTCGCTGGCCTTAATGGCTTGGCTGTTGAAAGCCAGGTGCTGAAGGATAGAGGGTTGTCTGAATCGGTGATTCCCACGCTGCTAAAAGCTAGAAAAACCTACCTCTAGGAAGATTTACCATCGCATTTGGAAAAGCGTACATTGCGTGGTGTGAATCTCTTGGGGTTCACCCCCGCTCCCTTTCCGTGGCTCGGATTTTGGCTTTCCTCCAACAAGGTGTTGAGCAGCGTCTGGCCTTGGCTACTATCAAGGGCCAGGTTTCGGCCTTCGTGTTTTTTTCTTTTAATGGTTCAGGCGATCAAGGTGTACCTAGTGGTTACCGTATCGTTTAGGAAATCAGACTCACTATTTGTCCTTACGGATTGAGCCCGACAAGGGTTGGCCGCGTCTGCTGCGACTATTTTCCAGATGGATCAGACAGACGATGGTGCAGGTCTATTCAATTAAGGGTCAGGTTCCTCCCTTCCCTGTTAAGGCGCATTCTACTTGGGCGCTTAGTGCCTCTTGGACCTTCCGTCATCAGGCGTTGGTGATGCAGGTTTGCAAGGCAGCCACCTGGTCATCTGTGCGCACTTTCACAAAATTTTATAAAGTGGATTTTTTGGCATCTGCGGATGCTGCTTTTGGCCGTAAAGTTTTTGCAGGTCGCTGTTTAAGAGGACCTGGTCCTCTTTGAGAGTGTATTGTTCAGGTGAGCTCCAGTTGTTCCTGGTTGAGCTCCATCTTACCTGGTTGGCTAGGTTTATCCTTTGGGAATTATTTTCTATTGTGTTTTTTCCCACCCTCTTTTTTAATACTGCTTTGGGATGTCCCAATGGTCAAGAAGATTCTGGAGTTGTGTCCATCAATGAGCGAAAGAGAAAATTAGATTTTTGTCTTACCGTAAAATCCTTTTCTCCGATGTTCATTGATGGGCACAGCACCCATCCCTCTATTGAGTTAGGTTGTTTTTCTTCTGACAATGCTTGCAACAAAACTGAGTGCCTATAGCAGAGTGTGGGATTATATCCCCTGGGACTGCCCCATAGGCGTGATAAAGATTTTTACTGCCTAGTGTCCTACTCCTGTAGGGGGTAGCATAACCCAATGGTCAAGAAGATTCTGAAGCTGTGTCCATCAATGAACATCAGAGAAAATGATTTTACGGTAAGACAAAAATCCAATTTTATTGTATATGTTTTATAACAGCAAGTAGAAAATATCAAAGTTTTGTTTTTTTCAAAATTTTCAGTCTTTTTTCATTTATATTGCAGAAAATAAAATACTCAGTGGTGATCAAATACCACCAAAATAAAGGTCTATTTTTGTGAAAAAATTATAATTGATTGCCAGTTGAAAAAGCTCAGTGCTGAATAGCAAAAAAAAGTGCTGGTCATAAAGGGGGAAAAACCTAGGGAGCTCAAGTAGTTATTTTATACTTGACATCAAAGAAATAGTAACAGTAGTCTTAAATATAGCTACTATCAAAGCTTTCCAAAATCTAAATATATTTTCTGTGTATTAAAAAAAAATGTAATTTGTTGATTTATGATAAAAAAAAAAATAATGTTATACAATTCCTTGTGGCAGAATATTTGTCTAACATGGAAGTTTATTTTCAGATAACACAAGAATACCAGAAACAGAAAGAAGACCAGAGTGACCAGAAACCATCTATGGATCTATTGAATAAACACTGAATCTATAGTTTGCATTGTCTAATTATAACATTCTGAAAGGCCAATATGAGAGCTGAACAAACATGCTAAACAAAAATGCATACTTTAAAGTACCGTATATACTCGAGTATAAGCCGACCCGAATATAATTTTACCACAAAAAAAAAACTGGGAAAACGTATTGCCTCGAGTATAAGCCTAGGGTGGGAAATGCAGCAGCTATTGGACCCAACTGGACCACCACGAGACCCAAAACAGAGGCTGCAGGCATGGTGCAGGGGCTTTGGACATGGCACAGGAGATGCAGGGCTTTGGGCATGGTACAGGAGATGGTTTCAGGCATGGTACAGGAGATGGTTGAGGCATGGCACAGGAGATGCAGTGCTGTGGGCATGGTACAGCAGAATCTCCTGTACCATGCCCACAGCACTGCATCTCCTGAGGAGATGCAGGGGCTGAGGAGGAGTCTCACTTACCTTTTGTTGAGGCGCCTTACATTTAAAAATGGCACCGCCCGGCGCCAACATGTCACCGCGCATGCGCTGTCTGCCCCGGGAATAGCCAAACGTGTACGGGCTTTCCCGAGCGGCGGCACATGCCTCGAGTATAAGCCGAGGGGGGCTTTTTCAGCATTAAAAGAATGCTGAAAAAAGTTGGATTATACTCAAGTATATACGGTAAAATTGGTTTAAAGATCAATTTTACTTATACTATCAATATTTTCAACTTAACTACAACCATTATGCCTTGCTCTGGCTGCTGGACACACACACATAGTTTTTTTTTCTTTTCGGTCAACCAACGGGTTGAGCAAAAATAAACTGACAGATACCCGCACCAACACAGACAATGTTGATGCAGGAATCTCTCCCACTGAGACGTATTCTGAAAAGGGCACTACTGGCTGCAAGCACTTGTCGAATGCTGGTTTTCCAACATGACCGCTGCATGACCATTCAACAGAACCCAGACGTTAGACCAACTTCTGCTGAACTGGCCAATTTTGGACCATGTGTACAGGGCTTAAGTCTTTATACCACTTTGACTACAATGGTTTTAGCATGGGGATTAGGTTACTACAGTGAATGCATTAAAAATTTATTATACATACAGTGTGTATATGTAAGCTGTTGAGGATTGGGAATCCTCTGTAGATGAGTCCACACAGGAGGAACCTCAGTGTTCGGGATTTTCTCAGACACAGAAAATCTCAGTGGGCAGCCACCAAAACCCCCATATGTTTTCGGTGCACCCTAACTTGCAGAAAGTGATTTATGCCAATAAAGCTCCTCCGGAAAAGTTATAAACCAGGAAGGGCTAATTAGGACATATAACAAGAGCACCACATCCCAAAGTTCATGTTCAGCAAAAATATATTAGTTTACAAATGGACTTTAGAGTTGCTCATGGGACATACACTTGACGCAACCTATTATACAAAAAAGTAATTCCCCTACAAAGTTTATTAGTACATATAAATGATAAAAACATTCAATCATTTTTGTCCGTATCTCCCAAATATGTAAAACTATAAAGGATTGTATATATGTAACAAATACCACTGATATACTCAAACCGGGCAATCAATGAGAGTACACTTTATTGTAAGTAGTTAGTTTTAAAAGCAGTGGTCCAATTAGTTTCACAGAAATTATAACCCACTTCCTCGGCAGACAAGTAGGGAAGATACGTTATGCAGAGCAAACCTACAAGTGATAAAACAAGTATTCTGTAACGATATTCGGTAACGATATACAAAATATACATTGTCAACCCAACAGAAATAAAATATAATATAATAACATGTATAATAAATGGTGGCAGTGTGTCTCCCAGAGATAGCAAAGGTATTTTCCAATTTTTATCAGTACGAGCATACAGAGCGATCACAGATTAAAAGAGATCTACTATTGTTCAAAGCAAAAACAATTGTATAGATAGAATGACATACTTCCATAAAATCATCATTCACATAAAACAAAATATGTTGCATTTGATCGATTACTCTTAATCACTTCAATAAGGAATATTTTGTCCTTGGCCCGCCAATAGCATCCCAGGGTTCAATATTGAGTTGGCCCACCCTTTGCACATATTACAGCTTCAACTCTTCTGGGAAGGCTGTCCACAAGGTTTAGGGGGCGTGTCTTTGGGAATGTTTAACCATTCTTCCAGAAGTGCATTTGTGAGGTCAGGCTCTGATGTTGGACGAGAAGGCTAGTAGTTTTGGTTCTAATTCATCCCAAAGGTGTTCTATCAGGATGAGGTCAGGACTCTGTGCAGGGCAGTCAAGTTCCTCCACCCCAAACTCGCTCATCCATGTCTTTATGGACCTTGCTTTGTGCACTGGTGCGCAGTCATGTTGGAACAGGAAGGGGCAATCCACAATCTGTTCCCTTAAGAGTTAAGAGTTCCCTTCATTGGAACTAAGGAGCCAAGCCCAACCCCTGAAAAAAGAACCCCACACCAAAATCCCCCCTCCACCAAATGATTTTGACCAGTGCACAAAGCAACCTCAACCCAATAGAACACCTTTGGGATGAATTAGAGCGGAGACTGCGAGCCAGGCTTTCTCGTCCACATTAGTGCTTGACCTTATAAATGTGCTTCTGGAAGAATGGTCAAACATTCCCATAGACACACTCCTAAACCTTGTGGACAGCCTTCCCGGAAGAGTTGAAGCCGTTATAGCTGCAAAGGGTGGGCCAACTCAATATTAAACCCTAAGGACTAAGACTGGGATGTCATTAAAGTTCATGTGCATGTTCAAAATGCACATACACATATAGTGTATGTGCATTTTGTGAATAGACCTCGCCCTGAGATCAAAGATAAACCTTGCTTGATGGCATTTTTGTTTTACCTACTTCTTTAGCAGAAGAACTTGGCTTAAACGGTTTCACAACTTGCCTTTTCTTTAGTGGTGGCAGAGGTTTATCAGACTGCAGAGGCGGCTCTGTAATAAGGCAAATTAGGCGGTCACCTAAGGCCTTGCGGCCGCCTAATTTGCATGCGGTGTGTGGGAGTGAGAGCAGGGGCATAACTACAGGGGTTGCAATTGCAACCGGGCCCCATGCCCCAGGGGGCCTGTGCAGCTCCCCTGTACACCTGGATAAGAGGGGCAGCGGGGGCAGCATGTAGAGAAATCACTTTCCTCCTGTAGCTGTAGGAGGAAAATGGAGGAGATTGGATCCTCCGTATACTGCCCCCGCCACTTCTCCTATCCAGTTCACTTGTGTTGTTCTGCTGTCTCTAGGCCCCTGTGTGCTCCCTTGGCCCCGACCCCTACTGTGAACCCCCCCCCCCCCCCCCCACTGTGCTCCCTTCACTCTCCTGCTGGTTGCTGCAGGGGATGTGTCACTATAAAGAACCAGGAAGGGGGTCGGTAAATATGTAATTTACCAGCTCCTTACTTTTCTGAATGGACAGAGTCATAGTCATTGACATTGTAAAAAAATAAAATAAAATGATGAAAAATAATACAATTAAAATACCAAAAAATAAAAACTACTGACACCAGTGGGTGAACTTCCAGGATCGCAAAGGTCACACTTGCGACTGGGCCATGGCATTCCACCACCGTGGTGAGGCCCCAAATGGCAGAAAGGGGGCCCACTGCAGAACTTGTAAAAGGGTCCCACTGCAGGACCATAATAAAGGGCCCCACAAAGAGTAAAGGGCCCTAGGGTCAGTGGGAAGAGCCCCAGGCTTGAAGGGAAGGGCCCCGGCCAGGGGTCCGGGGGGGGGCCCTTCATGGTTTCTTGCACCGGGGCCCTTAAGGTTCTAGTTACGCCTCTGAGTGAGAGGAAATGTCCCCCGGTCAGAGTCCCCAGGCCGGACTGCCTGTAGGGCATGCCAGGGCCGCATGTCCTAAAAAAAACTGCCACACCCCAGGCTCCCCTTTCACTCACTATGTACAGCTTCTTAAACACACTGCCCTGCCCACCACACACTCTGCCAATCAGAGGTTACATGACAATAGGACTCTACAGCCCTGTTCCCTGTATCCAATGAGGGCGCTGCTAACATCTCCCTCCTCACCCACCATGCGTGCTTGGCTCTCCGTACTGTGTGAGCGTGTGCAGCGAGTGCTCAGAGGAGCATAAGAGATGCCGGGAGGAGGGGGAGACCAGAGATTTATGGGTGGTGTGCTTAGGACTGGACACAGGTGAGCTGTGTCATTGCTGCTCATTATCATAGTGGCTCTGTACAGCAATGTCTACCGGAGCTATATAGTATATAGCAGGGGTCTTCAAACTATAGCCCTCCAGCTATTCAGGAACTACAATTCCCATCATGCCTAGTCATGTCTGTAAATGTCAGAGTTTTACAATGCTTAATGGGATGTGTAGTTCCTCAACAGCTGGAGGGCCATAGCTTGAGGATCACTGGTATATAGTATATAGACTGAATCTGTATTAGGAGAGACCTGAAGTGTGGATATGGAAGTGGGCACTTCAAGTTACTGCTCTCTCATCTATTAGCTATTTGGGAATGAAGAGTTATGTACAGCCTGGAGCCCCCCCCCCCCCCCACCACACCATTTACTTGCGGCAGTGATGAAAAAAATATTGTGCAAGCTCCAGCTCATTTTAAGAGTTTCTGCAGGGCTAAGGACTCTCTACTTACCCCCACATGAAGTAATGGTGAGTATAAGCACAGTGGGAGAGTCATGTCTGCACAGTCTCTGACCATCTCCTGTATTATGTCCGCACAGTCTCCGACCATCTCATGTACCATGTCCACATTGCCTCTGACCATCTTCTATATCATGTCCGCACAGTCCCTGACCATCAAGGGGTGATTGTTCCGGTTCCACACATTATTATGTCCACACATTAACTGACCATCTCTTGTATCATATCCGAACAGTCCCTAACCATCTCCTGTATTATGGCCGCACAGTCCCTGACCATCTATTGTATCAGGTCTGCACAGTCTCTGACCATCTTCTGTAATATGGCTGGACAGTCTCTGACCATCTATTGTATTATGTCCTCACTGTCTCCGACCATCTCCTGTATCATGTCCACACAGTCTCTGACCATCTCATGTATCATGTCCGCATAGTCACTGACCATCTCCTGTATCATGTCTGCACAGTCTCTGACCATCTCTTGTATCATGTCCATACCGTCCCTGACAATCTCCTGTATTATGGCCGCACAATCTCTGACCATCTATTGTATCATGTCCGCACAGTCTCTGACCATCTCCTATATCATGTCCGCACAGTCTCTGACCATCTCTTGTATTATGTCCGCACAGTCTCTGACCATTTCTTGTATTATGTCCGCACAGTCCCTGACCATCTCCTTTATTATGTCCACACATTAACTGACCATCTATTGTATCATGTGCGCACAGTCCCTGACCATCTCTTGTATTATGTCTGCACAGTCCCTGACCCTCTCCTGTATTATGTCCGCATAGTACCTGATTATCTCCTGTAGTATGGCTGCGCAGTCTCTGACCATCTCCTGTATCATGTCCACGCAGTCTCTGACCATCTCTTATATTATGTCCGCACAGTCCCTGACCATCTCTTGTATTATGTCCGCACAGTCCTTGACTATACCCTGTATTATGGCCGCACAGCCTCTAACCATCTATTGTATTATGTCCTCACTGTCTCCGACCATCTCCTGTATCATGTCCACATAGTCTCTGACCATCTCTTGTATTATGTCCGCACAGTCCCTGAATATATTCTGTTTTATGGCCACACAATCTCTGACCATCTCCTGCATTCTGGCCGCACAGTCTCTGACCATCTCCTGTGTTATAGCTGCACAGTCTTTTACCATCTCTTGTATCATGTCTCTGGGGGGAGCCTACAGAAGAGTCAGGAGTGGGAACACTGCCACGGGAGAAGTCAGACGTGTGTGGACTGTAGAAAGGATAATAAAGGAGGAAACCACAGCCACCAATCTTGAGCCTAGAGAGGACTGTCTAAGTCCTGCATGGTGCACCTGAGAGGAGGTCAGTGACAGCGCTGCAAGGCCAGTCTGAGGGGATCACTGATGTAAGAGGGAGTGATTACAGTAAGGTAAGGAGGCACTGATATTAATGTTCCACCTTATATCAGTAAACCCCCTCCCCTCCTTACCACAGTGCATTCATTCTGTGGAAGGTGGTCTCTGATCATCAGAGTCCCCCCCCCCCCACATCATAGTTCCTGTTGGAACTCTGGGGACCCTGATGTAAAGTGGAACTCTAATGTAAAGGGGAATGCTGTGCACTCTGATATAAGGTGATCTCTGGTCACCAGAGCTCTCCTTACATCAGAGTTACCTTTACATGAAAGTCTGCATTATTCCCCTTTACATCAAAGGTCCCCTTGCACTGTAAAGGGGAACTCTGTGCTGGCTGGGTTATATTAACCTGACCTTCATGTAAATGGAGAAATTTGGTTTTTCGACTTTTGTTGCTAGTAGCAGCCGCACACATTTTATTTATATTTGTGTGCATTTAACCACTTACCGCAAAGTCACGTAGGACTACGTCGACAAACTTTGCGGTAGTATACCGGGATGATGCCTCTAGCTAGAGACACCATCCCAGTACCGTGGTTTACAGCCGACGGTCGGCTTTCCGTCAGTGATGACCGATGCGGCTCGGGAGCCGCTCGATCGTTACCCGGGTGAGTGGGAGGGGACGCCCCCCCTCCCGCCGCCTTCCGTGACTTTGCTCGGGGCTCCCGTCCCACGTTCCGCCGGCTGGATGGAGTCCCGATCAAAGCCAGAAACAGCTTCGATCGGGTCTCCGATGACGTAACCCGAAGTCGGTGTCCATGACGTCACTTCCGGGTTACTGTGCTGCAAAAGGCGGCAAATTTAAAAAACGGCTGTATGCAAAAACGCAGTTTTCGGCGTTTTGCATACATGGAAGTGTAGTGGAGGGGTCTAGGGTCTTTTAGACCCTCGATCCCTCCATAAAGAGTACCTCTCACTGCATGTTGGTGTCACAAGGGATGTTTACATTGCTTGCGACAGCAATAAAAGTGATCAGATTTTTTTTTTTTTGGACATGGCCGGCTGAAGCTGTGCTTTCTCGGAGCTCCGTGCCTGCCTGCTCCTAACCCCGGCATTTCTAGTCTATGGATGGTGGAGATGAGGTCCGTGAAACGCCGAAAGACCAGGGGCACCACTGGGAACTCAACAACCCCCCGCAGGACCCCGGTTAGCGGTGAGATAGGATGATTCTTCTCCCCCTCTTCGGCTCCCGCCTCTGCCAGCAATATGGCGGCAGACCGCTCCACACCAAGGCCTTCTATGGACTTACCTCCAGACTCCCCAGCGTCCTCTGCTACCTCGGATGTTCTGCCTGACACCCCAGCGGCGCTCCGACCGCAAACGCCCAGTCCGTCCCTGCTGTTGCATCGGGTAGAGATGGACGAAGATCTCCGCGCTATACTGCGCGCCCTACCCAGTAAGGCAGATATCGAGGCCATCGTGGGCCGTCTGGAGGCGACTCACCAGCGCGCTGTTAAAGAGGTGCGAGCGGAGGTGCAGCAGGTCTCGGAGCGGGTGTCGGCGGGAGAAACTGTTGTTACTGCCATGGATCGCCGCCTAGGAGCCCTGGAAACGGCTCACAGGGCTCAAGTTGAAGCGACTACCGCCATGCAGCTGCACATGGAGGACATTGAAGACCGCAGCAGATGGAACAACATCCGGATCAAGGGGCTTCCTGAGGCGACAGGACCAGACGACCTCTCTGAGACTGTCTCTGCCATCTTCGCTCAGCTTCTGGGGGACTCGCTACCTGCTAATTTGGAGTTTGACCGTGTACACAGAGCTCTGGGCCCTCGCTCTCCTGATCCGGAGAGGCAGTGAGATGTAATCTGCCGTCTGCACAGGCTTTCCCACCGGGAGCTAATCATCAGGAAAGCATGGGATTCAGGTACGCTGGACTTTGATGGCGCCGCTTTGAAGTTATTGCCTGATCTGTCCAGAGCCACCCTTTATCGTCGGGCATTGTTGCGCCCCCTATTTGACCTAGCCAGAAGGATCGGAGATACCTACCGCTGGGGCTACCCTCTTTCCATCACCTTCCGGAAGCCCAACTCCTTCTTTACCCTACGGTCCCAGGCAGACCTTCCAGCCTTGTTTGCCTTCCTGGGAACGGAGCCTGTCCAGGTCCCTAACTGGCTCCTTTTGCTGCCTCGCCCTACTGATCGCCGGACTGGCCCATCTGGATCTCCCCGCCCGCAGCGGGCTTGCCGCAGATCTAGACCACAGGCTGCGGAGGCCCCCAGGGAACTGTGATATCCCTTCCTGGTTTGTCGATCGGAAATGATTTCTCCTGGATGCCTTGTCCCCTGTAGGTGACTCTCTCGACGTTGGACGGCCCTCTCTGGGAGCTTAGGTTTGATTACTGCTTGCTCATGTCCCTAAGCCACTTGACTGCCCTTCCCCTGCGTGCATGGATTGCTACTCCCCTTTCCCCGGCTTGAGGCCCCCGTTGTCCCCTTGCCGCCACCCATTGGGGTTCTGGCTGTATTGCTCTGACGGATGGCTCTCACGTGCACCCCCTTGGTCCTCTATTGTTCCACCGAGATCTGAGACTGTCCTACCTGGGTCCCCTTTTACCTAACCTGTAGGGATGGACGCCCCCTGTTGACTTGTTGCTCTCTGCACTCTGCTGGGGATGGAGGAGCTGGAGCTGACCTTCGGGGTTGGGGAGGTGGGGGGGTCTTCCGCTGTTGTGGGGGACATGGGGTTTAGTTATTGTTTTTTCCTGCTCTGGCTTGCCCTGCTGGGGACAGATCGCCTGGTGGGGATTGGAGAGGCCCTCGGGAGGCCACGCTACCTCCCTGTTTGCTGACGGGCAGTTGCCCTGGGACTATATGTTGCCTCCCCTCCTGTTGCTGTTAGGTTACCCAGGTGATCTGTACCGCGGACAGTTTTGCTGTTTCCTTTATGGGCTCTTCACTCTTGTTTGGTTCCCTATATTGCCATGTGCAGTCTCCCTGGGGAGGGATGTTGCCTTCACCCCTCGTTCTGGTTTGCGGATCACCCACCCTAGGGAGTACCGCTCTGTTTGTTTATTATGCCTGCTAATATGTGACCTGCTGTGTATGCCTCATGTATCCCCTGTTTCTGGGTTGCTCTGCCCTCTCCTGGGGTTGCTCACTAGGGGGTCCTCTGTTGGTTATCTCCGTTCCTGTTTCACTGCCGCTCGGTTTCCACCCTGTCTCTCTTTTCTGCTCCCTGAGCTGTGGGGTGCGCTTCGCAGCCCCCCCCCCCTACCTTTTTTCTCCTTGTTCCCTTCCTCTTCCCCTTTATTTACCCTACTGTTTGCTGGGCGGAGTAGGCGGCCGACCCCGGCTCTTTTGGTTGCGCCGTATCCATCCCCGATTCCCCCGTAGGATAGCACGCAGGGAGCGGTTTGTCTCCCGGTGCCAGTGCAGTTTATCTGCCCTCTAGTGCCTTTAAGTGTTTTCTCTTCTCTCTTCTCCTTTCCCTTTCTCTCTCTTCTCTCTTTTCTTATCTTGCTTACTTTGTGTTTTCCTCCCTCTTACCCTCTCCGTTCCCCCCCCTCCCTTTTTCCCTTTTTTTTTTTTCTTTTCTTCTTCCCCCAGGGGTGTAGTGCTTGCGGTGCTGGGTTATGGACTCTCTTAAGTTGGTTTCCCTCAACGCCAAGGGGCTTAACATACCAGAAAAGCGGAAGGACCTCCTCAATGAACTCCATAGTTGCCATGCGGATGTGGCCTTCATTCAGGAGACCTATTTCAGAGATGATCGTCTTCCATTCCTCAAGAACAGGTTTTACCCATTCTCGTATCAAGCCACTAATGTTGTCGCAAAGTCGAAAGGGGTCTCCATTTTGTTGTCCGCCAGGGTGCCTTGGACTTGTGACGGTTCCTTGCTAGACCCGGGGGGACGGCTCCATTGGCTCTTATCGCCTTACATTTGCATGTCTCTATGCCCCTAACGATAGGCAGGACTCCTTCCTGGTGGATGTGTTGGAGAAACTCGCCTCCTTCCAGGAGGGCCAGTTGGTGGCTGGGGGGGACTTTAATATCCCACTTGTCCCGACAGTTGACACTTCCTCTGGAGTGTCTTCGGTCCCGCACGGGATCCGGAAACGGTTTTTACAGGCGCTCCACTCTGCCCAATTGGTGGATGCCTGGCGTTTACAACATGGCAGTGAACGTGACTACTCATTTTTCTCCCCCCCTCATAAGTCCTACTCGCGTATAGACTTTTTTCTTATACCGCACTGCCACTTGCATGCGGTACGTGCTACCGAGATCGGCTCGATTACTTTTTCGGACCACGCTCTTATCTCTCTGACCTACAGTCTTTCGGAGGGCATGGGCAGAGGGACCAGGGTGTGGCATCTCAGCGACTCCCTCCTGCAAAACACTGAGGTTCAAGCCGAGGTCCTTTAGGAGCTTACGGATTACTTCCGGGAAAATATCACAGAGGATTGTGACCCTGGTATGATCTGGGAGGCACACAAAACTGTGATTCGTGGCCTCTTCATAAAACATGGCTCACTTCTCAAAAAACTCCGCCTACAACTGCTGGATACTTGAGGGATATTGACACTCTCGAAACTAGGCACAAACGCTCCCTGACCAGAGAAGTGTAGATGGAATTGTTCTCCCTTCGACAGAAGGTAAGGGACCTCCTTTTTGCGAAGGCGAAAGCGGATCTTCAACGCTCTCTGGGGACAAATGTGGTCGTTTACTGGCGGCCTCTGTCCGGGCGCAGAGACTAGCCAATTACATTCCTCATGTCCGATCTACGGGGCGGCAGGTGGCACTGCCTAGGAAGATCGCAGAGGAGTTTAGGGCTTTCTATTCCGACCTCTATAATTTGCCTGCCCAGGCGGCTTCCTCGGCACAAATCGAGGACTATGTAATGACAGCACGGCTGCCCTGTCTCTCCCAGGAGGAGAGGGAACAGCTGGAGGCTCCAATATCTCTATTGGAGCTACAGGGAGCGCTAGGTTCGTTTAAGGTGGGCAAGGCTCCGGGCCCGGACGGCTTCACCCTCCCCTACTATACGACTTACTTCCAGACCCTGGGTCCTCATTGGTTGGCCTGGCTTAACCTTTTGGGCTCTAACAAATCCACTTTTCCGACTGACTCGCTCAGGGCTCATATCTCCCTCATATCGAAGGAAGAGAAAGACCCAGCCCTTTGTAGTAGCTATCGCCCGATCTCGCTACTGAACGTAGACTTGAAAGTTTTCTCGAAGATTATCGCGAATCGCCTCGGGCCCCTCATGCCTAACCTATTTCACTTGGACCAGGTGGGGTTCATTCCAACTCGAGAGGCACGCGATAACACCTCCAAGGTGCTTAACATCATACACCTAGCGCAGAAGTCCCGCGTTCCTTGTGTTCTTCTGAACACCGATGCGGAAAAAGCTTTTGACCGCGTCAGCTGGCAGTTCATGACGGCTACCTTGCAATCGATCGGTCTTGGGACCACCATGTTATCATGGATTAGCCACATATATTCTGACCCTACCGCTCAGGTGAAGTGTAACGGGGTTCTGTCGGAATCTTTCTCTATCGCCAACGGCACCCGCCAGGGATGCCCGCTTTCCCCACTGCTTTTCGCACTCTCCTTGGAACCTTTTCTATGTAAAGTAAGGAGCAACCTGGATATTACGGGGTTGCGCGTAGGGGACATGGAATGCAAGGTTTTGGCCTATGCCGATGATATGATTTTCTCCCTTTCCAATCCGGTTATTTCTGTCCCCAATCTCCTTAAAGAACTGGAGCTTTACGGCACCTGCTCTAATTTACGGATCAACTACAGTAAATCGGAGGCTATGGGGATAGCAATGACTCCTGCTCTCCTGGCCCAGGTGACATCGTCCCGTCCTTTTCGCTAGACTCAAACAGCGCTGATGTATCTGGGTACCCGCATAGCTCCAGACCTTTCGAAACTATACAGCCTTAATTTCTCCCCACTGCTGGTGAAGGTGCGTCAGCTCCTCGCGTCGTGGGCCGGGTACATTCACTCTTGGTTCGGAAGGTGCAATCTTATCAAAATGTCGATACTCCCCAAGATCTTATACCTTCTTCAGGCCCTTCCGATCAAGCCGCCATCACTTTTCTTCAGGCAGCTACACTCCTTGTTTGTGCGCTACATTTGGCGCTCTGGCTCGCCACGCATCGCTCGCTCCCTCTTGTCCCTCCCCAAGAAATACGGCGGACTGGCCCTCCCCAATGTCACCAAGTACTACCAGGCGGTCCATCTCAGACGACTGTTGGATTGGCGTCGACACGGGGCGACCAAACTGTGGGTCCATTTGGAACAGGCCCAATCAACGTTCCCCCTGGGTGGTGCACCGTGGTGTCGGGACCATTGCCCACCGTCGCTTAAATCCCATCCAACGATCACGCACTTCTTGTGCCGGATGGCTGGCCTTCGATAGCCACGCTGACCGCACCCACCGGCCGCTTCGCGTTCAATTTTGGCAGGCAGCTCAACTCCACCACTTTCTCCTTTCATTACCTGCTCCGGATCTTTTCAGCAGGGAACTTACTCCCTACAAAGTTCTATGCTCCGGGAAAGCATTCTGCCGTACGCCCTTTCGCAGACGTATAACCTTTTGGTGTCTCCTGCGCAGTGTTAATTTCGTCGACTAAAACCGACTAAAACATTTTCGTCGACTAACACAATTCAGATGACTAAAATACGACTAAAACTAAAATGGCATTTTAGTCCTAAGACTAAAATACGACTAAAACTAAAATGGCATTTTAGTCAAAAGACTATAACTAAAACTAAATCGAAATTTGCTGCCAAAAATTAACACTGGTGCATGCTCAAAGCATAAATAATAACATATTAGATTTTTCACTCCAGGACCAGCAGTAGTATATAATGAGTTTGGAAATTGTAGAGAAATGCTTAAATAATGCATTACAAATTACAATTGAACTACACCCATTCGATTATAGATGACTAAAATGAGTTTTAGTCGACTAAAATGTAGGGCGTTTTAGTCGACTAAAATATACTGGAGTTTTAGTCGACTAAATACGACTAAAACTAAAACACTTGCAGAAGACTAAAATAGGACTAAAACTAAAATGCCATTTTAGTCCTAAGACTAAGACTAAAACTAAATTGAAATTTGCTGCCAAAATTAACACTGCTCCTGCGGAGGACTTTATCCCCGCCTTCATTTCCAAATGGGAGCGGGATTTACAGTTGACGTTCTCGCCGACTCAACGACTGAAACTCTGCACTATTGCATTGAAAACGCCGACCTGTACGAAGTTGCAGGAATCTAACTACAAGGTGCTGACGAGGTGGTATAGGGTGCCATCTCTTCTGAGCAAAATGTTCCCGGGGACGTCTGACCTATGCTGGCGGTGTCACAGGAAGCGGGGCACTCTCCTCCATATTTTCTGGTCCTGCCCTAAACTCCGGGATTTCTGGTTGGCAGTTGGCTCCCTTTTGCGGGACCTTACGGAACACAACATCCCAGACACCCCAGCCTTTTTTCTTTTGCAATTGTCCAGCATACCACTGATGTGCCCCTGACCTCCGCTGGTGTGGGTAGCTTGGTTGGATGTGCTGGTCTGGTGCTGCATCCCGCTGCCCCTGGTTCCCCCCTCCTTCCCAACTTTGCCCTCTTTTCCCCCTCTTCCTTTCCTTCTCTCTTTTCTTTTTGCTGTTCCTTGCTCTGCTTCCATTTTATCTTTCTGTCCTTCTATGTTTTCCTGGTACCAAGTGACACTACACGAGCCACGACTGTGGAGGTTATCCTTCACAGATTATACCACTTGTTTATAACTTGTTTTTTGCTCAAGTAAGATTTCCCCGGATGTACTTTCTTCCGTCACCGTTGGCTCGCGCAATTTTAAACCGTAACATGTTGGGTATCTATTTACTCGGCGTGACATCATCTTTCACAATATACAAAAAAAATGGGCTAACTTTACTGTTTAGTATTTTTTAAATGCAGTGAAATGTGATTTTTCAAATTTTTTCCAAAAAAATTGCGTTTTAAAGACCGCTGCGCAAATACCGCATGACAAAAAATATTGCAATGACCGACATTTTATTCTCCAGAGTCTTTGCTAAAAAAATATATATAATGTTTGGGGGTTCTAAGTAGTTTTCTAGGAAAAAATACTGGTTTTAACTTGTAAACAAAAAGTGTCCGAAATAGGGCTGGGGCTTAAGTGGTTAATATATATCTATATCTATCAAATAATCCTTTGGGTAATGGTTTGCCAGAAGCAAAATCTTTAAGCTTTCATTTTTGGCTCTCAAACTCTTTCTGAAATTAAAATCACAGAGAATTACTACGTTTTCATCACAGCTCAATTTTAGATTCACTAACACCCATTCTTTTTTATTTTTAGTTTTGGATGTAGTAAGGGACAATTAGAACTTCCTATCAGGTGTTTCAAATATAGTGGATACAAAACGTCTCCACGCCCCTATAAAAATGCCAGGTTTGTACATCATAATCCAAATGTTTCTATTGCTGATGTGGCTTTGTTAGAAGGATTTTGCCTTAATACCTATCCTGTTGACAAGGGAACAGAAAGTCAGAGGGGGGCCCCCAAACAGGGTCAAAAACATCAATAAAGGATGGCACCCCTGTCCAGACTAAGAACATTAAAGTATTTACCAATTATTAACAAGAACCAAAAAAGCTTTAATACAAGTCACCAATGATCTTTCTAGTTTCTTGTAGTGTAAAGTAATTCATCATAAGAGAGACTCTAAACTAGCGGTTTGGTCAGTTTCTAACTACTATGAGTTTTTTAGGAGGCTGGTAGACTGCAAAGGTTCTGCATACAAAGAAAGTAAGGGAAAAGAAACAGTGATGTCAGTGCCTCTGTTGTTAATTTTTAAGATTACTTTCTCCACAATGTCTGAAGCTACAGGGATGAATACTGGGCTTGTTTTAAAGTGGTTGTAAACCCACTTTAAATACTTTTACCTATAGGTAAGCCTATATTAAGGCTTGCCTATAGGTGCTATAAATATCTCTTAAACATGCTCCGTTTAGGAGATATTTACAGTGCATGCAGCCGATGAAGTCATCAGCGCATTCGCTCTGAAGGAACGGCCACTGCCTGTGTCATTCCTTCAGAGCCCTGTGCCGTGGACGGCGGCTCCCACGCGCATGCACGGGAGTGATGTAATCGCGCTTCTAGCCAATCAGATGGCTGGAGGATGCGAACCAGGAAGCAGGACGGCCGAACATGTCGGCCGTCTTGTCGCTGAGCGGGCAGCACTGCGGCCTGCGGGGTTTCGTTTTAAGGTAAGTATTCCATAATGAGCTAGTATGCGATGCATACTAGCTCATTATGTCTTTGTCTTTACAGGTTTTTATTTTTCTCATTTGTTTTTAGGAGGGTTTACTTCCTCTTTAAAGGGCTTTTAATGCAATTGTTCAGAATATGTAAAAATTTTTATGTGTTTGTAACTTAAGGCAAAGCTTTGTTTTCAGTTTTGGATAGAGTGTAGGGTGATTAGAACACCTGTCAGTTCTTATTGCTGTCTGTGTCCCCGTTTCATCCTCGACATTCATCCTCCCTATTTTTCCTGTTCACCATTATAAGAAAATCCCAAATTTTGTGTTGTCCCCAGAAAAGTATTAGAGGGGAATTCTTCCAATAAGGGAAACTAGTTCTGGTGACCTGGGGAACCCCAAGAAACTCCCTTAATTTGCAGAAATTTCCTCCAACTTCATGTTTGGCCAATGGACACAGATGGTGAACAAAGATGTGACAGTTATAACCCTCCCTTACTCAATCCAAAATGAGAAAAAAAAAGTTTTGCCTATAGTTCTACTTTAACCTCCCTGGCGGTATGATTATTTCGGATTTTAAGTGCTGAAAGCGGTATGATTATTTTGCTAGTAATTCTTAAGAATGAGCAGCCCAAACCAACTATTTATATATGATTTCTTTTTACTGTGCGTTCTTCTTTATAACATCCCGGGTATGATAAAGTTTGAAACACAAAATCCTAAATTATAATATAATAAATAATTATAAAATAAAAAAAAAAGAATAATATAATAATAATAACACTTTTTTTTCCAAAAAATAACACTTTTTATTCAACAAATTATAGTAAATAACGTAATAAAAAACACTGACATTTTTTTTTTGTCAAACAAGGATGCAATATTTTTTTTTTTTTCCAAAAAGGATGCAATATTAGTGGTCATATTGCTTCAATAAACGTCCCGGGTGTGGAAAATTTTGAAACAGGGTACAGCACAAAATCCAACGTCACAGTCAGGACAGTAGTACCGCATTTCTTTTCTGATTTTCCGTCCAGTGTCATCACGTTTAGAACAGCAAACCACACACATCCTTGTGGGTGCAGACTTCTTTTCCATTGGTGGAATGTGGTCCATAAAGTGACGATCGGTCAGGCGTTCGGGGTTCACAGCACCAGCAGCACGGCGTCCGGATCTACTTACAGCCGTTGGTGTTTGGTGCCTGAGAAATATGAGCTCAGCAATTTTCCACATAAAGTCTGCATGAACCACAGGCCTGTCACTCTTCTTTTTTAGGAGAATGAATGCGTTCCACAAACACTGTTCCAGGAGATGCCTGAATATTTTTTTTATAATATTTTTTTTGTTGTTTCCGTATTGCCGGATAAAATGCCATGGCCTGGTCAGCTCTGTCCACACCTCCCATGGTGTTGTTATAATCCATGACCAGTTGTGGTTTCATAACATCTTTTCCACATTTTGTGTGTACCATGACAGTAGAGATGTTGTGGATGGTACTCATCAGGCACACATCTTTTTTGTCGCGCCATCTCAGTGCCAATATTTTTCCTTTCTGCCAGGCAACTATTTTTCCGGGCTTGAGCTTTTTGTTGGCAAAGGTGGGGGGCATGTCACGCTAGTTAGCTCTAACGGTCCCTTACGCATCCGTCTTGTTGTATAGAAGGAACTCATACAGTTCTGGGGATGTATAAAAATTGTCTGTGGTGACACAGTACCCCTGATTCAGCAGAGGCTCAGTCAGCGTAAGAAACTGAAGTGGTTGCCATTCCATAGCTGCTGAACCTCTTGTTGAATTTTCTCCTCTCCCGGTGTATAGGACTGAATACCAAAGGTATCCAGAGCTGGATTCACACAGCATAAATGACTTTATGCCAAAGCGTGCTCTCTTGGATGCAATATACTGTATCCAGCTGAGTCTCCCTTTATAGGCCATTGGACTTTTGTCTATACAAATGTCTCTTAATGGGACATAGGACTGCTCAGGGCCAGACTGGGAATAAAAACCAGCCCTGGAAATAATTTCATACCAGCCCCATAGTATTATTATACCGGCCCAACAGCAGAACTTCATTATTTTCTTGTTCATAAAAGGGAAAACCATGCATTTTAAAGCACATTTGAAAAGTGTATTATATATAGATAAGACAGATATGTTCTGGCAATATATGCTACAGCATAGCAACACAGAATAGATGGTCAGAGGCTGCATTTTGGATGGAACAGGACACATCCTAGGATCAGGGCCGGACAAGGAATAAAATTCAGCCCTGGAAATAATTTCATACCAGCCCCATAGCATTATTATACCGTCCCAACAGCATAACGCCATTATTTTCTTGTTCATAATAGGGAAAACCATGAGTTTTAAAGCACATTTGAAGAGTGTATTCTATATAGATAAGACAGACGTGAAAGCACATAGGGCTTTATAAATATAAGAGCAAACTTCTTTCCATGCTCCCTCTTAGAGACTGCAGACACGATAAAAGACAAGAGATGGTCAAAGGCTGCCGACATGTTACAGGAGCTCGTTAGAGGCTGCGGAAATATTACAGGAGCTTGTCAGAGGCTACAGACATGTTACAGGAGCTTGTCAGAGGCTACAGACATGTTACAGGAGCTGGTCAGAGGCTACAGACATGTTACAGGAGCTGGTCAGAGGCTACAGACGTGTTACAGGAGCTAGTCAGAGGCTACAAACATGTTACAGGAGCTGGTCAGAGGCTACAAACATGTTACAGGAGCTGGTCAGAGGCTACAGACATGTTACAGGAGCTGGTCAGAGGCTACATACATATTACAGGAGCTGGTCAGAGGCTACAGACATGATACAGGAGCTGGTCAGAGGCTGCGGACACAGTACAGGAGATGTCAGAGACCACGGACAGGATACAGGAGATGGTCAGAGGTTGCAGACATGGTACAGGAGATGTCATGGGCTGCGGACATGGTACAGGAGAGGTCATGGGCTGCGGACGTGGTACAGGAGAGGTCATGGGCTGCGGACATGGTACAGGAGATGTCATGGGCTGTGGACATTGTACAGGAGATGATCAGAGGTTGCAGACATAGTACAGGAACAGGAGATGATAAGAGGTTGCAGACATAGTACAGGAAATGTTATGGGCTGCGGACATGGTACAGGAGATGATCAGAGGTTGCAGACATGGTACAGGAAATGTCATGGGCTGCGGACATGGTACAGGAAATGTCATGGGCTGTGGGCTAGGGAGGATCGAATGGTTCGGGTCGACCATCGGTTCGACCCGAACATTGACTGTTCGAAATTCGGCCAAATTCCGAACTTTTTGCCCAAAAAGTTCGGAATTCGGCAACCAGAACTGACCAAAATGCAATGGTACAGGAAATGGGCTTTAAAAGCCCGTGATTGGACCAGAACCATTAGTAAAAGCCAATTGAGGGGGCAGGAGAATGCTAGGAATGTGATTGGAGTGACTAGCGGGTCCACAGGCCAATCATTAGTGAATACGCCCCCCAGTATATAACATAGCTCCGCCAAATTCCTAGCATTGTAATACAGGGACATGGAAGAGAATGGAAGCAGTTCTGTTACTTCTGCTTCAAAGTGTCATTTAGCAATTATTAGTGTCAGGAAAGGGATATTTAGTGTAGTTAGGGTGATTTTTTACACTTTATTTAGATGCAAAAATTAAGTTTCTGTAGGGAAAGTGTTAACTGTAAGGTGACTGTAGTGTAGTGTAGGGTTAACTGACTCTGACTGCTATGGAAGGGTGACAAAACCCTTCCATATCAGGGTGACCGCTATAGAGAAAAGATTGTTTCTCTTAGGTCACTTTCAGAACAGGAATATGGCTTCTCACCAGGCAGCTTGCTTTTTGGCTGCAGGCATTTACAGGGCTTTTTTGAGGACAAGTTTGGAGTCAGGCATGACATCTGAACTTGTGTGTAGGGTATTTATACACACATACTTATATGTATATATACCCTACATATATATAGGTGTGATAGTAGCAGAAATCTATGCTTGCACTAATTAAAAACTGAACATCATGCCTGACTCCAAACTTGTCCTTTAAAAAGCCCTGTAAACGCCTGCAGCCAAAAAGCAAGCTGGCCGGTGAGAAGCCATATTCCTGTTCTGAAAGTGACCTAATACAAACAATCTTTTTTTTTCTGGTTCTGGACATGCTACAGAGCTGAAACTTCACAGGTACACTTTTTAGACCCCCCAGACACTAAATCCAAAGAAATTTTTTTTTTAATTTTTTCAATAATTGGCTTTCTATCAAAAATGACAATTTTTAAGAACTTTTTTTGTGTGATTAATAGTCTCTGGGGCATGACCCAGAACCCTAGGCACTTTTTAGGGGCATTTATTGGGTTTTAGGGCTTCAAAATGGGGTTTTTTGATTACCGATGTTCGGGTCCCATTGATTTCAATGGGGTTCTGAAATCAGGGCCGAACTTTCGGGAGGTTCGGGTGTTCTGGCCGAACCGAACTTTTCAAAAGTTCGATCATCCCTACTGTGGACATGGTATAGGAAATGTCATGGGCTGCGGACATGGTACAGGAAATGTCATGGACTGCGGACATGGTACAGGAGATGTCATGGGCTGTGGTCTCTATTATGCAATTACATTCATTTCTGTTTATACTTAGATTTTCTAATAGGTTAGGAATATGCTTAGACATCTGAGATGATACATAGATGTATTCCATATACATACTATAACTTATTATAAAAGATGTGTGTGTGAAATACATCTATGAATCACCTCAGATGTCCCAATATATCCCTAACCTATTCAAGAAAGTTACTCTCTCTGTCTCAGTAATCCTGCAATGCAAGATGCAGGGCAGGTTTACACACAGCATAGTACAGGGTAGAAGGCAGAGAAAGAAGGTCAGGACTCACGGGGAGAAGATGAAGGCTGCCATCTGTCCTCTTAGATCTTCCTTCAGGGAGAGATATGTGCTGGGCAGGAAGCAATGATCGGGACTGCTGTCTGTGTAACCTCTTCTAGCTCCGCCAACCTGTACTGGAGCTCTGTGAAAGCCCCGACTCAGCCAGCTGACAAAAAGAGGCATGGCTGCACTGCAAAGCATATGACTACACCAGACACCAGTTCTAATGAAGTGGGCGGCACCTGGCCGCTGCTCTTGTGAGAAAAAAGCATCCCACAGAAGCTCATAGCCGATAGCAGCCCCAGGGCAGCCGGCCTGCCGGGAAATTTCCAGCTATCCCGGCAGGCCAGTCCGACCCTGCTTAGGCTGTGCGGACATGGTACAAGAGATGTCTTAGGCTATGCGGACATGGTACAGGAGATGTCTTAGGCTGTGTGGGCATGGTACAAGAGATGTCAATGGCTGTGCGGACATGGTACAAGAGATGTCAATGGCTGTGCGGACATGGCACAGGAGATGTCAATGGCTGTGCGGACATGGCACAGGAGATGTCAATGGCTGTGCGGACATGGTACAGGAGATGTCAATGGCTGTGCGGACATGGTACAGGAGATGTCTTAGGCTGTGTGGGCATGGTACAAGAGATGTCATAGGCTGTGCGGACATGGTACAAGAGATGTCAATGCCTGTGCGGGCATGGTACAAGAGATGTCAATGGCTGTGCGGACATGGCACAGGAGATGTCAGGGGCTGTGCGGACATGGTACAGGAGATGTCAGGGGCTGTGCGGACATGGTACAGGAGATGTCAGGGGCTGTGCGGACATGGTACAGGAGATGTCAGCGGCTGTGCGGTCATGGTAAAGGAGATGTAAGGGGCTGTGCGGACATAGTACAGGAGATGTCAGGGGCTGTGCGGACATAGTACAGGAGATGTCAGAGGCTGTGCGGACATAGTACAGGAGATGTCAGGCACTGTGCTGACATGGTACAGGAGATGTCATTGGCTGTGCGTACATGGTACAGGAGATGTCATTGGCTGTGCGGACATAGTACAGGAGATGTCAGGGGCTGTGCGGACATGGTACAGGAGATGTTAGGGGCTGAGCGGACATGGTACAGGAGATGTCAGGGGCTGTGCGGACATGGTACAGGAGATGTCAGGGGCTGTGCGGACATGGTACAGGAGATGTCAGGGGCTGTGCAGACATGGTACAGGAGATGTCAGGGGCTGTGCAGACATGGTACAGGAGATGTCAGGGGCTGTGCGGACGTAGTACAGGAGATGTCAGAGGCTGTGCGGACATGGTACAGGAGATGTCAGGGGCTGTGCAGACATGGTACAGGAGATGTCAGAGGCTGTGTGGACATGGTACAGGAGATGTCAGGGGCTGTGCGGACATAGTACAGGAGATGTCAGGCACTGTGCTGACATGGTACAGGAGATGTCAGGCACTGTGCTGACATGGTACAGGAGATGCCAATGGCTGTGCGTACATGGTACAGGAGATGTCATTGGCTGTGCGGACATAGTACAGGAGATGTCAGGGGCTGTGCGGACATGGTACAGGAGATGTTAGGGGCTGAGCGGACATGGTACAGGAGATGTCAGGGGCTGTGCGGACATAGTACAGGAGATGTCAGGGACTGTGCGGACATGGCACAGGAGATGTCAGAGGCTGTGCGGACATGGCACAGGAGATGTCAGAGGCTGTGCGGACATAGTACAGGAGATGTCAGGCACTGTGCTGACATGGTACAGGAGATGTCATTGGCTGTGCGGACATGGTACAGGAGATGCCAATGGCTGTGCGTACATGGTACAGGAGATGTCATTGGCTGTGCGGACATAGTACAGGAGATGTCAGGGGCTGTGCGGACATGGTACAGGAGATGTTAGGGGCTGAGCGGACATGGTACAGGAGATGTCAGGGGCTGTGCGGACATGGTACAGGAGATGTCAGGGGCTGTGCGGACATGGTACAGGAGATGCCAATGGCTGTGCGTACATGGTACAGGAGATGTCAGAGGCTGTGTGGACATGGTACAGGAGATGTCAGGGGCTGTGCGGACGTAGTACAGGAGATGTCAGAGGCTGTGCGGACATGGTACAGGAGATGTCAGGGGCTGTGCGGACATAGTACAGGAGATGTCAGGGACTGTGCGGACATGGCACAGGAGATGTCAGAGGCTGTGCGGACATGGCACAGGAGATGTCAGAGGCTGTGCGGACATAGTACAGGAGATGTCAGGCACTGTGCTGACATGGTACAGGAGATGTCATTGGCTGTGCGGACATGGTACAGGAGATGCCAATGGCTGTGCGTACATGGTACAGGAGATGTCATTGGCTGTGCGGACATAGTACAGGAGATGTCAGGGGCTGTGCGGACATGGTACAGGAGATGTTAGGGGCTGAGCGGACATGGTACAGGAGATGTCAGGGGCTGTGCGGACATGGTACAGGAGATGTCAGGGGCTGTGCGGACATGGTAAAGGAGATGTCAGGGGCTGTGCAGACATGGTACAGGAGATGTCAGAGGCTGTGTGGACATGGTACAGGAGATGTCAGGGGCTGTGCGGACGTAGTACAGGAGATGTCAGAGGCTGTGCGGACATGGTACAGGAGATGTCAGGGGCTGTGCGGACATAGTACAGGAGATGTCAGGGACTGTGCGGACATGGCACAGGAGATGTCAGAGGCTGTGCGGACATGGCACAGGAGATGTCAGAGGCTGTGCGGACATAGTACAGGAGATGTCAGGCACTGTGCTGACATGGTACAGGAGATGTCATTGGCTGTGCGGACATGGTACAGGAGATGCCAATGGCTGTGCGTACATGGTACAGGAGATGTCATTGGCTGTGCGGACATAGTACAGGAGATGTCGGGGGCTGTGCGGACATGGTACAGGAGATGTTAGGGGCTGAGCGGACATGGTACAGGAGATGTCAGGGGCTGTGCGGACAGGGTACAGGAGATGTCAGGGGCTGTGCGGACATGGTAAAGGAGATGTCAGGGGCTGTGCAGACATGGTACAGGAGATGTCAGAGGCTGTGTGGACATGGTACAGGAGATGTCAGGGGCTGTGCGGACGTAGTACAGGAGATGTCAGAGGCTGTGCGGACATGGTAAAGGAGAATCCTTGTACCAATTGGTTTCCACAACAATCTTTTCAATAACCTCATCGGTCAAAAAGAGTTGCAGGTATGCCAAGGGGTTGTCCTCCTCAACATCCACTTTGATACCAGGTGCTCCAGTAAACGGGAACCTTGGGGGGGCGCTATGTACTCCGTACCGCAGTCGATCGAGCATCAAGTCCGCACATCGCTGGGCACAGTCGCAGGATCATCGCTGAAATTGCTTTCTGCATCCGATGACGAACTTCCCCACGCATCGCTATCACTCCATTCTGCAAGCGATTCTGCATCGCTGTCGATGTCACCCAGCAGGTCATATACCGCTTTTGAGGTTGCGGCACGCTTGTTTGATGCCATGGTCGCTCTGCAGTATCCAGACACAAGGTGCAGGAAAATAGGAAAAATGCAGGAAGTGCAATGGAGAAAGCACTGGGGGGGGGGGGGCAATTAGAGGTCAATTTATTTTATTTAGTAATTTAATCCAATAGTATTACAATGTGTCAGTGTGTTTGTGCATTTACTTTTAATTTGCCGCCGGTTCCACCCCCCTGCGAACGTCACGTCGCAGAAAACAAAAGCGGGGGCACGCAGAGGATCGGGAGTAAGCTCCGCCGCCGCACACTGCCTCGCTGGATCCCAGGGATAAGGTAAGTAACCCCTCTACCAGGATCCAGCGATCTTCCTCGTGGCACCCCGAGTGTGCCTCGGTGTTACCGCTTTTGGCACTAAAATTTAACCCCGAGCCACACTCGGGAATACCGACAGGAAGGTTAAGTGATCACAAATTGGACTGTCAAAACACACAGAGCAATAAGGAATTGTTTCTTTAAAGCAGAACTCCAGGAAAAAAAAATCCTGCATTGGCTGTGCCTGCCCTGCATGGGTTAACTGCTTGTTGTGTCCAGGGGTACACAGAAAGGCTAAACTTACCCGATCTTCCAAAAAACAACGTTCCCCCACACCCATCGGTGGACTGTTCCTGTCTTCCTCAGATCCAGAGCTGGCCTATGAGCGTGATGACGTCAGGAACAGTCCACCACACAAGACCCACTAGCGCGCAGAGGGGCAGGAGCAGCAGGGATGGGATTTGCGCTTGGAAGATCAGAGAATTAGGTAAGTATATCTCCATTTTCCTCACTCCTAGACATAAATGGGCAGTTCATTCATGCAGTGTGGGCACAGCCGCACTACATAGGAAAAATCATACCTAGGCGGATGCAGCATCGGTCCAATGCTGCATCTGTCCCCCACAAACACCGCTGATCACTTAGTTCTCAGAGCTCCTTGAGCAGAGAGCTGGTGACTGTCAGTCAGCAGTTCTCTGCTCTCCACCTCCACACTCACTGGAACGCTGGGCTATTGAGGGGGTGGGAGCGGCTGGCTCAGGCTCTTAGCCACTCACTGAGAGGCTGAGCCGGGTGCCAGTCCAGGCATGTGCGTTGATCCCGACCATATGGTTACGATCTTGTCTGAGCCTGGACCGGCTCTGATAGCCTGAAACTAAAGTCAGGTTTTTTTTTCTTTGAAAAAACTAAACAGGTCAGACTTACCTGCTCTTTGCAGTGGTTTTGCACAAAGCAGCCCAGATTCTCCTCTTCTCGGGTCCCTCACCGGCGCTCCTGGCCCCTCCCTCCTTCCGAGTGCCCCCACAGCAAAGCAGCTTGCTATGGAGGCACCCCAGCCGCTGCTCTGTGTGTTCATTCAATGCAATACAAGGGGACAGCGCTCAAAATTATAAAGTGAAAAAATATTAATATACAATTATCTCAAACTGTGTATTCAGTGATGTAAATAAAGTGCTATAGAAATAAAGTGACTGTGCTTGAAAAGAATAATGGGATAGGTAGTATTAATCCCTTTAAGTGCCAAGTGCAAACAGTAGTAATAATAACACAGTCCTTAGTGAAAAAGGTGCTGGTGCTAAATAATATCCAATTCCAATAATAATACAGTCCTTAGTGATGTGTTTTATATAAAAAGTGCTGGTGCTCAATAAGATCTGATTCCACATGCAGACACAGAGAGGAGAATCTGTCACCGGGTGTTCAGCCCACTTACCAGATGACCCCTTGGGGTCTAGCGTGGGTAAATGTTCCCTTTGTGCTGGTCACAAATCCTCTGTGGGCTTTAGGATATGTATTGAAGGGTCCAATCCACTGTGTGGGAGGGGCTGTGTGGGTGTCCTCTGTATGTCCGTTGGAACCATGGTGGTCTCAATCCACGAGAACTGGAAGATTCATGCCATCTTGCCCTCCTGTTGGCTGCCAAGGTAAGTACTACAGGGGCTGCTGCACACAGAAGGTTTTTTTAGTGCCCATTCACATACGAGCGACGCTACTTTGGGTGGCGACCTCCGAGGTAGCGGTGCGAGCAGCGTGCCGCGACCTCGGAGCGGCCGCCACGGACTTCATAACATTGAAGTCTATGGCGGTCGCCTCCTGGTCGCCCCAAAGAAGCTCCGGACCCTTTTTCTAGGTCGGAGCGACTTGTGTCGCTCCTATTAGAACGGGTCCGCAGCTTCCCTATGGGAGGCGACCTGTGAGGCGACCAGGTTGCCTCACAGGTCGCCCTAGTGTGAACCGGGACTTATCTTAATGCATAGAAAAACCTGACTTTACGATCATTTTAAAGTGTTACTAAACCCACAACAGTAAAATCAGTCTGTATATGCAGTAAAGCATGCTTGTTACACTCACTGTGGAACCTAATCATCCCCTTCTTTTACAGTCCCTAATCTATCTGTGGATAGCATAGTGCCCTAGGAGGCATTTTGCACATGCTCAGTTTGGTGTGTATTGCTAGAGAGTTTTTTTTGGGGGAGGGTGCGTGTGATCAGGGCCAATCGGCAGTGTCCAGACAGAGGATCAGGGGTCATGCAGCCTCATACGACCAATGCTCGGCAGGACATTGATAGAAATCACAAAGCTGCTATATACCCCTTTGTGTCAACTTGTGTGCATGTTATCAGGCCAAAATCACCAGGATATGTAAACCTTTTTGATCAGGGTCATTTGAGTAGTTTCTGTTGTCATTATGATTTAAAAAGAGTAAACAATATTATATATATATAAATGGCTTCAGCCAAACACTAACCATGACTAGGGTACTAAAGATGTCTTTTTGACCACTTTGGCTAATACCACTCCCTCCAACCCCTTTAATAACCACACTGACAACCAACTGGAGTTAATGACCAAAGCTGCCTTTTATTAACCAATATAATAAATAACATAGAACATAACGTGAATACGATGTAAAATACAGTGTAACTGGAGCCTCAAGGTCCTCGTAGTCCTTACTCACCATAAGAAAAATACCTGCAACCTACTACAGGCCTCCAGCCGCAACAGCACCGACTCGGAGACAACCAGCCGCAGATACCTCTATTATAACAACTGGGATCCGTACCTCAGACGGGTCCCTACCAAGTACATTTTAGTGCCCACAGTAAACTACAAGGACCTTGAACCCCGCCAACCCCCTAAAACAAAGTGACCCAACCCCAATAAATGACACAAGGAACAAACAAAAAAGGGGGGCAAAAATTAACAGGGCGGGCGGGAGGGAAGTTGTCCCCTGGCTGGTCTTCCTTCAACTGAGGCCAGCCCTCCCCTCTGCCTAACCCCCCCCCCCCTGCAACTCCTCCCAAACCTCCTCTGGGTAGGCCATACAGAGACGTAAAAAATCAAGTTTAACATCCCTAATCAAATCCCGGGAAGCCCTGATCCCTATATTGCTCCCACCGGCATGAATAATCAACACCTGCGGAGGCCCTTCCAGCCCCACCCAACGGTCCAGCTCAGGAACAATCCTACTCCACAGCAACGCCGGCACTCCAATACATTGCAAAATAGCTTCCTTCCGCAGGATCTCCAGCTGCCGGCCGTTGGACCGAACGTCTGCTCGCCGAGCACCCCACTGCACATACGAATGCCCCAGGATCCACACGAGACACACTCCGCCACCTGTAAAACAAACAAAACAGTCCAACAACAAAACACCCCAGGAAACAACACCCTCAAACAAAGACAACACAAACACACACGCCCACCCCCTGCGTGTGAAGCGTGCTGCTCAACCCAAGCAAGGAAACACCCAGACCCACGGCCCCAAAAGCCACTTACAACAAATGTGGGTGGACATACAGGCGATAACGCCGAGATTCCCAGCGCCCAATGCGCTTAACCACCTCCTCACTCAGACCCCACTTCGCCGCCTCAGTCGCCGCACCAATGCGGAACGAATGAGAAGCAAAGTCCCCAGCATGCAGGCCCAAAGCCGACAGAGCCATTCAAAACACCAAAACCAATTGATAACGCGACAGCGCAGAACCATCCCTATGCACCAGGAAGGGGAGAGGCCCCTGTGGGCGCAGCTGCCCGAACTGAGACACCGCCCGAACCGGGCACACCTCAGAACCCGGGACCTCAAACAACTCCACCCGAACACCCCGACCCACCTGGTCTGTTTTAGACCACGATATCCACAAAGCCATGGACCCAACCACACACTCGACATCCCAAGCCAGCAAGCCACCCATCCCCCACTCCCCAATTCGCAACACCCCGAAAAAGGCCAAAGAGAAGGCCGTCTGGAAAAACACCACCTCGTAGCCCGACAAACAAACCCAAGGCAGAATCTGACTCAAAGAACGCAGCAACTCGAACGACACCGGACGGCGAGCATCCACTGGACGCCAGCCCTTACGATACCCCCGCAAGGCCTGACGCACTAAAATTTTCTTAGTATAGTCAACACAACTGCGAAGCTTGAACAAGAAAGCCAGACCCGCAAGCTTCCAATTAAGAACCGACACAGACACCCCGGTCTCAAAATTCTTCGCAATACAGTACAACACCCGAAAGTGGGCTTCCAGTGGCGTAACCACCGCATCTGGACCGCCCAACAAACCAAACCACTCCCCCCACACCTTTGAATATGTAGACCAAGTAGCTTCGCCCACCGAACGCCGAATTGGCTCTGCGGTCAATCCAAGGCAATCTTCCACAGCCATGTCGGACAAAGAATTTCCAGCTGCGCCGCATCCAGGGCCAACAATCGAAACCGGTCCCACTGAAACCGAGAAAGAGCATCGGCAACCAATTAGTACAACCCGGGATATGCACCGCACAGATAAAGGAGTCCAAATGTAAACACGACAGAACCAAATGCCGGAGCAAGCGAACTACAGGGGGAGAGGAAGCGGACACACTGTTAATAGCACCCATCACCGCCAAGTTCTCACAATTAAAGCTAACCTTTTTGTTCTGAAAGGAGGGACCCCACAATTCCACCGATAGCACAATTGGAAACAGTTCCAACAGCACCATGTTCTTCAGAAGGCCCGCATCCTGCCACTCCTGAGGCCAAGGCCCAGCACACCACTGGCCACTGAAATACGTACCGTAACCAGCTGCTCCCGAGGCGTCCGTGAAAAGCTCCCAATCGCAGCTGCTCATCGCTTCAGACACCCATACTGACCTACCGTTATAAGAATCCAAAAATGTCTCCCATACCAGCAAATCAGCCACGAGGTCCCTCATTAGTCTAATACGATGCCCTGAAGCCTTAACCCCAGCCGTCGCCGCTGTCAAATGCCGATTAAATATCCGACCCATTGGCATAATGCAACAAGGGAAATTAAGCTTCCCCAGCAAGGACTGAAGTTGACGCAGGAAAGAAAATTCCCCTAGGGCATGGGACTTTAATGGCAATAACCAGACCTTGAGTAGTAAGTGTATTTCAACAAATTTATTATTCTACAAATCAGTTATGAAAATATGTTTCAAAAAGAACAATCATAAATGAACAACACTTAAAAACACAAGTGGCCATATGTTACGTCTTTGGGACTGGAGGTAGCTGAGATCTCCACAGATGACCAGACGCGTTTCGGTCAATCGCCTTTATCAACGGTCAGGTAGGAACAGATCTCAGACAGGAAGGTATGAAAGACAATAAGTAGCACATAATGATGGTTTATCAACAATATCTCAATTAATAAGAAGTTGTACAAAAAAGGACACAAAGTGTTTACTGTACCATAGCTATAGCTTCAATATGTTTGTTCACAGTATAAGTGTTCTGTATTTAAATACGTACCCCATAGAATAGTCCAAGACTAGGGGGGGGGGGGAAGGGGGAAAAGCTTAAGTAGTTCCCCATTCCAGATAGTCAAGGCAAACATACTTAGTATTACCTATTAGGTAGGAGGAAGGAGGGAAAAGAAAGAACTGAGGCAGTAATAGATCTGAAATGAGATGTCCTAAGAGCGGACAAATAGCGATAGTCTTCATTGTCTGGCAGAATGTCTTACCTGGGTACTCGGTGGGAAAGTGTGTAATGGCGGCCCGCATTCAAAGAAGAGTGCGTCCGCCATATAAAGACGCCGGCGCACGCGCAGAGCACGGATGGTCTCCACCTCTGGGCGTGCGTAAGGACCAATCGGGGTCCTCCGTGTCCGGAGCGCACAGCTCCGCCCACACAGCCGACGTCAGCCGCGACGTGCGTTCCGGGCACGCCGGCGCATGTCTATGGTCCACAGAGCCCGTCCGATGACGTGACCCGGAAGCCAGTAGGGGGCGGAGTCGCCCCTTTGTGCGCCGGGGGAGCCCAAAGAAACAGCAGCAGGGTACATCTCATTGAAAGAGCAGACGCTTGGAACAAAAAACACTTTGTTTACAGTGATTGCAATAATGACAAATATTTGCACAGATCATCATTAAAATGTTAGACAAGGCATAATAAGTGTATAAGACATGGGACCCTTTACTAATAAAGGTAGCAATAGCAATAATACACATCTGTGTAGGTTGACATAGGAGGACTAGATCTGACGCATCAGAGGGGGACCAGATAATCAAAGGTTTACAACTCGCATCAAAGGGACATCCATGTCTATCTATGCCACCTATTTGTTGCATAGAAGTCAGGAGGGTTTGTATTTAGGATCAAGTGTGGTCAAGATCTCATCCATCTATATCATGTATTAGATATCAAGCTAATTCATGGATACAGGTTTTTCATCCAATAAAGACTGGCAGGAGAAATTATTCCCACAGTATGCCTATAAAGTTCCTTCTTTTTGCGTATGGAAGGAGAGGAAGCACTTGTTGTTGTCAAAATATAAGGAAAAGGGACCCCCTTAGTTTCTGTAGTGGAAGTGAAATAGGGGGGTGACAGAAGTGTATAGCCCCTGTTCCACCCTATTGAATACAACACAGGAAGTCATTATAAGGTCACACCATGTAGTACCCCTTATAGGGAGATCCATAAAACTATTGATGCAAGTCTATCCTATTCCGTAATAATATTGGAAATGTTTGTGTCATGCGGTGTATCAAAAGTTTAAGTATCTACCACCTATATGTTGTTCGAGGTAGGTGCTGGTGGATGTAAGAGATACATCCATACTACGTATAACAAAGGTAATAAAGGTAGCAAAAGTTATAATACGCCTCTGTGTGGGTCGATATAGGAGGTCTAGATCTGGAGCATCAGATGGGGACCAGATAGTCAAAGGTTTACAACTCGCATCAAAGGGACATCCATGTCTATCTATGCCACCTATTTGTTGCATAGAAGTCAAGGGGGTGGATTTAGGATCAGGTGTGGTCAAGATCTCATCCATCTATATTGTGTATTAGATATCAAACTAATTAATGGATATAGGTTTTTCATCCATACCCTTATTGTTTGTTCTATTATAGAGACTGACAGGAGAGATTATTATGAATCCCACAGTATGCCTATAAAGTTCCTTCTTTTTGCGTGTGGAAGGAGAGTTAGGGGCAGTGTTAAAACACTTGTTGTTGTCAAAATATAAGGGAAAGGAATCCCCTTAGTTTCTGTATTGGCAGTGAACTAGGGGGGGGGGTGACAGATGTATATAGCCCCTGTTCCCACCTTATTGAATGCGACATAGCAAATCATTATAAGGTCACACCGTGTAGTGCCCCTTATGGGGAGATCCATAAAACTATTGATGCAAGTCTATCCTATTCCGTAATAATACTAGAAAAATTTGCGTTGTGCCGTGTATCAAAAGTTTAAGTACATACCACCTATATATTGATTGAGATAGGTGCTGGTGGGTGTAAGAGCTACATCTATACTATATTTATTTGATTCCTACCGTGTATTATTGTCACCTGTTCTACCTGTTAGAATTGTAGGTGCGTATAAATTGCAAAGACTGTGACAGTGGGGTTGCAGAGGTAAGGGCTGACATATCTAGATTGGGTCCATTGCAAATATAATCATACGGATGGTGGGCAAGCGAGATCTCTCATATTCAGGGTCCCAGCCCCGTGATGAGAAGCCTTCCAAGAAGGGCTTAAAACTAATGTTGTCGTTTAGGCCCGGAGGTATGATGGCTTTCAAATTATGAATCCATCTGGATTCTCTTTGTAGGAGTGTCTTGTCCCAATCTCCTCCTCTGCTACTGGGGTGCACTCTGTCTAAAATGACAAATTTAACTTGTGGGAAGATGACATTATGAACGCCAAGATCGTGTCTCCCAAGTGGGAGATCAGGGTTACATTGGCACATGCAAGAGAGATGACTTTGTGCTCATTTGTGAAATTCATTTTTAGTTTTTCCCACATTAAAAGCACCCACAGCAAAGCCCTGTACCTGGAGGAAGTGGGAACCGTCAAAAGCGAATACATTTTGCAATAAAATGTATTCCAACGACTGTAAGATGAATCTGAGTGTGGAAGGTGAGTCTAGATTCGATTGGGTCAGGACACGTCCGATCGTCTGGATGCCCTGCTGGTGGGGGATGGAGCTGTAAAGAGCTTCTACATCAATCGCCACCAGCAGGGTATCCAACGGAACCGACATGCCTTCAAGTACCTGTAGAAGATGTATCGTATCCTTGACATAGGAGGGGAGGATCTGTACAAACGGGTAGAGTTTACTATCAACGTACCTACTCAGTTTCTCTGCAATACTGCCTCTGCCGGAGAAAATTGGTCTACCCGGCCGGTCGGTTTTATTTTTGTGAATTTTTGGCAGACTGTAGAACGTTGGAATTTTAGGGTACTTGATGCGGAGATAGTCCCAGGTGTTCTTGTCGATGCAGCCCGCCAAGTAGGCACCATCGACAAGGGTATAAAATTCTGAGAAAGATTTATCGATTGTAGATCTAGAGATTTTTTTATACCATTTAGGGTAGCGTCACCTTCCTGCACCGCCGAGCCACCGCCACCGATTCCCCCAAATCCACCAATTTGTCCTCAGGCAACCAGCATTCCATGGCCTCCGTGTCAATCAGCATACCCAGAAAAACCAGGGCCGTTCCACGTATCCAGAGCCAAGGACACGCCGAAGCCGAGCGGCCATATGTTGAACCGTGGCCAGAAGAACCTGACACTGACCGGAAGTAGCAGGGCCTATACACAGGAAGTCATCCAGATAGTGGATGACCAATTGAATCCCAGACACATCCCGAACCACCCATTCAAAGAAAGAACTAAAAGTCACGAACAATGAGCAGGAAATAGAACACCCCATCGGCAAGCAGCGGTCCACATAAACCCCCCCCGCCACCTGCAACCCAGCAGATGAAAACTATCGGGGTGAACGGGAAGGAGCCTAAATGCAGCCTCGATGTCAGTCTTCACCAACAGAGACCCCCGTCCATAGCGCCGAACCCAACCTACCGTTGCGTCGAAGGAGGTGTAGGAAACCGAACACAGATCCGGATCAATATTCTCATTAACCGATCCGCCCTTTGGATACGATAAATGATGAATTACCCGAAAATTGTTGGGCTCCTTTTTAGGGACCACCCCAACGGAGAGACCACAAGGTTAGGAAACGGCGGAGAACCAAATGGACCCGCCATGCGACCCAACCCAACCTCCCTGGCCAGTTTATCAGAAACAACATCAGGATGTGCCAGGGCCGAACGCAAGTTATCCGAAGTGGGAGGGGCAGAGCTAAGCCTGTACGGAATCCGGAAACCAAACGAAAAACCCTGTTGCAGCAGGTGCGCCGACTTGCGATCCGGATACCTACTTAGTAACGGAAGCATCCTTGTGACGTTCACCAGAGTCCGCCCCTTTTCCCGCAGCATCGCCTGGCCGACCCTTTCCCTTATGGGAGCATCATGTGAAGGAATGGGAGCCCCCACGGCCAGAGCACTCGTGCTTAAACCTACACCCAGAACCGAACTGACAAGTGCCCTCATTGTATTGCCAACAATACCCCTTCCGCTTACCGGCCGGTTGACCTGAGGTACTGGTCCCACCGGCCCCCGACTGAAAAAACTGCGTGCTGGTCCGCGTCAACGTCATCGGCCGCATCCAGAGGCTGATATCCTTATGATCCCAGCACAAGGCTGGGCGCACCGCCTTCCGCTGGCGAAACTGCTCGTCATAGCGCAACCACGCCAGTCCCCCGTAGACACGATGAGCCTCTCCAATGGCATCCAGGTAGCAAAATAACGCCGTGCAGTTTTCCGGCACCCTCTCCCCAATTACTCCAGCTAGAATCGCAAAGGCCTGCAACCAATTGGCGAAAGTTTGCGGGATCAAATGATATCGCCGCTTCTCCTCATCCTCCTTCTTACTCTCCTCATACTTACCCCTATCCAGATTAAACTTCTCCAGCGGGAGCAGCGAAAAAATTTCAACATACTCACCCATCCAGATCTTATCCTTCACTTCCGGCTTCAAATGCATCCCCAAAGGTCCCTCAAAGCAAACATAAACCTCACTCCTGGCCAATCTAACCCTATCGGCCTCCTTCGCGGAGTCCTTACCCTTGGCTTCCATCACCGGAACCTCAGCAGCGGACGGCAGCGCCGTCCCCACCACAGGGAGGAGGAGATGCCACAGCAACAGTCCCCCGGTCCGCCACCACAGGCAACGCATGGCCCAGAGAACCCCCCAATCGCCCAAGCAGATCCCTAACACCAGCCAACAGTTCCCCCACTTGAGAGACCCCCAACGCACCCTCAGCATACCCCAACGCAGTGACCTCGCCCTGGTGCAAAACAGACCCCCCAACCGAGGGCCACGCCCCCCAACCAAACCCACACCGGAATCACAGTCACAGACAGACACAGAAAACATAGAGGACTTACCAGGCTGAGCAGGGATAGAAGATCCCCCAGCCGTAGCATGGACATCCACCGCCGCAGCATCCCTCAGTGCCTCTGGTCCAGGAACAGCGCAGTCTCCTTCCGAGCTGTCGTCTTCTTCTTCTGCAGCAGCCACAGGACTCCTCTCGCTGACGTCACCCGCAGGCCGCCGTGTGCAGGCACGGAACCCGCCATCCCTCCTCACTCGCAGGGTCCTCCGGTCGCCCGAGCGGCGTTCAGGCACCGCCGCCTCAGCCGACCCCGAAGCCTCTCCTCCAGAAGCTCCCCTACCCCTGCCGCCTGCATGACGAGCAGAGTCCCCAGCAGAAGCCGGATGGAGGGAAGGGAGAGGGACACCGGACACACCATTCAGCTGGCCAGCTCCCACCAATGACACGCTCCAACGCCGTGCCCCCGAACCCCAGAGGGGCAGGGGCTGCACTCAGGTCCCGCACAGCAGTAGTAGAGGCAGGGGGCAGGGCAAAGAAGCCGCACCGTCCCTTCCCGCAGGGTCCCGCCAAGGCAGAGGATTCCTCCCAGGCCGCACTGGAGGCCTAGATGGGCAGCGCTTCTGTGCTGGTCCTGGAGTGTCCCTAGAAAAAGATCCATAGGGGATGCTATGGCGGCGCTGGACCCTAGGAGGGGCTTTTGGCGCTCCAGAGGCCGTGACCTCCGAGCACGTGACTCGGCAGGGGGCGCTGGCTCTGCAGCCCCCTGGCTGACTCCCCCTAGCAGTCCAGATAATTGCTCATGCAGCCAGTCGGCACCACGATCCACAGCCGCCGCCCGCAGCTGAGAAAACAGCCCCTCCAAATCACTCATGGCAGCAGCAGAGGCAGGGGGCAAGGAGAAGGGAAGAAACAAGGACACAGAGCAGTCAAAGATGAAGTTGTCTTCTGGCTGGTCTCCCTTCAACTGAGGCCAGCCCTCCCCTCTGCCTAACCTTCTCCCCCCTGCAACTCCTCCCAAACCTACCCACACCCCCTCCTAAACCAATTAGACCACCATATATCTCTAAACATCTTTAACCCTTATTGTTCTCCCTGACCCTTTAACCCCTGTCATGCCGGCCCTACGTTAATGGCTTGCTGTCTTTTACTCCGGGCCTCCCTTGAGAAAAGTTTTTGTGTTATTCATTCATTCATTCATATTCTTGAAAAAATGGCCAAGAAGTCATAATAAATTTGCCGGGCATGTAAACCTTTGCACAAGTGTGTCATATAGATATATATATATATATATATATATATATATACACTGTATATGTAGCCAAGTGAAGAAACCATGTACAGTGTAAATGAGGCTGAAATACTGGTCCTTAAAGTCTGATGCTCATTGTGGATTCTCCTGTGAGAACGGTGTGTTGGATTGTGGGAGATATAGTCCGAAGAAGGATAAAGACTGTGTAAAGTGGATGTGATCGAACTATACTCCCAGGGAGCTGAGGGCTTCGTAGAGGATTGTGGGGGAGATAAAAAAATAAGGGGTGGAGCCGGATATATGCTCTCTTGCTTCGGGACCTCGTGGGGAGCGGAAAGTCAGAGAAGAGAGCTGTGTCGCTACAGAGAGCGGAGAGACTGGAGGCTGAGGCCTAAGCGGAGAGAGCATGTTGAGAGGACTACAGAGGTGGGTGAGCAGTAATTGGTCCTGTGCGGAGAATTGTTGGGTGGCTGCAGGTGGAGAGCGGGTGAGAAAGGCCTACACACCCTGAGTGCAGTCGGAGAGCAGAGTCTGTGACGCAGTGCCAATAGAGATAAGAGAGACCTGAGGCATCGGAGGGTTGCCATAGGACATTTCTGAAGTATTACAGTGCCTGGTGAACCAGAGAACCGCAAGTATCATTAAAGGACACACACACACACACTGAGTCAGCCCCAAGCAGAACTTGGATTTACAACTACCCCTTTCCCTGTGGATTACAAATATCATTCATGCGAATGATTAGAGCTCCAGCTGCCAGCGAAGAGTTGCAAGGCCTTGCTAGGAAGAGACTCTAGTGATTCATAGTAAAAGGGGGCCCCCTATAGTTGGCAGAGTGCACTCTGACACAGTGGCAGCCGGTGTGCCACTATCCATGTGTCTGGCCCCCTAATCTACATGCAGGGGCGCTGGACTGGACGCATGGAGCTCAATGGGGCTTTTTTTTTTCCATCACCTGATTAGAGCCAGAGGCTCTAATAGGGTGATGCAAAGGGTGGTCCCGGGGAGCAGAGCAGTGCGCCCCGTCCCCACAACAACTGGAACCCGGAAAAAAGGTCTACAATAATAGTAGACATATTGTAGAGGGCTTGGAATCACTGGAAAAAAGAAAGGAAATCATCATAAGACCAGCTGACAAAGGAGGGGGTGTGGTGATTTTGGATAAATGCTTTTATCACCAGCAATTGTCCAATATGCTGAATGATGAAAATACCTATACAAAATTATCGGGTGATCCAACCAAGGGGTTTGAAGAGGAACTGAGGTCTTTGGTTGAATTCAGTTATAGAACTCATGTTCTAACCAAGAAGGAGACCAGGTATTTAACCCCAGTGTGTGTAGAATCCCTACAATATATACCCTCCCCAAAATCCATAAAGATGACAAATGTCCACCTGCTCGTCCGATTGTTAATGGGATCGGATCGGTGTCCACAAGCCCAGGACAATATCTTGATAAATTCCTACAACCCAGCGTTGCCACTAAAGCCTTTTTAAAGGACACTAAAGATTTGTTAATATGCCTGGATGATGTGTTGTTGGGTGAGGACTCGCCGGCCTTCTTGGTGACGGCCGACGTGTCCTCACTCTACACCATCATCCAGCATGATGATGCCCTTCTTGCCCTCAATTGGGCTCTTAGTAAACAGGATGAGATCCCATTTGCGCAAAAAAGGTTTATACAGAAGTCTTTGGACTTCTGCTTGTCCCACAATTATTTCTGGTACCACGATCAATTTTACAGCCAAAAGATGGGCGTGGCTATGGGGGCGAAGTTTGCCCCCAGCTAGCCAACATCTTTATGGCTGAGTGGGAAGATAAGTTTGTTTTTAACCAGTCAAGACAGGAATTGTGATTTTATAAAAGGTTTATCGATGATATCCTGTTTATTTGGGAAGGTACAGAGGAATCGCTTCTTTTGTTCATGACCCACTTGAACTCCAACCTGAATAATATTAGGTTGGAGTTTCATTGGGATGTGACTAGTATCCAGTTTCTGGATGTAACTATTTTTAGACAGTTAAATGGGTTTGCAACAAAGGTGTATTTCAAACCAACCGACCAAAATAATTATCTGTCTATAATGAGTGGTCACCATCCCTCTTGGTTAAGAAATATACTGAGGGGTCAATTCATGAGAGTCATGCGTAATTGCACCTACGACCAGGATTATCTAGCACAATCTGAGATAATTAAAGAGAGATTCCTGCAAAAGGGCTATAAAGAAGAAATTCTTGACAAAGAGATCCAGAAAGTGTTTGAGATATCTAGACCGAGTTGTTTACAAAATAGAACGAAACCTACTGCTAATGATAAAGAATGGAGTTTCCTGTCAGATTTCTCTAAAGACTATAAAATGGTGGAACAAATTTTTAGAAAGCATTGGCCGATTCTTAGGAAGGATAGAACACTTGGCCGTGTTCTTCCCCCCAACCCTTCTTTTATATATCGGAAGGCCCCGAACTTTGGGGATAGGGCCGTTAAGAAAGTGCTGGACCCCCCTAAGGTAACCTTTTTCCCCAATAGGAAGGGGTTTCATACATGTGGGAAATGTCGTGCTTGCTATTTTGCTACGACCAACCTAAAAAAACATGAAGAGTTCTCTGTACCTACAATAAGAAAGTCTTTTAAAATTCAGAATCTCATCACGTGTGATACCACCCATGTGGTTTATGCTCTGATGTGTCCATGCAACCTCATCTATATAGGTCGCACTAAACGGACCGTGAAAAAACGGGTGGGGGAACACATCTCCAACATTTTGAAAGGGTTCAGGGACCATAGTGTCTCTGACCATTTTAGGAGATTCCATCAGCGTGACCCACGTGGTTTGCATTTTTGGGGGATAGAATGGGTGACCCCCTCATGGAGAGGTGCAAACTGGGTGAGGGAGTTATCCAAGTGTGAAACCAAGTGGATCTACCTCACCCAGGCTTTGGATCCCAAAGGATTGAATATTGAATTGGACCTCAACTGTTTTATCATTAACACCATTTGTTGGTCCTGATTAACAGTTGGGGTTCCTTTTGTTTTTGGGGTTCTCTAGTAATACTCACCTGTTGTTTCTAGTAATACTTGCCTGTTTTTTGAGTTAATATATAATATATGTGGGGACTGATATCCCTATATGTGAGTTCCATGTCTATAAACTTTTTTTAATTTAAATTTTTATACAAGAAATATAAAAGGAATTTTAGGTATATTTTGAAAGATATCCTTATTGATTTTTAATATATTTTATTTATTTATAAATCTTAAAAGGAATAGGTGTTGACTAATTACCATGGCTTATCGTTTGGTTTGTTATAAAATTATTTGTGCTTAATAGCACTTTTTATCATTATATTAGTACCACTTTGTTTATAATTATTATATGCATAGCTATCTTGGGTACACTTATATTAATTTTGTGGTACCATCTGGATATTCACACATATGTTTACTTAATAATACATTTTATTACTGGCAGTATGAATAACTATGGTTAATCTTGTCAGCAAGATTCCAGCATTATTAATGTTTTCCTGCCATTATTTACCTGTCCATTTATTTATGTGCAAGTCACGCCGTCCCACTGTTGTGGTTGATGGAAGAACATCTGCCGTCTGCTTAATTTGCATTTTGGGCGGTTTGTTGACACTTAGACACTTAGCAATTTACCTTTACAAGTACCAGGACACCGCGCCATGAGGTCACGCCCTTTGACAAAGTCGGAAATGACGAAACGCGTCAGAGCGTGATCCTTATATTACATGAACTTACTCTTGGAATGTCTACTATAGGAAAAAAGGACTGAACATTTTTTGTCTGCGCTACTAATACTCCTACTTTAGAATCTATATGAGATTTGAGTTGTGTATTCTATGTTTTATGTCTTCTGTTTGAAAGTAGCTGCGACTAGTCTTTAATTAGACCTATCATACACTGTATATTGGAAACTTTGTGCGCAGCGGATATATTGCTTTTAGTTTAAAGGAATATTGTTTTTGAGCAAAAATCAACTACGTAAGAAATCACAAAAAAGTGGGCAGAAAAGTCCATAAAGTTCATAAAAGGATTTGAGTGTCAAATTGATAGGTGACTCTTGAGGTGATCCAGGTGTTTGGGTGTCTGGTGAGGAAACAGTGCTCCCCCTTCAATCTTTCCCACACTCACCAGAAGTCGGCACCCCTGCAGGGGTAACCAGCGTGTTGGCAATAAGGTATGCCCTCAGTAAGGAGTTATCCTGTGTGCCGATCACTTCAGTGGTTAATCCTGAATCATCTTTCCCACATGTATAATATATTCAAAATGGGCCTCAAGTACGATTCATATCCATCAAAAATTCACAAAGGAGCTCCTGAAGACGTCATTGATGAAGAAATGCGTAGGGCCTAATTACGTCATTTCCGCATCACTGGAACGCAGATCCGGCGGTTGGCTCGCATAGCGTCCCGGAAGTCACCGCGAAAGAGGGTCTTGCGGTCCCTAACACTGTTGCTCGCATGTTTAAATGTGAGTACTATTTTTATCTTATAATAAAGGAATCTACTTTTAAGCAGTACTTCACTATATGAGGCTCTTTTTGCCTGTATATGACCCTGGAAGTATTTTTGATGGATATGAATCGTACTTGAGGCCTATTGCACTCTAATCACCTTTTTTCTGATATTAATATTCACCACCACGAATAGTCCTTTGGCCACGTTCTAGTCTCACTGGTCCATTCTTAGGACCTTTTGCACTTGATCACTTTTTACGTTTTTTATTTATTCCAATTAATCCATATTGGAAAATTTATCAGCCCTTGCTGACACACCTGATTATTTCCTTCACTGATATTCTGTTTGTATTTTTCAGTGACTGTTAGACAGTCCCTTTTTTCACCATATTTGGTCACTTCCAGTTCACTAAGCACTTTATATATATTTATTTATTTATTCACCATTTACATCTTTGCACTTTATATTTATAATATTTTTATACATGGTTTATTATTTCTGTATATTATTGTACTGTGATTTATTGTGATATCAAGAACTTACCATATCTGTAGGCAGCACCAATTACCTCACCACCCCTATTATATATCGAATATTGACCTTACAGTCTATATTTTTGAGGTAGGCTGCAGCGAACCCATTACTCCATAAGCGCGGAAACCCCCACCTTATATATTAACCACTTTACGACCGTCCGCCGCATTTATACTGTGGCAGGCAGCTGCTCCTGCGCGAACCAAAGTAGGTATATGTCGGCCGCGCGCCTGCAGAAAGGGGGCGAGCACGCGCCGCCAGGGAGGCCCTGCCGCCCCCGCTCGTCAGCAGGGATGCTGATGCACGGGGCAGGCCGCTCCGATTGCCACCTGACACCCGCGATCATTCCCCACTGAGAGAGATCAAATGATCACAGAGCGCCTGTGATCCTGCTATATAGGAACACAGGTCTCTGTGATCATTTCACAAGCCACGCCCCTAGGTATACATTTAACTCCTTGATCAAACACAGTGTTAACCCCTTCCCTGCCAGTGTCATTATTACAGTAACAGTGCATATTTTTAGCACTGATTACTGTAGTAATGTCACCGGTCCCCCCAAAAGTGTCAAAAATATCAGTCAGGGGTCCAATCTGTCCGCTGCAATGTCGCAGTCCCGCAAAAAAATCGCAGATCGCCGCCATTACTAGTAAAAAAAAAAAAACAATAAAAATGACATAAATATTTGCTGTAGTTAGTAGACACGATAACGTTTGTGCAAACCAATCAAAATATGCCTATTGTGATTTTTTTTGCCAAAAATATGTAGCAGAAAACAAATTGGCCTAAAATGTTAAATTTTGATTTTTAAAAATTGTTTTTTCTTTTGGGAATGTTATATAGCAGAATGTGGAAAATATTGGTTTACCACCAAAAGAAAGCTCTACTTGTGGGAAAAAAAGGACATCAATTTTATTTAGGTACAGCATCGCATGACCGTGCAATTGTCCGTTAAGGTAACGCAGTGCCGAATCGCAAAATATGGCCTGGTCATTAAGGGGGTAAATCCTTCCGTCCAGAAGTGGTTAAAATGAATTTGATCATTCTTTCTGACTTTGCTGAGGATCTCCTCTTTTACTGGGAAGCTTTGGAGACAACAGATGATGTCTCTAGGGGGAGTATCATCAGGGGGCTTTGGTTTGAGGGCTCTGTGTACTCTAACAAAGTCAATGGTAGTGTCCTTAGGGCGATCAAGTAGTTTGTTGAAAATTGCCTGCAGGGCCGATTTGGTCTGTGTAGGATCAATATTCTCAGGAATGCCACGGATTCTCATGTTCTGTCTCCTGCCCCTATTATTCAAATCTTCCAAATGTCTATTCATAAGGATAAGGTGTGTGGCATGTGAGGAGAGTACAGTCTCTAGGTGTTCTACAGCCCTGTCCCTTTTTGCATCTGCCCTTTCAGTGTCAGAAATCCTTTCAGTTAATATCAGGAGCTCAGCTTTCAGTTCTGTGATTGCCGAGGAGAAGGTATTTTTAATGTCAGCGTCTATTTTAGTCATTTCTGATAGTTGTAGGGGGTGATCAGCATATTCATAGTGCCTTACCATCTCCTCTGAAGCTGGCAGTGAATCCTTACTGTGCTCTCCCTAGTGCGCCGTCGGCGCCATCTTGGATGTGGACCGGCCTCAGGGTTGAGCACAGAAAATATCCGGTATGCTGCGATTCCCGAGGGTGGAGGATGATCGAGGAGGTCGAGGGCCTGGTGTAGCCTTATTCGGTCTGCCCATTACTGAGTTTTTGCAGCTGAAAGAAGCAGTATAGGCCACGGGAGTGTGGAGCTCTGCTAGTCACATTAAAAGGTGGAAAATTTTCTGAAAGGATTTATCTTGGTCTCATTTTTTTACATCACAGAAATCTGACATTATAACAGGGGTGTATAGACTTTTTATATCCACACAGTAGGAGTTTCACTTTTTGAATTGAATTACTGAAATAAATTACCTTTTTGATTATATTCTAATTGTAGCGGGATTTCCAGGCATTGAGCCTGATGTGGGTCTGCCATTGTCAGTGGTAGCACCTTCAGCCCATTTAAGCTGAATACCCAAGTGTGAGATTTGAGTCAAAGACCAGTCCAGCATCTTTGGTGTGTTTTGTTTATTTTATAATGGGGATGGGAGAAGGGAATGAATAGGATAATTCTCTGGCTCAACTAGGTAAAACTGGGACACTGTGCAGAAAAATGCCTGTCAGCGCTGTCTTGACACCAGCTGAATGCCGACCAACGCTTACTGGCACTTGAGAAATGCTGTCTTGCTGGACTGTGCTAGAACTTAGCTTTTTACCCTCGGGTTAACTCAAAAGATCCTGGACTGTAGTAGGAATGCACCAATCTGACTTTTCTAGTCCCGATACCGATGCCTGGCTTTGTGTATCGGTCTATACCGATCCAGAAGTATTGTTTTGTTATAACAATTGTGCATTCAAAATCTAAAATATTATGTAATCAAACTCAAAATGAAAAAGAATAAAATGTAGCCACAAGAAAAACAGTTTATTGCTTGAATGAACATACAATAGCAACCAAACAGTAAACATTGTAAAAAATATAAAGTGCAAAATCCTGCAAACAGGAATTTAAAATGCAACATACAACAACATAGCAGCAACAACATAGCAGCTGAACCTGAGAAATTCTCAGTGAGAATAAACTAAAAAGTTGGTCGAACAACAACTTGATCACACATAGAAATTGCATTGTAAACATGTAGTCTAGTGTCACACCACCATCATTAGATGGTGGCGTATGACAGTGACACTGGACTACCTGTTTACATTACAAATGTTATTTGTTTGTGTGATCGAGTTATTTCACGCATGACACAAACATGACCTGATTGGTTACTTTAATCAGCAGCAATGGCAAATTCTTTCTCAAGAAGATTGAAGACAAGCATTTCTGCTCTCTCTGCTGTAAGTCTATTTCTCTTCTCATCCAAAACTGTGCTGAACAGTGAACACTCTCTCACTTTCTGCATTACTAGTGCAGGGGGCAATACAACATTAGCAGGAACAACATAGCAGCCTGAACCAGACTAAAAAGTTGGTCGAACAACAACAACTTGATCACACATACAAATAGCATTGTAAACATGTAGTCCAGTGTCACAACACCATCACAATTTGATGGTGGCATGGGACAGTGACACTGGACTACCTCTTTACATTACAAATGCTATTTGTGTGATCAAGTTGATTCACACATGACACAAACATGACTTGTGAATGGTCACTTAATCGGTGTCAGCAATGGCAAATTCTTTCTCATGAAGACAAGCATTTCTGCTCTCTCTGCTGTAAGTCTATTTCTCTTCTCATCCACAATGCTGGAAACTGTGCCGAACACTCTCTCACTTTCTACACTAGTGCAAGGGGCACAGAGGTATTTTCTGGCAGTGGCAGCAAGACAAGGTAATCTGTATTTGTTGACTCCCCGGAACTGGTATGGGTTGTCTGAGGCAGCGATGGTTTTCTCTGCAAAATATCCATGCATTTGGACTGCAGGGCTCGAGCTGCTTGCTGCACTGGGATCTAGTTCAAACTCCTCCACAATGTGGTCAAACTCTTGCATAACGCTGCTCGGTACTGCTGCTGCTTCCACCTGAGGGACCTTGTCTTGTGGTTCTGCGGCCTCTGATGCTCCAGCTGTGCTGCTCCTCAAGTCTTCCTCTGGTTCCCCTGTCAGTGCATCTTTTGCACGCTTTGCAGAATGTGCACCTGTAAAGTATCTGAAACAGAAATAAAACATAGGTTAGGCTAAATATCAAACACTTGATGACACTAAAAAAACTGAGGCTGATTAAAGTACAAGTTATATTAGGTTTTTTAGTGTCATCAAGTGTTAGAATTTCAAAATGTTTAGATTTACAGCATGGCATCTCATCAAATACAGTAGAAGTGATTTTGAGGCGAGTAAAACATCTATAATATTATAGATAATGAATGACAATGACATTAATTATTTCTTAGGTCTATATTATAGATAGATTTTTTTATTCTCCTCTCCACAATAACACTGTCTTCTACTGTATTTGATGAGATGCCATGCTGAAAATGTAAACATTTAGAAATTCTAACACTTGATGGGCTAATGTAATAATTAGTTAGGTTAGGTTACACAATCTTACCTGTCTTTATATCTCGGGTCCAGCAGGGTGGCAAGTGCATATAGGGGTTCATCTTCCACAGTGTCGAAGCGTTTGTTGACAACTTGAAGCAGGGTTGTTTTCATGGTTTTGATAACAGTATCCGCATTGTCTTCTTTAGCAAGGATGTGTTTGAGGAAGGTGACAGCTGGAATGACGTCAGCGGTGGAGGCAGTCGATGAGCTTACTTTCCTTGTTAGCTCTTCAAATGGTGCTAAAACAATGCTCGTTTTTTTCTAGCAAAGCCCATTGGTTAGTGGTCAGTGTACCGGCAGGTCATCATGGTCAGCAATGTAAGCACAGAGGACTCGCTTCTGTTCCAGAAGACTCTGTATCATCAATTACGTAGAATTCCACCTTGTTTTGACGTCTTGTTGCAGGCGTTTAGGTTGCATTTGCATCTGGAGCTGGATAACTTACAGCCTTGAATACGCAAGTTGAGAATGTTTAAAATGCCCCACAATTTGTCTACTGATTGCAATGGCATCGCTCACACTCCGTTGTGACAGTAGTCCCTCATTGACTGCAAGCTGCTAGCAAAGCAGCCTAAGCTCTGTAAACCCATTTTGTCCATGGCCTTTTTTATGTTGCTTACATTGCCCTGGAGTATGACATGCACTTTATTCAAAGGAATGTGCCACAGGTCAAGTATAGCCTTAATTGTAGCTGAAATGGTATCGCTGGTGTGTGCACCATGAAAGTTTTTAGCTTGAAGCATTGCACTGTGTGGTGTACAGCTTGTGTCCAACCAGTGGACTGTTAAACTGGGATAAAAGTAAAAAAGATGGGTGCTTACATAGTATCGTGCCCTCCTGGCACAGGATAGATCACTCGTTGCTATGTGGGTGAGGAATCCCCGAATAGTAACCTCGTAGCATGGCAGCGGTCAGCGTGCGTTCCACCGCCTCACAGGAAATTACGTTGTTGGTTAAACGATGGCTGGGTTAGGCTCTAACAACAATGCATTTCGCAGTAAATGCGTCTTCATGTAAGAACCCATCTTTTTTACTTTTATCCCAATAAAGAAGCAGTATTACTGGGTTTCCTGTCTTTTCAACTCTGCATACACATGAGTTACCTAGGGGACTCCATATGAAATTTAGGAGGTGAAGGAGTGAATTCCTGGCTGTATCCCATTGTGCATTAAATACATAAGAGAGATCCAGGGTTTCAATAAGAAGGAGCGAGGAGAAGAAGTGCGGCTACCCGAGAGATTGGGAACAATAAACACAAGCGCTCTGGGGTCTGTGAGACCCGCCTCTATCTGGTGAGCATATATTTATATAACTAGCTCACAGGATCACTAGATCACAAGGGAAAACACTTGGATTGGATTACCTCTTTTTGGATGCACTGCTGGGACTTGTTGTTCAGCTATATCTCTATTGAGCAATAGCACTGACTTTATCATTATTAATATAAATCACATTCATGTGATAATTATTGGCACTATTGCACTTTTTGAGTACCCATTCACTTCTGGTTCTAAAGAAGTATTCACCAACACCTATATATGTGGCACTTTTGATATCTAAGAAGTAATAGTACTATTGCACCTTGTTTGAGTATCTATTCACTTATTGATTTGTATATGTGGCACTATTGATGTCTAATAAGTAGGGCAGTGCATCTTCACTTACCTCACGATTCGAATACGATTAGGGCAACGATTCGATACGGTTCGATTCCGCGATGCATCACGATTACTGCCCAATGCCCAGCCCACTGCCCAATGGTTTTCAAAACTTTATAAAAAAAAAACAAACAATCAATCAGTCACAAATTAAAGAATAATTTTTATTTTCATTTGATTTTAAAGGACATTTATGCACATCTTGAAGTCACACCTATTGGCTGCTATTCTTATTTGCACATGGGATCAACATTTGGACTGTTTATTGTGTGATTTTATATATATATATATATTAGGCCTGCGGAATATAATCGCCGAAGTCTCCTCAGGGATATCCAGGATGTGATATATATACATGGCGGTGTATGGGTGTCTCCTCAGGGATATCTGGGACGTGATATATACATGGCGGTGTATGGGGGTCTCCTCAGGGATATCCGGGATGTGATATATACATGGTGGTGTATGGGGGGTCTCCTCAGGGATATCCGGGATTTGATATATACATGGCAGTGTATGGGTGTCTCCTCAGGGATATCCAGGATGTGATATATACATGGCGGTGTATGGGGGTCTCCTCAGGGATGTGATATATACATGGTGGTGTTACACCACCATGTATATATCACATCCCTGAGGAGACCCCCCCCCATACACCGCCATGTATATATCATATCCCTGAGGAGCCCCCATACACCACCATGTATATATCCCATCCCGGATATCCCTGAGTAGACCCCCATACACCACCATGTATAGATCACATCCCGGATATCCCTGAGGAGACCCCCATACACCGCCATGTATATATATCCCATCCCGGATATCCCTGAGGAGACTTCGACGATTATATTCCGCAGGCCTAATATATATAGGTGTGACTTCAAGATATGCATACAGTGATGGTGGCACCCTCCAAACACCGCAGTTGGTCTCACAGGATATGAAGAGGGAACTCCTCATTGTGTATTAGGTTTCAAAAATCCAAATTCATTGAAGAGATTACAAATATTGCAAATACAAAAAACATTCAAGTGGACAGACCTGCTATGCTTCCCGTAATCAGCCGGGCTCTCCTGCGGTCACTCAGGCTGTCTGCCGAGAACCGAGCCGCTACCAGAAGTGTACAGAGCGGTGTGCGTTGCCATCAACTCTTTTGGGCTCTCCGGCTGGGAAGGCCGCGGCCGCCCCGAACCCTCCCGGGGCCAGAGCACTGATAGCTCCACTCTCCTCCTCTCCTCTCCCGCGAGGAGGAGCTTCGTGTTCCACAAGCCCGGCCGCCGCCGCCACTCTCATCAAGCGCCAGCGCCGCTATGACACTTCTGTACTGACAGACAACTCCCCCCACCCCGGAACTGACGTCATTAGCTAATCGATTTTGCAGTCACCCCGAATCGATGTACATTTTTTTTTTTTTGAGAATTTCATATAAAAAAATGTGAAAAATATAATTTTTTCAAAATTGTCGCTCTTTTTTTGTTTATAGCGCAAAAAATAAAAATTGCACAGGTGATCAAATACCACCAAAAGAAAGCTCAGTTTGTGGGGGAAAAAAAGGACATCAATTTTGTTTGGGTGCAAATCGCACGACCGCGCAATTGTCTGTTAAAATCACTCAGTGCCGAATCGCAAAATAGGGCCAGTCTTTGAGCAGCCAAATTCTGCGGGGCTAAAGTTGTTACGTTTTTTTAGAATTTGGCATGCTGAATGTCAAGAATGTGATATAAGCTTGTTACACCCACTTCATTTGAGCACTCTTGCACCATATTGGATATTTATTTATTGTTGAAATCATACGTTGAGGATTGTATTATTTATTATAAATATACACTGGGACCAGCGCTCACTTTATTGATTTTAAACCTATTTTTTGTGTGTATACACAAGAAAAAAGAAGCAGAAGGTCACTTTCACATCATTTACCCATTTATTTCAAACACTTGGCGCCTACTTAACTTTTCTACTGTACACTGCACGCTGTACACTTAACTCTTCAGGGCCCAACTACTGGTGTCCCCTTTACACATTCAGGGTCCTCTAACTAGGCACCTCCTCTGCTTTTCAGGGTCCTCTCACTAGGCACCCCCTCTGACACTTCAGGGTCACACTGGCACCCCCTTTAGCGCTAGCTAGCTCCTTGATCCCTTGGATCTTCACCATAGTGGTCTCCTCTCAGCTAGGCAGACCCCCAGGGGCCGTTCACAGTACTCATGAACTTGGAATGCTTTCCTGAAACTGGGCCCCCTCAACACCACTGGTCCTCGGCACACTGGATCCTCTCTGCAGCTCAGCTCAGCTCTCTTTTTACTCTCAGGCAAGGCACCCGGAACACCCGATCCTTCTGACAGGAGAGACAGCCATACTCTCCCTCCTGGGACTCTGCTTCCTGCCAAAGATGCTGCATCATGCACTCCCCTCAAACTTATACCCACTCCCAGAATCTGCCTTTCTGGGGTAGATACAAGCCTGAACGTGCCACTGATTGGGTTTCCTCCACTGCCCAATGAGAACCCTCTCATGGAGCCAGTGGGGAAACTCCCTAGTCTCAATAGCAACTCCTTGGAGACATGACAGCCCAGCTGAAAATCATGGCCCTGCTATTAGGCAGCCAAGGCCCACTATACTTTTTCCTAGCACCTACCTTGTAGGGTGCTACATAATTTTATGAGCTGCCCCAGTAGAAGAGCTTTGGTGGATATGATCTGTATTCTAATGTCGATTTGAATGGGTTTTGCTATGCTGGGTTTATGGTAAGGTTGGGGTAGTATTTAAACTAGAATTTAAGGGGAGGCCAAGTAAGAAAATGTGGCAGATAGATTGGACAGGGGCAGACACTACTAGAGTGTAAAATGGGAGAAAATGAGTGAAGGGTTATGTTAGGTAATGTTAAAGCGTAACTCCACTTTTGTTGCGAAAAAAACACTCCTCTCTGGGTGATCTCTGTACATTACAAGGATTTTAACAAACTTTGTTGCAGATTCCTACCTTTTGTTATTCTGTTGAAATCATTGTTTGTGCCTCTGTCCCTCTGTGCTGAGTGTGTCAAATGGGAGTGGTTTCATAATTATCTATCTGCTGTGGCAGCTGCAGAGCTCTGAGGAAAGCTGCTGGGCCTCCATCCCTTTAGACATGTTCCTATTGGGAGTATCTCACCAAAAATGACATTTTTGTTGCAAGGGATGCCAAAAATCTGACTTGTATCTTAGTGCAGACTTCTGGGAAAATGGGTGAGCCAATCACACAAACAGGAAATTATGTTTCTGGGGTGTAGTCAGTACACATTCTGTGTCCAGATTAAAAAAAGGTCATTTTTAATAACATTCAATTACAATATGATTTGTGTCACAATTGTATACGCAATATTGTTTTTTTCTTTATTTGCTATTTTTTTCCCCACGAAAGTGGAGTTACCCTTTCAGTATTAAAATGTTGTGATTGTCCGCGCTATTTAGTGTTTGGAATGCGTTTACAGGACCGGTGCTGGGATGTAAGGTGCAGGGCCGGTGCTAGACTATTCTGCGCCCTATAGGCAAGACCAGCTACTTGTGTCTTGTGCAGTATGTCTGGGTGGGGGAGCAGTGTGTCAGAAGGGGGAAAACAGTGTGTTCAGAGAGGGGGAAGCAGGGTGTCAGAGAGGGGGAAGCAGGGTGTCAGAGAGGGGGGAGCAGTGCGTCAGCGGGGATGAGCAGTGTGTCAGCGGGGGGAGCAGTGTGTCAGAGGGGGGGGGGAGCAGTGTGTCAGAGGGGGATGAGCAGTGTGTCAGAGGGGGGAAGCAGTGTGTCAGAGGGGGGAGCAGTGTGTCAGAGGGGGGGGCAGTGTGTCAGAGGGGGATGAGCAGTGTGTCAGAGGGTGGGGGAGCAGTGTGTCAGAGGGTGGGGGAGCAGTGTGTCGGAGAGAGATGAACAGTGTGTCGGAGGGGGATGAACAGTGTGTCAGGGAGGGGGGAGCAGTGTGTCAGGGAGGGGGGAGCAGTGTGTCTGGGTGGGGGAGCAGTGTGTCAGAGAGGGGGTGACCAGTGCCCCCATTAATGCAGAGTGACCAGTGCCCTATCCAATGCAGAGTGACCAGTGCCCTCCCCCATCCAATGCAGAGTGACCAGTGCCCACATCCAATTCAGAGTGACCAGTGCCCCCATTAATGCAGAGTGATCAGTGTGCCCCCATTAATGCAGAGTGATCAGTGTGCATGCCCCCATTAATGCAGAGTGATCAGTGTGCATGCCCCCATTAATGCAGAGTGATCAGTGTGCATGCCCCCATTAATGCAGAGTGATCAGTGTGCATGCCCCCATTAATGCAGAGTAATCAGAGTGCCCCCATTAATGCAGAGTGATCAGTGTGCGTGCCCCCATTAATGCGGAGTGATCAGTGTGCGTGCCCCCATTAATACAGAGTGATCAGTGTGCCCCCATTAATGCAGATTGACCAGTGCGGATTAGAGCGCTGCATGATTACAAAAAGCTAAGTTCTTCTGCTTACCCAGCGGGGAGGCTCCGAAGCTGTCAAACGAAGTCCCGCCTCCTGGACCGGCTCCTATGATAGACGTCAACAGTGTTCTGTCTATGATAGGTAGGAGCTGATACAGGAGGCGGAACTTCGTATGACAGCCTCGGAGCAACCCTGCCGGGTAAGCAGAAGAACTTGGCTTTTTGTAATCATGCGGCGCTATCTCCCCCCCTTCCCCTTCCGGAGGCAGCCCAAGCAGTATGGTGCCCCCCCTGCTCCACTTCACAGTGCACCCGCCAGCATCGGCCCTGCAAACCAGGGACGTCCTAGGCTAGTAGGGAAACAAGTGGCTGTGGCTGCGCCCCCTAAGCGCAGGGCGCCCTAGGCAGCTGCTTAGTGGGAGTGCCGGCCCTGGTAAGGTGTATATTCCTCTTAGGTATTTTTATGTGTGTACCCAGCGCTGTCTAACCATAAATTGCTTTGTATCTCTATTCATTATCTGTGCAGAAAAATAATATTTAAATCACAATAAATATTTAAATCTAAACAAACCTCCCTTAATGTACAGTTATCTATGACAGCGCAAGATGCAGAGGCCTATCATCATCATCAAAGAAACCATCTAAGTTTTAAAAAGCAGCTGATGAATGAAAAAGAGCTTTTCACACAAATGAAAGAGAAGATTCTTAAAGACTTATCAGCAGCTAAAACTGAAAAAGAAGAGATCACAGAACAGTTAAAAAATTCATGGATAATCTCATTGTCTAGCGTACGAGAAAAATGTATTCTACGTCACCGTTTAAAGAGTTTCCATCTCAGGAAAAAAAGGTAAAATAAAACTCAGCACCTGATATAGCACCATATTTTATGTTGAATCTGTTTTATTGGGTTTTAAACAGTACATTGAATAAACAAGAGAGTGTTAGTCTATTTCAGTGGATGAATAAGTACACATTAATACAGTAGTAATAACGAAACAAAACATCACACAAAAAAGGCATGATAAAGTGAATATATGAAAAAAAAAAAAGAAATTTACATAGAAAATGAATTCCATAGACTACTATTGATGTAATATTAGAGATCATATCAGATTTGTCATGAGTATATAGTGGTGCTACAAGTAATAAAACCAAAGTAATATCAGAAATAAGAAAGACCCAGAAGAAAAATAAAGAGTAACAGAAAGCAAAGTGGAAAAGGGAGAGGGAAGAAAATGTAAAGAGAAGAAAGAGAAGAAAAAAAAAGAAGGGGGAAGGGGCAAAGGGAAATGTAGGTACAGGAAAGGAAGGGGAAGGCCATCTATACATGGGAGGTGCCAGGGTAAGAATTGCCAGATTCTTCTGCTACAAAAGCTTCAAAAGAGGAGGAAAACCGGAAGTGTAACCACACAGTCCACATAATTTTATGGGATTCACTCTTAACAGCATCCCAGGCCATCATAAGTTCTAGGTGTTCAAACATGTTCATTTCACAAGCCCAATCAGCTAGAGAGGGAATTTTATGTTGGCCTCAAAATCTAGCAATAACAGATCGAGCAGTCGTAAGAAAATGGTGAATTAAGCTTTTTTTGATTTGGTTATAGGCACCCGGCAACATGGAAAGTATGGTTATGCAAGGTTTGTTTGGGAATTTGTCCCCTACATGTTTATCATATAGATGTAGTATTTTATCCCAAAATGGGATAATGCGCGGGCATGTGCCCCGTATATGTGTCATGGTGCCAGGAGCCTGTAAACATCTCTAGCATGTTTCTGGTAGGGCAAGAGCAACTTTATGCAGGATTGTAGGACACTGATACCACATAGACACAGATTTGGTAATTCCTTTCTTGGGAACGGGATGATATATACAGCCTAACCACCTAAGGTCCAGCCGCCGCAGATGTATAGATCCAGTGGTCACCCCAGCTGGCCAGCGAGCGTGCGCAAACCTTAGCTTCACGCTGGGTCGGCCGCGACATAGTCCCACTGGACGGGGACTGGCCCCGCAAGTTAAACATCTCACTAAGTCGCACACGACCGGGTCTAGGCCCGTGTGGCAGCGTTCCTGTCTGGCCGACAGCCCCCCCCCACTTCGGCGGAGAGGGGTCCTGTCAGGAGGTGGCGCCTGCCTGTGTTCCTGGTATGGTGAGTAAATGTTCCCCCCTTTTCGCCCTGGCGGATTTTGGGGGTGGACGCAGGCCTCTCCCTGGGACGGTCGGACCCTCACAATCCCGGGTTCCCCTCTGTCCTGTCATGCACCCCCTCTTCTATCCCACCCTCCACCACACGGGGGGCTGTTTGGGCCTGCTCCCGGGGGCTGGGACCACGTTCTTAGGCCGGATGGGAGGGTCGGGGGTGCACCTCTGGCGGCGAACGAACGATCATGCGGGGGGGTCTTGGTCTGTACTTTCAGGGCCCACCTGCTGATCGATTACTTTGTGGAGCCAGGGGTGTCCCCCTGAGGGTCCTCGGTTGCTCCGCTTGCCACGCGGGGCCGCTATTTTCTTTTAGCCACATGTGCTGCAGAGATCGGCGGCCATTTTGGTACACCCGGTTCAGCCATTTTGCGGTGGATTCTCTGCTAGGAATCCGTATGGGAGTTCCTGGAGGCATTGTTCTGTGGGTGGAGCCCCTCCCTTACCCTGGGTAGTTTCTGAGCTCATTTCCTTTATGGAGAGCTACTGCTGACATGTTCAGATGTTCTGGGCCTGCTGCTGCATCTTGGGACAGTGAGTCTGGTGGTCTTACTCTGTCTGCTGGGGGTCTCCAGCGCGTTGCCTGATCTTCGGGGGGCGCTGTAGCGCAGTGGGACATTTTTTTGCAAAAATACATTTTTTTTCTGTCATTTTCTCAAATTTTGCTGACGGATTCCCCTGGTGCAACATGGACCCTGCAGAATATGTGTCCCCACCTGACCCCCTCACGGAGGCTGCAGGGCCCTCTGGATCTCAGCTGTCTACCGATGCAATTTAATTGGTTCTGGAAGCATTCGTGTCCCGAGTGGAGGCGGCCTTTAAAGGGCGAGGTGCTAAGAAATGCCCTCCGCCTACCCCTGCCTCATCTGATGTCTCGGATTCTGAGTCTGATTCGGTCACCGCAGACGTGGGTCTCCCTCCCGGGTCTGCTACCTCGCACCCTGCCTCCTCGGATAGTGAGTATGAAATTTCTACCTCCACTGCCGCGCAAGATAAGGTGCTGGTGGACGCACTGGTTGTTTCTGTGCATTAGACCCTGAAATTGGAGGACGCAGCTGCGGCTGCACCTGGAGCACAGATTACGTTTGCACTCACAAGCAATCCAGAGTGGAAAAGATTTTTCCCTCTCCCGTTTATTATGCCAACATGCGCACGAAAGAATGGGACCGTTCAAGATGTTCCCCTGGGGTGTCTAAGTGGATTGCTAGATGCTACCCTTTTGAGGAGTCTCTGGTAAAGAAGTGGACTGTGCCACCTAAGGCGGATCCACTGGTCTCCAGACTGAATGAGGCTACCGTTATTCCAGTGGATGAGTCCCCTTCCTTTAAGGATCCGGAGGATAGGAAGGCGGAGGCTGTGGCCCGCAATATGTACTCCCTGGTGGGGACTGCACTGAGACCAGTGTTTACAATTGCTGTTGTCATTCAGACGTTGACTGAATGGGCTTTTGTGCCGTGCCGTGACCTGGAAGGAAAACAAGTCCCTCCTGCCTTTGGGGAGCTGTTGGACCAAATAGTGCCGGGGCTGCAAATTTGTTTGCGATGCCGCACTAGACACTGCTCCCTTATTGGAACAACTCTCGGTTTCGAAGGTTGTTATCCGACGTATATTTTGGCTGAAGTGTTGGTCTGCGGATCAAAAGAAGGCCTTGACGGATCTCCCTTTTCAAGGGGATAGCCTGTTTGGCGCTACCCTGGATTACATTATTAAGGGTCTCACAGGGGGGAAGAGTACCTTTCTTCCACAGGCTAACAAGGGTAAGGACCCTCGTCGCACATGGGGTCCCTCCTTTTTGGCTCACAAAAAGTTTTTTCATTCCTCGTGGGTCAGTCGATAAGGCGAAATCCTTCAAGACTCCCTCGGGTGGTTACAAGCGACCCTGGTCTGGTAAACAAATTCTGGTTTCTCCAGACCTGCGGACAAGGCCTCCTCAGCCTGAAGGTGCGCCCTCACCCGTATCTGGGGTGGGGGGACGTCTTTGCCTGTTCTCGGACCTGTGGCTGGCCCAGCTCCCAGACAGATGGGTTCAGGAGGTCATATGGTCCGGTTACAAGATCGAGTTTCGATCCGTCCCTCCGGTAAGGTTTTTCCCTTCCAATGTACGGCTGTCCCCAAATCGCTTGCTGGCGCTCTATGGGGCAGTGCAGGACCTATCACAAGGGGTGATAGTTCTGGTTCCGTGTGCGGAACATTTTCAGGGTTTTTATTCCAATCTGTTCACGGTTCCCAGGAAGGAAGGCAAGGTGCGTCCAATCCTGGACCTAAAGGCACTGAATGGTTCCGTGTGAATTCAGAAATTCAAGATGGAATCGGTTCGCACCGTGGTGGCTTCCCTACATTTCCTGGCCTCCATAGACATTAAAGATGCCTACCTTCACATCCCAATCTGTGCAGGTCACCCAACTGTTTCTCCGTTTTGCCGTGGGAAAGAATCACTATAAGTTCATGGTGTTACCCTTTGGTCTCGCCTCCACTACCCGAGTTTTCACTAAGATGGTGGCTCCAATCCTGGCACTGCTACGGCAGCGGGGGATATCGGTCCTGGGCTACCTGGACAATCTGCTTCTCCATGCGGAATCCCTTACGATGCTGACAACACATTTGGAAATCACCACGAGAACTCTGGTGGAGTTTGGGTGCATTCTGAACCTTCAGAACTTGTCCGTGGTCCCTTCCATGAGACTGGACTATCTGGCCCTGACTTTGAACTCGTCCTCAGCCACGGTGTTTCTTCCTCCGGGAAAACTCTTGAAACTTCAGACTGCGGTTCAGCTGTTGCTGTCCAGCAAAGGGTTGTCCCTTCAAACCTGCATGCGAATTCTGGGACTGATGGTGTCGTCCTTCGAGGCGGTTCCTTTTGCTCAATTCCACACGAGGATCCTCCAGAGGGAAATCCTTCTCAAATGGAACAAGACTCCAAACTCTCTGGACATTGGGATCCAGCTGAGTCAGGTGACCAGGGAGTCCCTGATCTGGTGGCTTTGGTCCCCGATGCTCAAGCAAGGAAAATCCTTCCTCCCTATATACTGGACATTTGTCACCACGGATGCAAGCCTGTCCTGGTGGGGAGGAGTCCTCGGCAGGTTCTCTGCTCAGGGAGTCTGGTCCCTGGAGGAATCCAGTTTACCGATCAATGTCCTGGAGCTGAGAGCGATCCAGCTTTGCCTAGTCCACTGGACTGAGCACCTGAAGAGTTGTCCCGTGCGCATTCAATCGGACAATGCCATGGCCGTGGCTTATGTCAATCACCAAGGGGGGACCAAGAGTGTCCTTGCGGACTTGGAAGTGGCAGGCATTCTTCGTTGGGCAGAACACCTTGTTCTATCCTTGTTCCATCTCTCTCCGCTATTCACATTCTAGGCCTTAGATGCAGGGGAATGATCCCTACATCCGGAGGTGTTCCAGCAGTTGTGCCTTCAATGGGTTAATCCATATGTGGATCTGTTGGGGTCTCGAATCAACAGGAAAGCATGCAATGTCAAGCGGCAGCTGCCAATGCCGGCAGAATATTAGCATGCATAAAGAAAGGGATGTATTCCAGAGATAAAACTATAATCCTACCACTTTATAAAACTCTGGTCCGACCGCATCTGGGGTATTCTGTCCAGTTCTGGTCGCCAGTCCCCAGGAGGGATGTGTTGGAGCTGGAGAGAGTCCAGAGAAGGGCAACTAAACTAATTAGGGGATTGGAGGACCTTAATTATGAAGAGCGTCTGCAATCGCTTGATTTATTCTCCCTGGAGAAGAGACGCCTGAGAGAGGGGATATGATAGAAATTTATAAATATCTCAATGGTGATCTCCGCATAGAAAAAAAAGCTATTCAGTCGAATGGATTGCATGAGGACTTGAGGGCATACAATGCGATTAGAGGAGAAGCGTTTTAACCTCAGGCAACATAGGGGGTTCTTTACTGTTAAGCTACAAGATTGTGGAATTCTCTACCGCAGGAGGTGGTTTCTGCGGGAAGGTGGGTATGAGAGATGATTACGGCCACACACACACCTACACAGGTTGAACTGGATGGACTATTGTCTTTATTCGGCCTCAACTACTATTTAACTATGTAACTATGAAAGTACAGAGGTTTGTGGCCCTCTCCCGGGACCCTCTGGCAGATGCCAAAGACTCTCTGGTGGCCCCATGGGGTCAGTATCAGCTGATGTGTGCCTTTCCTCCTCTCAAATTGCTGCCAACACAGTACCCACCCCTCTATTTTGAGTTGGGTTGGTGTTGTTTTCTCTGACACTGCTTTGATACAAAACTGACATCCTATGCAGGAAGAGAGAGGGTATACCCCCTGGGACTGCCCATAGGCGTAGCCAGAAGTTTTTTTCTGCCTAGTGTCCTACTCCTCTAGGGGACAGTATAACCCTACTGATATGCATCATGGGACTGCGTCCATCAATGAACCTAAGAAAAAAGGATTTTATGGTAAGTCAAAAATCCAGTTTTTTAGCACTGATTACTGTAGCAATGTCACTGGTCCCCCCAAAAGTGTCAAACATGTCAGTTATGGGTCCGATCTGTCCGCCGCAATGTCGCAGTCCCGCAGATCGCCACCATTACTAGTAAAAATAAATAAAAATGACATAAATCTTTCCCCTAGTTTGTAGACGCGATAACTTTTGTGCAAACCAATCAAAATACACTTATTGGGATTATGTGGCAAAATACAATTTGGTCAAAAATTATGAAAAAACTTGATTTTTAATTTTTTTTTTTTTTATTGGAAATGTTATATAGGAGAAAGTGAAAAATACTGCTTTTTTATTTTTCAAAATTGTCTCTCTTTTTTTGTTTATAGCGCATAATCAAAAAACCACAGAAGTGATCGAATACTGTTTTTTTGTTTATAGCGCATAATCAAAAAACCACAGAAGTGATCGAATACCACCAAAAGAAAGCCCTGTTTGCGGGGAAAAAAAGGATGTCAATTTTATTTGGGTACAGTGTCGCACAACTGCGCAGTTGTCAGTTAAAATAACACAGTGCCGAATCGCAAAAAATGGCCCGGTCATTAAGGGGGCAAATCCTCCCGGTACAGAAGTGGTTAAATGAAAGCACCAGTGTATTGCCCCATGACATATTATCAGTGGATACATTTAGTTCCTGTTCCCATTTGGAAAGGAATGGTGGTGAAGCTGGATAAGAGGCCTGCAATAGAATCTGGTAAATTTGGGATAGCAAGTGTTCCAGTCTGTAGGCTAGGATAGCAACGACTCAAAGGTTGTCTGTGGTCTAGTCAAATTGTCATGATTGAGTCGTTCAATCTCAACATCCAGTCATGGTTGGGAAGGTTAGGTAGCGAAAGGGACGAACACACTGGTGCGTGGTCGGGCCATAATATGTTGCCAATACTACTTTGAGGGTGGAATGTTAGGGCATAATGACTAACCAAAAAAGAATCAATACGGGAATAGGTATTATGAGCAGTAGAATAAAAAGAGTAATCCCTGTCTGTAGGGTGAAATATTCGCCAAACATCCGCTAAGTTATGTTGAACAAGAAATCTCTTCAATCTGTTGATTTGAGTATATGAGATAGAGCTTTTGCCCGATGAGGTATCTAAGGCGGGATTAAGGACACAATTAAGTCTCCACTGAGAAGGATAACTACTTCGGCAAATTCCAATAACTTATGGAGATATTGAATAGTGTGAATTAGTTGGTCCTGATTGGGAATGTACATATTAGCTAAGGTGTATGTTTTGCCACTAAGGGTGATTTTCAAAAACAAATATCGAACTTCAGGGTCCGAAAAAGAGTCTAAGAGTGTAGTTCACTGACTTGTGGAAGGCAATCGCCACTCCCCTGGATTTCGAGTGGGCATAAGTACTGTGGAGCCAGGTCGGGTAGTGAAGTAGTGAAGGAATATGGTCTGATCAGAAGTGGGTCTCCTGTAAAAAAAAAAAAGTACATCGACCTTGGATTTGTGAAATTCGTAAAGTACAGTATCTCACAAAAGTGAGTACACCCCTAACATTTTTGTAAATATTTTTCTCGAGTCGTCTTCCAGGACAGCCCATGAGACCTAGGGCTCCTCCTACCAGGACAGGAAACACATTCAAATCAAATAAAAGGTGGTTCCCCTGGTCCTCACCTTCAGTATTAGTGTTTCCTCCGGACAGAGGGTAACATGTTCCTGGAACTGAAGCTCCTGGTCTCCTGGACTGTCCTTGAAGACTTGGATTAAGAACTTTCCCTGGAAGACATAGATGATTTACCTAAGGCAGTGTATACCACACTAGAACTTGAAGAGGAGAAGGTGCAATTATATAAGCATGATCTTATGTATGTAACCCATAAGAAAAATGCTAGAGTGTTTCCTGTACACAGTTCCTTGCTAGAAACTGTAAGAATATTTAATAATAAATATCTCGCGCTCGTACTTATGTCAGAATATTTATACTGCTCTGAATATAGCAGTGTATTTATTTATGGTTAATAAGCAAAGATCTGTGAAAAAGGAGAGTCTTCACCTATTGCCATAAATCAATGTCGAGAATTCTTTTTAATTGATTAATTTCTTTTTAAAAGCATATACCAATCTTAGTGAGTACAGTCTACAGGGTGGAATATATATATAAAATATTTATTCTCAAGACATGTAAATCACAATATATGATCAAACAAGAAGTGACACAAAAAGATAACTCTACATAAACTACTAACTTCAAACAATCAATGCAATGTGATGTTTAGCTCAATAATGAAAGTGAAAGTAAAACAAAGTGAAATAAAACAAAGTGAAAGCAAAACTAAAGCAAGATTACCATTTCTTCCCAGGTATAGTATAAGCCATAAATTAATGTTCTATATAAACAGACTACAATGGTCTGCGTAATGCATAGTTGAAAGTCATTCCACTGCAGATGAAATGAGAATAAGCCATGCAAAACAGAAGACTTAAAATTGCAAATAATGCACTAAATCTGATATTAATAAAAATGTATAAAAACAAAAATCAGCTTTTTAGAGAAAAATCTACTATGGATTATACGGCTGGGATTGTAATCTTATTACCCTTAAGTATGCAATATAAAACATATAAGGAAGGAATAAACAATTGTTGAATAAAATCAAATAACATAGCAAGGCATAATTACCACACTTAAGATCTTAAGATGGCCGCTAGCTTCAAATGGGCGGTACCAGAGTCCTAAGATGGATGTCATTCTTAAGATGGTGGCTTCCCTTCAAGTTTCAGATGAATGATGTGGATCAGGGAGTATGTCTGGATGAGTCTATTGAAAAATGTAATAGTGTGTGTGATGTAAGTGTATTGTCTGATGGGCAGTGTAATGTGTCTCCCTCTCATCTGAGTTGGTCTTTTATATGGTAAGAACAAAGAGCTATAAAAATTACCATAAGTAAAACCCAGAGGGATGAAACATTATCCCAATTGGTCAGGATATTCTATACCTAAACTGGTGAGGTCAGAGACACTTTTGATAATTAACCCTATACTTGGTATAATAAAATAAGGATGATTTCTCTATATGTAAGATTAATCATATAACACAACCTAAAACCTTGTCCAGACTCCCAGTACATACATAAATGTCCACCTGTATCTCCACCATTCACCTTGGCAAGTAATGCCATTTCAATAATTATATTATTTAACACAATATAATATTTTTATATGGGAATATCTAAAATTATCTCAAGACTGCACCTGGTATTTCGCCTCCAGAGGGCAGTATCGTACCGTTCATTAGATTTTGTATTTAACATAATTTGAAACAATTACCCATCCTTCTTATCTCATGACCTCTGACCTGTCGGCTAGTGAAAAGCAATTACTTATTTGACTATGCCATAAGGCTGTCAGACATAGTCTAGGTTTGGGAATATTTACGACACCTTGAGCACTAAACCAGTCCAAAGCAATTCTTATATAAACACTCCTACCACATGCCTTAACATGAAGTAATTCGTTTTCACTTTAGTTTTAAGTCTAAGTAAGATACTACTATGAGAATATAAACCTAAAACGTGATACAATGTTCCTAAATATATATGTATATGCCTTACATAATATAATGATATAATTATGGCTAATATCTTCTCACATATGATAATGTATCTATAAAAACTTATATGGTTCATCTTTAAATGTCTGCTAGAATATACTGGGGTATTGTCCATTGTTATATACTTATAGACAGACTGAGATATCCCCCCTTAACATAGCGTCAGACTGACTGAGTCTTATCTGATAAATATGTCAAAAGACATCTTATTTACGATTACATAAAAAAATACAAAGATCTCTGTTGAAACCATAGACCCTTTGTAAGCCTGTGAGAGACATTTTGTTTAACAAGTATATATGAACTTTGTTTCACCTTAAAAACAAGATGGACGCCATCCTGTTCAGAATCTCTTATATGCATAATATGAAATATACATGGCTTTTAAAATCATTTTTCTTTTTACCTATTATTATTTTAATCAACCCCCAATAACCCCGACAAAACAATCAAACGGGAATGGGAAAATCCCGAAAGGAGACCTTTTTTTCCAAAAAACTTAAAAAGGAGGTTTCCTTTTGATGACAGCAAGGAACAACCATGGAACAAAATTCCAAAGCTAGATGCCCCTCTTGCCAAAATATCCAAAAATACAGATCTGGCATTTGAAGACCTAGAGTCACTTAAGGACCCAATGTACAAAAGAACGGACTTCATGTTGCGTAGAGCTTGGGAAGCCTCAGTCATGAGTCTGAAACCAGCCTTAGCATCCACTTGTATAGCAAGACATTTGGAGTTATGGCTTTCACAGATTCTAGCCCACCTATTAGATGGAACGCCTAGGGATCAGATTGTTAAATCCTTTCCCCTTCTATTTCAGGCAGTAGGGTTTTTGGCCGACGCATCCACTGAGTCGGTTAGAATGACAGCCAAGACCTCAGCTTTGGCAAATTCAGCCAAAAAAAGTCTTTGGCTTAAATCATGGTCAGGTGACTGTGCTTCTAAACTGCGCCTCTGTAGTCTCCCCTTTACAGGTGACCATCTCTTCGGCCCTGGACTGACAGAGGCTCTGAAACGTACTGCTGACAAAAATAAGTCATTTCCAGAAAAGAAAAAATACCCATATACCCAAAAATATTTTCAGGGTAGGGGCAAACAGCAGGGGACACGTGAGGCTCAGTCCACATTCAAGAAACACTGGACCGGCCACAAAGGTAGAGGTAGGGGGAGCATCTTGTTTAACTCTCCTCAGCACCCCACCAAACCACAATGACTTCTTTCACAAAGTAGGGGGAAGATTAAGGGCCTTCCTCCCTCAGTGAAAGAAAATAACTTCAAGCCCTTTTATTCTGGACTTCATATCCACAGGGCACAGGTTGGAATTCAGTTCCCAACCTTCAGAAAGCATATTGATTACCAATCTGCCCAGGGATCCAGCCAAAGCAGCTGCTCTAAGTCTCCAGATTGGAGACTTGTTAGATGAGAGGGTATTGATACCTGTTCCAAAAGAGGAACAGGGCAGAGGGTTTTACTCCCACATTTTTGTAATAAAAAAACCCTCTGGGAGTTATCGATTGATTTTAAATCTACGCAAATTAAATCTTTCGATAAAATACAAACATTTTCGTATGGAATCGATACACTCCATAGGAAACTTGTTGTATCCAAAATGTTTTATGGCAACTCTGGACTTAAAGGATGCTTACTTTCACATCCCTATTCACCTGGCTTACCAGAAGTTCCTAAGACTAGCAGTGAAGCTAGGACCAGAGGTCAGACATTATCAATTCCGGACGCTGCTATTCGGGTTATCCTCAGCCCCTCGTATCTTTACCAAGGTTCTGGGGGAAGCTCTAGCTCCATTGAGACTAAAGTCCATCATGATCATGCCCTACCTGGACGATCTCCTATTAGTGGCGGATTCAGATCACAAACTGAAGACAGACCTCCAAATAGTTCAGGAGTTCCTGGGGTCACTAAGATGGATGATCAACAAACAGAAATCTTGCCTAACACCCTCCCAGAGAGTGACTTATCTCGGATACGAGATTTCCTCTCTAGATCAAAAACATTTTCTCCCACAACTCAAGGTTTTAAAGATGCGTCAGATGGTAGCTTCTTTACAAACCAACCAGTGGGTCTCTCTAAGGGATATAACAAGAGTCATAGGTCTCATGACCTCCTGTTTTCCAGCTGTCCCTTGGGCACGGTACCAACAGCGTCCCCTTCAAAGGTTCCTGTTAAGGAACTGGGACTGTTCCCCAGATTCCTTGGACATAAAGGTGAAAATTCCCACCAGGGTAAAAAGAGCCCTATGGTGGTGGAGATCACCTCTTCACCTTACAAAAGGGTTGAATTGGGTCATTCAGGTATCACTAAGAATTACCACAGACGCAAGCTCTTCCGGATGGGGGGCACATCTCCAGAGCCAACTAGTTCAGGGAGAATGGTCCCCACTGGAAGCACAGATCTTGTCGAATCAGAAGGAACTCATGGCAGTACAGAAAGCCTTAGAGGTCTTTCAGATGGACATAAAGGAAAGTCATCTGCAGATTCGACCCGACAACATAGCAACAGTGGCAAATCTCAACAAACAGGGAGGTAGGCGAAGTTGGGGGTTACAGGGTATAGCCCAGAAAATATTCTCTTGGGCCGAGCTCAATCTTGCCTCCATTTCAGCCATTCATCTAAAGGGGACCCAGAATGTATTAGCAGACCACCTCAGCCGCTACCAGGTGTGTCAGGACAATTGGTCCCTCAACCCAAAAGAATTTGCAAAAATTGCAGCCGAGTGGGGCCTTCCAGACGTGGACCTTTTTGCAGCTCAAATGAACAGCAAAACAAAACGGTATTTTTCCCTGAACCAATGGGATCAGTCCCTGGGGGTCGATGCCTTTGCACACCCTTGGTCTTTCAATCTCTGCTATGCCTTCCCTCCAGTCAGGTTAATCTCGGAGGTCCTCCGGAAATTCCTCCAGGAGGACACAGATCTGATTCTAATAGCTCCTTTTTGCCCCAAAAAAAAATGGATTTTTGTAAAATCTTACCGTAAAATCCTTTTCTCTTAAGCTCATTGACAGACGTAGTCCTCGTTGATTAATAACAACTCGGGTTATACTGCCCTCTACAGGAGTAGGACTAGACAGGAAAGAAAACGTTCTGGCCAGACCCTAGGGGCAGTCCCAGAGGGTATATCCTCTCACTTCCTGCTACAGCAAATCAGTTATGTCACAAAGCAGTGTTTAGAGAATTTAACCCAACCCAACTCAAAAACAGAGGGGCGGGTACTACGTCTGTCAATGAGCTTAAGAGAAAAGGATTTTACGGTAAGATTTTACAAAAATCCATTTTTCTCTGTCGCTCATTGACAGACGTAGTCCTCGTTGATTAATAACAACTCGGGACGTCCCAAAGCAGTACCACAAATGAGGGGTGGGATAACAGAAATCAAAATCCAGAAGGCCCAACCGGAGCCAACCAGAAGCATCAAGGACTCATCGAGCAAAAAGATGAGACCTAAGTGAAACACCCAACAAACCCTTGAGGTAGACCAACAGTCTCCTCAGATTGCGGCCTGCAGAACCTTGTGGCCAAAAGAGGCATCTGACGATGCCATCACATCAACTTTATAAAATGTTGTAAAGGTATGAACCGACGATCAAGTCATCGCCTTGAAAACCTGGATCGCTGACGCCTGATGGCGGAAGACCCAGGAGACACTAGGCGCCCGAGTAGAGTGCGCCTTAACAGGGAACGGAGGATTCCGACCCTTAATAGAATAAGCCTGTACCACCGTCTGACTGGTCCATCTAGATATGGTCACGGCAGACACAGGCAACCCCCTTCTAGGGCTATCCATGATCACAAAAAGTGAGTCCGTCTTAAGAAAATAAGTTCGTAGTAGTCAAGTGTATCCTTCTGAACCCCATCAAAGGAGTGTAATGCAAACTCCCAAGAATGGCTAGTCTTAGGACACGGGGAAGGTAACACAATATTTTTATTCAGATGAAAACTCTGAAAACCACTTAGGAAGGAAGGATGGATCTGGAAGAAGAACCACCTTATCCCTATGAACCACTAGATATGGGGAACGTCAAGATAATGCGGCCAGTTCTGACACCCTGCGTGCAGAAGTAATGGCCACCAAGAAGGCCACCTTCTGGGATAATGTAAGCAAGGGAATCTCCCTAATTTCTTCAAATAGAAGTTTCTGAAGAACCGACCACACTAAATTAAGATCCCAGGTGGTAAGGGTGCACGCACTGGCGGAGCCAGATGTCGCACCCCCTGGATGAAATTCCGCACCAAGGAATGATTAGCCAAAGGTTTCTGAAAGAAGATTGCTAACGCCGAAACCTGACCCTTGATAGTGCTCAAGGACAGTTTCTGCTCAACCCGAATAGGTATGTGGGGGAAATCCAAAAGATTCACACCACGCCATATAAGACTTCCATGCTGGAAGTCGCTTTCCTTGCTTTAACTAGAGGTAGGAATAACTGAAGCTGACACTCCCTTGTCCTTCAGTACCTGGGTCTCAATGGCCAGGCCATTAAGCCAGCGATTGTAAAGCAAGATGGAAGATCAGTCCCTGAGACCGCAAATCCTCCCTGAGAGGAAGTCTCCAAGAAGCGTCCGCGACTAGCCTCACCAAGTCGGCGTACCAGGCTCGACGAGGTCAGTCCGGAATTTCCAGAATAACTGGAATTCCCTCCACCTCTATCCTGCGAAGAAGTTCCCGCAGTAACTTGAGAGGATGGAAGGCATGCCGTAGCTGATACTGCTCCCACGGGGCGATCAGCGTTTCTGCTGCGTCCGCATTGAGGATCGCGGGTGCGAGCTACAAACCTCCGCACCTTCCTGTTGAACCAAGGTGCCAACAGATCCACATCCGGGGTGCCCCAATGAAGGGACAGCTAGTGAAAAAACCTCTGGATGAAGAGGCCATACCCCTTGATCCAGAATCTGATGGCTGAAATAATCTGCCTGCCGATTTCCCACCCCCGGAGTGAACACTGCGGGGAGATCCGGAACAAACCGTTCCGTCCAATGAAAGATGCTAGTCGTTTCGATGGCCACCAGGACACTCGAAGTGCCCCTTTCTTGACATAAGTCACGACCGTGGCATAGTGCGATTGGATCCGAATCGGGCTGCTCTAGAGCTGCTCGGTCCAGTAAATCAGACAAAATCTGATCGCTCTCAGTTCCGATACCCTATTGGTAACCTGGATGCTATCGGAAGGAATGACTTCCCCTGGTTGAGCATCGGAGACTTCCTGGTCCGCTCGCTCAACCGGATCCGATTGTCCAGTAAATCGGAATTCTGATTCCATTAGAAAAAAATCTCCTTCAGGAGAATTCGGGTATGAGACTGGGTATACGGTACTGCCTCTAAGAAAGCCACCATCAGTCCCAGCCAATTGACGGACAGCAACATCCGAATCGTTGACTGAACCTTCTGGAGTTTCTCCGCAAGGAGAAACTTTCTTGCCCAGGATGTATCCAACATTAGGCCCAGATAGTTCAGTCTCCTGGTGGGAACCAGGGATGATCTTTGGGAAAGCGAAGAAAACGCTGATGTCCTGCGATGATGGGGATATAAGGATAGGCATCCTAAATGTCTATGGACGCCAGGAACTCCCCCTGATGCAGGGAGGCCACCACTGTCCGGATGGACTCCATCTTTCCCCAAGTCCAGAATTGGACGCACCTTGCCCTCTTTCCTGGGCATTGTGAACAGGTTCGAATAGAACCCCTGAAACCGTTCAATGTTAGAAGGGAAGAATCGTACCGGTGGAAGTGATCGAAACTCGATCCTGTATCCTGACCGTATGACCTCGCGAACCCCTTAGTCCGGGGTTCTGGCAAGCCATGGATCCGGAAACCGGTGAAGACATCCCCCCACCCCAGAGATGGGTAGGGGCGCATCAGGCTGTATACTTCAGGCTTGGCTGAGCCGGACTTTTTGTTTAGCCGACCAGCGCCCTTTGAAAAACCCTCTGAAGGGGCTTTGGAGGGTTTCGCCTTATCGCCCGCCCTTGCGGAACGAACAAACTCTTTATGAGCAGAAAGGGAAGGTCCTCGTTGGTTACGAGGTCCTCTTTATCCTAACAGTCTGTGGCAAGACAGCAGGTGGTACCGTCTATCCTTTAAAGAGGGATTCCTCAAACGGATAGCGCTTAGCCATGCGTTAGGAAATAACAGGGGTTCGTTTCAAAACGACCCCATTTGGGTAAAGGAAAATCCTTCGCCCTTTTGGTAGGCTAACAAGTACCAAAAAAGAATTTCAGTCTCAGCTACCTCTGCCGGTGTAACCTCAAGACTAAAGGTTTCCCGGACGGACACAACTAGTGCATCCACCACTCTTGTGCTATGGCGGAGGCAGAAACGTTCTCCTCACTGCTGAGGAGACAATACCTGAGACAACAGCCCCATAAGAGGGACCTGCAGCTGCATTGACCAGCTCCGAATCCATCTCTGAAGTATCAGATAAAAAATAGGGGTAGGCGGGGGTCGCTTCTTGACCCCCGTCCCTGACAGGCCACCTCCACCCGGGATACCAAAGACTCCAAAACTGCCGATAATGCATTAAAACCAAGTGGGGTACTGGAGGGTCCTGCGGCCACCTTGAGGGGATCAGGTGGGGATACCTATGCGGCAGGGTCAATGATTATACAAGACATTTGCCAGCGACAAAAAATGACAAAGTAAAAAAACTTTTTTTTTTTGTATCCCCCAGTCGCAACAGCGCCCCTCAGTGTTACCTGCCTTTTTGGACCCCACAGAGAGAGAGAGAGACCCCAAGGCTCATCCCTGATGCACAGAAGTTTTCATCAGCTTGCTCAGTGCTGTCCTGTTACAGACAGGAAGTCTTTGGCCATTTTTCCTGGGTAAAGGAGGCGGCTCCGCCCCTTAACACGCCTTCCAGCGCCTCCCCCTGGCTCCACTAGGTGTTTGGTCACCTCAAAAATGGCCACCCCCATGCTGGAGACACGAGGCTACGCCAATATGGCGGCCTTGTGTGCTCTGCAAGACAATGGCGGCGGCCTGTTAGGATAGCGGCGGCTTAGCAGCGGCCTGCGGGATGCTGTATTCGGCCACCCAAACTTCACCCTGGATGGTGATCAGCCTGGCCGGCGGTACCGGACCCTGGCGGGCCGCATGCGGTCCGTGGGCCGTCGGAAGGCAGCCTGCCCTTGCTGGAGGAATGCGATCTGGGCTGCAGTTATACATGCATAGACATCGCCCTGTGAACACCTCTGACAGGTAGGATACCTTATGCTACCACAGTAATATTCTAGTACTGCCACTGACTTCAGTCATCTTTACAGTTTTGAAATGACATTAGATTGTCAGCTCCCAAACCAAGCCTCCTGGTTTCTTGTTCACAAAAATCACACTCAAATAGGGGGATCTGTGACATGTTATAGGATAGAGGGGAGACCCATCCTTACCATTTCAGAGAGGGGCCCGCGTTCACCACAAACCCGTCAGGGAGAAAAGGGGGAACATACTACTCACCATACCGGAATCAGGCGGGCGCCAACTCCTGACAGTACCCCTCTCCACCGGGGTGGGAGGGCTGTCGACCAATACGGACGCCGTGACTCATGGTCATTGGCATTTAAGCGAGACGTTTAACTCGCAGGGTCAGTCCCCGTCCAGTGGGACTATGTCAGTTTCAAGGTCTTGGCAATCTTCTTATAGCTTAGGCCTTCTTTATGTAGAGCAGCAATTCTTTTTTTCAGATTCTCAGAGAGTTTTTTGCCATGAGGTGCCATATTGAACTTGCAGTGACCAGTATGAGAGAGTGAGAGCGATAACACCACATTTAACACACCTGCTCCCCATTCACACCTGAGACCTTGTAACACTAACGAGTCACATGACACTGGGGAGGGAAAATGGCTAATTGAGCCCAATATGGACATTTTCACCTAGGGGTGTACTCACTTTTGTTGCCATCGGTTTAGACATTAATGGCTGTGAGTTGAGTTATTTTGAGGGGGCAGCAAATTTACACTGTTATACAAGCTGTACACTCACTACTTTACTGTTATACAAGCTGTACACTCACTACTTTACTACGTTACAATAAAACATTTACAAAAATGTGAGGGGTACTTTGAGCGTACACTTGTGTAAGGGCCCCTTACACAAGTGTACGTTCAAAGTAGTATTCCAGGCTAAACCCATCTGCTATTAAAAATGCTCCCTCCCCCCTCCTAACACCTCTGCTGACTAAGAAAGAAATATATACTTACCTATGTTCAGTCTGCTCTGGTCACATCACATGATCTCCCCAGTGTCAGCCAGGAAAGGCTGCAGGGGAGAAGAGAGAGCGCTCCAACAATGACTGGGAGTGATGACATCGCTTATAGGCTCCTATGGCCGTTCGTTGTCCGCGCTCCTTTCTCCCCTGCTGGCTGATCATGTGCCCGGACACAGATTAATCAGCATAGGTGTTACAAGGGGTGAGGCAGCATTTTAAGACTAGTTAGATTTAGCCTGGAACTCTACTTCAGCCTATGTGAATCAGGCACAGGACTGATGTATGAACATAGATTCCTGGCAGAAAATTCCTATATGGAAACAAGAGGATGAGTAAATGCACATATTCACGCACATGCGCATAAACATTCTTCTAGCTTTTGTTGGAATGTGTCTATGTGTGTAAAATAAGTCCAGCAATGCAGAATGCAGAGTTTTTTACTGATCTGGATGCAGTGCATGTGTATGCCTGTATGCACAGGCACAATAACCATTTGCCGACCGCTTGCTGTATATTAATAGCGGCAGAGTGGCACCTACAGGCAAAATGACGTTAATAGACGGCATCTGCCTGGGAGGAGCTAGGGGGCGAGCATGCACCCCCGATCGTCAGCGGGGAAGCTGGCGCGTGTGTCAGGAGGATCCGATTGCCACCTGACACCCTCCATCTCTCCCCACTGAGAGAAAAGGACAAATGGCTGAGGTAAACACAGCCGTCCGTCCTTCTGCCTGCAATGATCACAGAGCCCATGTGATCCTGCTATATAGGATTGCATGTCTCTGTGATCATTTCAAAAGCCCAACCCCCCCACAGTTAGAATCACTCCCCTAGGCTTACATTTAACCCCTTGATCACCAACAGTATTAACCCCTTCCCTGCCAGTGTCATTAGTACAGTAACAGTGCATATTGTTAGCACTGATTACTGTAGTAATGTCACTGGTCCTCCCAAAAGTGTCACAAATGTCAGTCAGGGGTCCGATCTGTCCGCCGCAATGTTGCAGTCCCGCAAAAAATCGCAGATCGCCGCCATTACTAGTAAAAAAAAGAAAAACAAACAAAATGACATAAATCTTTCCCGTAGTTAGTAGACGCAATAACTTTTGCGCAAACCAATCAAAATACACTTATTGCAATTTTTTTTAACCACTTACCCACCAGGCCTATTTTTTACACTTTTTGTTTACAAGTTAAAATCAGTATTTTTTGCTAGAAAATTACTTATAACCCCCAGACATTTTATATATATATTTTTTTTTTAGCAAAGACTCTGGAGAATAAAATGGTGGTCATTGCAATATTTTTTGTCACGCAGTATTTGCGCAGCGGTCTTTAAAATGCAATTTTTTTGGGAAAAATTACGAAAAATCATATTTCACTGCATTTAAAAAAAAAATAAACAGTAAAGTTAGCCCATTTTTTTATATTAGATAAAAAAAGTGGTTGAAAAAAGGGAAAATTCCAAACACTCGCCCAGTGCTTAATGTTAAAGGGATAAAACATACAATAATAAGTAGAAAAGGTATTAAAATTCCATAAAATTTGCTGATCGCAGCTGCTGTGATAGTGACACAGTCTGTGAAAAATGTAATCAATACTAAAACCTGAAATGTCCAGCACAAATTACAAACAGCAGCGCTCAAATATGTATTAGCATATTATAGATCATACAGTCCTCATAAAGAGTATTAAACCGCCAAAAAGTCTCTGTTTAAGGCAACAAGCAGATATTCCATGTACTGTTGGTACTCCCGGAGCTCAATGTTTATGATCCGGCATTCACCTTCACCACATCATCAGTGACCCCTTAAGAATGGGCTCTCACCAGAGATAACATAGTCATACGCCTGTAAGCATTGGTTGCTTGAACCCTTGACACTCCGGACCACCTCTGCTGCCACCAGATGACCTCCACACTCGAGTATCAATCAGGACCAGACCATACCAAAAAAAGTGAAATAGGAGGCACAATGGTGTGATACCGTTTTGTAAACTTTTATTTAACACCACATTCCAAAGTCAACCCCCCAAATCCAATCTGCTTACATCAAAATGGAACTTTTCCAAGCATAAAATGATAATCACGTTGTGATGGCCGGCTCACCGTTGCTGAATAGGTCTTTACCCAGGTTAGTCCATAGGCGAGATCTGGACTCCAGCCATGACTTCTGTGATCATCAAGGAGACAGCGTGCCTGTGCACTGACGCGTTTCGTCGTGTGTGACTTCTACTGAGGACTCCATTTTTTTATATATTGTGAAAGATGATGTAACAACGAGTAAACAGATACCCAACATGTTACGGTTTAAAATTGCGCACACCCGTGGAATGGCAACAAACTACGGTCAATAGAAATCTCAATAGGCAACGCTTTATAATTTTTTAACGGTTACCAGTTTAGAGTTAGAGTGTAGCTCTTTTTTGTTAATTATTGCTCACGCTCTGGTGATCGCGGCGATACCTCACATGTGTGGTTTGAACAGTGATTTCATTCGCGGCTCGACTTTCATATACAGTATGTTTTCTTTCGTGCGCGAGCTAACGGCAAGGGGGGCGGCTAAAATTTTTTTTTTCTTATTTATTTATTTTTTTAACACAGGTTTTAAAAAAAATAAAAATCTGATCACTTTTATTGCTGTCACAAGCAATGTAAACATCCCTTGTGACAGCAATATTCAGTGACAGGTACTCTTTATAGAGGGATCGAGGGTCTAAAAGACCCTAGACCCCTCCACTACACTTCCATGTATTCAAAACGCCGAAAATGACATTCTTGAATACACTCGTTTTTTGAATCTGCCGCCTTTAGCAGCCGAGTAACCCGGAAGTGACATCATGGACGCCGCCTCTGGGTTATGTCATAGGAGACCCGATCGAAGCCGCATCCGGCTTAGTTCGGGACTTTATCCAGCTGGCGGACGCGGCGGCTGGTTGCTCGGGTGAGACGGGAGACCCGGGCAGAGCCACGGAAGGCGGCGGGAAGGGGGTGGGACGGCCCCTCCTGCTCGCCGGGGTAATGATCGAGAGGTTTCCTGAGCTGCATCGGTCGTAACCGCCGGAAAGCCGACAGCCGGCTCTAAACAACGGTACTGGGGTGTAACCACCCAAAATCAGCCGACGTACGGATACGTCACTTTGCGGTAAGTGGTTAATAAAAATATGTAATACAATAATGTTGGTTGGGGATTAGGTACAGATGATCTATGGTAAAAACCTGTGCCTGTAAATTGAATAGTACCAACCTAACCTAAATGCATATGAGTGAAATATTCTGCATAGAACGCAGAGAAAAGGTTGGTTAAATGGTTGGTAAGTATAAGGTAGGGAGGCAATGAATAGTGTGATCATAGATCTATCATTTATTGAAATATTTGGTGAAATTTCACTACCGTGCAGGAAAAATAAAGATGATGACAGCGATGTATACACAGAAAACAAGACAGACTAACATTTAACATGAATAACAGTACCGGCCGGTGTTTGTGTAATGGTGCAAAAAATATCAAGGTGAAAAAAAGGGAGTTCACATGGAATGATTCTTTTTAGAAAAATGCTTTTGACAATAGTTCTTCCCTGATATTTATCCTTTGGAAGCTCGGATGCTTGAGGATATAGGGTCCCGATATCACAAAGTGTATGGGGGTGGTTTCTCTCGTTCCCATGAAGGCTATGACATGCAGGCTCTTTATTGAATTTCCTCATGCTGTCAATCAGGAACCGTGTATGATAATAATGATATGTATCTTAAAGGTATGTCGCCATTGTTGTTAATTCTGGCTAAAAAACAATGGGTAACTGTGAGTATACCATGTTCATATGAAATAGCTCACAAATTAATGTTGAAGGTACTTATCAATGGTAACTGTTGACTTACAACGTGGAGGGTTACTATGATGCTCGGAGGATCATGCTGGAGGTGATATTCAGGAGCGCATATATGATCAACAGCTGATTATGGCTTATAGTGCACTGGTCTGGTACGGTAGGTACACTGAATTAGGGGGACTTGTATGAGGTATGTTGAGCTTTTAAGAAATCATCTCCGGGATTCCTATGCAGGGAATATAGGCAATGAAATGTTGGTGACTGCTAAACAACTGTTAGTGTCCAAATTGCCAAACCCGATGCTCATTTACCTGACGGCTGGATTGGCTGTCTCTTCACCCCTCTAAAGTACCTTATGAGTTCCTGTGCTGTTGGTCACTCCTGTAGCCGAATGCTGGCGTGGTGAATTGCCTGGGTTGTCACGGCAATATGAAGTAAGCTGATCCTCCATTTGCCTCCGGTCACTTGTTTAGAGATACAGACTGCGGGGATCCTCTCTTACGGTTCGCCATCCACTAATGAATTTAGTTTGAAAACACCGCCGGGTTGGTGACGCCAACGCGTTTCGCTGGAGAATGCGTAGCTTCGTCAGAACAATGTATGCCTGAAGGCTGATCCCTTTTGATTGAGTCTTCTCAGCTGTTCGGGCTTTGTAAAATTAGGAAATGAGGGGATTTCTGAAAATGCTGGTTTTGTATAACGAGCCTTGGGATTTTTTGGGGAAGGAGAAAGGATTTCATATTTTACTTGCAGATGGTTACGATGTAATCTTTAATTGGTCAAAGCATCTGATGGTTCTAAAATAATATACCTTCCTTGTTTATATTGTAGTGAGTTGGATACTACACAATAAAACATGAGAGGTGAATTGACTAGTTGATTGATCTAATAAGTAACATACCATGTAGAAGAAACAAAACAATACAATACAAAACAAGACATGACATAGTTAGCCGCAGCGGGATACAACACGAAACAGCTATGTGGTCCAGGGCAGAAACAGGGACCTGAATAATAATACCTAATATAGAGTAATGACAGATCTAGGGATGCACCGAAAAAAACGACCTTTTTTCCCCCACAAACAGAGCTTTCTTTTGGTGGTATTTTATCACCTGTGCGTTTTTTTGATCATTCGCTATAAACAAAAAAAGAGCGTCAATTTTGCAAAAATAACAATATTTTTCAAATTTTTTTATATGAAATTCCCAAAAGAAAAAAAGTAAAAATCAAAATTTTTTAACATTTTAGGCCAATTTGTTTTATGCTACATATTTTTGGTAAAAAAAAATTGCAAAAAGCGTATTTTGATTGGTTTGCGCAAAAGTTATTGCGTTTACTAACTTTTACTAAGGAAAGATTTTTGTCATTTTTGTTGTTTTTTTTTTTTTAACGCGTAATGGCGGCGATCTGCGATTTTTTTTTTTGCGGGACTGCGACATTGCGGCGGACAAATCGGACCCTTGACTGACATTTTTGACACTTTTGGGGTTACCAGTGACAATACTACGGTGATCAGTGCTATACATATGCACTGTTACTGTAAAAATGACACTGGAAGTGAAGAGGTTAACTTTTTTTTAGAGGGAGGGGTTAAGTGTGTCCCTAGGGGCGTGTTTCTAACTGTGATTGGCTGTGGCTTGAGCTGTAAGAACAGTGATTAACGGTCCTACATAGAAGAACCGTATGATCACCATTCTTACACAGAAGAGAATGACAGGCGGCTTTGTTTACATTAGCCGCCTGCCTTTCTCCCAGTGTAACGGACGATCGCGAGTGCCCGGCGGACATCGGGTCTGCCGGGCACACATGCGGGGGGGTCCATGACCGAGCGGGAGCGTGCATTCGGCGGCGCGCGCTCGCTCCCCGGAGCCTCACAGGCTAGCGACGTAGGTCTACGTCGCTTTGCCTGTGAGGGGCTGACTGCCGTCAGTATATTTACTGACGGCAGTCAGCAAGTGGTTAATATTGGCATCTTTAACCCATTTTCGGCCGAAAATTTCGGTTTGCGAAATTTCAGTGCACCACTAGACAGATCTCAAATGGAAATTGTTGAAATAAACTAAAATAGTGTAATCTAGGATGGTTACAATTATATGTAACTGTGGCATCTATGAGATGAATGAAAACAACAATGTGGCTATTTAAAAATAAAAATAGCTTGTTGGTGAATGATGGTATATTAATTAAGTTATTAGGAGGTATTTAATTATTGTTCAAGAAAAACTTGAAAATTAATTTCTGAGTTCTGCCCTGAAGGGATTAAAATATTTAAATTAAAAATCCACCACTTCTCTTTTTGTAAAAACCTTGCACGCATTCATCAAAGCCTTAAATGAAAATGACAGAAACATTCATCTCACATATACAGCTGATAAATTCAAAATCTCTTTGCTTGATCTATGGATTAGAATTGAAAATAACCAACTAATCACAAACACATACTGCAAAAACACCGCAGCCAACACAATGTTGAAAGCAGATAGCCACCATCCCCAATGGCTGAAAAACAGCATACCAACATATCAGTTTTTATGGATAAAACGTAACTGCTCTGAAAAAGAGGACTTCTTAAAAGAGAGCAAAGATCTTTATAAAAGATTTTGAGAAAGAGGCTACTCCCATAGGCAATTGAGAAAAGCCACACAGAAAGTCAGCACACGAAAAAGAGAGGACTTATTGGTTAAAAAGACCATTCCAACTAAAGACATAATAGGAACTACACGAATCATCACTCAATACGGTACCCAATGGGAACCAGTTCGCCAAATATTACAAAAACATTAGGGTATCCTAAGCAACACACCCACTCAGCCCAAACATGGTAGCCAGACGAGCAAAAAACGTAAGTGACATTCTTACAAAATCGGAATTCACCAAAGATTCTGATGGAACCTGGCCCCCAAGAACCCCTAGAAGTAAAGGCATGTTTCCCTGCGGTTGATGCCAGATATGTCCATATGTGGATAGAATAGATACATTCCATAATGCTACAGGCGAAAAAGAATATAAAACTCTCAATTTAATTCATTGTTCCACCACAAAAACAATCTACACGATAGCTTGCCCTTGTAAGAAAAATTACATAGGGAAAACAAAGTGGCAATTAAAAATACGTATTGGGGAACACATGCGAGAAATAAAGGGATCAGCCTTCAGTGTCCAGACGAAGCTACGCAATCTCCAGCAAAACGTGTTGACGTCACCAGCCCGCCGGTGTTTTCAAACTTCATTCCTTAGTGGATGGCGGACCGCAAGAAGAGGATACCTGCAGTCTGTATCTCCAAACAAGTGACCGGAGGCGAACGTAGGATCAGCTTACTTCATATTACCGTGACAACCCAGGCAATTCACCACGCCAGCATTCGGCTACAGGAGTGACCAACAGCACAGGAACTCATAAGGTACTTTAGAGGGGTGAAGAGACAGCCAATCCAGCCGTCAGGTAAATGAGCATCGGGTTTGGCAATTCGGACACTAACAGTTGTAACAACCAACATTTCATTGCCAATATTCCCTACATAGGAATCCCCGAGATGATTTCTTAAAAGCTCAACATACCTCATACAAGTCCCCCTAGATCAGTGTACCTACCGTACCAGACCGGTGCACTATAAGCCATAATCAGCTGTTGATCATATATGCGCTCCTGAATAACACCTCCAGCATGATCCTCCGAGCATCGTAGTAACCCTCCACGTTGTAAGTCAACAGTTACCATTGATAATACTTACCTTCAACATTAATTCGTGAGCTATTTCATATGAACATGGTATACTCACAGTTACCCATTGTTTTTTAGCCAGAATTAACAACAATGGAGACATACCTTTAAGATACATATCATTATTATCATACACGGTTCCTGATTGACATCATGAGGAAATTCAGCTGCACCGTTCCTCAATAAAGAGCCAACATGTCATAGCCTTCATGGGAACGAGATAAACCACCCCCATACACTTCGTGATATCGGGACCCTATATCCTCAAGCATCTGAGCTTCCAAAGGATAAATATCAGGGAAGAACTATTGTCAAAAGCATTTTTCTAAAAAGAATCATTCCATGTGAACTCCCTTTTTTTCCCCTTGATATTTTTTGCACCATTACACAAACACCGGCCGGTACTGTTATTCATGTTAAATGTTAGTCTATCTTGTTTTCTGTGTATACATCACTGTCATCATCTTTATTTGTTACTGCACGGTAGTGAAATTTCACCAAATATTTCAATAAATGATAGATCTATGATCACACTATTCATTGCCTCCCTGCCTTATACTTACCAACCATTTAACCAACCTTTTCTCTGCGTAATAAAAATATGTAGCAGAAAACAAATTGGCCTAAAATGTTAAAAAATTTTGATGTTTACTTTTTTTTTTTTTTGGGGGGGGGGGGGGATGTCATATAGCAGAATGTGAAAAATATTGTTTTTTTTTTTTTTCCCAAAATTGTCGCTCTTTTTTTGTTTATAGCACAAAAAATAAAAATCGCACAGGTGATCAAATACCACCAAAAGAAAGCTCTATTTGTGTGAAAAAAAGGACGTACATTTAGTTTAGGTACAGCGTCGCACGACCGTGCAATTGTCCGTTAAAGTCACGCAGTGCCGAATCGCAAAATAGGGCCTGGCCATTTAGCAGGAAAATCTTCCGCTCTAGAAGTGGTAAAAAACAATTTGTTGCATTTATATCAGTAAAAAAAGAAAAATGCCAGTATGCCTAAAAACTGTATTTTAGAGATCAGTGTGCAAGAGGCCTTATTAAATACATATAGTAATAATAATTCCCTGGCCTCAGTAGCAGGAAAAAATGCCGCCATCATCAGTGAGAGAACCCTCAGTCAGCCTGGCCTAGTGTTCACGTATCCACTTTTTTAGCAGGACATGAACCTGGAAGATTATATTCAAATAATGGCACAATCCCAGAGGATGATCTAGGAAAGTGATAGTTCATGTCCTAAGGATGCTCCTTGTTTTAATATTTGTGTACATTTATCAAAAACAGCTTGGTAACTTACACTTGTCATGAGAAAAATGGAGGACTCCTATTGCTGGTTTGTTTTTAAAAAATGATCGTTGCCTGGCTGTATTTGGTTTCAAGTCCATCTAAAGCCAAACACTTTTTTACATTGTAGACAGGGCTTTTTTTCAGCGGGAACGCGGAGGAACGCAGTTCCGGCATCTCCAGTACTAAATTGATGTAATGGCAAGGGGTGCTGGGGTGTGCTACAGGATCTATTGATGCTGGCTGCTGGGGATCTATTGTCATTGGAGGGGATCAATTTTTGCCTGAGGGGGAGGTCTGTTGTTGCTGTGGGGAATCTATTGTTGCTGGAGGTGGCTCTTCTTTTGCTGAGGGTCAGTTGTTGCTGGGAGAGATCTGGAGAGTCTATTGATGCTAGCTGTGGGTGGGATCTGATTTTGCTGCCAGGGGTCTATTGTTGCTGGGGGTGGGGTATTTTGTTGCAGGTGGTCCATTGTTGCCTGGGGAATCCATTGTTACTGGATGCAGGGGATCTATTTTACTGCTTTTCTTGTTATCGTTAACAAATTCCATGCAAATGACTTCATACCACAGCTGTTACTTGGTTCTATATTCTCTGAAAGGGGCAGTACTGGGAGGTGGGTGGGGATTGGAACCAAGGAACGATGCTCAAAGGTTGATAGGGGCAGGGACAAGGGGATACCCAGAAAGGAGGAGTTCCTGCACCTATTCTCTGAGAAAAAAAGCACTGATTGTAGACATCATACAGTGAGGGGGAAAAAAGTATTGGATCCCCTGCTGATTTTGTACATTTGCCCACTGAGAAAGAAATTATCGATCTATAATTTTAATGGTAGGTTTATTTTAACAGTGAGAGGCAGAATAACAGCTAAAATATCCAGAAAAATGCATTTCAAGAAAGTTTTAAATTGATTTGCATTTTAATGAGTGAAATAAGTATTTGACCCCTTCGCAAAACATGACTTAGTACTTAGTGGAGAAACCCTTGTTGGCAATCACAGAGGTCAGATGTTTCTTTTAGCTGGCCACCCGGTTTGCACACATATCAGGAAGGATTTTGTCCCACTCCTCTTTGCAGATCCTCTCCAAGTCACTAGGGTTTCTAGGCTGACGCTTGGTAATTCGAACATTCAGCTCTCTGCACATATTTTCTATGGGATTAAGTTCTGGAGACTGGCTAGGCCACTCCAGGACCTCAATGTGCTTCTTCTTAAACCACTCCTTTGTTGCCTTGCCTTGTGTTTTGGGTCATTGTCATGCTGAAATACCCATCCACAACCCATTTTCAATGCCCTGGCTGAGGAAAGGAGGTTCTCATCCAAGACTTGATGGTATATGGCCCCGTCCATTGTCCTCTTAGCAGAAAAACAACCCAAAGTACAATGTTGCCACCTTCATGTTTGACAGTAGGGATGGTGTTTTTGGGTCATAGGCAGCATTCCTCCTCCTCCAAACATGGTGAGTTGAGTTGATGACAAAGAGCTTGATTTTGGTCTCATCTGATCACAGCACTTTTACAGAGTTCTCATTTGAATCATTCAGATGTTCATTAGCAAACTTCAGAGGGGCCTATAGATTTTCTTTCTTGAGCAGGGGGACCTTGTGGGCGAGGCAGGATTTCAGTCCTTCACGGTGTAGTCTGTTACCAATTGTTTTCTTGGTGACTATGGTCCCAGCTGCCTTGAGATCATTGACAAGATTCTCCCGTGTAGTTCTGGGCTGATTCCTCACCAATCTCATGATCATTGAAACTCCACGAGGTGAGACCTTGCATTGACCTTGTGTTTCTTCCATTTGCGAAAAATCACACTTATCACCCTCTCATCAAGCTGCTTGGCGATGGTCTTGTGGCCCATTCCAGCCTTGTATTGGTGAGCATGTCCTTCACATCCTTGGCCAGCTCTTTGGTCTTGGCCATGGTGGAGAGATTGGAATCGGATTGATTGCTTCTGTGGACAGATGTCATTTATACAAGTAATAAGCTTGAATTAGGAGCACTCCCTTTAAGAGAGTGCTCCTAATCTCAGCTCGTTACCTGTTTCAAAGACACCTGGGACTAGGAGCCAGAAATCTTGCTGATAATAGGGGATAAAATATTTATTTCATTTATTAAAATGCAAATCAATTTATAACTTAACAATCTTATCACTGCCGCTACTTCTAACCTAGCCTAACCTCCTCTTTTGACCTAAAACAAGGGACACATGCTTCTACTAACTCCGATGGCAACAGCCTCGACCTCATGTTCTCCTACCTATGCACTTCTCGTAACCTCTCAAACATTCCTTTACCTCTCTCTAAACATCACCTTATTAGTTTCACTCTCTCCTTGTCTTCCTCCTGCTTGCCTTCCAACTACCAAACAATTACCCATAGAAACCTTCGCCATCTTAACCCGTTGCTTCTTTTTTCTGCTACAGATTGTCTCTGCAACAAAATCTCATCCCTGCCCTGCCCCAACCTGGCCACTCCTATCTACAAAAGTTCACTGTCATCCACCCTGGATACCTTGGTCCCCCTCACTACACACACAGAATCATGCCCTACAACCCTGGCAGACAGACTATACCAGAAGCCTAAAAAAAAAAAATGTAGCCGCGCTCTGGAGTGTCTGTGGCATAAGACTAAGTTACAGAAGATTTTAGGCAATATAAATCTGCCCTCCAAAAATACAATTCCTACCTCCACACTGCCAAACAGACCTATTTTATCACTCTCATTAACATCTTCTCACACAGTCCCCATCAACTCCTTTCAACCTTTAACGCTCTACTTCGTCCTCCATTATCTCCACCGAATAACTAACTCACTGCCCAGGAGATTGCCAATCACTTCAAAAAAATAATACACCGTATCACTTTTTCCATCAGCTCATCTCCCACAGCTATAACCTTTTGTATCAATTGACCCTCCCTCTTAGATTGTAAGCTCCAATGAGCAGGGTCCTCTGATTCCTTTTGTACCAAGTGTATTGTAACTGTAATGTCTGCCTTCGTTTTCTTAACCACTTACCGACCGTTTCGAACCTAGTGAGGGCAAGATGGGCCCCACTCGACTCTATGGTCTTGGAGGACCGGAGCGACGTCAAACGTCATTGCCTAGCAACTGGTTTAACCACTTTACCCCCGCCCACCATACATATACTGCAGCACTCTGTCGCTGCTGGGCAAAGCGACGTATCCCTACGTCGCTCGCTCAGCCGCCTGTGCGATGGCTGCCGGTCACTCACGATCTCCCGCAGCAGAGGGAGAAAGACAGATGGCTGATGTAAACACTGCCGTCTGTCATTCTCCCTTAGATCATCACGGAGGCTATGCAATCCTGCTATATAGGATCGCATGTCTCTGTGATGATCTAACAAGCCTAGCCTCCTGACAGTTGGATTCACACCCCTAGGGTCACACTTAACCCCTTGATCACCAATAAAGTTAACCCCTTCCCTGCCAGTGTCATTTTGACAGTAACAGTGCATATTTATAGCACTGATTAACGTAGTAATGTCACTGGTGCCCCCAAAAGTGTCAAAAATGTCAGTTAGGGGTCCGATCTGTCCGCCACAATGTCGTAGTCTTGCAAAAAAAAAAAAAAAACAATAAAAATGACATAAATCTTTCCCGTAGTTAGTAAACACAATAACTTTTGCCAATCAATATACGCTTATTGCGATTTTTTTTTTTTTTTACCAAAAATATGTAGCAGAAAAAAAATTGGCCTAAAATGTTTAAAAATTGTGATTTTTACATTTTTTTTTTTGAGAATTTCATATGAAAAAATGTGAAAAATATTGTAATTTTTTCAAATTTACCACTCTTTTTTTGTTTATAGCACAAAAAATAAAAATCGCACAGGTGATCAAATACCACCAGAAGAAAGCTCTGTTTGTGGGACAAAAAGGACATGAGTTTTGCTTGGATACAGCGCCGCACGACCGTGCAATTATCCGTTAAAGTCACGCAGTGCCGAATCGCAAAATAGGGCCTGGTCTTTGAGCAGCCAAATCTTCCGGGGCTAAAGTGGTTAAAGGGCCAATATTTTTTTTTCAACAGGTTTTTTTTTTCTTTTTTAGTAAAGTTGCGAAGTCTGCGGTCTTTTTGACCCCAGATCTCACAATAAAGAGGTCCTGTCGGGCCTATTTCTATTACAAGGGATGTGTACATTCCTTATAAAGGGAATAAAAATTATCAATTTTTTTTTTTTTAAACTGTGTAAAAATAAAAAATAATATACATTTTTACATTCCTTGTAATAGGAATGAAAATTATCAAATGTGTTTTTTTTTTTAAACTGTGTAAAAAATAAAAAATATTAAATAAAATAAATAGGGAAAAAAATGTAATCGCCCTGTCCCAGTTAGCTTGCAAGCAGAAGCGAACGCATACGCAAGGCCTGCCCACGTAGGTAAACAGTGTTCAAACCGCACATGTGAGATATCGCCCGTGATTGTTAGAGTGAGAGAAATAATTTGAGTCCTAGACCTCCTCTGTTACTCTAAGCTGGTAACCTGTAGAAATTTTTAAAATGTCACCTATGGGGATTTTTAAGTACCAATGTTTGTCGCCATTCCTCGAGCGTGCGCAATTTTGAAGCATGACATGTTGTGTATCTATTTACCCGGCGTAACATTATCTTTCACATTAAATTTGGGCTAACTTTTCTGTTTTTTTATATTTTTTTAATTCAGAAAAGTGAATTCTTTCCCAAAAAATTGCGTTTGGAAGACCGCTGCGCAAATACGGTGTGATAAAATGTATTGCAAAGGTCTCCATTTTATTCTCTAGGGTCTCTGCTAAAAATATATATATATATATATATATATATATATATATATATATATATATATATAGATATAGATATAGATATATATATGTATATGTGTATATATATATATATATATATATATATATATATGTATATGTGTATATATATATATATATATATATATATATATATATATATATAAATATGTGTGTGTGTTTGTGGGTTCTAAATGATTTTAGCTCGTAAACCCCAAGTGTCAAAAATTGTCCCGTTCTTAAAGTGGTTAAGCGCTGCACAAACTGTTGGCACTATATAAATCCCGTTTAACAATAATAAATAATAATAACATTTTTGAAATGTGTTTTTCTGGATATTTGTGTTGTTATTCTGTCTCTCACTGTTAAAATAAACCTGTCTCTCACTGTTAAAATAAACCTATCATTAAAATTATAAACTGATAATTTCTTTGTCAGTGGTCAAACGTACAAATTCAGCAGGGGATCAAATACTTTTTTCCCTCACTGTAGGGGTGGGTAAAAACTATCTTTGTCTCATTGGGGAGATGTTTCTTCATTTATTATCACTTATTATCAACAGGAAGTGGAAATCGTTCCAATTTGAGGAAAATCCCCTCAGTGTCACGGACACAAGTGTCCCAATTGAAAGATTCTCCCTCTATTCCTGTTCTGGATTTACCCTCATTTTCATTACTGACAACACTGATGATCAGAACAGTTGGAAAGCGTACCTCTCCCTAATGGGTACAAAGACAGCAATACAAATCTGGCAGGGGTTCTGAGCTCTCTCCACCCCATCCATATCTCAAAAAAATAAAAAACTTTTGCCTTTAGTTATATTTTTGGTACTTTTGAATAACATGCGGCAAATATGTCATACAAGGGGAGATTCCTCAACACTAAACTGAACTTTGAAGCATATGCATGACAGCCAGGCAGCTAGCATTTTTAAAAGGAGAGCTCAGCGATGGCAGCCTGCATACTTACCTTATGACAGAGGTACTGGTGTATTTTACTTTTGTAGACAAGTTTGAGAACCCTCCACTATATGTCTGTTTATGTGTCCCCATTCACACAGCACACCTGAAAAAAGATTTCTTACCTTTCTGGGTTTGTTTAGAGCGGCCTTGGGAAGACTGCAAACTATGCTGAACAATTTGAAGTAAGAGAAAACCCAATCTCTGCCCACTAACAAAGAAGGGACAGACAGGAGAATTTCTCCTCATTAACAATGTAGAAAGGCAACTTCTAAATATTAAAGCGTAACTCCACTTTCATGGAAAGAAAAATTGCAAATAAAAAAAAATAATATAGCATATACAATTGCAACACAAGTCATATTGTAATTGAATGTTATTAAAAATGACCTTTTCTTTTCAATCTGCAGCTCTGAATTTTCTATAAAGTGCAATGCAATATGACAACCTAGAGGTGTTCTGTACAAAGAATGTCCCCCAGAAACATCATTTTCTGCTTGTGTGATTAGCTCACTGATTTTCCCAAAAGTCTACACTAAGATACAAGCAGGGCCGGTGTACTGCCGATAGTTTCAACTTGCCGAAAAATTCAACCAATGACGTCACTTCCGCCGCGAGTACGAGCGGGTACGAGACTTCCAATCACACTTCCAATGCAATGCGAGTCAATGCCCAGTGGAGAACACTGTGCACGAGAGTTGGATTTTTCGGCAAGAAATTTCAACGCAACTGCGTATGCGCCCGACATTTGGAGCCGCTGCATAGTTGGAGTATTTGGCAAGATGTTGCGCCAGACATTTGGAGCTTACATATATATAATGGAGAACTGCAAGTCCCAACATCTCCCTTGAAGTATGGAGAACTACAAGTCCCAGCGTCCCTCCCCCTCCAGTAATACATATATATATATATATAAAGGATTTACAAAAAAAAATCTGCAGCATGGTTAACACTACTATATATATATATATATATATATATATATATATATATATATATATACAATAAAGGTGCATATATAATAATCTCACAAACAGGATATACTACAACGCACTATCAGCGCTAAGAGCATAAAAAATATAAAAAATATATATATAAATGCAGTCCACTGGGATAAAGTCCATGTGCTCCTATGATCATGCAGTGTGCCCAGAATATTCTCTCCTGACAATCCGAGGTCGTGAGTATGTTGGTGAATACACCGGACCCTCCACCTCACCAATGTGCTCCCCCAAATCAGAAACACTCACCAGAAGTCTGGTCAACAAGCGCCTGTAACATCAGCCTATCACAGGCTTAGAAACGATCTCCTCAGGAATTAACCAGGAGCGCCGGCACTTGAACCGTCTCAATCAGATCAATTCTTGTGGTATACCCACAAAAGGTTCCAATCAAACAGGGGTGGTACTGTCAGTGTGCAGAGTCCTCCTGGCACACAGTCTTGCGGAGTCTCCCCACCCTGGCTGCATTGCTGTGCTTTCTCTAGGTAATGGGACACTGTGCACTCATCTAGGAGGACTCTGCACACTGACAGTACCACCCCTGTTTGATTGGAACCTTTTGTGGGTATACCACAAGAATTGATCTGATTGAGACGGTTCAAGTGCCGGCGCTCCTGGTTAATTCCTGAGGAGATCGTTTCTAAGCCTGTGATAGGCTGATGTTACAGGCGCTTGTTGACCAGACTTCTGGTGAGTGTTTCTGATTTGGGGGAGCACATTGGTGAGGTGGAGGGTCCGGTGTATTCACCAACATACTCACGACCTCGGATTGTCAGGAGAGAATATTCTGGGCACACTGCATGATCATATGAGCACATGGACTTTATCCCAGTGGACTGCATTTATATATATATTTTTTATATTTTTTATGCTCTTAGCGCTGCTAGTGCGTTGTAGTATATCCTGTTTGTGAGATTATTATATATGCACCTTTATTGTATGTCATTTCATTTATAGCAGCAGCTTTGTTAGATATATTGTTTGTATCAAACATTCATATATCTTTTATATAATAGATTTTAAGGTACTTGTGTTTTAGCGCCGGTTGAGCAGGTGTTTATAGTCCCTCGTAGTGCCCCGCCTACTTGCTCCTTTTTTTGGATACATATATATATATGTGATACATTTGGAGCCGCTGCATAGTTGGAGTTTTTGGCAAGATGTTGCGCCCGACATTTGGAGCTTATATATATATATATATATATATATATATATATATATATAAAGGAGCTTTTATATATATATATATATATATATATATATATATATATATATATATACATATATATACAGTATATATATAAAGGATTTACAAAAAAAAATCTGCAGCATGGTTTGGTTAACACTACCATCTATCTATCCATATATACATATATATATATATATATATATATATATATATATATATATATATATATATATATAGCTTTTTTTTTTTAATCCTCCCGTTTATTTATTTTTATATCTATCAATAAAAATGGACGGATAAAAGAAAAAACCTAAATAAATAAATACCAGTTCCTGACACTTTGATAATATATATATATATATACACACAATATAGTTTTATATATATATATATATATATATATATATATTTATATTTATATATATATATATATATATATATATATATATATATATATATATATATAGATTTGATCAGAAGAACAGCCCTCTTTTGATATAGCTGGCTGAGAGGAGTGGCAGCTCTTTCATGATGTGCCAGCATGATGGGGGACACAGGTGGCAGAACAACGGGGGACACAGGCTGCAGGACGACAGGGGACACAGGCTGCAGGATGACGGGGGACACAGGCTACGAATTGGGGACACAGGCTGCAGGACGACGGGAGACACAGGCTGCAGGATGACGGGGACACAGGCTGCAGGATGACGGGGGACACAGGCTTACGAGATGGGGACACAGTCTGCATGATGGCAGGGGACACAGGCGGAGTCAGGGGTGTACCAATGGAGGAGTGGGGCACAGTGGCGACTGGTGCTCAAAATTTGTGGGGGGGGGGGGGGCGCAAACAGAAAAATGTAATAGGCATTGCTTTGCGGCAAAAAACGCTGTAAAAAATTGTGTGACTTTGAGGTCGCAAAAGTGTGAAAGGGGCCTTCAGTAATTAAGGTATAGTGTGCCCCCTTTCAATGCAGAGTGACCAGCGTGCCCCCTTTCAATGCACAGTAACCAGCGTGCCCCCTTTCAATGCAGTGACCAGTGTACATGCCCCCTTCAATGCAGAGATCAGCGTACATGCCCCCAATGTAGTGACCAGCATACATGCCCCCAATGTAGTGACCAGCATACATGCCCCCAATGCAGTGACCAGCATACATGCCCCCCAAATGCAGTGACCAGTGTACATGCCCCCAATGCAGTGACCAGCATACATGCCCCCAATGCAGAGATCAGCGTGCGTGCCCACTTCAATGCAGTGATCAGCATACATGCCCCCAATGCAGTGACCAGCGTACATGCCCCCAATGCAGTGACCAGCATACATGCCCCCAATGCAGTGACCAGTGTACATGCCCCCAATGCAGTGACCAGCATACATGCCCCCAATGCAGAGATCAGCGTGCGTGCCCACTTCAATGCAATGAACATTGTGCCGTGCCCCCTTCAATGCAGAGTTCCATCTCCCGGTTCCTAAAATCTATTCCATACACCGGCCCCTAAAGGGGACGTAACAGGGATTAAACTGATAAGAATCGCACTATTTAACACACCACTCATATAGGATGGTACAGTACATTGCACGGCGCACGCGCTGTGCCCCAAATTGGAAGTAAGAGGACAGACCAACCATCTTTTTCCATCTCCCGGTTCCTAAAATCTATTCCATACACCGGCCCCTGATAGGGGACAAAACAGAGATTAAACTGGTAAGAACAGATTTTTTTAATTTAAAAAAAGAGGACAGCCTCTGCGGAGCTGGGTATTTTTTGGCCGCGTTACTGAATGCTCATGCACAATGGCTGTAGGCTCATGCGTCCTTTTGCAGAGGTGAAAAACCTGGTCAGTCAAACCCAAGGCAACACCATCGACCTCATCCCATATGCGTTTTTTCTGGAGCGTGCCCTGCGAAGAGTGCTGGATCAGGCCGTAGATGAGCATGAAGAGGAAGAGTTGGGGTCCCCATCACCACCAGAAGCAGCCTTGTCGTTGTTGATTGCTGGACCTGTGGCAACGCAGAGAGAGGAGTCTAGAGAGAGTTCAGAGAAGAGCTACTAAACTAGTACATGGATTGCAGGAAAAAACTTACCAGGAAAGGTTAAAGGACCTTAACATGTATAGCTTGGAAGAAAGAAGAGACAGAGGGGATATGATAGAAACTTTTAAATACATAAAGGGAATCAACTCGGTAAATGAGGAGAGCATATTTAAAAGAAGAAAAACTACCACAAGAGGACACAGTTTTAAATTAGAGGGGCAAAGGTTTAAAAGTAATATGAGGAAGTATTACTTTACTGAGAGAGTAGTGGATGCATGGAATAACCTTCCTGCAGAAGTGGTAGCTGCAAATACAGTGAAGGAGTTTAAGCATGCATGGGATAGGCATAAGGCTATCCTTCATATAAGATAGGGCCAGGGACTATTCATAGGATTCAGATATATTGGGCAGACTAGATGGGCCAAATGGTTCTTATCTGCCGACACATTCTATGTTTCTATGAGTCTGAAGAAGAGAAGTCAGAGGAGGAAGGTGGCTTTGAGGAGGTGTAGGACCAACCACAGCAGGCGTCCCGGGGGCTTGTTGTCACCTTTCGGGGCCCTTGGTGTTGTACGTGGCTGGGTGGAGGAAGAGACCTTCAATGACATCAGTGAGGACAAGGAACGGGACATGGCTAGCTTGAGGGGAGCTTGAGGGGAGTTTGCTGTTGTGCAAATGGACTGACTGACTGTTAAACGGGGAGTTTGGTCTGTCAGAGTTTGGTCTGTCACTGTGAAGCGGGCGTAACCCTTACACTACCTGATCGATACAACATCATACCTGATCGTATATACACACTGGATGTTTTAAAGCACATTATTCCAAACAATTTAGGAATTTTAGGTGATTTATGCCCTTTATGGATTAAAACCCGACTCTGCGTCAACTACGTAATTTTCCACAGGAGTTTTGCCATGGATCCCCCTCCGGCATGCCACAGTCCAGGTGTTTGTCCCCTTGAAACAACTTTTCCATCACTATTGTGGCCAGAAAGAGTCCCTGTGGGTTTTAAAATTCGCCTGCCTATTGACGTCTATGGTGGTTCGCCAACATTCGCGGAGGTTCGTGTTCGCCGTTCGCGAACGGCAAATTTTAGGTTCGCGACATCACTAGTGATAAGGAGATGACATATCACTTCCTCACCACCTGCCAAACACCTCTGAAAAGCAATCTTAGTGTGGACCACTTTTCAGAGGACTTGTAAATGAGTCCTTATACACTCACTGGGCACTTTATTAGGTACACCTGTTCAATTGCTTGGTAACAGAAATTGTTAATCAGCCATTCACATGGCAGCAACTCAATGCATTTAAGCATCTAGATGTGGTGAAGATGACTTGCTGAAGTTCAAACCGAGCATACGAATAGGAAAGAAAGGGGATTTAAGTGACTTTGAATGTGGCATGGTTGTTGGTGCGAGATGGGCTGGTCTGAGTATTTCACAAACTGCTGGTCATCTGGGATTTTCACACACAACCATTTCTAGGGTTTTTATAGAGAATGGTCCAAAAAAGAGAAAATATCCAGTGAGCGGCTGTTGTGTGGACGAAAAAGCCTTGCTGATGTCAGAGGTCAGAGGAGAATGGACGGGCTGTTTGATATGATAGAAAGGCAACAGTAACTCAAATAACCACTCATTACAACCAAGGTATGCAGAATACCATCTCTGAATGCACAACACATTGAACCTTGAAGCAGATGAGCTACAGCAGCAGAAGACCACATCAGGTGCCACTCCTGTCAACTAAGAACAGGAAACTAAGGCTACATTCGCACAGGCTCATCAAAACTGGATAATAGAAGATTGGAGAAATGTTGCCTGGTCTTATGAGTCTCAATTTCAGCTGCGACATTCAGATGGTTGGGTCAGAATTTGGCATAAACAACATGAAAGCATGGATCCATAGTGTCTTGTATCAAAGGTTCAGGCTGGTGGTGGTGGGGTAATGGTGTGGGGGATATTTTCTTGGCACACTTTGGGCCCCTTAGTACCAATTGAGCATCGTTTAAATGCCACGGTCTACCTGAATATTGTTGAACATGTCCATCCCTTTATAAATACAGTTTACTCATCTTCTGATAGCTACTTCCAGCAGGATAATGCACCATATCACAAAGCTCACATCATCTCACCACTGGTTTCTTGAACATGACAATGAGGTCACTGTACTCCAATGGCCTCCATAGTCACCAGATCTCAGTACAATAGAGCACATTTGGGGTGTGGTGGAATGGGAGATTCGCTTCATGGATGTGCAGCTGACAAATCTGCAGCAACTGCATGATACTATTATGTCAATATGGAACAAAATCTCTGAGGAATGTTTCCAACACCTTGTTGAATCTATGCCATGAAGAATAAAAGAGGAATTTCCAGTCTCCTGTGGAAAAAATAAAAGTTAGCAACTACAAAAACTGTAGCTGCTGACTTTTTAAAAAAGCACTCACCTATCCCATGATCCAGCGGTGTGCTCACCCTAGTCAGTTTCACCTGCTGTCTTCTTTCCTCGGCGCCGGCATCTTTACTATGAGCGCCCGGCTGTGACAGCTTGCGGCTTTACATGCCCACTGCGCATGCTCGAGCAGCTCTACACATTGTGAATAGTGGATGCAGTCTTCTGGGGGGCTGTCACGTGACTAAGAAGACAGCAGGGGAGAGGGAGAGACAAGAACCTGCCTCGACAGTCAGAGCCAAAGTGGGAACCTGTCAAAATTAGATACCCCCCCCCCCCCCCCCCATTCCTCAAAAGTGCCAATTGTTCAAGAGTTGGGGGGCCTCAATGCGGAACTTCCCCTTTTGGGTGGAGCTCTGCTTTAAGGCAGCTCTGAAGGCAAAAGGGGTCCAAACCGGTACAAGCAAGGTGTACCTAATAAAGTGGCCGGTGAGTGCATCCTCATTACCATGATACTGCTGGGGCCATTTACTCCTCAGTGTGTCCATCCCAGGACAGAGCTCCCCCTGCAAACCTCTGAAGAAACAACTTCCTAACATATAACTGTATCCAGGGATGCTGACAAGGCAGTACAGCCAGTCCTCCTGTACCAGGTCCAGGCCCCTTAAGTGCAAAGGGGGGGGGGGGTCCAGGCACCTACTGTGCAGGTGCGACTGCTGTACTCCCTTATTGCCAACTTGTGGCTACCCCTGCAGCTCTACTGGCTTCTCCTCCTTTTTCTTCCTTCAGCTACACTGCAGGGGAATTGGTACCTGCATCCCCAACCCCCCGCTGTCCAGGCCCCCCTCCTGTGTGGCCCTCTCCCCTGGAGCATTGACAGCTTCCCTCCTCTTCTCTGCCACCAGCAGCTGCTGAGGGCACACAGCGAGATGTTTCAGGATACAGAGGGGGTGTGCGCAGTAAATATGTCCTATTTAACTGCCTCTTACGTTCCTGAATTGATACAATGAGCAATTGGTACCGACCACTCATTGTGTCCATTTATCATTGAAGCAAAGTAAATTGTGTTTACTATGCATCAGTTTGTGAATGAACAGGGAACCTCAGAGCGCTTCCTATTCATTCACTGTCCAGTGCAGCTGAGGCTGCAGAGAAAGGGAATAGGGCATCCCTGTCCTCAGTCTCTTACTCAAATGTGAGCTGTCAGGGGTCTGTTTAGACCCCTGGTATTTCACCAAAGCCCCCCCCCCCCCAACAAGGCTGTCATAAGTATGTAAAAAAAAAAACAGGGGGTGGGTCTGTCAAGTAGAGTGTGCAGGTGCAGCCCTGACTGTATGCACAGTACATGAAATAACCAGGTCTGTACTACATCTCTTCCTGTCACTAGAAACTCTGTGACTCCTCCCCCTACTCAGTGAGCAGAGGAAGGACGAGATGTGGGTGGGTCTCCTGAGGTAACGGACATTCAGCGCTCCCGGTCACTACTAACTCCGCGACTCCTCCCCTAAACTGTTGACAGTTGGCAGAGCTGTTAGTATCGGGCTACTGGAAGGAGCAGATAATAGAGGTACCGCATTCAGGATTATTTGTGACCACCCCTGTCACAGTGTGACCCTGCTGGTGTAATGCTGTGTATGCCACCATCCCTCATTACTATGGGGTGGGGGGAGAACACCTGGACATTGCCCCCAGCTTGGGAACCTGAGAATCAGTAATACCCTGACCATTACATAATCTGCTGGGACCTCTATGCTCCTGGTAATGGGCAGGCCTTGATGAAGTCGATGCTATTACACTCAGTGCTGGGCGTCATGGCGATAACCCCTCAGGGTGGGTCCATGACAACCTGCACTCACAGTATTTCTCAGTCTGAAGGAAGCTGGGTGTCACTGAACCAGCAAGACCTATTGTGCTAGAATAGATGTAGTGAGGAGGATGGCTCTAACTAGAAGGTGAATATTGCAGGAAGAACCACTCTCTCTCTCTCTTTTATGCTGTAAACCAGCTGGAGAGCTACCTAGAGGAAAATGATTAGCCTGCAGTTTGGATTTTAAGGCCTCATTCACACAGGCCTACCTGAGTATGATGCACAGGCAGTCCCATTCATATCAGTTAGGAGGCAGCTGCTGCTCCCATTTGACATGCGTGCTCCAGATGCAAACAGTGCGAGTTCGGGGACACACCTGCACCCGCATTGATGTCAAATTGAGAGCAGCCGCTGTGTCCCAATTGACATGATGAATAGGATTGTCTGTACAGGGGCCCCTGTGCATCCCATGCAGGAAAATATGGCCCTTACACAAGTGTACGCTCAAAGTAGTATTCCAGGCTAAACCCATCTGCTATTAAAAATGCTCCCTCCCCCCTCCTAACACCTCTGCTGACTAAGAAAGAAATATATACTTACCTATGTCCAGTCTGCTCTGGTCACATCACATGATCTCCCCAGTGTCAGCCAGGAAAGGCTGCAGGGGAGAAGAGAGAGCGCTCCAACAATGACTGGGAGTGATGACATCGCTTATAGGCTCCTATGGCCGTTCGTTGTCCGCGCTCCTTTCTCCCCTGCTGGCTGATCATGTGCCCGGACACAGATTAATCAGCATAGGTGTTACAAGGGGTGAGGCAGCATTTTTAAGAATAGTTAGATTTAGCCTGGATCTCTACTTCAGCCTATGTGAATCAGGCACAGGACCAGGGGCGGACTGACCATTCGGGGATTAGGGCACTGCCCGAGGGCCCAGGGTCAGTAGGGGGCCCCATGAGAGGCTACACACAACAGAAAGAAGCCAGGAACTTCCATGTAGGCTATGCTGTGGTAGATATTTAAATGCCCACTCTATGTGACTGAGCTGCAATTTTGTAGGTGGGGCTTTGTGTGGCTTGAGTGTGGACACAGGGGGCCCCATGATCTCTGATTGCCCGGGGGCCCCATGGGTTGTCAGTCCACCCTTGCACAGGACTGATGTATGAACATAGATTCCTGGCAGAAAATTCCTATATGGAAACAAGAGGATGGTCAGTATAGTAAATGCACATATTCACGCACATGCGCATAAACATTTTTCTAGCTTTTGTTGGAATGTGTCTATGTGTGTAAAATAAGTCCAGCAATGCAGAATGCAGAATTTTTTACTGATCTGGATGCAGTGCATGTGTATGCCTGTATGCACAGGCACAATAACCATTTGCCGACCGCTTGCTGTATATTAATAGCGGCAGAGTGGCACCTACAGGCAAAATGACGTTAATAGACGGCATCTGCCTGGGAGGAGCTAGGGGGCGAGCATGCACCCTCGATCGTCAGCGGGGAAGCCGGCGCGTGTGTCAGGCGGATCCGATTGCCACCTGACACCCTCGATCTCTCCCCACTGAGAGTAAAGGACAAACGGCTGAGGTAAACACAGCCGTCCATCCTTCTGCCTGCAATGATCACAGAGCCCATGTGATCCTGCTATATAGGATTGCATGTCTCTGTGGTCATTTCAAAAGCCAAACCCCCCCCCCCACAGTTAGAATCACTCCCTAGGCTTACATTTAACCCCTTGATCACCAACAGTATTAACCCCTTCCCTGCCAGTGTCATTAGTACAGTAACAGTGCATATTTTTAGCACTGATTACTGTAGTAATGTCACTGGTCCTCCCAAAAGTGTCACAAATGTCAGTCAGGGGTCCGATCTGTCCGCCACAATGTTGCAGTCCCGCAAAAAATCGCAGATCGCCGCCATTACTAGTAAAAAAAAGAAAAACAATAAAAATGACATAAATCTTTCCCGTAGTCAGTATACGCAATAACTTTTGCGCAAACCAATCAAAATACACTTATTGCAATTTTTTTTAACCACTTACCCACCAGGCCTATTTTTTACACTTTTTGTTTACAAGTTAAAATCAGTATTTTTTGCTAGAAAATTACTTATAACCCCCAAACATTATATATATATATATATATATATATATATATATATATATATATATATATTTATTTTTTAACAAAGACTCTGGAGAATAAAATGGTGGTCATTGCAATATTTTTTGTCACGCGGTATTTGTGCAGCGATCTTTAAAATGCAATTTTTTTGGGAAAAATTATGAAAAATCATATTTCACTGCATTTAAAAAAAAACATAAACAGTAAAGTTAGCCAATTTTTTTATATATTGTGAAAGATGATGTAACGACGAGTAAACAGATACCCAACATGTTACGGTTTAAAATTGCGCACACCCGTGGAATGGCAACAAACTACGGTCAATAGAAATCTCAATAGGCGACGCTATATAATTTTTTAACGGTTACCAGTTTAAAGTTAGAGTGTAGCTCTTTTTTGTTAATTATTCCTCATGCTCTGGCGATCGCGGCGATACCTCACATGTGTGGTTTGAACAGTGATTTCATTCGCGGCTCGACTTCCATATATGTTTTCTTTTGTGCGCGAGCTAACGGCAATGGGGGCGGCTAAAATTTTTTTTTTCTTATTTATTTTATTTTTTAACACAGGTTTAAAAAAAAATAAAAAATCTGATCACTTTTATTGCTGTCACAAGCAATGTAAACATCCCTTGTGACAGCAATATTCAGTGACAGGTACTCTTTATAGAGGGATCGAGGGTCTAAAAGACCCTAGACCCCTCCACTACACTTCCATGTATTCAAAACGCCGAAAATTACATTTTTGAATACACTCGTTTTTTGAATCTGCCGCCTTTAGCAGCCGAGTAACCCGGACGTGACGTCATGGACGCCGCCTCTGGGTTACGTCATAGGAGACCCGATCGAAGCCGCATCCGGCTTAGATCGGGACTCTATCCAGCCGGTGGATGTGCCGGCTGGTTGCTCGGGTGGGACGGGAGACCCGGGCAGAGCCACGGAAGGCGGCGGGAAGGGGGTGGGATGGCCCCTCCTGCTCGCCGGGGTAATGATCGAGAGGTTCCCGACTTGCATCAGTCGTAACCGCCGGAAAGCCGACAGCCGGCTCTAAACAACGGTACTGGGGTGTAATCACCCAAAATCAGCCGACGTACGGATACGCCACTTTGCGGTAAGTGGTTAATAAAAATATGTAATACAATAATGTTGGTTGGGGATTAGGTACAGATGATCTATGGTAAAAACCTGTGCCTGTAAATTGAATAGTACCAACCTAGCCTAAATGCATATGAGTGAAATATTCTGCATAGAACGCAGAGAAAAGGTTGGTTAAAAGGTTGGTAAGTATAAGGCAGGGAGGCAATGAATAGTGTGATCATAGATCTATCATTTATTGAAATACCTGGTGAAATTTCACTACCGTGCAGTAAAAAATAAAGATGATGACAGCGATGTATACACAGAAAACAAGACAGACTAACATTTAACATGAATAACAGTACCGACCGTTGTTTGTGTAATGGTGCAAAAAATATCAAGGGGAAAAAAAGGGAGTTCACATGGAATGATTCTTTTTAGAAAAATGCTTTTGACAATAGTTCTTCCCTGATATTTATCCTTTGGAAGCTCGGATGCTTGAGGATATAGGGTCCCGATATCACAAAGTGTATGGGGGTGGTTTCTCTCGTTCCCATGAAGGCTATGACATGCAGGCTCTTTATTGAATTTCCTCATGCTGTCAATCAGGAACCGTGTATGATAATAATGATATGTATCTTAACCGCTTCCATACAGAGAAGTTAGACCCCCTTCCTGCCCAGACCAATTTTCAGCTTTCAGCACTCTCACACTTTGAATGACAATTGCTCAGTCATGCTACACTGTAACCAAACAAAATTTTTATCATTTTTTTCACACAAATAGAGCTTTCTTTTGGTGGTATTTGATCACAACTGGGGTTTTTTTTTTTCGTGATATAAGCAAAAAAAGAGCAAAAATTTTGCAAAAAAAAAACCACTTTTTTTTAGTTTCTATTATAAACTTTTGCAAAAAATTAATTTTTCTTCATACATTTGGGCCAAAATTTATACTGCTACATATCTCTGGTAAAATTAACCCAAATTAGTGTATATTATTTAGTCTGTGTGAAAGTTATTGAGTCTAGAAGCTATGGTACCAATTACTGAAAATTGATCACACCAGATGTACTGATGGCCTATCTCCTTTCTTGAGGCCCTGAAATGTCAGGACAGTACAAATACCCCCCAAATGACCCCTTTTTGTAAAGTAGACAGTCCAAGGTATTTAGTAAGAGGCATGGTGAGTTTTTTGAAGTTATAATTTTTTCCCAAAATTCTTGGGAAAATGAAGAAAAAATGTTTTTTTTCTATTTTTTTCCCAAAACGTTGTCAATTTATAATAGCATGTACACAGCAAAAATGAGACCCAAAAATACATTCTGCTACTCCTTCCGAGTATGGCGATACCACATGTGTGAGACTTTTACACAGCCTGGCCACAAAAAGAGACTCGTTTTAGGAGCATAAATACACATAAAACTTTCTTACTACCTATCACACTTTTCAAGGCCCTAGAGCACCAATACAATGGAAAAGTCCACAAAATGACCCCATTTTGGAAAGCAAACACTCCAACGTATATTCTATGAGGCATTATGGGTCCTTTGAACATGTCATTTTTTTCCACAAGTTTTTGGAAAATGTGGGAAAAAAATAAAAACTTTTTTTTTTTTACACAAAGTTGTCAATTTATAGGATATTCCTAACACATAGCATGTACATAGCAAAAATGACACCCCAAAATACATTCTGCCACTCCTTCTGAGTATGGCAATACCACATGTGTGAGACTTTTTCACAGCCTAGCCATATAGAGGGGCCCAACATCCAAGGAGCATCATCATGCATCCTAGTCACTTGCCTAGGCCTATTTTTGACATTTGGTGTTTACAAGCTAAAATCAGTTGTTTTTGCTAGAAAACTACTTAGAACCCCAAAACATTATATATTTTTTTAGCAGAGACCCTAGAGAATAAAATGGAGATTATTGCAATATTTTTTATCACACCGTATTTGCGCAGCGGTCTTCCAAACGCAATTTTTTGGGAAAAAATTCACTTTTTTGAATTAAAAAATAAGAAACCAGTAAAGTTAGCCCAATTGTTTTCCATAATGTGAAAGATAATGTTACGCCGAGTAAATAGATACCCAACATGTCATGCTTCAAAATTGCGCACGCTCACAGAATGGTGACAAACTTTGGTACTTGGTACTCCCCATAGGCGACATTTTAAAAATTTCTACAGGTTGCTATCTTAGAGTTACAGAGGAGATCTAGGGCTCAAATTATTGCTCTTGCTCTAACGATCGTGACGATACCTCACATGTGTAGTTTGAACACTGTTTACATATGTGGGCGGGGTTTCCGTATGCGTTCGCTTCTGTGCGCGAGCTCGCGGGGACAGGGCGCTTTAATTTTTTTTTTTATTATTATTTATTTTTACACTGTTTTTTAAAAAAAAAAAAATTTATCATTTTTATTTCTATTACAAGAAATGTAAACATTACTTGTAATAGAAAAAGGCACGACAGGACCTCTTTTTTGTGAGATCTGGGGTCAAAAAGTCCTCAGATCTCACAAGTACACTAAAAGATAGAAAAAATAAAAAAAAAAAAATAAAAAAAAAAATTTAATAAAATGAAAAAAAAAAAAGGGACCTTTAAACTGGTTGCTAGGCAACGACAATTGCCGTAGCTCCGGTCCTCCAAGACCATAGAGTCGAGTGAGGGCAAGCTTGCCCTCACTCGACATCCTGTCTGTGAGGATCTGGGACCGGATCGTTTTCCCCGCTGCCGGCGGGTCCGGTAAGCGGGGAAAAGGACAAGAATGCGGCGGGAGGGGGGGGCACCTCTTCCGCCACCCCGGAAGGGTGATCCCGCGGCGAATCCGCCGCTGGGACCACCCTTATCGGAAAGCCAACCGTCCACCGTTTAAAAAAATACCAGGGTTATGGCAGCTATCTGCTGCCATAACACCGGTATTTAGGTTTAAATGGAGGACGTATGTAAACCTTTTTGGACTTAGACATGGTGGCTGTATGAAGGGTGACAGGTACTCGGGTACTTTGCTGGGCAGGTGACAGGTACTCTGGTACTGATGAGCAAGTGGCAGGTACTCGAGTACTCCGATAGGCAGGTGACAGGTACTCGGGTACTCTTATGGGCAGGTGACAGGCAGGTGATAGGTACTGATGAGTAGTACTGATACTGATAGGTGATACTGATACTGTACTGATGGGTACGGATGATCAGTACTGATACTGATAGGTGATGGGTACTGATGGGTACTGATGAGTACTGATGAGTAGTGATGGGTACTGATGAGCAGGTGGCAAGTACTCAGGTACTTCAGGTGTCAGGTACTCTGGTGAGCAGGTGGAAGGTACTCGGGTACTCCGATGGGTAAGTGACAGGTACTCGGGTACTCTGATGGGTAGGTGACAGGTACTCGGGTACTCCGATGACGGGTACTCGGGTACTCCGGTGACGGGTACTCAAAGTACCCGAGTACCTGTCATCAGAGTACCCGAGTACCTGTCATCAGAGTACCCGAGTACCTGTCATCAGAGTACCCGAGTACCCGTCATCAGAGTACCCGAGTACCTGTCACCAGCCCATCAGGGTACCTGTCATCAGCCCATCAGAGTACCCGAGTACCTGCCATCAGAGTACCTGATGGGCTGGTGACAGGTACTCGGGTACTTTGATGGGCTAGTGACAGGTGCTTTTTATTGGGGGGGCAATCAGTGTGGTTGGGGTGCACTGTACTTGGTAACTAGCTGTTACCACAATCTCCTCCTCACACAGGATCAGTGTGTGAGGAGGAGAACACGGTGACAGCTAGTTACCGTGTTCTCTGATGACATTTGTGACCTGCTGTGATTGACACAGCCGATCATGTGGTAAACAGCCAATTTCTATTGGCTGTTTACCTTGATCAGGGATGGGCTATGTCCGAGGGACGAGCCTCATCCCTGATCCCGCCGCTGCGCGCCGCCGGGGGCGCGCACTGGCAGCTAGAACGGGCCGACGTCATATGACGGCGGCCCGGATCGGTAAAGCATTGTTGCCGACGTCATTTTACAATGACTCGGTATTGAAGGGGTTAAAGGTATGTCTCCATTGTTGTTAATTCTGGCTAAAAAACAATGGTGAACTGTGAGTATACCATGTTCATATGAAATGGCTCACAAATTAATGTTGAACTCTGGCAACTGAAATTTAATGTGGATAAGTGCAAGATAAGAGTATTGTGCGCAGTACTGGAGGCCATATCTCCAGAAGGATATAGATACTCTAGAGAGAGTTCAGAGAAGAGCTACTAAACTAGTACATGGATTGCAGGAAAAAACTTACCAGGAAAGTTTAAAGGACCTTAACATGTATAGCTTGGAAGAAAGAAGAGACAGAGGGGATATGATAGAAACTTTTAAATACATAAAGGGAATCAACTCGGTAAAGGAGGAGAGCATATTTAAAAGAAGAAAAACTACCACAAGAGGACACAGTTTTAAATTAGAGGGGCAAAGGTTTAAAAGTAATATGAGGAAGTATTACTTTACTGAGAGAGTAGTGGATGCATGGAATAACCTTCCTGCAGAAGTGGTAGCTGCAAATACAGTGAAGGAGTTTAAGCATGCATGGGATAGGCACAGTGGCGTAGCGTGGGGGGTGCAGGGGGGGCCGGCCGCACCGGGCGCAACATCTGGGGGGGCGCATCCGCAGTGTCACTCTGTCTGTCTGACTCTGACATATACAGTTCACACACTGTCTGCGGCTGCCTCCATCTTCAGGCTGGGAGATGTCCAGCGCGGGCGCCCTATGGCTGAAAAAGGGCGGGTCGGCTCGGGGCGGGGCTGGACTTTGTCTCACCTGTCCATTGGTATAGGGTGGGTGGCGTTGCAAGCCAAGCACCGCCTATGCCGCCTCTCCTCACTGCTCAGTCAGTTTAGCAGCGAGTGAGTCAGCAGCCTGGCACTGTCACAGAGTGGGTTTTTTTTTAATCACCTGATTAGAGCCAGAGGCTCTAATAGGCTTCAAAAAAAGGTGGACCCGGGGCGCAGAGCAGTGCACCCTAGCCCACCCATTTGTGTGACAATTTGCTATTGTCACACGGATCCTCCTCCTGGCCAATCAGGAAGAGGGTCCGAGACCCGCTTCCTGATTGGCCGAAAGGCAAACACATGCCATTGGCCGAGGAGGAGGAGGGAGGACTCGAGGACATGCGGGGAACTGAGGAGAAGCCGCCACTGCAGGTAAGTCTCTCTGAATTGAAGGTCTGGTCTGTCTGCATTGAAAGGGGGCACGCTGGTCATTCTGCATTGAAAGGGGGAACGCTGGTCATTCTGCATTGAAAGGGGGCACGCTGGTCATTCAAACTTGTATTTAGATGCATTTTACTTTAATTACATCAGTATTTTCATAACAATAATACTTGTGCTTAGTGGGTAAGGGTTTCTTTAACTAATCTAGTGGAAGAGACTCAAGTGCTAAAATCCCACGGGTTAGGGGGCGCAAATTACTTGCCTTGCCCCGGGTGCTGACAACCCACGCTACGCCACTGGATAGGCATAAGGCTATCCTTCATATAAGATAGGGCCAGGGACTATTCATAGGATTCAGATATATTGGGCAGACTAGATGGGCCAAATGGTTCTTATCTGCCGACACATTCTATGTTTCTATGTTTCTATGTATCATTGGTAACTGTTGACTTACAACGTGGAGGGTTACTACGATGCTCGGAGGATCATGCTGGAGGTGTTATTCAGGAGTGCATATATGATCAACAGCTGATTATGGCTTATAGTACACTGGTCTGGTACGGTAGGTACACTGATTTAGGGGGACTTGTATAAGGTATGTTGAGCTTTTAAGAAATCATCTCGGGGATTCCTATGCAGGGAATATAGGCACTGAAATGTTGGTGACTGCTAAACAACTGTTAGTGTCCAAATTGCCAAACCCCATGCTCATTTACCTGACGGCTGGATTGGCTGTCTCTTCACCCCTCTAAAGTACCTTATGAGTTCCTGTGCTGTTGGTCACTCCTGTAGCCGAATGCTGGCGTGATGAATTGCCTGGGTTGTCACAGCAATATGAAGTAAGCTGATCCTCCATTTGCCTCCGGTCACTTGTTTAGAGATACAGACTGCGGGGATCCTCTCTTACGGTTCGCCATCAACTAATGAATTTAGTTTGAAAACACCGCCGGGTTGGTGACGCCAACACGTTTCACTGGAGATTGCATAGCTTCGTCTGGACGATGTATGCCTGAAGGCTGATCCCTTTTGATTGAGTCTTCTCAGCTGTTCGGGCTTTGTAAAATTAGGAAATGAGGGGATTTCTGAAAATGCTGGTTTTGTATAATGAGCCTTGGGATTTTTTGGGGAAGGAGAAAGGATTTCATATTTTACTTGTAGACGGTTACGATGTAATCTTTAATTGGTCAAAGCATCTGATGGTTCTAAAATAATATAGCTTCCTTGTTTATATTGTAGTGAGTTGGATACTACACAATAAAACATGAGAGGTGAATTGACTAGTTGATTGATCTAATAAGTAACATACCATGTAGAAGAAGCAAAACAATACAATACAAAACAAGACATGACACAGTTAGCCGCAGCGTGGGATACAACACGAAACAGCTATGTGGTCCAGGGCAGAAACAGGGACCTGAATAATAATACCTAATATAGAGTAATAACAGATCTAGGGATGCACCGAAAAAAAAACCACCTTTTTTCCCCCACAAACAGAGCTTTCTTTTGGTGGTATTTGATCACCTGTGCTTTTTTTTGATCATTCGCTATAAACAAAAAAAGAGCGTCAATTTTGCAAAAATAACAATATTTTTCACATTTTTTTATATGAAATTCCCAAAAGAAAAAAAGTAAAAATCAACATTTTTTAACATTTTAGGCCAATTTGTTTTATGCTACATATTTTTGGTAAAAAAAAAATCGCAAAAAAGCGTATTTTGATTGGTTTGCGCAAAAGTTATTGCGTTTACTAACTAAGGGGTAGATTTTTGTCATTTTTGTTGTTTTTTTTTTAACGCGTAATGGCGGCGATCTGCGATTTTTTTTGTGGGACTGCGACATTGCGGCGGACAAAACGGACCCTTGACTGACATTTTTGACACTTTTGGGGTTACCAGTGACAATACTACAGTAATCAGTGCTATACATATGCACTGTTACTGTAAAAATGACACTGGAAGTGAAGGGGTTAATTTTTTTTTTGAGAGGGAGGGGTTAAGTGTGTCCCTAGGGGCGTGTTTCTTTTTTTTTTTTTTATATATTTCTTTATTAAATTTTCCAGGTAAAAAATTATTTACAACACTCCAATCGCTGGAGAATTTTTTCATATACATTTTACACATATTACCTTTTATCCCTTTTATCCCCCCTCCCTTCCTTATCCCTCCCCCCCCCCCCCGTCTCTTCTTATCATTCGACTCCTATTATTTCTCTGTATTCCCTTGTGTCCTTAAACTCTTGCCACTCATCCCAAATCTCCTCTTCATTCCCCTGTTCCTCCTCCTCCCAGGTCCTCAGCTGCTCCAACTTTCTTATTTTCTCTACTTTTAACAGCCAATCTTTCCTGGAGGGGGCCTCTTCTTTTTGCCAATTAAAGGGAATCAAGCTCTTAGCTGAGTTTAATAAGTGAGGGAGTAATGTTTTTTTATATTGCTTCACTGACATATGGGTTCCATGAAACATGCATTTCCAAGGATCCAAGGGAATATCTATTTTAGTAATTTTACTTATTAATTCTATAACTTCACTCCAGAATACTTTAATTTTTGGGCACTCCCACCATATATGGGCTATAGTCCCTACCATCTGACATCCCCTCCAGCAAAGTCTTGAACTCTCCACCTGAATTCTTCCCATCTTATCAGGAGTGTTGTACCACCTTGTGATCAATTTATAGTTCATCTCCTCCGTGTTGGTGTCTATCGCGGATTTATGTACTAATTGAAGGCTCTTATCCCACTGTTTGTTGTTACTACACGGGCCGAGGTCTCTTTCCCATTTTTCTTTTAATGATATTCCTCTCTCTTTTGTTATTGTTAACAGTATTTTATACACATTCGAAATATTATTTATTATCTTATCCTTAAGACATAATTGCTCAAAAGGGCGGAGGTCGTTTATATCTCTCAATGGCTGCGGTAGTGACAATGTGAAGTGCTTTAGTTGGATATACCTCCACTCATTTATCTTCCAGTTTTCTTTCCTTTGTTTCAGCTCCGCCAAGGTTATAATTTTCCCCTTCTCTACTATATCCCCTAATTGTGCTTCTCCTTCTTCTATCCATTTACCTAATTCCTTCTCTTCCCCTGGTGCAAAAAATTTTGTGCCCTGTAACGGGATCAGTGGTGAATTGTGTTTCCAATTTTCTTTTTTATGTATATTATCCCAAACCTTAATAGCATGTCTTGTGATTATATGCGTGTTAGTGTCCAGATTTCTAAACCTCTCAGGTATCCATATAACTTTTGCTAGGTGTGTACCACTCATCGTGCTTTCTATTACCACCCAATTTCTATCATTATTTTTTTTTGTCCATTCTATCACCCTTGTGAGTATTGCTGCAAAATAATAATTTTTAAAGTCGGGTAGGGCTAGTCCCCCTTGTCCCTTACCTTTACATAGTGTAGTGTACTTTACCCTTGGCTTTTTGTATTTCCAAATAAAGCGGGATATTAATCTTTTAAGTGTTTTAAAAAATACTTGAGGTAATGAAATCGGAATCATCTGGAATTTATATATAATTTTGGGCAGGATTATCATTTTTATCGTATTTATTCTCCCTATCCAGGAAAAGATTCTCGGGGATAATCTATTTAATTCTGATCTTACTTCATTCAGAAGTTCTAGAAAATTTGTTTTGTAGAGTTTTTCTGGAGTTGGGGTTAATTTTATCCCTAAATATTTAATCTCATCTTTTCTCCAGTTGAACTGAAATTCTTTTTTTAACATCTCCTCTTCTTGTTTAGGGATATTAATATTTAATATTTCTGATTTTTTTTGATTAATTTTTAAATTGGATAGTTCTCCATATTGTTTCATTATTTTAATTATGTTGGGCAAAGTGATCCTCGGATTACTTATGTAAAGCAGGATATCATCTGCAAAGGCAGATACCTTATGCTCCACTTGTCCCACCTTTATGCCCCCGATGTCCACACTATTTCTAATAGTTGCCAGTAGTGATTCCAAAGATAAGACAAATAACATCGGAGACAAGGGACATCCTTGTCTTGTTCCATTGAGCATTTTAAACGAGTCTGACAAAGTTCCATTGACCTTTAACTTTGCAGTTGGTTGATTATACAAAATTTTCATCCAGGCCAACATTCTAGGTTTTATTCCCAACTCCACTAGGGTGTTTATCATGAACTCCCAGTCTACCCTGTCAAATGCTTTTTCTGCATCTATTGACAGGAGTAGACTGGGAGCCCTGCTTTTTACCATATGGTCTATCAACAGTATAGTTTTTATCCCATTGTCCCGTCCCTGTCTCCCCGGGATGAATCCTACTTGATCATTGTGTATCCACTCCCCCATTAGGTTCTTCATTCTAGTGGCCAAAATTTTTGTGAATAATTTAGTATCAACATTAAGTAGGGAGATGGGTCTAAAACTAGAACATAGTAACGGGTCTTTTCCCTCTTTCCGTATAACTGTGATTGATGCTGACAGGGCCTCTCTTCTCATCTCGTACTGAGTCCCTATTCCGTTTATATATTCTTTAAATCTTGGGATTAAAATGTCCTTAAATTTTTTATAATAACCTATGGTAAACCCATCCGGTCCTGGGCTTTTACCTAGGCTCATTTCTTTAATGGCTCTCTCTATTTCTTGTTCTGAGATTGGTCTTTCTAAGAATGTTAACTTTTCCTCATCTATCTTTGTCAGTCCTGCGTCTACAAGGTATTTTTTGATTTTCTCCCTCCTTTCTGTTTCATTCCCCTGTATCTCACCTTTCTTTACTGCATAAAGATTAGCATAGTAGTTTTGGAATTCTTTGGCTATTCCTGTCGTTGTTTGAATTATTTCCCCATTTTTATTTTTAATTTTATCTACAAATTTTTTTCCTTTCTTCTTTTTCAGAATTTTTGCTAGGTTTTTCCCAACCTTATTACTTTCAATGTATTTTTCTTTTATGCATCTTTTCATTTCCTGCTTTATTTCCTGTTCTAGCAGATCTTTCAATTCTTCTCTCTTCACCTCAAGTAAATTATTTATTAATATATCTTGTGTATTTTTATGTTTTTGCTCTAATTGATGTACTTCTGTCATTAGCCTAATCTTATCTTTTATTCTTTCTTTTTTCCTTTGGGTCCCCTTTGAGATAAATATGCCCCTCATATAAGCCTTATGAGCTTCCCATACTATGTCTTTTGGTGCATCTTTTGTATCGTTTATTTGAGAATAGAATTCCAACTCTTTCACTATTTCTTTTTCCCACTTTTTATCTCCAAAAATCTCCTCATTTATTTTCCAAGCATCCATCCTAGGTCGCTCTTTCGCCATTTTTATTTTTACCATAATGGGGGTATGGTCCGACCAAGTCTTGACCCCAATCTCTGCCTCGCTTACCCTTTCGATCCACCTATGTTCGATTAGTATATAATCCAATCTTGAGTATGTTCCATGTACACTTGAGTAACATGTATAATCTCTATCTTTCGGATGGAGAATTCTCCAAATATCTGCCAGTTGATTTGTAAATAATTTTTCCTTTATTTTATTTGCCTGTACTTTATTTATCCGTAGGGTTTTTGATGTGGTATCTACTTTAGGGTCAAGGCAGAGATTGAGGTCCCCTGCCAGTATGACTCCTCCTTTTTTAAACTCCATTAATTTTCCCAGTACTTTACCTAGGAAGTCTACTTGTCTCTCATTAGGACTATATATATTTACTAGGGTCAAATCTTCATCTCCTATTTTTCCTCTTAAAAAGAGGTATCTTCCCTCTGGGTCTACCTTTCTCGACTCTAGAACAAATCCAAGGCCCCTAGAAATGCCAATGGCTACTCCCTTGGACTTCCTCCCGGGTGAGTCCGCGTAATACCAGGTAGGATGGCTCTTAGAATACAATCTGATATTAGATGCATGAGATAAATGAGTCTCCTGTAAGAATGTCAAATCTGCTTTCAAATAACTAATTTCTTTTAAAATTTTTTTCCTTTTTTCTGGAGAGTTTAAACCTCGGACATTGTAAGATAATATGTTAACTATAACCATTGTTTCTTAATCTTCATTACTGTCTTTCTCTATCATCTCTTCAACTCTAAAGTGGCCATAAAAACTGTTCAACCAACACCAGGGATCCCTAAGAGATGGCATTAATCCCTCTGATTTTTCTTGTCTTGTGAGTTCTCTTAATTCTTGTATTTTCTTATAGGAGACGTTTTGATCTATTGACTTCTTTTTCCCTCTTTCTTCCCCTTTCCTCTTCCCACCCCTACCCTCCCCTCCCCCAATTATTCCCGGTCCCTCCATCAGGGTTGTCGATTCTCCTTCCTCCCTTTCCAATCGACTTGTGGCCGAGGTCGAGCTCTGCTAGTGGTCACCGTTCCCTCCCATCTTCCCTACCGTAGGGTCTAATGGTGACGGCCCGCTGATCTCCATAGGGCCACCCGTTTTTTATTCTTACTTGCTCCTCATCCCCTCCTCCCCTTCTCCCGCCAGCCCTCCCCCCCTCCCCCAATCCCCCCGGTCCCCCCAGTCCTTTTTCATCCTTTTGTTTTCATCTTTTTCTTCTGTTTCCACTGATTCAATTCTCCTTCATCAGCTTCTTCCTCTGGGCACTCCTGGTCTGTCCAGCCTGGAATATCCATAAGTGGGATTTTTACTGCTTCACAAAAGTCTTTGGTTTCCTCTGGGTATCTAAGGAGTACTGTCCTCCCATCTCTTCTCACTCCTAGGCCTGCTGGGAAGTTCCAAAAGTATTGTATATCTTTTTTCTTTAATATTTCTACCATTGGTCTAAGAATGCGTTTTCTGTTAATTGTCTCTTTTGCCAGGTCTGGGAAAATCTGAATGTCCTCCCCGTCATATTTTAATTCCGGTCTACTTCTCATTTTCCCCCAGATCTGGGCCCTTGTCTCGTATTTATGGAATCTTACAATCACATCTCTTGTTTTCTCTTTTGGTAGATTGGTTGGTTTACGCAACCTATGAATTCTCTCAAACTCAATTTTATCTGTGGTCGCCTTTCCCAGCAGAGGGTTAAATAACTTCTCCAGGGTTTCTTCTAAATTTTCTGTTGGCCCTTTCTCTGGTAATCCTCTTATTCTCAGATTTTTTCTTCGATTTCTATTCTCTTGGTCTTCGATTTTGTATAACATATTTCTCTGCTCCATTTTCATTTTTCTCATTTGTTCTTTTAGATTTTTTAGTTCTTTTCCTTGAGACTCCACCTTTTCTTCTGTTTCTTCTACTCTGCCCAGAATATGCCCAAAGTCGACGTGTAATGTAGCCATCTCGGCTTTGATGGATCTTTCAAGGCTGGCAAACATTTCCCGCATTTCTGATTTTGATGGTGGATAATCTTTTTCATTGAATTCATCTTCTCTATTCATGTCTCCATCCTCTATTGTTATACTGCTTTCTCTTGACACTTGTATGCTTTCTTCTCCGCTTACTCCTATATGCTTTTGATTCTTAGTTTTCTTGGTTCCCTCTGTATTTTGTTTGGGTCTAACAACCGGTTGATCCTCTGGCTGTGTGTTTTGACCTTTTCCCTAAGGTGTCATGTATTTTTTAATTGTTCCTGGGCTTGCTGTAGTTTTTGGAGGCTTCCCTGCCACTTCCTTTGCCGGTTTACCTCTCATTGTGGATTCGGCTCTGGGAATAAGCCCTCAGTATAGCTTCCTCTTATGTCTCTATTTTCAGTATGAACTAAATATCATATACATTTATTCAGTGATTCAAGTAAGAGAGGTCCCACACTTTTTGCACGACAGTCTCACTAGTTCTTAAGCTATACACTCACGCATGATAATATAGCTGTGCTACCAGGGGAAGCTGTTGTTGAAGTCAAACGTATGAAAATTTTGGTGGTTTCCCCTCTCACTTAAGTACTCAGATTCCCGCACATTTCTCAATGCGCGTAAGTAAGATCTGGGGGGTTTCCGCCCTCACCCAAGTGAGTAGAGTCCCGCACTTTTTCCAGAACCGTTCAACTAGCTCTTAAGCATACACTTGTAAATAAATACTGTAGCAGTGCTTTCAAAGAAAGCTGGTATTTGAAATTGGTCATATAAGGATTCTGGGGGGTTTCCCCTCTCATTCAAACAGGCAGAGTCCCGAACCTTTTCAACACAAACCCACCTTCTCTTAGACCTTATACTCATAGATGACAATATGTCTTTGCTTTCAGAGAGGGCCGGTATATTATATTCAATAAAGGAGGATTCTGGGGGGTTTCCCCCCTCCCTAAGTAAGCAGAGTCCCACACATTTTTTCCAAACCGTCCCGACAATTCTTAAGCTATACACTCATGAAAGATAATCTAGCAGTACTTCCAAGGAGGGCTGATATTGAAATCCTGTGCAATAAAGTCCTGGGGGGTTTCCCCTCTACCATAAGTAAGCAGTGTCCCGCACAATTTTCAGAGCCATCCCTCTGACTCATTAAACTGTAAACTCATAAATGAAAATATACAGATGCTTTCACGAAGGGCTGGGAATGAGATCAAGTGTAGTGCAATTCTATAGGGGTTTCCCCTCATACTTTGGTAAACAGATTCCCGCACATTTTTTCTCAACAGTCTCGTTAACTCTTAAGCTATATACTCCTGGGTGATAATTTAGCAGTGCTTCAAGAAAGGCTGATTTTAGGATCCAACGCAGGAGGGTTCTAGGGGATTTCCCCTCTCGCTTAAGTAAGCATAGTCCCGCACTTTCTTCAGATTAGTCCCTCTGTTCTATTAAGCTGCATACTCATAGATGATAATAAGACAGTGCTTTTTAAGAAGAGTTGATGTTGAGAAATAAACGTACAACCTCTCTGGGGGGTTTCCCTCGCACTCAAGCAAGCAGGGTCCCACACCACTTTTCCATCACAGTCACATTAGCTCTTAAGTTATATAAGTAAGCAGAGTCCCACACATTTTTTCCAAACAGTCCCGACAATTCTTAAGCTATACACTCATGAAAGATAATTCAGCAGTACTTTCAAGAAGGGGTGATATTGAGATCATGTGAAATAAAATCCTGGGGGGTTTCCCCTCTACCATAAGTAAGCAGCGTCCCGCACAATTTTGAGAACCATCCCTCTGACTCATCAAACTATAAACTCATAGATGAAAATATACTGATACTTTCACGAAGGGCTAGGAATGAGATCAAATGTAGTGCAATTCTATAGGGGTTTCCCCTCATACTTTGGTAAACAGAGTCCCGCACATTTTTTCTCAACAGTCTCATTGACTCTTAAGCTATATACTCCTTGGTGATAATTTAACAGTGCTTCAAGGAAGGCTGATTTTATGATCCAACGCAGGGGAGTTCTAGGGGATTTCCCCTCTCGCTTAAGTAAGCATAGTCCCGCACTTTTTTCAGATTAGTCCCTCTGTTCTATGAAGCTGCATACTTATAGATGATAATAAGACAGTGCTTTTCAAGAAGATCTGATGTTGAGAAATAAACGTACAACCTCTCTGGGGGTTTCCCTCGCACTCAAGCAAGCAAGGTCCCACACCACTTTTCCATCACAGTCACATTAGCTCTTAAGTTATACACTCCAAAATGATGATAGTATTTTTAAGAAAGACTGTTTTGATATCGTTCATATGAAAATTCTGGGGGGTTTCCCCTCTCACCAGTCCCCTTCGGCTAATCTGTGGCGTTCCTTGTAGAGTGGTATGGTGGGGATGATTACGATGTCCAATGTTGCTGGGTCTCTCCAAGCTGGATCCCTCGGCGGTGTTCACTCCAATCAGACCTTCTCTCCTGATCCTGGACGCCGGCTCTCCCAGCGTCTCAGCAGCCCCTGCGCTCGGCGGCCACCTCTCCAATACACAGCCGATTCCAGTCTCCAGGAGGGACCCAGGGTGCTCGTCCTCCCTCCTCCAAGCCTCAGGGAGGGTCGGCAACCAGGACCGGGTCGGGGCCTCCGGGTAGCGGGGAGGGGGGATAGCGGGATCCAGCTAGGCAGGCATCGAGGCTAGGTGAGAGAGCATTCCCTCACATCTCTCTGGGTGGTGGCTCAGAGACTCAGCAGGCCGTCGGGATCAGCTCCATTAGCAGGCTCCTCCCTCCATAGCCGTCCTCCCACCAGGGGCGTGTTTCTAACTGTGATTGGCTGTGGCTTGAGCTGTAAGAACAGTGATCAACGGTCCTACATAGTAGAACCGTATGATCACCATTCTTACAAAGGGGAGAATGACAGGCGGCTTTGTTTACATTAGCTGCCTGCCTTTCTCCCGGTGTAACGGACGATCGCGAGTGCCCGGCGGACATCGGGTCTGCCGGGCACACATGCGGGGGGTCCGTATTCGGCGGCGCGCGCTCGCTACCCGGAGCCTCACAGGCTAGCGACGTAGACCTACGTCGCTTTGCCTGTGAGGGGCTGACTGCCGCAGTAAATATACTGACGGCAGTCAGCAAGTGGTTAATATCGGCATCTTTAACCCATTTTCGGCCGAAAATTTCGGTTCCCGAAATTTCAGTGCACCACTAGACAGATCACAAATGGAAATTGTTGAAATAAACTAAAATAGTGTAATCTAGGATAGTTACAATTATATATAACTGTGGCATCTATGAGATGAATGAAAACAAAAATGTGGCTATTTAAAAATAAAAATAGCTTGTTGGTGAATGATGGTATATTAATTAAGTTATTAGGAGGTATTTAATTATTGTTCAAGAAAAACTTGAAAATTAATTTCTGAGTTCTGCCCTGAAGGGATTAAACTATTTAAATTAAAAATCCACCACTTCTCTTTTTGTAAAAACATTGCACGCATTCATCAAAGCCTTAAATGAAAACGACAGAAACATTCATCTCACATATACAGCTGATAAATTCAAAATCTCTTTGCTTGATCTATGGATAAGAATTGAAAATAACCAACTAATCACAAACACATACTGCAAAAACACCGCAGCCAACACATTGTTGAAAGCAGATAGCCACCATCCCCAATGGCTGAAAAACAGCATACCAACATATCAGTTTTTACGGATAAAACGTAACTGCTCTGAAAAAGAGGACTTCTTAAAAGAGAGCAAAGATCTTTATAAAAGATTTTGAGGAAAGAGGCTACTCCCATAGGCAATTGAGAAAAGCCACACAGAAAGTCAGCACATAAAAAAGAGAGGACTTATTGGTTAAAAAGACCATTCCAACTAAAGACATAATAGGAACTACACGAATCATCACTCAATACGGTACCCAATGGGAACCAGTTCGCCAAATATTACAAAAACATTAGGGTATCCTAAGCAACACACCCACGCTAACAGACATAGTAGAATATAAAAGTGGATATTTCTGCACTAATATAATTATAAAAAATTAGTATTGTAGGGTGAGCTGCTGCACAAAGGAATCACAGAAAAAACCCATAGTGGAAATTAAACGAAAATGTGCTGCGCTAGAAAATAGTGAATAATGAAATCACCAAAAAAATACAAAAAATATATAATACAGAAAATATATATATCACTCTGTATGTGTGTCAGGATAAGGTAACCTGAAATTAATCAGTATTCCTTAAAAATGTGAATTTCACCAATGTATATCAATAATCACATAAATCATAAATCATCCAGTGTAAAATATAATAAAGTGAAAAATTAGGATAATAATTAAATTAAATCCCAATAAAGTCCATGCAAAAATTAGGAGAAAATCCAAGAAGGTGTGCCACAAGATCCCAAAGAGTGCATCCACGCAATTCCTTGTAAGAATATAATAGACACCAACGTGTAAATCACCCAGGGAAAATCAGATGGCTGCTTACCAGAACGGGTAGGTCTCTCAAGCTAATGAGTAGACCACAGAAAGCTTAAGTGTAATGCCAAGGATGGCCACAGGATGTCTCCTTTAAACTCTCAATGGCGATGTCCACATAGTGGGAAACAAATTACGACAGGGACATAGTGTAACTCCGTATACAAGGCATTTATTTAAAAGTAAAAAGCAGATAAAACCACTCACATTTGCGATGTGAATTCAAGGCATCTAAAGGTTACAGGTACGCTGGAAACGAACGAACATCTCCCTCGCTGTTAGTATCTAGGTAGCCGGCTTGTTGGGGGCGTGGTCTCGTCACGTCTGGGTCACCCGACCGGTTTCGCTATAGGTTAGCGTCATCAGGGGTGACACCCCTGATGACGCTAACCTATAGCGAAACCGGTCGGGTGACCCAGACGTGACGAGACCACGCCCCCAACAAGCCGGCTACCTAGATACTAACAGCGAGGGAGATGTTCGTTCGTTTCCAGCGTACCTGTAACCTTTAGATGCCTTGAATTCACATCGCAAATGTGAGTGGTTTTATCTGCTTTTTACTTTTAAATAAATGCCTTGTATACGGAGTTACACTATGTCCCTGTCGTAATTTGTTTCCCACTATGTGGACATCGCCATTGAGAGTTTAAAGGAGACATCCTGTGGCCATCCTTGGCATTACACTTAAGCTTTCTGTGGTCTACTCATTAGCTTGAGAGACCTACCCGTTCTGGTAAGCAGCCATCTGATTTTCCCTGGGTGATTTACACGTTGGTGTCTATTATATTCTTACAAGGAATTGCGTGGATGCACTCTTTGGGATCTTGTGGCACACCTTCTTGGATTTTCTCCTAATTTTTGCATGGACTTTATTGGGATTTAATTTAATTATTATCCTAATTTTTCACTTTATTATATTTTACACTGGATGATTTATGATTTATGTGATTATTGATATACATTGGTGAAATTCACATTTTTAAGGAATACTGATTAATTTCAGGTTACCTTATCCTGACACACATACAGAGTGATATATATATTTTCTGTATTATATATTTTTTGTATTTTTTTGGTGATTTCATTATTCACTATTTTCTAGCGCAGCACATTTTCGTTTAATTAACAGACATAGTAGGCCCAAGCCCAAACATGGTAGCCAGACGAGCAAAAAACTTAAGCGACATTCTTACAAAATCGGAATTCACCAAAGATTCTAAAGGAACCTGGCTCTCAAGAACCCCTAGAAGTAAAGGCATGTTTCCCTGCGGTTGATGCCAGATATGTCCATGTGTGGATAGAATAGATACATTCCATAATGCTACAGGCGAAAAAGAATATAAAATTCTCAATTTAATTAATTGTTCCACCACAAAAACAATCTACACGATAGCTTGCCCTTGTAAGAAAAATTACATAGGGAAAACAAAGTGGCAATTAAAAATACATATTGGGGAACACATGCGAGAAATAAAGGGATCAGCCTTCAGTGTCCAGACGAAGCTACGCAATCTCCAGCAAAACGTGTTGATGTCACCAGCCCGCCGGGGTTTTCAAACTTCATTCCTTAGTGGATGGCGGACCGCAAGAGAGGATACCCGCAGTCTGTATCTCCAAACAAGTGACCGGAGGCGAACGGAGGATCAGCTTACTTCATATTACCGTGACAACCCAGGCAATTCACCACGCCAGCATTCGGCTACAGGAGTGACCAACAGCACAGCAACTCATAAGGTACTTTAGAGGGGTGAAGAGACAGCCAATCCAGCCGTCAGGTAAATGAGCATCGGGATTGGCAATTCGGACACTAACAGTTGTAACAACCAACATTTCATTGCCAATATTCCCTGCATAGGAATCCCCGAGATGATTTCTTAAAAGCTCAACATACCTTATACAAGTCCCCCTAGATCAGTGTACCTACCGTACCAGACCGGTGCACTATAAGCCATAATCAGCTGTTGATCATATATGCGCTCCTGAATAACACCTCCAGCATGATCCTCCGAGCATCGTAGTAACCCTCCACGTTGTAAGTCAACAGTTACCATTGATAATACTTACCTTCAACATAAATTTGTGAGCTATTTCATATGAACATGGTATACTCACAGTTACCCATTGTTTTTTAGCCAGAATTAACAACAATGGAGACATACCTTTAAGATACATATCATTATTATCATACACGGTTCCTGATTGACATCATGAGGAAATTCAGCTGCACCGTTACTCAATAAAGAGCCTACATGTCATAGCCTTCATGGGAACGAGATAAACCACCCCCATACACTTTGTGATATCGGGACCCTATATCCTCAAGCATCCGAGCTTCCAAAGGATAAATATCAGGGAAGAACTATGTGAACTCCCTTTTTTCCCCTTGATATTTTTGCACCATTACACAAACACCGGTCGGTACTGTTATTCATGTTAAATGTTAGTCTGTCTTGTTTTCTGTGTATACATCGCTGTCATCATCTTTATTTTTTACTGCACGGTAGTGAAATTTCACCAAATATTTCAATAAATGATAGATCTATGATCACACTATTCATTGCCTCCCTGCCTTATACTTACTAACCATTTAACCAACCTTTTATCTGCGTAATAAAAATATGTAGCAGAAAACAAATTGGCCTAAAATGTTAAAAAATTTTGATGTTTACTTTTTGGGGGGGGGGGGGGGGTGTCATATAGCAGAATGTGAAAAATATATTTTCTCTGTCGCTCATTGACAGACGCAGACTTCTTGATTAATATCAGTAGGGTTATACTGCCCCCTACAGGAGTAGGACACTAGGCAGGAAAAAAGCTTTGGCCACACCTATGGGCAGTCCCAGGGGGTATATCCTCTCTCTCCCTGCCACAGGATGTCAGTTTTTTTCTGCCTAGTCTGGAGTAAGGACCTAAGTTTCTTGCTGGGATCTTTGGTCCTGGCAAGTTTTTTTAGATAAATCTTTTTAGTTAGCTTTTTTTTTCTCCAGTTGTTCCTGTGAGTTCTTCAAGCAATTATGCCGGATCTGGGCGACGGGCTGGATGTTGAGATCCAGTGGTCACCTCAGCCGGCCTACGAGCGCGTGCAGGCCCTAGCTCCGCCCTGGGTCGGCCGCGACATAGTCCCACTGGACGGGGACTGGCCCCGCGAGTTAAACGTCTCGCCAGGTCGCCTACGACCAGTCTGAGCCTGAGTCGCGGCGTCTTTGTTGGCCGACAGCCCCCCCACCTCGGTGGAGAGGGGTTCTGTCAGGAGTTGGCGCCCACCTGTTCCGGTATGGTGAGTAAAATGTTCCCCCTCTCCCCCTGACGGGTTTTGGGGTGGACGCGGGCCCCTCCCTGAGATGGTCGGACCCCCATGATCCGGGTTCCCCTCTGTCTTGTTACGCACCCCCACCTATCTGCCCCCCCCTCACTAGTGTGGTTGTTGGGAGGTGACTCCAGGGGGCTGAATCTGGGTTACAGGCCACAGATGGGGGCGGTGGGGTGCGCCGCCGATGTTGCCCTAAACGATCGTGCGGGGGGTTGCTACCTGTGTTTTTTAGGCCCATCTGCCGATCGATCCGTGGGTAGGCACGCGGGGGTCCCCTTTTGGCACTGCGGACAGCGCGGGGCCGCCATTTTCTTGTAGCCTACATGTGCTCTGCATGGAGGCGGCCATCTTGGTACACCCAGCTCATCTTGCTCGAGAGCTGGGCAGCTGTGGGAGTTACTGAGGGCATGTGAGGGGGCGGAGCCTCTACCTAGACCCGGGAAGATCACTCCACAGGACTTCCTGTCATGTAGACAGCGCTGACAGCAGTCCTTTTTGAACTCTGGTGCATCGTGTGGTGAGCCTTTTGGGGGTCTCTTTTCTCTCTCTGCGGGGGTCTCGAGGCACGCTGTCTGACCACTGAGGGGCGCTGTAGCGTTGGGGGATTTTTTTGCAAAAAAAAATGTTTTTTTTTTTTGGTTTTTAATTTTGTCATATTTTGCTGACGGGTTCCCCTGGTGTTGCCATGGACCCTGCTGCACATGTATCCCCATCTGATCCCCTCGAGGTGGCTGTGGGGCCCTCCGATTCTCCGCTCACCATTGATGCGCTTTCAGCGGTCCTGGAGTCATTTGTGTCCCGGGTGGAGGTGGCCTGTCAGGGACGGGGGGCTAAAAAGCGACCCACGGCTACCCCTGTCTTGTCTGATGCCTCAGACTCTGATTCTGAGCCAGTCACTGCTGCGGCGGGTTCCTCCTCGAAGGCTGATGTCCCGCGCCCCGTCTCCTCTGACAGTGAGGATGACCTTCCTGCCTCCGCCATAGCGCAAGACAAGGCACTGGTGGACGCACTGATTGTGTCTGTCTGGGAGACCCTAAAACTGGAGGTTGCACCTGCGGATGCAGCTCATACGGAAGTTGCCTTTGGCACTCGCAAGCCCTCCAGGGTGGCAAAGGTGTTTCCCTTTCCCAAATGCTTTGACGATATCATTAAAAAGGAGTGGGTCCGTCCAAAACGACCCCCTGGGATTCCTAAACGGATTGCTAGGCGCTACCCGTTTGAAGAGTCCCTCCTTAACCACTTGCCGACTGCGCACAATATATTTACTGCCGCAGTCGGCCCCGGCCAGGCAGAGTGACGTAGATCTACGTTGCTCGCCTGTCACTCCTTCTAGAGCCAATAGCGGGCGAGCGCGCGCCCGCCTCGGCTCGTTCACGGAGGAGTGCGGGAGTGTGACTGGCGGACCCGATGTTCGCCGCTCACACTACGATCGCCAGTACAGCGGGAGAAAGACAGAGCGGCTTATGTAAACAAGCCGCCTGTCTGTTCTCCCTGTGTAAAAATGAAGATCTGACAGTTCTACTGTGTAGAACTGTTGATCTTTGTTTTAACACCAATAGCAATGTCCCACTACAGTTAGAAGCACGCCCCTAGGACACACTTAACCCCTCCCTGTCCAATACTGTTAACCCCTTCCCTGCCAGTGTCATTTTTGCAGTAACAATCTGTGTCCCGTTCCATATTCTCCCTGGCAGGGTCGGCCTTGAGGCCAGTGTTTACCATTGCTCTAGTTTCGCAGGCATTGACAGAATGGCCCAAGCTGTTACGCAATGACCTGGAGGGGAGAAGTCTCCCCCCTGCCGTGCCGGAGTTGCTGGAGCAAATAGTGCAGGGGCTACAGTTTGTTTGGAACGCCGCACTGGACGCTGCTCCATTGCTGGGGCGTGTGTTGATCTCGGCGGTGGTCCTCCGGCGCATGCTATGGTTGAAGTGCTGATCGGCGGATCAGGCTTCCAAAAAAGCCTTGAATGATCTCCCTTTTCAGGGGGATCGCCTGTTTGGTGCTACCTTGGATGAGATTATCAAGGATCTCACTGGGGGCAAGAGCACCTTTTTACCACAGGCTAATAAGGGTAAGGAACCTCGTCGCAGACTGGGACCTTCCTTTACAGCTCATAAGAAGTTTTTTCGCTCCTCTGGGGCGGGCGACAAGGCAAAGTCCTCTAAAGCCCCCCCGGGGGGTTTCAAGAGACCCTGGTCTGGTAAGCAACAATTCGGTCCTTCCAGACCTGAGGATAAGACCGCTTCAGCCTGAAGGTGCGCCCCCACCCCGGACCTGTGGCTCTCCAGGATTCAAGACACATGGGTTCACGAGGTCATACGGTCGGGATACAAGATCGAGTTTCGATTGCTTCCACTGGTGCGGTTCTTCCCTTCCAATATGCGACTGTCCCCGGATCACCTAACGGTTCTGTTGGGGGCAGTGCAGGACTTGATGCAAGTGGCGTCCATAGACATCAAGGATGCCTATCTTCACGTTCCCATTTACGCAGGACACCAGTGGTTTCTGAGCTTTGCGGTGGGAGAGGACCATTATCAGTTTGTGGCGTTACCCTTTGGTCTCGCCTCTGCTCCCCGGGTCTTCACAAAGGTTTTGGCCCCAGTCCTGGCGTTGTTGCGGCAGCGGGGCATATCGGTTCTGGGCTACCTGGACGACCTCCTCCTCCGTGCGGAGTCTCCGCAGGCTCAGTTTCATACGCGGACTCTCCAAAAGGAGACCTTCTCGAATGGAACCGCAATCCCGATTCCCTGAACAATCGGATCCAGCTGAGCGAGCGGACCAGGGAGTCTCTGGTTTGGGGGACTCGGTCTCCGATGCTCAGTCAGGGGAAGCCCTGTTTTCCGGAAGGATCCAGGTTGCCGATAAATGTGTTGGAACTGAGAGCGATCAGGTTTTGCCTGGTTCGCTGGAACGAGCATCTTCGGGGCTGCCCGGTTTGGGTTCAGTCGGACAATGCCACGGCCGTGGCCTATGTCAATCATCAAGGGGGCACCAAGAGTGTTCTGGCGGCCGTGGAAGTGGCCTGCATTCTTCGTGTGGCGGAACAGTTTGTTCCGGCTCTTTCTGCAGTTCACATTCCGGGTGTGGAAAATTGGCAGGCGGACTTGCTCAGCCGTCAGACCTTGGATCAAGGGGAATGGCCTCTTCTTCCACAGGTGTTTCACCAGTTGTTCCTTCATTGGGTCACCCCGGACGTGGATCTGTTGGCATCTCGGCTCAACAGAAAGGTGCAGAGGTTTGTAGCCCGCGCCCGCGATCCTCTGGCGGACGCCACAGACGCACTGATTGCTTCGTGGGGGCAGTATCAGCTGCTGTATGCCTTTCCTCCTCTCAAGTTGCTGCCGAAACTTCTTCGCAGGATAGAGGCGGAGGGAATTCCAGTCATCCTTGTGGCTCCGGATTGGCCTCATCGGGCCTGGTACGCCGTCTTGGTCAGGCTGGTCGCGGACGCTCCTTGGCAACTTCCTCGCAGGGAGGATCTGCTGTCTCAGGGACCGATCTTCTATCCTGCTTTACAATCGCTGGCTTTGACGGCTTGGCTGTTGAGAGCCAGGTGCTGAAGGACAGGGGTTTGTCTACTTCAGTTATTCCTACTCTGATTAAAGCGAGGAAAGCGACTTCCAGAAAGGTCTATCATCGTACATGGAAGTCTGATATCGCGTGGTGTGAGTCCACGAGTAAGAACTCCACGTTCTTACTCGGTGGCTCGGATATTGGCCAACGGGGGGTTAAGCAGAAGCTGGCCTTGAGCACTATCAAGGGTCAGGTTTCAGCATTGGCGATCTTCTTCCAGAGGCTACTGGCTACTCATTCCTTGGTGCGGAATTTCATCCAGGGGGTGCGGCACCTGGTTCCTCCAGTACGCGCGCCCTGGGATCTTGATTTGGTGTTGTCGGTTCTCCAGAAACCTCCCTTTGAAAATATTAGGGAGATTCCTTTGCTTACCTTATCCTAGAAGGTGGCCTTTTTGGTGGCTATCACTTCTGCGCGCAGGGTGTCGGAACTGGCTGCGTTGTCCTGTCGTTCCCCATATCTGGTGGTTCATAAGGATAAGGTGGTTCTTCGTCCGAATCCATCCTTTCTTCCTAAGGTGGTTTCCGACTTTCATTTGAACGAGGATATTGTGTTACCTTCCCTGTGTCCTAAGCCCAGTCATCCTCGTGAGTTTGCGTTACACTCCTTGGATGTGGTTCGGGCGATCAGGGTGTACTTGGCTACTACTGACTCTTTTCGTAAGGCTAATTCACTCTTGTGATCACGGATGGCCCTAGAAAGGGGTTGCCTGCGTCTGCCGCGACTATCTCCAGATGGATCAGACAGACGGTGGTGCAGGCTTATTCTATTAAGGGTCAGGTTCCTCCGTTCCCTGTTAAAGCGCACTCCACTCGGGCTCTTAGTGCTTCCTGGGCCTTCCGCCATCAGGCGTTGGTGCTTCAGGTTTGCAAGGCGGCTACCTGGTCGTCGGTTCATACCTTTACAAAATTTTATAAGGTTGATGTGCTGGCATCGGCGGATGCCTCTTTTGGCCGCAAAGTTTTGCAGGCTGCTGTTTGAGGGGAACTTTGGTCTACCTCGGGGGTTTTGTTTTTTTCAGGTGGGTCTCATCCTTTTGTTTCGATGATTCCTCTGTGCTTCTGGTTGGCTCTGGTTTGGCCTTCTGGATTGGATTTTATTTCTGATTATCCCACCCCTCATTTGTGGCACTGCTTTGGGACGTCCCTACTGATATTAATCAAGAAGTCTGCGTCTGTCAATGAGCGACAGAGAAAACTGGATTTTTGGCTTACCGTAAAATCCTTTTCTCTTAAGCTCATTGACAGACGCAGGACCCGCCCCTCTATTTTTGAGTTGGGTTGGTATGAGTCTCTGACGCTGCTTTGTTACATAACTGACATCCTGTGGCAGGGAGAGAGAGGATATACCCCCTGGGACTGCCCATAGGTGTGGCCAGAGCTTTTTTCCTGCCTAGTGTCCTACTCCTGTAGGGGGAAGTATAACCCTACTGATATTAATCAAGAAGTCTGCGTCTGTCAATGAGCTTAAGAGAAAAGGATTTTACGGTAAGTCAAAAATCCAGTTTTTTTTTTTTCCCCAAAATTGACGCTCTTTTTTTGTTTATAGCGCAAAAAAATAAAAATCGCACAGGTGATCAAATACCACCAAAAGAAAGCTCTATTTGTGGGAAAAAAAGGACGTACATTTAGTTTAGGTACAGCATCGCACGTCCGTGCAATTGTCCGTTAAAGTCACGCAGTGCCGAATCGCAAAATAGGGCCTGGTCATTTAGCAGGAAAATCTTCCGCTCTAGAAGTGGTAAGAAACAATTTGTTGCATTTATATCAGTAAAAAAAGAAAAATGCCAGTATGCCTAAAAACTTTTTTTTTAGAGATCAGTGTGCAAGAGGCCTTATTAAATACATATAGTAATAATTATTCCCTGGCCTCAGTAGCAGGAAAAAATGCTGCCATCATCAGTGGGAGAACCCTCAGTCAGCCTGGCCTAGTGTTCACGTATCCACTTTTTTAGCAGGACATGAACCTGGAAGATTCTATTCAAATAATGGCACAATCCCAGAGGATGATCAAGGAAAGTGATAGTTCATGTCCTAAGGATGCTCCTTGTTTTAATATTTGTATACATTTATCAAAAACAGCTTGGTAACTTACACTTGTCATGAGAAAAATGGAGGACTTCTATTGCTGGTTTGTTTTTAAAAAATGATCGTTGCCTGGCTGTATTTGGTTTCAAGTCCATCTAAAGCCAAACACTTTTTTACATTGTAGACATCATACAGTGAGGGGGGAAAAAGTATTGGATCCCCTGCTGATTTTGTACATTTGCCCACTAAGAAAGAAATTATCGATCTATAATTTTAATGGTAGGTTTATTTTAACAGTGAGAGGCAGAATAACAGCTAAAATATCCAGAAAAATGCATTTCAAGAAAGTTTTAAATTGATTTGCTTTTTAATGAGTGAAATAAGTATTTGACCCCTTCGCAAAACATGACTTAGTACTTAGTGGAGAAACCCTTGTTGGCAATCACAGATTTTTTTGGTAAAATTTAAAAGATGATCTTATGCCGAGTACATAGATACCAAACATGACATGCTTTAAAAATTTCGCACACCTGCCCAGCGGCAACAACGTACGTACATTTTTAAAAACCTTTAAAAGTCTCTACAGGTTACCACTTTAGACTTACAGAGGAGGTCTACTGCAGAATTCCTGCACTCGACCTGGCGTTCGTGGCGATAGCTCACATGCATACTGCAATTGCGGTTTACATATGACACTAGACCAACGCTTGCGTGCGCCATTGCGCGCAAGCACGGGGGGAAAGGGGGGGGGCTTGATATATATTTTTTTTTTTTTTGCTTTTTTATGTTATTTTGACACCTTTCCTTTCATTTTTTTTTTTTAATAATTTTTATTGTTATCACAGTGAATTTAAATATCCCCTATGATAGCAATCTGTAGTGACAGGTACTCTTTTTTAAAAAAATTGGGGTCTTTTAGACTCTAGATCTCTCCTCTGACCTTAACGCATCTGACCACACCAAAATTGGTGTGATAAAATACTTTCCCAATTTCCCAATGGCCCTGTTTATTTCTGGCGAAACAGAAGTCATGAAATGCTCGTAGCTTCCGGTATCTTAGGCCATAGAGATGATTGGAGCCATTCTCATCTCCAATTAGTTCTATGGTTAGATAATTGAACCACCGGCTGCACTCTCGGGTTAACCGGTGGGACAGGAGAGTCCTAGAAAAACCACGGAAGGCGGCGGTGGGGGGGGGGGGGGGGGGAGTGTCCCCTCCGACTGCATGTAAAAGCAGTCTAGCGTCCAATTACCTGCTAGGATTGCTTTTACATGTAAGCCGACCACTGGCTGTAAAAAACAATACCAAGTTGATGCCTAAATCTGCAGGCATCATCCTGGTATAACCACTCAAAGTCCAGCAACGTACCAGTACATTGCTGGTCCTTGTTTGGCATATAGGTTTTTTTTTTTTTCATGCAGCCTGTGGGCTGAACGAAAAAAAAGAGAACCTATCAGAAATCAGCACAGGAATAATGCGTATTATTACTCATCATTAACTGCCAAAACAACCACCCACTGAATTTAATGATGGATATACACGACACTATCCACGTATACCAAAATAGGATTTTAACTGCAGTGCTGAAATCAGAAAATCACCACAGCTGCTACCAGCAAAGGTATCCATATATGCTGAGCGCAAACACTGTTTGTGTCAGAATATATAAAATCAATGTCATGGTAGCCGACGAGTACCTGCAAGAGAAACAGGTCACAAAAGAATGAAAAAACAAACAAAGGACATGAAAAGTACAGTAGAAAGCGTAGAAGAACATATAAAATGACTGACACAACAACAGTTTTTGAATCCTTTTATTTTTCTTTCTAACTGTTCCTTGATGTCTTGATTTGGGACTGCGATCTTCCAGCTTGGGTCTCTCAAAATGTCGATGGACATCCAACATCCTTCGAGACCCTGTGTTTGTGTGCCCTACACTGTGTTACCTTCCCTGTGTCCTAAGCCCAGTCATCCTCGTGAGTTTGCGTTACACTCCTTGGATGTGGTTCGGGCGATCAGGGTGTACTTGGCTACTACTGACTCTTTTCGTAAGGCTAATTCACTCTTGTGATCACGGATGGCCCTAGAAAGGGGTTGCCTGCGTCTGCCACGACTATCTCCAGATGGATCAGACAGACGGTGGTGCAGGCTTATTCTATTAAGGGTCAGGTTCCTCCGTTCCCTGTTAAAGCGCACTCCACTCGGGCTCTTAGTGCTTCCTGGGCCTTCCGCCATCAGGCGTTGGTGCTTCAGGTTTGCAAGGCGGCTACCTGGTCGTCGGTTCATACCTTTACAAAATTTTATAAGGTTGATGTGCTGGCATCGGCGGATGCCTCTTTTGGCCGCAAAGTTTTGCAGGCTGCTGTTTGAGGGGAACTTTGGTCTACCTCGGGGGTTTTGTTTTTTTCAGGTGGGTCTCATCCTTTTGTTTCGATGATTCCTCTGTGCTTCTGGTTGGCTCTGGTTTGGCCTTCTGGATTGGATTTTATTTCTGATTATCCCACCCCTCATTTGTGGCACTGCTTTGGGACGTCCCTACTGATATTAATCAAGAAGTCTGCGTCTGTCAATGAGCGACAGAGAAAACTGGATTTTTGGCTTACCGTAAAATCCTTTTCTCTTAAGCTCATTGACAGACGCAGGACCCGCCCCTCTATTTTTGAGTTGGGTTGGTATGAGTCTCTGACGCTGCTTTGTTACATAACTGACATCCTGTGGCAGGGAGAGAGAGGATATACCCCCTGGGACTGCCCATAGGTGTGGCCAGAGCTTTTTTCCTGCCTAGTGTCCTACTCCTGTAGGGGGAAGTATAACCCTACTGATATTAATCAAGAAGTCTGCGTCTGTCAATGAGCTTAAGAGAAAAGGATTTTACGGTAAGTCAAAAATCCAGTTTTTTTTTTTCCCCAAAATTGACGCTCTTTTTTTGTTTATAGCGCAAAAAAATAAAAATCGCACAGGTGATCAAATACCACCAAAAGAAAGCTCTATTTGTGGGAAAAAAAGGACGTACATTTAGTTTAGGTACAGCATCGCACGTCCGTGCAATTGTCCGTTAAAGTCACGCAGTGCCGAATCGCAAAATAGGGCCTGGTCATTTAGCAGGAAAATCTTCCGCTCTAGAAGTGGTAAGAAACAATTTGTTGCATTTATATCAGTAAAAAAAGAAAAATGCCAGTATGCCTAAAAACTTTTTTTTTAGAGATCAGTGTGCAAGAGGCCTTATTAAATACATATAGTAATAATTATTCCCTGGCCTCAGTAGCAGGAAAAAATGCTGCCATCATCAGTGGGAGAACCCTCAGTCAGCCTGGCCTAGTGTTCACGTATCCACTTTTTTAGCAGGACATGAACCTGGAAGATTCTATTCAAATAATGGCACAATCCCAGAGGATGATCTAGGAAAGTGATAGTTCATGTCCTAAGGATGCTCCTTGTTTTAATATTTGTATACATTTATCAAAAACAGCTTGGTAACTTACACTTGTCATGAGAAAAATGGAGGACTTCTATTGCTGGTTTGTTTTTAAAAAATGATCGTTGCCTGGCTGTATTTGGTTTCAAGTCCATCTAAAGCCAAACACTTTTTTACATTGTAGACATCATACAGTGAGGGGGGAAAAAAGTATTGGATCCCCTGCTGATTTTGTACATTTGCCCACTGAGAAAGAAATTATCGATCTATAATTTTAATGGTAGGTTTATTTTAACAGTGAGAGGCAGAATAACAGCTAAAATATCCAGAAAAAATGCATTTCAAGAAAGTTTTAAATTGATTTGCATTTTAATGAGTGAAATAAGTATTTGACCCCTTCGCAAAACATGACTTAGTACTTAGTGGAGAAACCCTTGTTGGCAATCACAGATTTTTTTGGTAAAATTTAAAAGATGATCTTATGCCGAGTACATAGATACCAAACATGACATGCTTTAAAAATTTCGCACACCTGCCCAGCGGCAACAACGTACGTACATTTTTAAAAACCTTTAAAAGTCTCTACAGGTTACCACTTTAGACTTACAGAGGAGGTCTACTGCAGAATTCCTGCACTCGACCTGGCGTTCGTGGCGATAGCTCACATGCATACTGCAATTGCGGTTTACATATGACACTAGACCAACGCTTGCGTGCGCCATTGCGCGCAAGCACGGGGGGAAAGGGGGGGGGCTTGATATATATTTTTTTTTTTTTGCTTTTTTATGTTATTTTGACACCTTTCCTTTCATTTTTTTTTTTTAATCATTTTTATTGTTATCACAGTGAATTTAAATATCCCCTATGATAGCAATCTGTAGTGACAGGTACTCTTTTTTAAAAAAATTGGGGTCTTTTAGACTCTAGATCTCTCCTCTGACCTTAACGCATCTGACCACACCAAAATTGGTGTGATAAAATACTTTCCCAATTTCCCAATGGCCCTGTTTATTTCTGGCGAAACAGAAGTCATGAAATGCTCGTAGCTTCCGGTATCTTAGGCCATAGAGATGATTGGAGCCATTCTCATCTCCAATTAGTTCTATGGTTAGATAATTGAACCACCGGCTGCACTCTCGGGTTAACCGGTGGGACAGGAGAGTCCTAGAAAAACCACGGAAGGCGGCGGTGGGGGGGGGGGGGGAGTGTCCCCTCCGACTGCATGTAAAAGCAGTCTAGCGTCCAATTACCTGCTAGGATTGCTTTTACATGTAAGCCGACCACTGGTTGTAAAAAACAATACCAAGTTGATGCCTAAATCTGCAGGCATCATCCTGGTATAACCACTCAAAGTCCAGCAACGTACCAGTACATTGCTGGTCCTTGTTTGGCATATAGGTTTTTTTTTTCTTTTCATGCAGCCTGTGGGCTGAACGAAAAAAAAGAGAACCTATCAGAAATCAGCACAGGAATAATGCGTATTATTACTCATCATTAACCGCCAAAACAACCACCCACTGAATTTAATGATGGATATACACGACACTATCCACGTATACCAAAATAGGATTTTAACTGCAGTGCTGAAATCAGAAAATCACCACAGCTGCTACCAGCAAAGGTATCCATATATGCTGAGCGCAAACACTGTTTGTGTCAGAATATATAAAATCAATGTCATGGTAGCCGACGAGTACCTGCAAGAGAAACAGGTCACAAAAGAATGAAAAAACAAACAAAGGACATGAAAAGTACAGTAGAAAGCGTAGAAGAACATATAAAATGACTGACACAACAACAGTTTTTGAATCCTTTTATTTTTCTTTCTAACTGTTCCTTGATGTCTTGATTTGGGACTGCGATCTTCCAGCTTGGGTCTCTCAAAATGTCGATGGACATCCAACATCCTTCGAGACCCTGTGTTTGTGTGCCCTACACTGTGTTACCTTCCCTGTGTCCTAAGCCCAGTCATCCTCGTGAGTTTGCGTTACACTTATTGGATGTGGTTCGGGCGATCAGGGTGTACTTGGCTACTACTGACTCTTTTCGTAAGGCTAATTCACTCTTGTGATCACGGATGGCCCTAGAAAGGGGTTGCCTGCGTCTGCCGCGACTATCTCCAGATGGATCAGACAGACGGTGGTGCAGGCTTATTCTATTAAGGGTCAGGTTCCTCCGTTCCCTGTTAAAGCGCACTCCACTCGGGCTCTTAGTGCTTCCTGGGCCTTCCGCCATCAGGCGTTGGTGCTTCAGGTTTGCAAGGCGGCTACCTGGTCGTCGGTTCATACCTTTACAAAATTTTATAAGGTTGATGTGCTGGCATCGGCGGATGCCTCTTTTGGCCGCAAAGTTTTGCAGGCTGCTGTTTGAGGGGAACTTTGGTCTACCTCGGGGGTTTTGTTTTTTTCAGGTGGGTCTCATCCTTTTGTTTCGATGAGTCCTCTGTGCTTCTGGTTGGCTCTGGTTTGGCCTTCTGGATTGGATTTTATTTCTGATTATCCCACCCCTCATTTGTGGCACTGCTTTGGGACGTCCCTACTGATATTAATCAAGAAGTCTGCGTCTGTCAATGAGCGACAGAGAAAACTGGATTTTTGGCTTACCGTAAAATCCTTTTCTCTTAAGCTCATTGACAGACGCAGGACCCGCCCCTCTATTTTTGAGTTGGGTTGGTATGAGTCTCTGACGCTGCTTTGTTACATAACTGACATCCTGTGTCAGGGAGAGAGAGGATATACCCCCTGGGACTGCCCATAGGTGTGGCCAGAGCTTTTTTCCTGCCTAGTGTCCTACTCCTGTAGGGGGAAGTATAACCCTACTGATATTAATCAAGAAGTCTGCGTCTGTCAATGAGCTTAAGAGAAAAGGATTTTACGGTAAGTCAAAAATCCAGTTTTTTTTTTTCCCCAAAATTGACGCTCTTTTTTTGTTTATAGCGCAAAAAAATAAAAATCGCACAGGTGATCAAATACCACCAAAAGAAAGCTCTATTTGTGGGAAAAAAAAGACGTACATTTAGTTTAGGTACAGCATCGCACGTCCGTGCAATTGTCCGTTAAAGTCACGCAGTGCCGAATCGCAAAATAGGGCCTGGTCATTTAGCAGGAAAATCTTCCGCTCTAGAAGTGGTAAGAAACAATTTGTTGCATTTATATCAGTAAAAAAAGAAAAATGCCAGTATGCCTAAAAACTTTTTTTTTAGAGATCAGTGTGCAAGAGGCCTTATTAAATACATATAGTAATAATTATTCCCTGGCCTCAGTAGCAGGAAAAAATGCTGCCATCATCAGTGGGAGAACCCTCAGTCAGCCTGGCCTAGTGTTCACGTATCCACTTTTTTAGCAGGACATGAACCTGGAAGATTCTATTCAAATAATGGCACAATCCCAGAGGATGATCTAGGAAAGTGATAGTTCATGTCCTAAGGATGCTCCTTGTTTTAATATTTGTATACATTTATCAAAAACAGCTTGGTAACTTACACTTGTCATGAGAAAAATGGAGGACTTCTATTGCTGGTTTGTTTTTAAAAAATGATCGTTGCCTGGCTGTATTTGGTTTCAAGTCCATCTAAAGCCAAACACTTTTTTACATTGTAGACATCATACAGTGAGGGGGGAAAAAGTATTGGATCCCCTGCTGATTTTGTACATTTGCCCACTGAGAAAGAAATTATCGATCTATAATTTTAATGGTAGGTTTATTTTAACAGTGAGAGGCAGAATAACAGCTAAAATATCCAGAAAAAATGCATTTCAAGAAAGTTTTAAATTGATTTGCATTTTAATGAGTGAAATAAGTATTTGACCCCTTCGCAAAACATGACTTAGTACTTAGTGGAGAAACCCTTGTTGGCAATCACAGATTTTTTTGGTAAAATTTAAAAGATGATCTTATGCCGAGTACATAGATACCAAACATGACATGCTTTAAAAATTTCGCACACCTGCCCAGCGGCAACAACGTACGTACATTTTTAAAAACCTTTAAAAGTCTCTACAGGTTACCACTTTAGACTTACAGAGGAGGTCTACTGCAGAATTCCTGCACTCGACCTGGCGTTCGTGGCGATAGCTCACATGCATACTGCAATTGCGGTTTACATATGACACTAGACCAACGCTTGCGTGCGCCATTGCGCGCAAGCACGGGGGGAAAGGGGGGGGGCTTGATATTTTTTTTTTTTTTTTGCTTTTTTGTTATTTTGACACCTTTCCTTTCATTTTTTTTTTTTAATCATTTTTATTGTTATCACAGTGAATTTAAATATCCCCTATGATAGCAATCTGTAGTGACAGGTACTCTTTTTTAAAAAAATTGGGGTCTTTTAGACTCTAGATCTCTCCTCTGACCTTAACGCATCTGACCACACCAAAATTGGTGTGATAAAATACTTTCCCAATTTCCCAATGGCCCTGTTTATTTCTGGCGAAACAGAAGTCATGAAATGCTCGTAGCTTCCGGTATCTTAGGCCATAGAGATGATTGGAGCCATTCTCATCTCCAATTAGTTCTATGGTTAGATAATTGAACCACCGGCTGCACTCTCGGGTTAACCGGTGGGACAGGAGAGTCCTAGAAAAACCACGGAAGGCAGCGGTGGGGGGGGGGGGGAGTGTCCCCTCCGACTGCATGTAAAAGCAGTCTAGCGTCCAATTACCTGCTAGGATTGCTTTTACATGTAAGCCGACCACTGGCTGTAAAAAACAATACCAAGTTGATGCCTAAATCTGCAGGCATCATCCTGGTATAACCACTCAAAGTCCAGCAACGTACCAGTACATTGCTGGTCATTGTTTGGCATATAGGTTTTTTTTTTTTTTCATGCAGCCTGTGGGCTGAACGAAAAAAAAAAGAACCTATCAGAAATCAGCACAGGAATAATGCGTATTATTACTCATCATTAACCGCCAAAACAACCACCCACTGAATTTAATGATGGATATACACGACACTATCCACGTATACCAAAATAGGATTTTAACTGCAGTGCTGAAATCAGAAAATCACCACAGCTGCTACCAGCAAAGGTATCCATATATGCTGAGCGCAAACACTGTTTGTGTCAGAATATATAAAATCAATGTCATGGTAGCCGACGAGTACCTGCAAGAGAAACAGGTCACAAAAGAATGAAAAAACAAACAAAGGACATGAAAAGTACAGTAGAAAGCGTAGAAGAACATATAAAATGACTGACACAACAACAGTTTTTGAATCCTTTTATTTTTCTTTCTAACTGTTCCTTGATGTCTTGATTTGGGACTGCGATCTTCCAGCTTGGGTCTCTCAAAATGTCGATGGACATCCAACATCCTTCGAGACCCTGTGTTTGTGTGCCCTACACTGTGTTGTGCTGTACCCTACACTAATACTCCACTAGTGTATGGTAGCGCTCAAAACATTCCCTGATGCAGAGACCAGGTTGGTCAGGACATTTGGGACAATAATAGCGGGTATCATGCCTACATCCGCGCCTGCTACAGACACAAAATCTTTTTTGGGGGTATCTTTGGGTAGGGGTACTCGGGAGGACATAAGAAAAATGTCTCTCATGCAGCCGGCTCACTGCATCTGGAAGGGGAAGTTGGACAGGCATGCCTCCTGGCTACAGGTAGGCAAGGATAATCGCTTCCTGGAATTCCCGGAAGGATCCAGTTCGTCCTGACGCCCTGTATAGGACAAAGGCGTTCAGCATAGCCAATTGGTAAAGGTAAACAGACCCTTTTTTGTACCAGCGTCTGGCTTTACGGGCAACTAAATACGGCGCCAAAAGCTGGTCGTTAAGGTCCACCCCTCCCATATTAAGGTTATATTCGTGGACACAGAGGGGTTTCTCCTTAACGCCAGTTGCCGTAGGGATTTGGATCGTCGTGTCTGCGTGAAGGGAGGACAGAACATAAACATCCCGTGTATCCTTCCACTTCACCGCAAGCAATTTGTCCGTTTTCAAGCAGGCTCTCGCCCCCCGACTAAGACGGGAATTTACAAGCAGTTGGGGGAAGCCCCGGCGATTAGGTCGCACGGTGCCACATGCGCCAATTTGTAAATCGAGAAGGTGACTAAATAGTGGCACGCTTGTGTAAAAGTTGTCCACGTACAAATGGTACCCCTTTCCGGATAAGGGTGACACCAAGTCCCAAACAATCTTACCGCTGCTCCCTATGTAGTCTGGGCAGTTCGGGGGCTCCACACAGCTATCTTTTCCCTCATAGACCCGGAAACTAACTGTATAACCTGTGGCCCTGTCACAGAATTTATACAGTTTGACCCTGTACTTGGCACGCTTGCTGGGGAGGTACTGTTTCATAGCAAGGCGGCCAGTAAATTTAATCAGGGACTCGTCAACGCAGACAACTTGTTCAGGGGTAAACAAGGCTGCAAACCGCTGATTGAAGTGGTCTATAAGGGACCGAATTTTGTGGAGCCGATCATATTCAGGGTCTCCCCGAGGACGACAGATTTCATTGTCACTGAAATGCATAAATCGCAGAATTTGCTTGTATCTCCCCCTGGAAATGGAGGCAGAGTACATGCGCATATGGTGAACTGGGCTAGTGGACCAATATAGCCGCAATTCACTCTGTTTAGTTATGCCCATGTGGAGGGAAAGGCGCAGAAAGATTTTAAATTCGGAAACCGTTATAGGTTTCCAGCCGAATTGTCTGGCAAGGGGTGAATTTGGGTTGGCGGCGATGAATTGTTGTGCGTATAAATTTGATTGATCCACAATAGATCTGTAAAGATCTTCCGTGAAGAACAGCTCATAAAAGTTCAGGGGCGTAAAACCAGCTGTCTCCACGTGGATTCCAGGTTGGGCAGTGAATGGGGGAAGTACTGGCGCTGTAGAATCAGTGGGTTGCCAATTGGGATATGCCAGCGCATCAGGGAGGGCACTATGGGCTCTACGGGCCTGTCTACGAATACGCGGTGGCTGCGGGCCACTACTTGTGCTAGCCACTGCACCAGCTTCAACTGCACTTAGGGGACTCGCCACGTCACCAGGTGATACTGCAGTGCTGGTTGTACTAGGTCCAGGGTGTACTAGGTCGCTGGCGCTTGCCAGGTCGCCAGAAAAATGAGCGGCACTAGTAACCACACTCTGCTCCATACGAGCACCCTGCGATTCCTGCATCTCAACAACTCCAGAATGGGGTCGGGTACGCCTGGGTCTAACAGGGACCCATCTGTCGTCGGAGCTATCTGTCAGGGAGCCGCTGCTGTCATCAAGTTCGTATACTGACAGTAATTCGGTCACTGTAGCTTCCCCATCGCTATCAGATGACACGGCCAGCATACTATAAGCCTCTTCACCACTGTACAAACGTTTAGACATTTTGGTAATTAATTTACCTGTACAGTGGTGTTGACTCACAGGTAATAAAAGCACCTGGTTGTCAAGGACTATTTCAAGCCCTACCAAAAAAACTGCTAATGCTAGCAGGGATCAGGCGTGACTCAGCTAACACAGCGGTTTTGTGTGTTGTGTTTTTTTGTAAGTGACAGTAATCTATTGATTACTACACTTGCCTGGGTGAAAGGGTTAAACGCAGGTGCTGGCAGGAATCAGTGCTGACCGTGCAAACACCGCGTTTTGGGAACCCTAAACTATGGGGGCGCTAGAAATAATCTTATTTCTATATGCGCTGCCTGCACTTTGGTTTTATTCATCATCGTTTTGACATCCTCTCTGTAAGTCACTATCATCTGCACATTTATTTCTTTTTCAACTCACCTTGGTTTTTCTTTTTTTTTTTTTCTTCTTTTTTCCCCCGCACACTTTCTCTTCCAATCCTTTAAGCAGGTTCTTTATTGCTCCTTTTTTCTCCCTCTTCACTTAATTGCCTTATGGCTTACACGGCACTCTAGTGTTTCTTTTGGGATCCTATGGTATTTATTCCTTTCTTCTTGAATCTTCTCACACCCAATATCTCAATTTGGACCTAGTCCCTTTACAGTATATTTTTTATACGTTATTTTTACTAAATAATGTTGTTTTTGAACAGATCATTGGGTCACTTATGTGTGAGATTATTGGCAAACCCTATTTTCTTTATGTGGTCCATCTGGTTCCTCCCCCCTGTTCCACCTTGGACCTTTTGTGGCGTGCACCCGCCTCAGCCCCCGGATCAGACGTATATCCATTCTGGTGCATCCAGCAATGAGAAATGTTTTTTCCTTTATATCCTTCAAAATCCCAGAATATCCTTGGAGATTCTCTGGTTGATTAATTGATACAATCGTGTTTTTGTAAGTATTCAAACTTTTCAGATATTGGCTGTTCTCAAGTTTGATTTTTCCGGTATACTTATTTTTATTAATATTATATCTGTGCCAATTAATTTTAATTTTTTAGGTATTTTATAAAGCTCCTGAAGAGTGGATGTAAATTCCACAAAACGCGTAGAGCTACAAAATGACAGATCACGACATGGATTCATGGAATATATATGGAAAATTTCAAATGTTTGTTCATGTGGATTGCTTGCTCTTTTGTCCTCGGATTCAGAGCATTCATGCAACGTGTATCTTGTATGTACATGGGTTCTTAATACAGTATTATATAGTATATACTCCTCATTGATGTTATATGCAATATACGTGCATATGTACTGTTTCTCTCCATGGTATCCATTCGTGTTGTTTTTCCCAAATTAATTTATTGACCGACATGTTTTGATTATTACAATTGCTGCTTGATTTTTCTGTCATGTAGCCATTGACCAATAAATCATTATTTGGCACCCGTTGTTCTTTTTGTTTATTGACAGCTAATGTTTCACCTCACTCAAAGTCCCACTGGCCCCCCTATTTATTTTCACAATTTCAGGGATGGAGGTTTTAGCTGTGGTGCCGCAGATCAACATTTTTTAAACTATGGGGGTGCTAGTATAGTTCTGATCAGATCAGATATTGATCTGTTCAAACACTATACTAGTAATAGAAGTGTATGTGTGTGTGTGTGTGTGTGTGTGACAATCAAGGGGTTATTTCTAACTATGCGCTGGGGATGGCGGGGACCCTAAACCTCCTTTGGGATAGAAACTAACTCGCTAGCGCAACCTCAGGTCACAATCACACTAATACAAAATACAGTAAAAACAGTATATTATGTGTGTATTAGTGTGCAATGTGACAGGGGGGAAGGGGTTAACTGGATGTGATCAGGGGGGGATCAGGGGGTTAAATCTTTACTGGAAGGGGTTGGCGGGTATCCTAAAGATAAAAGAAACGGTGGCAAGCGCTAAACCTGGTCACAAGTCACACTTATACGGGTATATAGAAAATGCTATACTGTATACAGTGTGTGTTGTGACAGGGGGTGTAGGGGTGATCGGGGGGGGGGGGGGGGGTCAGGGGGTTAAATCTTTATTGGGGGGGTGGCAGGGACCCTAAACCTTCTTGGGACAGAAACTTAGTCGCCTGCGCTAATTCTGATCACAATCACACTAATCCAAAATACAAAAACACTGTTTATTACGTTTGTATTAGTGTTGAATGTGACAGAGGGGTAGGGGTTAAGTGGAGATGATCAGGTGGGATCAGGGGGTTAAATCTTTATTGGAGGGGGGTGGCGGGTAATTCAAGTGGAAAAGGGGGGGTCGCAAGCGCTACACCTGACCACAAATCACACTTATACAGGTATATAGGAAAATGCTATATGCTGTATACAGTGTGTGTTGTGTCAGGGGCTGTAGGGGTTAATTGGGGGGGTGATCGGGGGTTAAATGTGCCTATCTAAGTGTATGCAGTGGCGTAGCGTGGATTGTCAGCACCCGGGGCAAGGCAAGTAATTTGCGCCCCCTAACCCGTGGGATTTTAGCACTTGAGTCTCTTCCACTAGATTAGTTAAAGAAACCCTTACCCACTAAGCACAAGTATTATTGTTATGAAAATACTGATGTAATTAAAGTAAAATGCATCTAAATACAAGTTTGAATGACCAGCGTGCCCCCTTTCAATGCAGAATGACCAGCGTGCCCCCTTTCAATGCAGAATGACCAGCGTGCCCCCTTTCAATGCAGACAGACCAGACCTTCAATTCAGAGAGACTTACCTGCAGTGGCGGCTTCTCCTCAGTTCCCCGCATGTCCTCGAGTCCTCCCTCCTCCTCCTCGGCCAATGGCATGTGTTTGCCTTTCGGCCAATCAGGAAGCGGGTCTCGGACCCTCTTCCTGATTGGCCAGGAGGAGGATCCGTGTGACAATAGCAAATTGTCACACAAATGGGTGGGCTAGGGTGCACTGCTCTGCGCCCCGGGTCCACCCTTTTTTGAAGCCTATTAGAGCCTCTGGCTCTAATCAGGTGATTAAAAAAAAACCCACTCTGTGACAGTGCCAGGCTGCTGACTCACTCGCTGCTAAACTGACTGAGCAGTGAGGAGAGGCGGCATAGGCGGTGCTTGGCTTGCAACGCCACCCACCCTATACCAATGGACAGGTGAGACAAAGTCCAGCCCCGCCCCGAGCCGACCCGCCCTTTTTCAGCCATAGGGCGCCCGCGCTGGACATCTCCCAGCCTGAAGATGGAGGCAGCCGCAGACAGTGTGTGAACTGTATATGTCAGAGTCAGACAGACAGAGTGACACTGCGGATGCGCCCCCCCAGATGTTGCGCCCGGTGCGGCCGGCCCCCCCTGCACCCCCCACGCTACGCCACTGAGTGTATGTGACTGTGTTTGGTGCAGTACTTACAGTTAGATGTGCTCTCCTCTCGAGATGAATCCAAAAAGGATCATGGGAGAGGAGAGCACGTCTTTTCTGAGCTTGTCTTTACATTTCACAGGCTCAGAACAGGATCTGATTGGGCAGAACCAATCTACAGGTCCAGGCCAAAAATCATTGGCCTGGACCTGATGACTGATCGGTTCTGAACCCAATCGAGTCATCAGTGCCGGCGGGGACGCGCGGGAGCACGCACAGGACCGGCGGGAGGCAGCGACGTAGACCTACGTCACTCTGCCTGGCCGGGGCTGACTGCCGCAGTAAATATACTGTGCGCAGTCGGCAAGTGGTTAAAGGGCCAATATTTTTTTTTTCAACAGGTTTTTTTTTTTTCTTTTTTAGTGTAGTTGCGAGGTCTGCAGTCTTTTTGACCCCAGATCTCACAATAAAGAGGTCCTGTCAGGCCTATTTCTATTACAAGGGATGTGTACATTCCTTATAAAGGGAATAAAAATTATCAATTTTTATTTTTTTTAAACTGTGTAAAAATAAAAAATAATATACATTTTTACATTCCTTGTAATAGGAATGAAAATTATCAAATGTGTTTTTTTAAACTGTGTAAAAAATAAAAAATATTAAATAAAATAAATAGGGAAAAAAATGTAATCGCCCTGTCCCAGTTAGCTCGCAAGCAGAAGCGAACGCATATGCAAGGCCTGCCCACGTAGGTAAACAGTGTTCAAACCGCACATGTGAGATATCGCCGTGATTGTTAGAGTGAGAGAAATAATTTGAGTCCTAGACCTCCTCTGTTACTCTAAGCTGGTAACCTGTAGAAATTTTTAAAATGTCACCTATGGGGATTTTTAAGCACCAATGTTTGTCGCCATTCCTCGAGCGTGCGCAGTTTTGAAGCATGACATGTTATGTATCTATTTACTCGGCATAACATTATCTTTCACATTAAATTTGGGCTAACTTTACTGGTTTTTTATATTTTTGTAATTCAGAAAAGTGAATTTTTTCCCAAAAAATTGCGTTTGGAAGACCGCTGCGCAAATACGGTGTGATAAAATGTATTGCAAAGGTCTCCATTTTATTCTCTAGGGTCTCTGCTAAAAAAAAAAAAAAAAATATATATATATATATATATATATATATATATATATATATATATATATGTGTGTGTTTGTGGGTTCTAAACAAAAATTGTCCCGTTCTTAAACTGGTTAAGCGCTACACAAACTGTTGGCACTATATAAATCCTGTTTAACAATAATAAATAATAATACAATTTTTGAAATGTGTTTTTCTGGATATTTGTGTTGTTATTCTGTCTCTCACTGTTAAAATAAACCTATCATTAAAATTATAAACTGATAATTTCTCTTACGTCCTCCGACAGTCGCCGCCTCTTCATATTCGTCACTAATGGGGGTTATTGACCTTTGCTCCGTAGGAGTGCTAGGCAACAGAATATATTAATATCAAAGCTTTTAGAATATCCCACCCCCAGGGGGTGGTCCCCTCAGTCAATACCTCCTTGCTTCCTGCATACCAACTCAGTTTCATATGCCTAGCTCAGGAGTGCAGGCTGTTCCTGTGCTGGGGCTCTTAGTCTCAGCCACTTTTCTCTTTTTTGATTTTATTTGAAGTTTTTTCTCTTTCTTTTACTTAGCTGTTTATTTCCAGCTTTAGTTAGTTCTTCTGATGAAGATGATCGTGCGGAGCTGGGTCTCAGTCTGGCCACCCTGGATCCCAGGGCTCAGGGCCAGGGGCTTCCCAGCCTGCCATCGAGCGTTCAGCTTAGGGTTTGCCCTGGCACATTGAACGACCCATCCCTGTTCGCTGCAGGGATGCTATCGGTGAGGTGGCTACCTCACTGGACGCCATTGCGGTTTCGCACCGCAACTCCACTGCGTCATGCTTGCGACACTCCCTGTCCTCAGTACTGCGGTTTGGTCGCTGGAGCAGGCTCCCCACGCCATCCGGACTGGTAAGTGTATCTCTATGTGGGGACCTGTCTTTTTTGGGTGTCAGTCTGGGACTGTGTGACCCTGCATGTCTGTGTGGCTGCTGTGCTCCCTGTCAGCTCCTGTGTGCACTTGCTGCCTGTGTGTGGGCTGTGAGGGGGGGGCTCTCCCGCTCTGCTGGGTGTCATATGAAGCAGTAAGATTTTGGACATGCTGTGCGGCGATTCGCCATTTTTCTGGGGCAAAAATTTTGGTGGCAGGTCCTGTGAGGTACTGCACACGTTTTTGGCGCCAAACGTTTTGAGCGGCGATCGATCCCACATGTCAGAGCCATGTTCTCTTTGCCCAGGGTTTTGTCCTCAGCCGAGCGGCCATGTTTGTGGAGCCTTGCAGAGAGGGGCGGTCAGTCTTGCATCACTTCCTTTTCCTCTGGGACAGCGATCGGTGCAGCAGCCTGTGTGAGCTATCCAGGTTTTTATATCTCCTTTTGTCCTGTATTCCTTGCCCAGTTTCTTATCCCTGTGGGGGTCAGTGTGTTCAGTGGGTGCGGTGGGCAGCGCTCGCCGCGATCTTAAAGGGGCAGTACCCTTTATTACTTATTTTGCTGGGGCATGGATTCTCAGGATTGCAGGTTTCCTCCCACCCTGGTGGGGGGCCAAGGGGCTGCTGCTTCCGCCGAGGGGGCTGATCTGGCCACTGTTGTGGCAAACTTAGCTGCTCAGGTGCAGATGCTGGTGGCTGATCGATCCACTAAATGGCCCAGGGTATCTATTTCCTCTGATTTAGAGGGCGATGGGGCTGCTATGGCTGGAGTGCCCTTCTCAGGGTCTCACTCATCCCTAGACCTTGTGGAGTCTGACGGGGAGGCTGAGGTGGAAGGGGTTGATAATTCTCCCCCTGGCTCGTCTGAATAGCTTGCACTCATGGATGAGTTGGTTGCTTCTATCAAGCAAACGCTGCATTTGCAGGATGAACCATGTCCTTCTGCTTTGATGTCCTCTTATGGGACGCAGAGAAAACGCAAAACATCGCAGGTTTTTCCTTGCTCTACGGAATTTCAGCGCGCGGTTGTTGAGCAATGGCGCGATTTAAAAAAGCCTTTTGCTGTGCCGAGTAGGTTCAAGCTGCGTTATCCCTTTACACCGGCTACTGATGAGCGTTGGTGTGTACCGCCTCAGGTGAATAAATCAACTGCGATCCCTGCTGAGGATACCCCGGTGTTCCGGGACCCGACGGACAGGAGATTGGAATCTCTGGCCCGTCATGCCTATACGGTTGCTGGCTCTATGCTGAAGCCTATTTTTGCTTCCATTATGGCAGCCCAGGCTATTGCGGATTGGACGCAGGTGCTCAAGCGCACTCTGGTGGCTGACTCTGACATCTTTGGCTATGGTGGATCAGATTCATCAGGGTGTCATGTATTTGTGTGATGCGGACTTGGATTTAGTCCCTTTGGCGGCGCGCCTTTCTAGTGTGGTGGTCTTGAACCGTCGCCTGATATGGTTGAAATGTTGGTCGGTTGACCAATCTTCTCGCAAGACTCTGGCTAATTTGCCCTACGCGGGATCCCGCCTTTTTGGCGAATCTTTGGATACTCTGATAAAGGGTATTTCTGGGGGTAAGAGCACTCTCTTGCCCCAATCTCATAAGAATAAGTTTGTTCGTGGTAAGAAGAATGCTTCGTTTAGGCCCTCTCAGGGGTCATTTCGTGCCTTTCGGTCGCACTATAAGGGCAAGCCCTTCAAAGGCCAAGGCTCCCAGAAGAAGCAGTGGGCAGGTAAGCAGAAGTCCGGCCAGTCCGGATCCGCTGCCCATAACAATGCGGCCTGAAGGGGCGCCCTCACCCGTTTCTGGGGTGGGGGGACGTTTGCTCGGTTTTCTTCAACCCTGGCTGGACCGCATTCGGGACAGGTGGGTCCAGGAAATCGTTCGATCTGGATACAAGATCGAGTTTCTCTCTCGGCCGGCGGGCAGATTTTTCACCTCAAACCTTCAGCTGACTCCGGAGCGCTTGCAGGATCTGCACCTGGCGGTGCGGGACCTGCGGGCCCAGGGAGTGGTGGTTCCGGTGCCTCATCGGGACAGATTTCGGGGGTTCTATTCCAATCTGTTCACTGTGCCCAGAAAGGAGGGCAAAGTACGTCCGATTCTGGACTTGAAAGCTCTGAACCGCTTTGTGCGGGTTCGCAAGTTTTGCATGGAATCCCTGCGATTAGTGGTGGCTGCCCTGGTTCCGGGGGAATTCATGGCCTCCATCGACTTGAAGGATGCGTACCTACACATCCCCATTTTCGAGGGTCACCAGAGGTACCTTCGATTTGCCATTGCGGAGGATCATTATCAATTCGTGGCGTTACCCTTCGGTCTCGCCTCGGCTCCGCGGGTTTTCACCAAGGTGCTCGCGCCGGTTCTGGCTTTACTGAGAGCCCAGGGCATCTCTGTCTTGGGGTATCTGGACGATATCCTGATTCGGTCCGCGACCAATCAGGGTATGGTGAACGACCTGTCCATCACGATGCAGACTCTGCAGGAATTCGGCTGGACGATAAATTTTCCAAAATCGACGTTGTGTCCGTCGGTTCGTCTTCCCTACCTGGGGATGATTCTGGACTCTGTTCAGGCGAAGGTCTTCCTGCCGGAAGACAAGCTTCGGACACTTCAGTGCGAAGTCAGGTCCCTCAGGGACAATCAGTGCTCGTCCCTTCGGACGTGTATGAGGTGTCTGGGATTGATGGTTTCGGCTTTCGAGGCGATTCCCTTCGCCCAGTTTCACACACGGGAGCTTCAGGCGGAGGTTCTGGCCGTATGGGACGGGCGTCCGTAATCTCTGGATCTGCGGATTTCGTTAGGCCGCCACACCCGAAGGGGTCTTTTGTGGTGGCTCCAGTCCACGGCGGTGTCGGGGGGCAATTCCTTTCGTCCCTTGTCATGGACGGTGATCACCACGGATGCCAGCCTGTCGGGCTGGGGTGGTGTTCTGGGCGTTTTGTCCGCCCAGGGAACTTGGTCGGAGGAGGAATCCTCCCTTCTGATCAACATTCTGGAATTGCGAGCGATAAATCTCTGTCTTCTGCGTTGGACGGACAGGCTTCAGCGCCGTCCAGTTCGGGTGCAGACGGACAATGCCACAGCGGTGGCCTACATCAACCACCAAGGGGGCACCAGGAGTGCCCGGGCGGCTCGAGAAGTAGCCGACATTCTGTCTTGGGCCGAGACGCACTTCCCGGCGATCTCTGCAGTTCACATTCCGGGGGTGGAAAACTGGCAGGCGGATTATCTGAGCCGCCAAACCCTGGACCAGGGGGAATGGTCCCTTCACCCAGATGTCTTCCAGATGTTGTGCGCAAAGTGGGGGTCCCCAGCTGTGGACCTGTTCGCGTCTCGTCTAAATCACAAGGTGGAAAGGTTCGTGGCAAGGACGAGCGATCCTCGGGCAGACGCCTCGGACGCGTTAGTGACGCCCTGGCATCAGTATCGTCTGATGTATGCCTTTCCACCGATTCAGCTGCTGTCCAGGTTCCTTCTCAGGTTGGCCTCGGAACCGAAAACGGTGATTCTGGTGGCACCGGACTGGCCTCGCCGGTCTTGGTACGCAGACCTTGTGAATCTGGCGGTCGACGCTCCGTGGCGTCTGCCTCTTCGAGCAGACCTTTTGTCTCAAGGACCGATATTCCATCCTGCTTTACAGTCGCTGGCTTTAACGGCCTGACTGTTGAAAGCCAGGTCTTGAAGGATAGGGGTCTCTCCCCTGAGGTCATTCCCACTTTGATCAAGGCCAGGAAGGCCTCTTCAGGGAAGATTTACTACCGTACTTGGAAGGCGTATTTTGCCTGGTGTGAGTCCAGGGGGTATTCCCCTCGCTCATACTCGGTGTCGAGAGTATTGGCTTTCCTTCAAACGGGCGTGGACCAGCTTTTGGCATTGGCCACGATTAAGGGTCAGATTTCTGCGCTGGCCGTTCTTTTTCAACGTCCTGTGGCGTCTAACTCTTTGGTTAGCACCTTTGTTCAAGGGGTGCGACATTTGGTCCCTCCTAGGAGGGAGCCTTTGCCTCCATGGGATTTGAACCTTGTTCTGTCCGTGTTGCAACATGCTCCTTTTGAAAATATCAGGGAGATCTCGTTGTCTTTGTTGTCCAAGGAGGTTGCCTTCTTAGTGGCGATTACTTCGGCTCGCAGGGTGTCGGAGCTGGCGGCCTTGTCTTGCAAGTCTCCGTATTTGGTGATTCACTTGGATAAGGTGGTCTTGCGACCTAACCCATCTTTTCTTCCGAAGAGAATTTCTGAATTTCACCTCAATGAGGACATTGTCTTGCCTTCGCTTTGCGCGAAGCCTAAGCATCCGAAGGAGGTGGCTTTACATTCCTTGGATGTTGTTAGGGCGATCAGGGTTTGCCTGTCGTCGACTAAATCCTTTCGCAAGTCGGATTCTCTCTTTGTCCTTCCTGAGGGACCTCGGAAGGGCATGGCGGCGTCGGCTTCTACCATCGCCAAATGGATCAGACAGACCATTGAGCAGGCCTATGCTTTGAAGGGGGAGGTTCCTCCCGTGCCTGTGAAGGTGCACTCTACCCGATCTCTGAGTACGTCTTGGGCCTGTCATCATCGGGCTTCTGTGGCCCAGGTGTGTAAGGCGGCGACTTGGTCCTCCGTTCACACCTTCTCCAAATTTTACAAAGTGGATGTTCAGGCATCGGCAGATGCTTCTTTTGGCCGTAAAGTCCTTAGTGCGGCGGTGCCTTAGGGTCCCTTGTTTGGGCCCTTGGTTGTTGGGGTGTTTTTACCCCTGAGTTACTTGTTTTTTCCTGGGTTGTTGCTCCTGTTGAGCAAGTTTTCCTGTTGCCCAGTTGGTTCTCTTACTTTGGTAAGGTTCCTTTCTCTGATGTGGGTATTGCGTTGCTTTAGGCGCGGCTGCTGTTTTCCCACCCCTCATGTCTACACTGCTATGGGACGTCCCCATTAGTGACGAATATGAAGAGGCGGCGACTGTCGTAGGACGTAAGAGAAAACTGAATTTTTGTAAAATCTTACCTGTAAAATTCCTTTCTCTGAGTCCTCCGACAGTCGCCGCCCCCGCCCCTCTTTTGGGGTTTGTTTGTATACTCTACTGCTATTCTACTGAAACTGAGTTGATATGCAGGAAGCAAGGAGGTATTGACTGAGGGGACCACCCCCTGGGGGTGGGATATGCTAAAAGCTTTGATATTAATATATTCTGTTGCCTAGCACTCCTACGGAGAAAAGGTCAATAACCTCCATTAGTGACGAATATGAAGAGGCGGCGACTGTCGGAGGACTCAGAGAAAGGAATTTTACAGGTAAGATTTTACAAAAATTCAGTTTTCTCTTACGTCCTCCGACAGTCGCCGCCCTCTTCATATTCGTCACAATGGGGTATTAGACTTTGCTCCGAAGGAGTAGCTAGGCAACAGAATATGTTAATATAAAAGTTTTAACACATCCCACCCCCAGGGGGTGGTCCCCTCAGTCAATACCCTCCTACTTCCTGTATCCATACTCCAGTTTCAATGTCTAGCTTGTCAGGAGTAGCTGGATGTCTCTATGCTGGGGCATTTGTCTCAGCCTTTCTCTATTCTTTTTTGATTTTTGTTTGAGTTTTTTCTCTCTCTTTACTTAGCTGTTATTTTTGTCAGCATTAGTTCTTCTGATGAAGAGGATTCGTGCGGGCTGGGTCTCGGGCTGATTCCCCTGGTCGCAGGTTGTGGGTCAGTGGTTTCCCGGCCTGCCATCGAGCGTTCAGCCAGGTAACGCTCCTGGCTCAGTGAACGACCCATCCCTGTTCTGTGCAGGGATGCTTGGTGAGGTGGCTACCTCACTGGACGCTGTGCGGTTTCTTAACCCCGGTTTTGTGCGTCCTGGATGCGACTCTCCCTGCCTCATGTGCAGCGGCTTGTTCGCCTGTGCGGGTTCCCCACGCCATCTAGGAGGTAAGTGCATTTATGTGGGGACCTGTCTGTTTGGGGGGTGTCAGTCTGGGACTGTGTAACCCTACCTGTGTTCACACTGTTAAAAATCCCTATCTCTCTGACTGCATGCTGTGGGCTGCAAGGAGGGGGGGGCTGTGCTGCACTGTCTGTGTCAGCCAGTGTATGTGTGACTGGCTGTGTGCTGTGGGGCATGATCATATCGTGTTTGGGGCACATTACAGCGACCGCTGCGGCGGTCCACCATGTTTTTACAACAGTATGGTGTTCTTTTTTAATCGCCTCACTGAGGTGGAGGAGCGGCGGTTTCGGCGCCAAACGGCGCCATTTTGGCTGCACTCGCTCCGGCCGCATGTTTACACTGATGGCGGCCATTTTCTTGTAGCCTTCCATAGGCTTGCATAGAGCACCCTGCTTGTCAGCATTTCCTTTTCTCCTGAGCCACCGATCGAGGCAGAAGCAGCAGCGGTCTCTCCAGGTTTTTACCTCCCTATCCCTGTATCCCTGCCCGAGTTGTACTTTCTCCCTGTGGGGGTCTCAGTGTACTTGTGTGTGTGTGTGGTGGGCTGCGCTCGCTGCGCTTTTTAAAGGGGCAGTTAACCCTTTATTCTTCCACATACTTTGGGGCATGGATTCTCAGGAAAGCAAATTTCCTGCCACTTTGGTGGGAAGCCAGGGGACTGCTGTTTCCCCCCCAGGGGGGGATTTGGCTGCGACTGTGGCTAGCCTTGCGGCTCAGGTGCGGATGCTGGTAGCTGCTCAATCCTCAAAAAGAGCCAGAGTTTCACTTTCCTCTGGTTCAGAGGGTGATGGTGACGGTGCTGCTGTGGCTGGGGTCTCCCTGTCAGGGTCCCGTTCTTCCCTGGATCTTGTGGGGTCCGAGGTGGAGGCTGAGGTTGAAGGGGTGGATAATTCTCCCCCTGGCTCGTCTGAAGAGCTTGCACTCATGGATGAATTGGTTGCTTCTATTAAGCAGACGCTGCACTTGCAGGATGAGCCATGTCCTCCTACTGCCTTGGCGGCTTATGGGACGAAGAGAAGACGCAAAACATCGCAGGTTTTTTCCTGCACGGATGATTTCCAGAGCGCTGTTAAGGAACAATGGCGTAATATCCGCAAGCCTTTTGCGGTACCCAGTAGGTTCAAACTGCGTTATCCTTTCACGCCCGCTACGGATGAGCGTTGGTGCGTGCCGCCTCCGGTGGATCACGCGATCGCGGTTTTGAATAAGTCTACTGCGATTCCTGCTGAGGATACCCCGGTGTTCCGGGATGCCACGGACAAGAGGCTGGAGTCTCTTGCCCGTCATACCTATTCTATTATGGGTTCTACGCTGAAAGCTCTGTTTGCCTCCCTTATGGCGGCCGCGAGCTGGACGCAGGTGCTTAGGCGCGTTTTGGTGGCTGATTCTGCCCCATCGGCGACGCTGGATATGGTGGATCAAATCCATCAGGGTGTCATGTATTTGTGCGATGCGGACTTGGATATGATCCCGTTGGCCGCGCGTGTACACGGTGTGGCGGTGTTGTCTCGCCGCTTGGTTTGGTTGAAGTGTTGGTCGGTGGACCAATCTTCGCGCAAGATCTTAGCCAATCTGCCCTATGACGGTTCTCGCCTTTTTGGCGAATCTTTGGATACACTGATAAAGGGGATCACGGGGGGTAAGAGCACGCTCTTGCCCCAGTCCCACAAGGCTAAGGCGACTACCGGTAAGAAGCATGCTTCCTTTCTGCCCTCTCAGGGGTCCTTTCGGGCCTTTCGGTCGCACTACAAGGGCAAGCCGTTCAAAGGTCAGGGCTCCCAGAGAAGCCGTGGACAGGTAAGCAGAAGTCCGGCCAGTCCGGATCCGCTGCCGACAACAGTGCGGCCTGAAGGGGCGCCCTCACCCGGTTCTGGGGTGGGGGGACGCTTGCTCGGTTTTCCACAACCATGGCTGTCCCGGGTTCGGGACAGGTGGGTTCAGGAAATCGTTCGATCGGGTTACAAGATCGAGTTTCTCTCTCGGCCGGAGAGCAGATTTTTCCCCTCAAATCTTCAACTGTCTCCGGAGCGTTTGCGGGATTTGCACCTAGCGGTGCGGGACCTGAGGGCTCAGGGAGTGGTGGTTCCGGTGCCTCATCGGGACAGATTTCGGGGGTTCTATTCCAATCTGTTCACCGTGCCCAGGAAGGAGGGCAAGGTACGTCCGATTCTGGACTTAAAAGCTCTGAACCGCTTTGTGCGGGTCCGCAAGTTCCGCATGGAATCTCTGCGGTCGGTGGTGGCTGCCCTGGTTCCGGGGGAATTCATGGCCTCCATCGACTTGAAGGATGCGTACCTACACATCCCCATTTTCGAGGGTCACCAGAGGTACCTTCGATTCGCCATTGCGGAGGATCACTACCAATTCGTGGCGTTACCTTTTGGTCTCGCTTCGGCTCCGCGGGTTTTCACCAAGGTGCTTGCACCGCTACTGGCCTTGTTAAGGACCCAGGGCATCTCTGTCCTGGGGTACCTAGACGATATTCTGGTTCGGTCTACGACCAGCCAGGGTCTGGAGTCGGATCTGTCCGTCACGGTGCAGACTCTACAGGAGTTTGGTTGGACGATCAATTATCCAAAGTCGACGCTGTGTCCGTCGGTTCGTCTTCCCTGCTTGGGGATGATCCTGGACTCGGTCCAGGCGAAGGTATTCCTACCGGATGACAAACTCAAGACTCTTCAGGGAGAAGTCCAGTCCCTCAGGGACGTTCCGTGCTCATCCCTACGGAAGTGCATGCGGTGTCTGGGACTGATGGTCTCGGCTTTCGAGGCGATTCCCTTTGCCCAGTTTCACACGAGGGGTCTCCAGGCGGAGATCCTATCCAGGTGGGACGGGCGTCCACAATCTCTAGATGTCCAGATTTCGTTGAGTCGTCACACCAGAAGGGACCTTCTGTGGTGGCTCCAGTCCCCGGCGGTGTCGGGGGGAAAGTCTTTTCGTCCTCTTTCATGGACGGTGATCACCACGGATGCCAGCCTGTCGGGCTGGGGTGGTGTTCTGGGCGTTCTGTCCGCCCAGGGAACTTGGTCGGAGGAGGAATCCTCCCTTCCGATCAATATTCTGGAGCTGCACGCTCTGCCTTCAACGTTGGACGGACAGACTGCGCGGCTGTCCGGTTCGGGTTCAGACGGACAATGCCACGGCGGTGGCTTACGTCAATCACCAAGGGGGCACCAGGAGTGCCCGCGCGGCTCGGGAAGTGGCCGACATTCTTTCTTGGGCCGAGACACATGTCCCGGCGATATCGGCGGTGCACATTCCGGGGGTGGAGAACTGGCAGGCGGATTATCTGAGCCGCCAGACCCTGGATCAGGGGGAATGGTCTCTCCATCCGGATGTCTTCCAGATGTTGTGCGAGAAGTGGGGTCTTCCGGAGGTGGACCTGTTCGCGTCTCGTCTGAACAACAAGGTACCAAGGTTCGTGGCAAGAACGCGCGATTCTCGGGCAGACGCGTCGGACGCGTTGGTAGCCCCGTTGCATCAGTATCGGCTGCTGTATGCGTTTCCGCCGATTCAATTGCTGTCCAGGTTCCTTCGCAGGTTGATCTCGGAACCTCACATGGTGATTCTTGTGGCACTGGACTGGCCTCGCCGGTCCTGGTACGCGGACCTCGTGAATCTGGCGATCGACGCTCCATGGCGTCTGCCTCTTCGAGAAGATTTCTTGTCTCAAGGGCCGATATTCCATCCTGCTTTACAGTCGCTGGCTTTGACGGCCTGGCTGTTGAAACCGAGGTCCTGAAGGATAGGGGTCTCTCTCTGGAGGTCATTCACACTTTGATTAACGCGAGGAAGTCTTCCTCTGGGAAGGTCTATCACCGTACTTGGAAGGCCTATTTTGCCTGGTGTGAGTCCAGGGGGTTTTCACCTCGCACTTACTCGGTGTCTGGGGTGTTGTCCTTCCTTCAGACGGGTTAGACCAGCGTTTGGCGCTGGTTACGGTCAAGGGTCAGGTGTCTGCGCTGGCCGTTCTTTTTCAACGTCCTGTGGCGTCTAACTCTTTGGTTAGTACCTTTGTTCAAGGGGTGCGCCATCTGGTCCCTCCTAGGAGGGAACCTTTACCTCCTTGGGACTTGAATCTTGTTCTGTCCGTGCTACAACATGCTCCCTTTGAACAGATCAGGAAGATCTCGTTGTCCATGTTGTCCAAAAAAGTTGCTTTTTTGGTGGCGATCACTTCGGCTCGCAGGGTTTCGGAGCTGGCAGCTTTGTCATGCAAGTCTCCGTATCTGGTCCTTCATCTAGATAAGGTGGTCTTGTGACCTAACCCTTCTTTTCTTCCGAAGAGGGTTTCGGATTTTCACATCAATGAGGACATTGTCCTGCCTTCGCTCTGCGCGAAGCCCAAACATCCGAAGGAAGTGGAGCTGCATTCCCTGGATGTTGTTCGGGCGATTAGGGTTTACCTGAAATCGACTGAATCTTTCCGCAAGTCGGATTCCTTGTTTGTCCTTCCTGAGGGACCTCGGAAGGGCTTGGCTGCGTCGGCCTCTACCATTGCCAAATGGATCAGACAGACTGTGGAACAGGCCTATGCTTTGAAGGGGAAAGTTCCCCCTGTGCCTGTGAAGGCGCTCTCTACAAGATCTCTGAGTACGTCTTGGGCCTGTCGTCATGGGGCTTCTGTGGCCCAGGTGTGTAAGGAGGCGACTTGGTCGTCCGTTCACACCTTCACAAAATTCTACAGAGTGGATGTTCAGGCATCGGCAGATGCTTCCTTTGGCCGCAAGGTTCTTAGTGCGGCAGTTCCTTAGAGACCCTTGTATGGGCTCCTTGGCTGTTTGGGATACATGTTGTTATCCCTGGGTTATTTGTTTTCCTGGGATTTTTTGCTTCTGTTGAGCAAGTTTTTTCTTCTGTTGCCCAGATGGTTTCCTTCCTTTGGTAAGGTTCCTTTCTCTGCTGTGGAGACGGCGTTGCCTTGGGCGCGGCTGCGTTTCCCACCCCTCATGTTTGCACTGCTTTGGGACGTCCCCATTGTGACGAATATGAAGAGGGCGGCGACTGTCGGAGGACGTAAGAGAAAACGGAATTTTTGTAAAATCTTACCTGTAAAATTCCTTTCTCTGAGTCCTCCGACAGTCGCCGCCCCCGCCCCTCTTTTGGGGTTGATTGTACTCTCTACTGCTATTCCACTGAAACTGGAGTATGGATATAGGAAGTAGGAGGGTATTGACTGAGGGGACCACCCCCTGGGGGTGGGATGTGTTAAAACTTTTATATTAACATATTCTGTTGCCTAGCTACTCCTTTGGAGCAAAGTCTAATACCCCATTGTGATGAATATGAAGAGGGCGGCGACTGTCGGAGGACTCAGAGAAAGGAATTTTACAGGTAAGATTTTACAAAAATTCAGTTTTCTTTGTCAGTGGTCAAACGTACAAATTCAGCAGGGGATCAAATCTTTTTTTCCCTCACTGTAGGGATGGGTAAAAACTATCTTTGTCTCATTGGGGAGATGTTTCTTCATTTATTATCGCTTATTATCAACAGGAAGTGGAAATCGTTCCAATTTGAGGAAAATCCCCTCAGTATCAGGGACACAAGTGTCCCAGTTGAAAGATTCTCCCTCTATTCCTGTTCTGGATTTACCCTCATTTTCATTACTGACAACACTGATGATCAAAACAGTTGGAAAGCGTACCTCTCCCTAATGGGTACAAAGACAGCAATGCAAATCTGGCAGGGGTTGTGAGCCCTCTCCACCCCATCCATATCTCAAAAAAATAAAAAACTTTTGCCTTTAGTTATATTTTTGGTACTTTTGAATAACATGCGGCAAATATGTCATACAAGGGGAGATTCCTCAACACTAAACTGAACTTTGAAGCATATGCATGACAGCCAGGCAGCTAGCATTTTTAAAAGGAGAGCTCAGCAATGGCAGCCTGCATACTTACCTTATGACAGAGGTACTGGTGTATTTTACTTTTGTAGACAAGTTTGAGAACCCTCCACTATATGTCTGTTTATGTGTCCCCATTCACACAGCACACCTGAAAAAAGATTTCTTACCTTTCTGGGTTTGTTTAGAGCGGCCTTGGGGAGACTGCAAACTATGCTGAACAATTTGAAGTAAGAGAAAACTCAATCTCTGCCCACTAACAAAGAAGGGACAGACAGGAGAATTTCTCCTCATTAACAATGTAGAAAGCCAACTTCTAAATATTTAAAGCGTAACTCCACTTTCATGGAAAGAAAAATTGCAAATAAAAAAAAATAATATAGCATATACAATTGCGACACAAGTCATATTGTAATTGAATGTTATTAAAAATGACCTTTTCTTTTCAATCTGCAGCTCTGAATTTTCTATAAAGTGCAATGCAATATGACAACCTAGAGGTGTTCTGTACAAAGAATGTCCCCCAGAAACATCATTTTCTGCTTGTGTGATTAGCTCACTGATTTTCCCAAAAGTCTACACTAAGATACAAGCAGGGCCGGTGTACTGCCGATAGTTTCAACTTGCCGAAAAATTCAACCAATGACGTCACTTCCGCCGCGAGTACGAGCGAGTACGAGACTTCCAATCACACTTCCAATGCAATGCGAGTCGATGCCCGTGCACAGTGGAGAACTCTGTGCACGAGAGTTGGATTTTTCGGCAAGAAATTTCAACGCAACTGCGCATGCGCCCGACATTTGGAGCCGCTGCATAGTTGGAGTTTTCGGCAAGATGTTGCGCCAGACATTTGGAGCTTACATATATATAATGGAGAACTGCAAGTCCCAAAATCTCCCTTGAAGTATGGAGAACTACAAGTCCCAGCGTCCCTCCCCCTCCAGTAATATATATAAGGATTTACAAAAAAAATCTGCAGCATGGTTAACACTACTATATATATATATATTTAGAAAGAAAGAGAACTACAGTCAGTCATAGAACTGCTCAGCCAAGCCCACATCCATTAGTAAAACATTGGAAAGAGAGAAAAGGAGGGAAATATCCATATTCAACGAGTTTGTGGGATGAGAAACATCAGGTGAAATTTTCCCTTGTTATAGGAGGACTTTACTGGGCTAGTAGAGCATTGAGTGAGCAACAACGTGGTCATAAAAAGAATTATATTTTATTATAAAAAAGGGGGAATCAAAAAGATATACAAAGAAAAAAACACACAAAAACATGTATAGCAGCATACGGATTCATACATGGGAACATGAATCATTAGCAAGACTATCCATAATATTATACAGTTGTAAGGTTCGACGCGTTTCGTCAGCACGATAACTTGGCTTCTTCAGGAACCAGCATAATAGGACAGACATACCTAGTTCATGTATTTAGTCAACTTCGATAGGACCCATGGTGCCAGGTAATTTGATGGGAGCCAGGATGGGAGCCCCTCCAAATGATCCTATTGAAAGGATCACATACACCTCTGATGAGGTTAGGTAGATTGGACCTAGTTAGGCAGGATTTGCTGTGGGACCGGCGTCCTGTGCCTCTATTACAAATACAGGGAAGAGCTTTTTTGGGCAATTATCAGCTGTCTTCCCCTTCAAAGTCATCATATTGGATACCTGCACCCTCATGTGTCGCATGAGGAAACATAACATATGTACTTGGTGATAAGTCTGTATCACCGGGGAAGCTATGGAAGAGGTCCAATCTACCTAACCTCATCAGAGGTGTATGTGATTACCTAACCTCATCAGAGGTGCATTTGCACATCTTTCCCAGCAAGGAGTATTATCTCCAAGGGTTAGAAAGGCTGGATTCATCTCTTTTTCATGGATAGTGTAGGACCCACTGATAATGGGGTACTTTGACGCAGTAGTGGGCTTGAGCACGATATGGCCATATGGTGGGACCAAATCCCCATTTTTATTTATGGATTGTCTTCAGATTTGGTAGTAATTTCTTTTGCATTTGCGCGCTATTCTTTTTTAATATACATGTCTTTTGGTTCATAGCTGCAGCAGCTTTAGAAATACATGGGTATGCTCCCCCAAATTTTTTGCCAGTTTTATATAGATATATAGATATATATATATATAGATATATATATATATATATATATATATATATATATATATATATAGATTTGATCAGAAGAACAGCCCTCTTTTGATATAGCTGGCTGAGAGGAGTGGCAGCTCTTTCATGATGTGCCAGCATGATGGGGAACACAGGCTGCAGGACGACGGGGGACAAAGGCTACGAGATGGGGACACAGTCTGCATTGTGGCGGGGGACACAGGCTGCAGGACGACAGGGGACAAAGGCTGCAGGATGACGGGGGACACAGGCTACAAGATGGGGACACAGGCTGCAGGATGACGGGGGACACAGGCTGCAGGATGATGGGGGACACAGACTGCAGGATGACGGGGGACACAGGCTACGAGATGGGGACACAGTCTGCATGATGGCAGGGGACACAGGCTAACAGAAAAATGTAATAGGCATTGCTTTGCGGCAAAAAACGCTGTAAAAAATTGCGTGACTTTGAGGTCGCAAAAGTGTGAAAGGGGCCTTCAGTAATTAAGGTATAGTGTGCCCCCTTTCAATGCAGAGTGACCAGCGTGCCCCCTTTCAATGCACAGTAACCAGCGTGCCCCCTTTCAATGCAGTGACCAGTGTACATGCCCCCTTCAATGCAGAGATCAGCGTACATGCCCCCAATGTAGTGACCAGCGTACATGCCCCCAATGCAGTGACCAGCATACATGCCCCCCAAATGCAGTGACCAGTGTACATGCCCCCAATGCAGTGACCAGCATACATGCCCCCAATGCAGAGATCAGCGCGCGTGCCCACTTTAATGCAGTGACCAGCATACATGCCCCCAATGCAGTGACCAGCATACATGCCCTCAATGCAGTGACCAGTGTACATGCCCCCAATGCAGTGACCAGCATACATGCCCCCAATGCAGAGATCAGCGTGCGTGCCAACTTCAATGCAATGAACATTGTGCCGTGCCCCCATCAATGCAGAGTTCAGCCTGTGTGCCCCCCCCCCCGAGGGCAGTGCACTTACCTGGAGCCCTGGAGCACGGTGGCGACGGCTTCTCTTGTCTTCAGTCCAGGACTCCGGCGGCGTGTCTTCTCTGGTCCTCCCGCTCCCGCCTCCTCCTCGGCCAATGGCATGGGGTTTGCCATGCGGCCAATCAGGAAGCCAGTATTAGACCGGCTTCCTGATTGGCCAGGAGGAGGATCAGTGTGACAATAGCGAATTTTCATTCGCTATTGTCACACAATGGGCGGGCTCTGGGCGCACTGCTCTGCGCTCCGTGACCACCCTTTGCATCACCCTATTAGAGCCTCTGGCTGTAATCAGGTGATTTAAAAAAAAAGAAAAACCCATTAAGCTCCATGCGTCCGGCGCCCTGCATGCAGATTAGGGGGCCGGACGCATGGATGGGGGGGCCCCTGCGCCCTGTATACACCAGCCGCCACTGGTGGGGCAGGGTGGGTGCTTGCCGAGATCTCCAACCCACGTCACCTCTGGTCGGAGATCTCGGCAAGTTGCCTGTACTGTGCATGTGCGCCAACAAATGCCGTGCACAGAGAAGTCCTATGCAGTGCACAAAAGAGTTGGAGTTCTTGGCAGGACAATGTATGCGACTGCGGAAGTGTCCGCGGTTGGACTTTTCAGCAGGACAATCTATGCTACTGTGCAGGCGCCCCCGGCTCCTGAAGCAAAAATTAAACACAACAGTTTGGAGAGCGGGATGTGAGCATCCGCAGTCCCTCTTTTATTTTATTGTCTAATAAACCCGTGCACAGTACTATCCCCCAGAGTACTATTACAAATGTGAGCATCCACAGTCCACATTTTATTTTATTGGCGAATAAAAAACCTGTAAACAGTGCCATCCCCCACATTACTTCTACAAATGTGAGCGTACCTATGTGCTGTTTGAATGGGCAGAGTCGTAGGCAGGAGTTAGCTGAGCTAAGCCTGAAAGGGAATGCTGGGATTTATAGTTCCTCTCCATACAAAAAATGCCACAGAACTTAGCATAGCTGAGCTTGAAAGTACATGCTGGGATTTATTGTTCCTCTCCATACAAAAAATACAAAGCTGGTTCCAGATGCAGTGCGACCTCTCAGAAATATGCAGCGTTGTGTAATAATATCAGCTCACACTGAAGCCATTTTTATGTTTGAACTCTTTATTGGGTTTTTGTGCAAAAACAAAAGCAATGCGTGTAAATGTAAAGTAAACCACAGCAATAAATAGCATTCCAGTCTGATACCGGACAGACACACATTTTAGAAAGAACAATTCAATCCTCATTACTAAACACACTGATGCCATGTTGAGATGAGGGGGATCTGGTGTGCCGAGAACCTGTGGAGAGCGAATGTAGCAGGTTTTCCAGGCCTGTGGCCTGATGTGGGTCTGCCATTGTTACCGGTTACCTCTCCAGCCTATATGAGCTGGGACCCTGGGTGTGAGAACTGAGACATTGATAACTCCAGCATCTTTGTTTTGTGGTTTTTATTTTATTTAAGGGGATGGGAGAAGGGAATGAGCAGGGCCGGTTTTAGACAAAGTGTGGCCCTGGGCAAACCTAAAAGTGGGGCCCCAAATTTTTTTATATTCTACCAAAAATATAGGCGCATTTAATCAATTTAGCCAAATAAAACATACAACTACATGAAAATATGCTTTAATTAAATAACATTAAATAGAATAAATAAAATATAACAAAATCAATGCATCAGGGCATGCTGGGCATTGTAGTTAGTAACTGCAAGTCCCAGCATGCCCTGATACAGCCTATGGCTCTGCAGCTGCCCCAAAACACAACCTGCAGCATGTTGCACTATATAGTATAATATAATACTATAAAGTGCAACATGCTGCAGGTTGTGTTTTGGGGCAGCTGCAGAGCCATAGGCTGTATCAGGGCATGCTGGGAGTTGCAGTTAGTGACTGCAATGCCCAGCATGCCTGGCCCCTGATACATCCTATGCAGCTGCTGCTGCACTATATATTATTTTCTAGCCACCCACCCCCCTTACCCTTATTTTTTTTATGCGGTGCAGACTTGTGGCAGCGGCTCCACTAATTTAAATTGCCCGGCTCCTCTCCGGTGGGGCTGGCGACGTCACTGACATCAGTCTCTGCTGCCTGGCAACAGACGTGATGGCGCACACGTGACGTCAGTTACCAGCAGCCCCCACGCTGGAGCCTGGGACTGGGGGACGGACGTTCCCAGAGGCAGAGGGGAGGGGGAGCCGGAGCCCAGAGCGGAGGAGAAGGTCAGAGGTGAGGGGATTTGGGCCCGGCCACAGGCAGCACAGCGCTGCGCAGCGCATTGTATCCGCCCGCCGGCACATAGCGGAGCAGAGGCAGCGTGACACTGACAGGGGGCGGCTGGGGGCCCTTTGGAAGATGAAGCCGGCTCCTGACAGTGACGGGGCCCCTTTGTAAAATGGAGCCCGCTGCTGACAGTGACATGGGCACTGGCGTGCGCAGCCTATGGCATTAGGGTGTGCACCTCAAACCAAAAGCTCAAACACATGTGCGTGTGTGTGTATATATATATATATACACACACACACACACACACACACACACATACAAATACACACACACTTTTATAAATAAATTTAAACTAAAATATAATCTATGGGGACCCTGCTCTAAAGGGGATCTATGGGGACCCTGGTCTGCTCTAAAGGGGATCTATGGGGACCCTGCTCTAAAGGAGGATCTATGGCGATCCTGCTCTAAAAGGGGGATCTATGGCATAGATCCCCTTTAGAGCAGGGTCCCCATAGATCCCCCTTTAGAGCAGGCCAGGGCAGGTCCCCCATATAGATCCCCTCTTACAGCAGGCCAGGGTGAGGTGAGGTCCCCCCCATAAAGATCCCCCCTTACAGCAGGCCAGGGCGAGGTTCCCCATATAGATCCCCCTTACAGCAGGCAGGGTGAGGTGAGATCCCCCCATATAGATCCCCCTTACAGCAGGCAGGGTGAGGTTCCCCATATAGATCCCCCCTTACAGCAGGCCAGGGTGAGGTCCCCCCATATAGATCCCCCCTTACAGCGGGACCTCACCCTGGCCTGCTGTAAGGGGGGATCTATATTGGGGACCTCACCTCACCCTGGCCTGATGTAAGGGGGATCTATATGGGGTCTTAGATCCCCCTTACAGCAGGCCAGGGTGAGGTGAGGTCCCCCATATAGTCCCCCTTACAGCAGGCCAGGGTGAGGTCCCCCATATAGATCCCCCTACAGCAGGCCAGGGTCGGTGAGGTCCCCCATATAGTCCCCCTTACAGTAGGCCAGGGTGAGGTCCCCCATATAGATCCCCCCTACAGCAGGCCAGGGTCGGTGAGGTCCCCCATATAGATCCCCCTACAGCAGGCCCGGGTGAGGTGAGGTCCCCCATATAGTCCCCCTTACAGCAGGCCAGGGTGAGGTCCCCCATATAGATCCCCCCTACAGCAGGCCAGGGTCAGTGAGGTCCCCCATATAGTCCCCCTTACAGCAGGCCAGGGTGAGGTCCCCCATATAGTCCCCCTTACAGCAGGCCAGGGTGAGGTCCCCCATATAGTCCCCCTTACAGCAGGCCAGGGTGAGGTCCCCCATATAGTCCCCCTTACAGCAGGCCAGGGTGAGGTCCCCCGCAGGCCAGGGTGAGGTCCCCCATATAGTCCCCCTTACAGCAGGCCAGGGTGAGGTCCCCCATATAGTCCCCCTTACAGCAGGCCAGGGTGAGGTCCCCCATATAGCCCCCCTTACAGCAGGCCAGGGTGAGGTCCCCCATATAGTCCCCCTTACAGCAGGCCAGGGTGAGGTCCCCCGCAGGCCAGGGTGAGGTCCCCCATATAGTCCCCCTTACAGCAGGCCAGGGTGAGGTCCCCCATATAGTCCCCCTTACAGCAGGCCAGGGTGAGGTCCCCCATATAGTCCCCCTTACAGCAGGCCAGGGTGAGGTCCCCCATATAGATCCCCCTACAGCAGGCCCGGGTCAGTGAGGTCCCCCATATAGTCCCCCTTACAGCAGGCCAGGGTGAGGTCCCCCATATAGTCCCCCTTACAGCAGGCCAGGGTGAGGTCCCCCATAAAGATCCCCCTACAGCAGGCCCGGGTGAGGTCCCCCATATAGATTCTCCCCCCTCCCCTTACAGCAGGCCAGGCAAGGGCAGGTTCCCTCTTACCTTTTTTTCACCTGTCCCCAGGCAAGATTTTCCTGCAGCACCACAGACCATCCATCACCACGCTTCAGGGCTTGAAGTTCAGGCTCTCTGGCCTCTCACCCTCCTTTGCTGAACTGCTGTTGCTGTCTGTCCTGTCCTCCTCCTCCTCGCCGCGTCGCAGGCTTCTTCTGCTGGTTCTCTCCCGCGCTGCACAGCAAAGTCCCTCCTCCCCACCGCACATTCCACACATTCCACACATACCGCACATACCGCACATACTACACATACCGCACGCCTGTCTCCACCTCCACCACAGTGGGCGGCGCCGGCCGGTCTGAAGGCTGTAGCTGAGCATCCGAGCCGCCAAGCTGAGGCCATCCGCAGCGCCGCAGAAGAGACTCAGCGGCGGTCCGGCGGCCATGGCGGAACGTGCAAGGAGGCCGAGGGTGATTGCGCACGCCTATGGACACGGGGCCCGGGGCCCCTGGACATTCGGGGCCCTGGGCATTTGCCCAGTTTGCCCCCCCCTAACGCCGGCCCTGGGAATGAGTGGGATACTCCTTTAGGCTCAACTAAGTACAACTTGGGACTCTATCCAGAAAATGTCTGTTAACGCTGCCTTGACGCCAGCCGTCGCTCACTGATGCTTTGTAACACACTGTAACTTGGAATAAGTGCTAGATCCCTGACTTTGAGTCTAGTAGATCCAGGACTGTAGAATAAAGAGCTTCTGATGCTGACTTCACTGCAGAATCACTGACTACTCCCTCCGGCCTTGCATGTTGTAGAATTCTGTATGGCTGCAACTCTCAACTGCCACTCTGCACAATTCAGGGCCCGATTGCAGGCGCCCCCTTTAACCTTGAACTCTTGGGGGCTCACTGACTATGTACCCCCCTCTGTAACTTCAGGGTCCTCAACCTAGGTACCCCTTTACAGCTAGCTGACACTGGATCCCAGAACCTCTTCCGGAGTGGTCCCCTCTGACTTCAGGCAGACCCCAGGGGCAATCCTCAGTACTCACGACCTGTGTAGGCTTTCCTGGGACTGGACCCCTCTCTCTCTTCACTGGTTCTCGGCACACCGGATCCCCCTCAGCTCAACTCAGCACTCTCTGGATTCTCAGACGACACCCAGAGACATCCTCTGACAGGAGGAGAGACAGCCGCACTCTCCTTCCTGGGACTCTGCTCCCGCCAAAGACACCGGGTCACGCACTTCCCCCAACCTTATACCCACTCCCAGAATCCTTTGCAGCACAATCTGCCTTCTGGGCTAGTTACAAGCTGGGATGTGTCCCCTGATTTGGCTTCCTCCACTGCCCTATGAGAAGCCTCTCATAGGAGCCAGTGGGGAGACTTCCCCTTCAGCAGGCACATCTGGAAACCATGACACCCTGACTAAAAGAAATCATGGCCCTGCTGTTAGGCAGACAAGGCCTACTATACATTTAAAGGAGAAAAAACAACTGCGCTAATTCAAAAAAGCAAAGCAGCAGCTTCAAGTGCGACTGACACCCCAAGAAGAAAATATATAAATAAAGCTGCGCTAACAAATGAAACAGTCCATGTGAATGTCCATAAATGAAAGGGAAAAATGATGACCCTTGTGCAGGTACCGCTTACCAGATTCCAATCATTAAAGAGCCAAGAAATTAAAGGCAGAGTCTTCAAATGTGGAACACAGCAAGCTTCATAGGGCTCCAATGTAAATCTCCTCAGTGGTATATGAATAGAAGGAGAAAAACAACACCATAGTGTAAACCAGTAACAAAAATGGGAAAAAAATGCGTTGTGACTTGTGCGGGTACCGCTTACCAGAAGTAGCAGATACTGTAGCCAAAATGATGGGAACCGAATCCACAGACCTCAGAAGGCAGCAACCCGTACCATGGTGATGCAGGTGTCCAGGGATACGTTTAAATGAGGAAAAAAAAGGCAAACGCCATAGCGTAAAACCATAAAACAAACAATGATAACACCCAAATAGTGGTAACTAAAAATCCAATAGTGATGAATAGTGACAGCCACCACCGAAGAGGGTAGGTTCCCTTATTGACTGTACCAAGAAGTTTAAGCAGGTAGTGAGATAAACCGCTTACCAGATAGACTAGAAGGTAGACATATAATAGAACCTAGAGGGCACCAGTGAGAATGGGTACTCTTACCAGCTCCAGATATTAATTGAGCGGGGGTTCAAAGTGACGCTGGACAACACTCCTGATAGCGCTCGTCAACCAGACTCAGGGAGGGATGCAGGTTACCCAAGAAATGAGGAGGGGAGAGCCATAGCATAAAATCTAACGACTATTTATTGACACAAAAATGTATTGCACTTACAAATATCAGACGACAAGGAACGTAGATGAGAGGGGTTGGAGGGAGGTAACAGCCGCCGGCCGGACGGCACCGCTCGCCCGTCCTTCACAACAAGTAGGTGGGTGTGACGTCAGCACGCCGTGACCTGACTAGTTTCATCAAAGATGATTTTTTCAAAGGTACGGGCGGCGTGCTGACGCCACCTATAAATATAGTTGAATCGATGACCGGAAGTTCCTTTTCGGCCATTTTCGTTATGGTAATAAAAGACCGGAAATACACGTCATAAACCGGAAGAGGATATGACGTATGTTGCCCAAATGTAAACAAATAGCAAAAGTGGAGCTCCGCATCCAAGGGATCAGAAATTGCATCAACACAGACCTGAGGTCCACTACGAGATCCGGGCTTTAGCGCCGAGACTCCAAAACAGCCCCAGATGGCAGATTTGTCAAAAATGCCATCTCATCGGCCAACAAGAAATTAAATTAGTATAAAATAATATTATAACTGAATAATTAAAATAGGATATTCCGGTCATGGATTCCTAAATATAATACAAATAAAAAACTAAAATCACTAAATTAATTGAAAAATAAATGCATTGCAACATATTAGAAAAGTACCTAAAAAATGCATAAAAAGCACCTATACAGAACGTATTGTCCCCTAAAAAGAAACTAAAAATTCACCAACCAAAAAGGTAATTATTAAATATTCTTTGAAAATCCTAATCAACTCAAGAGTTATCAATGAATGCGTTGATCTCTGTATCAACATTCAAGCCAAAAGGTGTGTATGTTTTGACCCTATATATCCAGGCCATCTCAAGGCGGGAGATACCCCTCTTAAGAGGTTCACCCCGCCAGTGTGGGGTAAACTTGTCTATTCCCAGAAATAGTGTATTCTTGGGATCACTATTATGGGCCTGGGCATAATGTTTCGATACCGAATGCTTCGGAAATGATTTGCAAATATTTGCCACATGTTCATTGAGTCTGACATTCATAGGGCGTTTGGTTCTACCTATATATTGATAGCCACAAGGGCATTGAAGCAGATAGACAACTCCCTTGGTAGTGCACGAAATGAAAGGCTCAATGTCATGTGGCTTGCCAGTACTATGTGAGGTAAAAGATTTGGTATTTCGTTTCCGTATTGAATTCAAAGAACATATCTGGCACCTATTACATTTGTAATAACCAGTGAGCTGGTCTAGGAAAGTACTCCTAGGTTTGGGGGGTTCCAGCACATTGGGGGCCAGACTATGTCTTAAGGATAGTGCACCCTTGAAAACAACCCTAGGTTTCTCAGGTAGGGTTGTACCTAGAACAGGGTCATTATTTAAAATATGCCAGTGACGGCGTATTAAGTTTTTAATGACCATGTGTTGACTGGAAAAGGTGGTAATAAAGGGAGCAGCGGGCACACTGGAAACTGTATTATCTTCCACTTCCCGTGGTTTCAAGAGTGAAGCTCTGTCTTTTTGCTGCACCTCCAAGAGTGTTTTCTGGAGAAATTCATGATCATATCCCTTCTCAAGAAATCTCTTGGTTAAAACCTCAGACTGAGAAAGAAAAACCTGATGACTGGAACAATTCCTCCTGATGCGGAGATATTGTCCCTTTGGCACAGCCTTTAGCCAAGGGTCATGGTGACAGCTGTCGACGGGAATGTATGAATTTCTGTCCGTCGATTTAAAGTAGGTAGAGGTGAAAAAACAGTTATCCCTCACAGTTATGGTAATGTCAAGAAAGTTAATAGTAGATTGACTACATTCATAATTAAGCTGGATCCCTCTTGAGTTGGAATTCAGCATCTCCATAAAAGCTACCAGGTCACGATGATGACCATCCCAGAGGAGGAGGACATCATCTAGGTACCTGGCCCACAACCTCAACTGAGGCCTATGGTGGGCATAGATGACGTCCTCCTCCCACTGTGCCATAAACAAGTTGGCAAGGGAGGGGGCATACTTAGCCCCCATTGCCACACCTGTCGTCTGGCGATAGAACCTCCCATCAAACCAAAAGTAGTTGTGATGGGTGGCGAATTCCAAAAGTCTCATAATGAGTGAGATCTGTTGGTCAGGTATAGAGGAGTCTCTGTCTAGAAACATTCCCACTGCATTAAGACCCAAGTGATGTGGGATGACGGTATACAGTGAAGATACGTCCGCTGTTACCATCCATAGGTCAGCAGTGGGAGTCAATCCAGATAGTAAATTAAGGACATGTGTAGTGTCCTTAATGTACGATGGGGTCTTTTGGACCAGAGGCTGCAGATAAGAGTCAATGTACTTCCCCACCCGGGACGTCACAGAGTCTATACCACTGACAATGGGACGACCCGGGGGGGAAGTCAGACTCTTATGCAGTTTAGGGAGGCAATATATCACCGGAGTCCGGGGACATTTTGGGACAAGATAGGCCCTCTCCTTTTTGTTGAGTATGCCTCTTTGGTAACCATCTTCAACTATGTTTACCAACTCCTTTTTGTATTTGATCTTAGGGTCAGAAGGCAGTGTGACATAAGTCTGACCATCACTCAATAGTCTATACATTTCTGCCATATAGTCGTCCCTATCCAGGACTGCTATCCCACCGCCTTTGTCGGCAGGCCTGATCACCAAGTTTTTATTATTACATAGGGAATCTAATCCGGTCTGTAAATTAGTGGGTAGAGAAGTTTTATGCACTTGAATGCGATCCAGATCTCTAAGCACCACATCCCTGAAAACTTTCAGAGATGGTGCTAAAGATCCTGGCGGGTTAAAAACAGATGCATTTGATAACCCGGAATGCTGATATTGCCGGGGTACATTCGTTTGTTGGCTAATTGGATTACTCATCATGTATCTTTTTACACTCATTTTCCTCACAAACTTGTGTACATCCATGTAAGTTTGGAATTTATTAAGGCGTTGTGGGGGTGCGAATTTAAGGCCTTTATCTAAAATTTGAATCTCAGCACTGCTAAGGGTGACCTTTCTGAGGTTAAAGATACCTGCACCCTCTACGTTTTGGATTTTTTTTGATTTAATGCGCCTGCCTCCCCGACATCCTCTTGAGGTTCGGCTGGGCGCTTGATGCCTTGATTGGCCTTGGGAAAACCCCAACCAGGATAACTTTGACCTACTAGGGTCTCAGAGTTAGGGTTCTCCAAGGCCACCTCTCTTACTGTATGTGTACTATTGAGTGGTTGAGATGTTTCCACTTCTTCAGGGGCCTCATTATCCTTAAGCGGGTAGAATCGGTTATTAACCGGTACATTATACTGATAGCCCTCTTGTCTAGGGGGAGGATGATCTCTTCTAGAATTCTGAGGTTCCCTTGCAGGCCCTGGTGGACGATTGTAACCTGGGTCATACCAATATGGTTGGGATCTAGGGGGACTGTAATACTGCCGCCAGTGTGGTGGTCTATATTGGTCAGGTTCTGGACATTGGGGATTAGGATAATAATATCCTGTTTCCGCAAAGTTGTCTGGTCCTCTCCTCCATTGAGGAGTATGGGGATAGTTGGGATAACCATACCCTCCATGCTAGTTGCGGTCTCTACCGCGTTGCCAGTCACCTTGTTGACCCTGTCCGGAAAAATGATTATTAGGTTTAGATTGGTTCCCAGTGGGTTTGTTATTAGCCACATTGGGGCCCCTATGTGGTGATTTGTATGAGAGACGTCGACCATTAGGCCGAGGTCCCTTTTTGTTTGTTTTGGGACCATTATTATTGGTTTGAGGTGGGCCATTAAAAGCAACTCTTGGGGGGTTAGTTGAAACTTCCATTGCATCATCAGGTTGCTCTTGGTCACCCAACAATTTCTTTTGCCACTCAAAGACTGCACTTGACTGATAGTCCTGTAAGTCACGATTGAACTTTTTACGTTTTTTAATTTTTTGCTCTCTCTCTTCCTTTTGGAGGAGCTTCAATAGATCAGCCGACGCGGCCTTATAGGCTTCGCTAGTCATATGAGGGACTAATTTCTCTTTAACAATTTTGATTTCCCCATCCAGCCTAGTTAATTTGGCATTTTTACGGGATATGAGGAATCTCAAAAAATTAACCCCTGCCTCGTTGAAGTATCTGTGCCATTCTTCAAGCTCACCCTCATCTGACTGGGGACATACCTCCCACCTCAGACTCCTGGGCACCATAGTTCTCTTAACATAAGTTTCAAGAAAAACTATGTCCCACTGGGTGTGTACTTCAGACACCATTAAATTTTTAAGCCTCATGAACAGACCACTCATGTCAAAATCATCTGAAGTAAATGATTCGAATACCCCATCGGTGTTGACCACCTTAGAGGCCCTATAGTCAAAAATATCCATGAAAAAGCAGCAATTGAAAGTCAAACAGGTGAAATAAAGGAGAAAAAACAACTGCGCTAATTCAAAAAAGCAAAGCAGCAGCTTCAAGTGCGACTGACACCCCAAGAAGAAAATATATAAATAAAGCTGCGCTAACAAATGAAACAGTCCATGTGAATGTCCATAAATGAAAGGGAAAAATGATGACCCTTGTGCAGGTACCGCTTACCAGATTCCAATCATTAAAGAGCCAAGAAATTAAAGGCAGAGTCTTCAAATGTGGAACACAGCAAGCTTCATAGGGCTCCAATGTAAATCTCCTCAGTGGTATATGAATAGAAGGAGAAAAACAACACCATAGTGTAAACCAGTAACAAAAATGGGAAAAAAATGCGTTGTGACTTGTGCGGGTACCGCTTACCAGAAGTAGCAGATACTGTAGCCAAAATGATGGGAACCGAATCCACAGACCTCAGAAGGCAGCAACCCGTACCATGGTGATGCAGGTGTCCAGGGATACGTTTAAATGAGGAAAAAAAAGGCAAACGCCATAGCGTAAAACCATAAAACAAACGATGATAACACCCAAATAGTGGTAACTAAAAATCCAATAGTGATGAATAGTGACAGCCACCACCGAAGAGGGTAGGTTCCCTTATTGACTGTACCAAGAAGTTTAAGCAGGTAGTGAGATAAACCGCTTACCAGATAGACTAGAAGGTAGACATATAATAGAACCTAGAGGGCACCAGTGAGAATGGGTACTCTTACCAGCTCCAGATATTAATTGAGCGGGGGTTCAAAGTGACGCTGGACAACACTCCTGATAGCGCTCGTCAACCAGACTCAGGGAGGGATGCAGGTTACCCAAGAAATGAGGAGGGGAGAGCCATAGCATAAAATCCAACGACTATTTATTGACACAAAAATGTATTGCACTTACAAATATCAGACGACAAGGAACGTAGATGAGAGGGGTTGGAGGGAGGTAACAGCCGCCGGCCGGACGGCACCGCTCGCCCGTCCTTCACAACAAGTAGGTGGGTGTGACGTCAGCACGCCGTGACCTGACTAGTTTCATCAAAGATGATTTTTTCAAAGGTACGGGCGGCGTGCTGACGCCACCTATAAATATAGTTGAATCGATGACCGGAAGTTCCTTTTCGGCCATTTTCGTTATGGTAATAAAAGACCGGAAATACACGTCACCTACATACATAGCACCTACCTGGAGGGTGCTACATATATAAGCTGCGAAAGGGTTAAAATCGCACAGGTGTGATTGGGCCCCTAGAAAATAAATCTTACAATATTTTTATATATAATAGTGATCTTCTCTCATACATTATTGTGCATAACATCGCATCAGTGTGTTTAGTAATGAGAATTGAATTGTTCTTTCTAAAATGTGTCTGTCCGGAATCAGACTGGTATGCTATTTATTGCTGTGCTTTACTTTACATTTACACGCATTGCTTTTGTTTTTGCACAAAAACACAATAAAGAGTTCAAACATAAAAATGGCATCAGTGTGAGCTTATATTATTACACAGCGCTGCATATCTCTGATAGGTCACACTGCATCTGGAACCAGCTTTGTATTTTTTGTATGGAGAGGAACTATAAATCCCAGCACGTACTTTCAAGCTCAGCTATGCTAAGTCCTGTGGCATTTTTTGTATCAAGAGGAACTATAAATCCCAGCATTCCCTTTCAGGCTTAGCTCAGCTAACTCCTGCCTGCGACTCTGCCCATTCAAACAGCACATAGGTACGCTCACATTTGTAGAAGTAATGTGGGGGATGGCACTGTTTACAGGTTTTTATTTGCCAATAAAATAAAATGTGGACTGTGGATGCTCACATTTGTAATAGTACTCTGGGGGATAGTACTGTGCACGGGTTTTTATTAGACAATAAAATAAAATAGGGACTGCGGATGCTCACATCCCGCTCTCCAATCTGTTGTGTTTAATTTTTGCTTCAGGAGCCGCGGGCGCCTGCACAGTAGCATAGATTGTCCTGCTGAAAATTCCAACCGCGGACACTTCCGCAGTCGCATACATTGTCCTGCCGAGAACTCCAACTCTTTTGTGCACTGCATAGGACTTCTCTGTGCACGGCATTTGTTGGCACACATGCACAGTACAGGCAACTTGCCGAGATCTCCGACCAGAGGTGACGTGGGTTGGAGATCTCGACAAGCACCCACCCTGCCCCCCCATCCATGCGCCCGGCCCCCTAATCTGCATGCAGGGCGCCGGACGCATGGAGCTTAATGGGTTTTTTTTTTTTTAAATCACCTGATTACAGCCAGAGGCTCTAATAGGGTGATGCAAAGGGTGGTCACGGAGCACAGAGCAGTGCGCCCAGAGCCCGCCCATTGTGTGACAATAGCGAATGAAAATTCGCTATTGTCACACCGATCCTCCTCCTGGCCAATCAGGAAGCCGGTCTAATACCGGCTTCCTGATTGGCCGCATGGCAAACCCCATGCCATTGGCCGAGGAGGAGGCGGGAGCGGGAGGACCAGAGAAGACACGCCGCCAGAGTGAGAAGAAGCCGCCCGCTGGGAGTCCGGGACTGAAGACAAGAGAAGTGTCAAAAAGAGTTTTTATGTGGGTACTTAGGTCGCAGGATACCTAGGCTCACAAAAATAATTAAAGGTGCCACATCCTTGATACTGGAATTGGAAAATGGAAGAAAAAGAAATGGGGACTTTATAGGCACCGGTATTAAAAAAGTATATATTTTATTGAAAAAAATCACAAAGAGATATATTTGGAAAGAAACATAACAAAAATATATACAGAAAGTTCACATATATATAACATACAGTGGGAATCGGCGGTAAAGCCTCAAGACCATGTGCAAATGAGATCGCACAACCTACTAGGTAGACAGAGTTATAACAACAAAGGCATACATCACAGAATAACCTGTGTTACATAAGACGGCCAGGGAGAGGGATAGTGGCCGTCTCCAAAGGTCGTCTGTACAGTATAGGTGATCAGATGTTGAATTAAATCCCAGTTTCCCTACATGTTTCGCTTAACATAGTAAGCTTCTTCTGGAGCACGTGATATAAGCAAACATCTGAAAGAAAAATCAGGTTATGAAACTTTGTAGTAAGCTGAGCCGGGTAGGCTGTAAGAAGTAACGAGGGGGTCGGTACGCTGTGGTTGGAGCAATTACATACGTCCTAATTGAGTTAGTGCCACCTTGTAAATGGCACCAGTAGCACCTAAAGGTAATGAAGGGGCCAGAAGGAGGAAGGCTCACTACCTTCCAGTCCAAACAAAGCAGGACGAGGTGGGTACACCTCGTGTGCCTGAGACCCTGGTAGATGTAAGCAACAGGTATGCTCCAGGTCCTGCGACCACATGTACACCCCCCCGGATGGGGACGTATGTAGGACGTATGTAATTGCTCCAACCACAGCGTACCGACCCCCTCGTTACTTCTTACAGCCTACCCGGCTCAGCTTACTACAAAGTTTCATAACCTGATTTTTCTTTCAGATGTTTGCTTATATCACGTGCTCCAGAAGAAGCATACTATGTTAAGCGAAACATGTAGGGCAACTGGGATTTAATTCAACATCTGATCACCTATACTGTACAGACGACCTTTGGAGACGGCCACTATCCCTCTCCCTGGCCGTCTTATGTAACACAGGTTATTCTGTGATGTATGTCTTTGTTGTTATAACTCTGTCTACCTAGTAGGTTGTGCGATCTCATTTGCACATGGTCTTGAGGCTTTACCGCCGATTCCCACTGTATGTTATATATATGTGAACTTTCTGTATATATTTTTGTTATGTTTCTTTCCAAATATATCTCTTTGTGATTTTTTTCAATAAAATATATACTTTTTTTATACCGGTGCCTATGAAGACAAGAGAAGCCGTCGCCGCCGTGCTCCAGGGCTCCAGGTAAGTGCACTGCTCTGGGGGGGGGGGGGGGGGTTGGGGGCACACACGCTGAACTCTGCATTGATGGGGGCACGGCACAATGTTCATTGCATTGAAGTGGGGACGCACGCTGATCTCTGCATTGGCGGCATGTATGCTGGTCACTGCATTGGGGGCATGTACACTGGTCACTGCATTGGGGGCATGTATGCTGGTCACTGCATTGGGGGCATGTACGCTGGTCACTGCATTGGGGGCATGTACACTGGTCACTGCATTGGGGGCATGTACGCTGGTCACTGCATTGGGAGTATGTACACTGGTCACTGCATTGGGGGCATGTATGCTGGTCACTGCATTGAAGTGGGCACGCACGCTGATCTCTGCATTGGGGGCATGTATGCTGGTCACTGCATTGGGGGCATGTACAGTGGTCACTGCATTTGGGGGGGCATGTATGCTGGTCACTGCATTGGGGGCATGTAAGCTGGTCACTACATTGGGGGCATGTACGCTGATCTCTGCATTGAAGGGGGCATATACACTGGTCACTGCATTGAAAGGGGGCACGCTGGTTACTGTGCATTGAAAGGGGGCACGCTGGTCACTCTGCATTGAAAGGGGGCACACTATACCTTAATTACTGAAGGCCCCTTTCACACTTTTGCGACCTCAAAGTCACGCAATTTTTTACAGCGTTTTTTGCCGCAAAGCAATGCCTATTACATTTTTCTGTTTGCACCCCCCAAAAATTTTGAGCACCAGTCGCCACTGTGCCCCACCCCTGCATTGGTACACCCCTGACTCCGCCTGTGTCCCCTGCCATCATGCAGACTGTGTCCCCATCTCGTAGCCTGTGTCCCCCGTCATCCTGCAGCCTGTGTCCCCCGTCGTCCTGCAGCCTGTGTCCCCATCTCGTAGCCTGTGTCCCCCGTCATCCTGCAGCCTGTGTCCCCTGTCGTCCTGCAGCCTGTGTCCCCCGCCACCATGCAGACTGTGTCCCCATCTCGTAGCCTTTGTCCCCCGTCGTCCTGCAGCCTGTGTCCCCCGTTGTTCTGCCACCTGTGTCCCCCATCATGCTGGCACATCATGAAAGAGCTGCCACTCCTCTCAGCCAGCTATATCAAAAGAGGGCTGTTCTTCTGATCAAATCTATATATTTATATATATATATATATATATATATATATAACTATATAAAATCTATAAATGTGAGGATAAATATATATATATATATATATATATATATATATATATATATTGTGTGTGTGTATATATATATATATATATATATAATCAAAGTGTCAGGCACTGGTATTTATTTATTTAGGTTTTTTCTTTTATCCGTCCATTTTTATAGATAGATATAAAAATAAATAAATGGGAGGATAAAAAAAAACACACACACACACACACACACACACACACACTTTTTTTTTTTGTAAATCCTTTATATATTATATATTTTTTTATATATATAATGTAGCCCGACATTTGGAGCTTATAAATATATGTATATATATATATAAAGGAGCTTTTATATATATATATATATATAAGCTCCATATATATATATAATATTTATATATTACTGCAGGGGGAGGGACGTTGGGACTTGTAGTTCTCCATACTTCAAGGGAGATGCTGGGACTTGCAGTTCTCAATTATATATATGTAAGCTCCAAATGTCTGGCGCAACATCTTGCTGAAAACTCCAACTATGCAGCAGCTCCAAATGTCGGGCGCATGCGCAGTTGCGTTGAAATTTCTTGCCGAAAAATCCAACTCTCGTGCACAGTGTTCTCCACTGTGCACGGGCATCGACTCGCATTGCATTGGAAGTGTGATTGGAAGTCTCGTACTCGCTCGTACACGCGGCGGAAGTGACGTCATTGGTTTAATTTTTCGGCAAGTTGAAACTATCGGCAGTACACTGGCGTTACCGCTAGGCGAAATAGGCAGCCGCCTAGGGCGCACTGCCGCCTAGGGCGCAGCCATACCTCCCGCTCCCAAGCGTCCCTGATTCGCCGGGATCGTCCGGGGGGGGGGGGGTGTATGTCATCTTCCTACCACCCCACCCCATCCCCCCTGTCATCTTCATCCCCCTGTCATCTTCATCCCCCTGTCATCTTCAACCCCTGTCATCTTCATCCCCCTGTCATCTTCAACCCCTGTCATCTTCATCCCCCTGTCATCTTCCTACCATCCCTCCCCTGTCATCTTCATCCCCACTGTCATCTTCATCATCCCTGTCATCTTCACCCCTCCTGTCATCTTCCTACCATCCCACCCCCTGTCATCTTCATCCCCCCTGTCATATTCCTACCATCCCACCCCCTGTCATCTTCATCCCCACTGTCAGCTTCCTACCATCCCACCCCCTGTCATCTTCATCCTCCCTGTTCTCTTCATCCCTCCTGTCATCTTCCTACCACCCCAAACCCTGTCAACTTCATCCCCCCTGTACCCCACTGTCAGCTTCCTACCATCCCACCCCCTGTCATCTTAATCCCCCTGTCATCTTCCTACCATCCCTCCCCCTGTCATCTTCACCCCCCCTGTCAGCTTCCTACCATCCAACCCCCTGTCATCTTCCTACCATCCCACCCCCTGTCATCTTCCTACCATCACATACCCTGTCAGCTTCATCCCCCCTGTACCCCACTTTCAGCTTCCTACCATCCCACTCCCTGTCATCTTCACTCCCCCCTGTACCCCACTGCCAGCTTCCTACCACCCAAGCCCCTTAAATTTACTGTTGCACATCATATATGATGGACGCAGGGAAATTTTTTTCTTCCAGTGACAACACGGACACAAGAACATTTCTCCTTACAGTGAAACCACCAATGCAGGGAATTTTTTATTTCAGTGACACCAAGGATGCAGGGACAATCTTTATTCCATTGACAACACAGATGCATCTCTACCCAAAACCCTGCTCACCCATAGTGCAGTAACCCTGTTTTTAAAATGTTTTTTATGGGGGGGGGGGAGCAAGTAGCTGGTCTAGCCTAGGGCGCATAATTGTCTAGCACCGGCCCTGGATACAAGTCAGATTTCTGGCATCCCCTGCAACAAAAATGTAATTTCCTGACAGACTCCATGGCAGCATACTTTTGGGTAGCCCCGCCTCCACTCCTACCCCATAGGACCCCACTCCCATAAATCCTTGCTCCCTTTCAGCATCTGTGTTCTTTTTTTGTCCTCCACCTGCACCTGTTTGGTGCTGAATTCCTACATTTTTTGATGATCGTTTGAATAGACGCAGGGTCAATGGAGTCGGCAGGATTTAAGTCCCCGATAAGCCCTTGCTGCTGCAGGGTATGGAGTGGGCAAGCTGAAGAGGAGCCCAAGATGCCTGACTAAGCAGGCCATATGGCATGGCCGATTAACCCAGCTGCTGCCGGTGGCCTCATTGTATTGCCCCAACGATGGAGTGCGTGCCCTGGTTGCTGACTCTGATGTTTTCCCTGGTGTCTAGTGGTAAGCGACATTGATGGGTAAGTGCATTTCCCTTATATTATTCCCTTCTTACCTGGTGGCTTAATGGTCGTTTTTTGACTTCCCTGGTGGGATAGTGTGCGGCTCCTTACCTCTCTGTATGCTTCCTGTTGGTCCGGGAGGCTCTATGGACGCCGTGGAACGATCTACGTTCCATCTTCGGCGTTCTCGGCCGCTCTGCGCATGCGCACCGGCCGGCCGAGAACGAGGCTTGGTTCGCACATGCGCAGTAGCGGCGATTGCCGCTATTCGCGCATGCGCAGTTGACGCGGCAGTGACGTCACGACCAGCACCAGATTTAAAGAGCTGTCAGTCCCACAATCGATGGGACTGACTGTAGATTGCGACATTCCCACGTCTTTTCACTTCGGTTACCAGTGTACCTGGTGCATTCCTTATGGATACATCACCGCTCCCCTGTGACCAGCCCTCTCTTAGCTCCTCCTCTAGGTCTGAACAACCTCAGGGCACACGGGAAGATCGCCATGCTAAAACACAGCATCATCGCTCTTCCTCCAGACATGGCTCGTCATCCAAGTCCAGATACCCATAGTAAAGACCGGTCACCTCCTAGGTCTTCACGCCAATCCAGTGAGACAAAGTGCTGGGGGTGTGGTATCCGAATAATGGACGGAAAATCGCCATGCGACTCCTGTTATTCCCGGCAGCGGGTGAAAGAGGAAGTTCTGACCAGCAACTTGAGTCTATGGTCAAACGCATAGTCAAGGACTCCCTGGCTGATCTTAATAAGCGGCAGTCTCCTACACCAGATCCATCCACTACTCCTGTTAGAGAGTCCACTGGCGGACAGGTCCTTGAGTCATCTGAGCCTAGCCATCCCTCCATTTTCGAGTCTGAGAGCGATTCGGATCAAGATGAACCTAGTTTGGGATTTTCTTTCAATCTGGTTCCACCGTTAGTAAAGGCTGTCAGAGAAACCTTAAACTGGGAAGATCCAGTAGTCTCCACCCCCAAGCAGAGAAAATACTTTAGGCAGCTGAGCAAGGAGCGGCTGAATTTCCCACTCCTTCCTGAGTTAGGAGAAATCATTACGGAAGAATGGAACAAGGTGGAGAGAAAGAACTCCATGGTTTCAAAACTGGCTAAACTCTATCCATTTAAGTAAGAGGAAGTCAAACACCTGGAATCTCCTCCTCTAGTGCAGGGGTACTCAAATATAAAATTGAAAGGTCCACTTACCAATTTTCCATTCAGTCTGAGGTCCGGAAAAATTACTGTCTGGCTGCTGATCATGGCTTCTGGGGCTGGGCTGCTGGTCTCTGTGGTGCCGAGCTATGTGGTGCTGGGCTCTGTGGTGCCGAGCTCTGTGGTGCTGGGCTCTGTGCTGTGGTGCTGGCTGGTGTTGGCTCTGTGGTGCCAGTGGTGTTGGCTCTGTGGTGCTGGCTGGTGTTGGCTCTGTGGTGCTAGCTGGTGTTGGCTCTGTGGTGCTGGCTGGTGTTGGCTCTGTGGTGCTGGCTGGTGCTGGCTCTGTGGTTCTGGCTGGTGCTGGCTCTGTGGTTCTGGCTGGTGTTGGCTCTGTGGTTCTGGCTGGTGTTGGCTCTGTGGTGCTGGCTCTGTGGTGCTGGCTGGTGTTGGCTCTGTGGTTCTGGCTGGTGCTGGCTCTGTGGTTCTGGCTGGTGTTGGCTCTGTGCTGCTGGCTGGTGCTGGCTCTGTGGTGCTGGCTGGTGTTTGCTCTGTGGTGCTGGCTGATGTTGGCTCTGTGGTGCTGGCTGATGTTGGCTCTGTGGTGCTGGCTGGTGTTGGCTCTGTGGTGCTGGCTGATGTTGGCTCTGTGGTGCTGGCTGATGTTGGCTCTGTGGTGCTGGCTCTGTGGTTCTGGCTGGTGTTGGCTCTGTGGTTCTGGCTGGTGTTGGCTCTGTGGTGCTGGCTGGTGCTGGCTCTGTGGTGCTGGCTCTGTGGTGCTGGCTGGGGTTGGCTCTGTGGTCCTGGCTGGTGCTGGCTCTGTGGTGCTGGCTGGTGCTGGCTCTGTGGTGCTGGCTGGTGCTGGTTCTGTGGTGCTGGCTGGTGCTGGCTCTGTGGTGCTGGCTGGTGCTGGCTCTGTGGTGCTGGCTGGTGATGGCTCTGTGGTGCTGGCTGGTGATGGCTCTGTGGTTCTGGCTGGTGCTGGCTCTGTGGTGCTGGCTGGTGCTGGCTCTGTGGTGCTGGCTGATGTTGGCTCTGTGGTGCTGGCTGGTGCTGGCTCTGTGGTTCTAGGCTCCTGTGCGATATCCTGTGGGCTGCGGCTGTCACTGAAAACTGCGCCTCTAATTCCTTCATGGTCCCGGCTCACAGGCGGAGTGATATCAAATGCACTCCACCTGTGAGAGGAGGAGCTGTACAGAGAAAGCATGCGGCTGCAGAAGAGATTAAAGCCGCTGCTTCCTCTGTACGGCTCCTCCTCTCACAGGCGGAGTGCATTTGATATCACTCCGCCTGTGAGCCGGAACTATAAAGAATGTAGCGGCTCCAGTGTTCTCTCACTGCAGCAGCCCAGGATCGGCCGTGGGCGGGCGTGTGACGTCACTGGTTGCTAGACGCCGAGCGGCCAGTGATCTAGCAACCAGTGATAGAAGGAATTGGCAGTGGTCCAGATCTAGGGGTGTCGGAGTCCGGACGCGGCCCGGAGTCCGCCTATTGAGGACCTGGGCTCTAGTGGATGCAGCTGTTATGAGGCTAGTGAAACACGTAACTTTGCCTCTTGAAGATACGGTTTCCTTTAAGGATCCTCTTGACAGAAGAATAAACACAGATCTGAAGTGAGTCAATCTATCAGTAGGGGCTGCTTGCAAGCCGGCTCTAGCCCTGGCAACATTGTCCAAAGCCATGGAAGTTTGGGTGGACAATGTGGATGACTCCCTCAGAAGTTTTTCTAAAGACACTGCCAAGAACTCTCCTATTCAGGAGTTGAAGCTAGCCTCAGCCTTCCTGGGGGAGGCGTCTATTGATATTATCCGCCTGTTGGCACGGGGGATGCTATCTTCTGTTACGGCAAAGCGTGCACTATGGTTGCGCCCTTGGTTGGCTGATCCTGCTTCTAAGCAGGTAAGGTGCCGCATTCCCTTTGAGGGTTCATCCCTCTTTGGGAACAAGTTAGATAGCGCCATCTCCAAAGCTACTGGTGGTAAATCGGGCTTTCTCCCTCAGGACAGGCGTCTTCTTGGTCAGAAGAGACTACCTCTTAGAAAACAAAATACTGACCGTGCCAGGGAGGCACGTAGCTATAGGCCAGGAAGGGAGTTTGGAAGAAACTGGAAGTCCATGTAGTCTTCTTTTCGGAAAGGCCCCAAGAGCAATCCGTCTGGGGATAGAGATACGATGAAGTCCTTTTGAGATTGGGCCCGCTCAGGCCAGTCAGGTGGGGGGTCGTCTCTTCCACTTTCGGTGGGTCTGGGCGGCCTCAATCCGGGATGCTTGGGTCGTCAACACGGTCTCTGCAGGACATTCTTCGACCTTCACCAGTATTGTGTCAAGTAAATAAATACCCAACATGTCAAACCTTAAGACTATGCATGCCCGAAAATAGCAACACATTTCAGTACCCTATATTTTCCATAGGCAAAGCTATTAAAGATAATAGAGGTCATCAGTTCAGAGTTAACCAAGAATAATGATCCTATAATTATTGCTCTCATTCCAATGTGCAGGGTGATATATTACACGTGTAGTAAAATCAAGGTTTTTGTTCACAGGCGCCCCCAAAATGTGTATGTAGTTTCTTATGGTATTGGTGGGATAAGGATGACATCAGTAGCAGTGGTGGTAGTGGGGATAGGGATGACATCAGTAGTGGTGGTAGGATAGGGATGACATCAGTAGCAGTGGTGGTAGTGGGGATAGGGATGACATCAGTAGTGATGGTAGGATAGGGATGACATCAGTGGAAGTGGAGGTGGGGATAGGGGTGACATCAGTGGCCATGGGCATCCGCAGGTAGGGGCAAGGGGGGGGCAAATGCCCCCCCCCCTGGAATCTCAACTTCCCCTTTCAAGTGGTTGTTAAGAGGGGAGTGGGGGGGCACTGACACAGGAGCAGACAGGCAGGGAGGGAGGGGGGAGAGAGGACAAAGGAGGACAGGAAGGCTGAAGATGACGGAGGCATGTAAACTGACCACAGTGTCAGGGCTCAGCAGCCATGGTATACTGTGGTCAGTTTACAGAGGGGAGGACAAAACCAGACAGGATCAGCCAGGTATTTTAGGTGATAGAAGGGGCAAAATTACACAGCAAAGCACTGTGCTGTATAACATTCTTTAAGGGAACAGGATCAATATATATATATATATATATATATATAATTTTTTTTTTTTAGGCTAAAGGCCCGTACACACGATAAGAACATCGGAAGGGAGATATCGTCCGACTAACGATCTGCCGATTTTCGGATTGTTAGTATGGTGCTTTCGACAGCCGATTACGGATTTTCGGATGACAAAAACTGGATGTGCAGGCTATAAAATTTTTATCGTCCATCAACACAACGTCCGATTTTCGTTTCATTAGTACAGTTTTTGACGGAAAAAAAAATCTTGGGAGCAAGACTAGGCATGCTCAGAGACGAAAGAACACATACAAAGCAATCCAACACATGACATCACTTCTGAAGTAGAATTCTGTCGTACGGGAAAATTCGTATGAAATTAACATCTTTACTTTCCACATGAGACTAGCATGCAACAAAAAACGGATGACAGATCGTTCGATAATCTGATCGTGTGTGCTGGGCTTTAGAAATGCTTTAAAATAAATGCTGCTTTTTGCTCTTTACAAATAAATACTCAAAATAAGTAAAATGACTACGCCCCTCCACTTCATGACCTTGTTGAAAAAGGGTGGAGCATAGGTGACCTTAAAATGATGCCCCCCCCCCTGAAAAAAGTTCTGCGGATGCCCATGTCAGTGGCAGTGGTGGTGGGGATAGGGGTGACATCAGTGGTGGTGGGGATAGGGGTGGCAGTGGGGGTGGGGATAGGGATGACATCAGTAGCAGTGGGAATAGGAATAACATCAGTGCCAGTGGTAGTGGGAATTGGGATGACATCAGTGGCAGTGGGGATTGGGATGGCATCAGTGGCAGTGGTGGTGGGGATAGGGGCAGTGGTGGGATTCAAAAATTTTAGTAACCAGTTCCGACTTTCAAGCATGGTGTAATTTTTTTTATCTAATGTCAGTTAGGGGTCCGATCTGTCCGCCGCAATGTTGCAGTCTCGCTAAAAATCGCAGATCGCCGCCATTACTAGTAATAAATAATCAAAATGACATAAATCTTTCCAGTAGTTTGTAGATGCGATAACTTTTGCACAAACCAATCAAAATACGCTTATTGCAATTTTTTTTACCAAAAATATGTAGCAGAAAACAAATTGGCCTAAAATGATGAAAAAATAGATTTGTGTGAGTTTCACCACCTCAGGGGTCTCATCATCCCCGTCGGGCAGCAGTAAGGCCCCCGGGACTCCCTGTAGGGGAAGAGTTCCCGGTGGGAGATAGCCACGGAGAAGCCTTAAGGGGAGAAGGGGTCCCTGTCCCCCAAGAGAGAAGGGGTCCCCCAGGAGAGGAGTCCCTGTCCCCCAAGAGAGAAGGGGTCCCTGTCCCCCAGGAGAGGAGTCCCTGTCCCCCAGGAGAGAAGGGGTCCCTGTCCCCAGGGGAGAAGGGGTCCCTGTCCCCAGGGGAGAGCGGGTCCCTGTTCCCAGCAAAGAAGGGGTCCCTGTTCCCAGGGGAGAAGGGGTCCCTGTTCCCAGGGGAGAAGGAGTCACTGTCCCCAGGGGAGAAGGGGTCCCTGTTCCCAGGGGAGAAGGAGTCACTGTCCCCAGGGGAGAAGGGGTCCCTGTCCCCAGGGGAGAAGGGGGACCCTGTCCCCAGGGGAGAAGGGGTCCCTGTCCCCAGGGGAGAAGGGGTCTCTGTCCCCAGGGGAGAAGGGGTCCCTGTCCCCAGGGGAGAAGGGGTCCCTGTTCCCAGGGGAGAAGGGGGTCCCTGTTCACAGGAAAGAAGGGGTCCCTGTTCCTAGGGGAGATAGGATGGAGTGTGGGGAATATGGGGTCATCTCACTCACCATTCCCAAGCTGCAGTGCACTCATCCTCGGTCACCTTGGCTCCCTCTAGCAGCAGCATGGATGGCTAATCAACAGCATGCCTAAAACTCCGAGGGCGACCTGTGTATGACAGGGGGGAGGAGGGGGGCTGGCCTTGCAGAGACAAGCCTGCTGTGTCCTCCTAGGGCTTCACCTCTATGGATGCATCATTTGCGAGGCAGCCGACTCGCCGAGGGATGGCAGTGGGAGAGATGGGATCAGGCAGAGGGATGGCAGTGGGGGAGATGGGATCAGGCAGAGGGATGTTGGTGAAGAGATGGGATGAGGCAGAGGGATGGAGGTGAGAGAGATGGGATCAGGCAGAGGGATGGGATGAGGCAGAGCAGAGGGATGGCAGTGGGAGAGATGGGATCAGGCAGAGCAGAGGGATGGCGGTGGGAGGGATGGGATGAGGCAGAGCAGAGGGATGGCGGTGGGAGAGATGGGATGAGGCAGAGCAGAGGGATGTCGGTGGGAGAGATGGGATGAGGAAGAGCAGAGGGATGGCGGTAGGAGGGATGGGATGAGGCAGAGCAGAGGGATGGCGGTGGGAGGGATGGGATGTGGGCATGAGGCAGAGAGGGATGGCGGTGGGAGGGATGGTCATGGGATGAGGCAGAGCAGAGGGATGGTGGTGGAAGGGATGGGATGAGGGCATGAGGCAGAGGGATGGCGGTGGGAGGGATGGTCATGGGATGAGGCAGAGAGGGATGGCGGTGGGAGGGATGGTCATGGGATGAGGCAGAGCAGAGGGATGGCGGTGGAAGGGATGGGATGAGGGCATGAGGCAGAGGGATGGCGGTTTGAGGGATGGGATGAGGGCATAAGGCAGAGAGGGATGGTGGTGGGAGGGATGGTCATGGGATGAGGCAGAGGGATGGTCATGGGATGAGGCAGAGGGATGGCGGTGGGAGGGATGGTCATGGGATGAGGCAGAGGGATGGCGGTAGGAGGGATGGTCATGGGATGAGTCAGAGGGATGGCGGTGGGAGGGATGGTCATGGGATGAGGCAGAGCAGAGGGGTGGCAGTGGGAGGGATGGTCATGGGATGAGGCAGAGGGATGACGGTGGGAGGGATGGTCATGGGATGAGGCAGAGGGATGGCGGTGGCAGGGATGGTCATGGGATGAGGCAGAGGGATGGTGGTGGGAGGGATGGTCATGGGATGAAGCAGAGGGATGGCAGTGGGAGGGATGGTCATGGGATGAGGCAGAGCAGAGGGATGGCAGTGGGAGGGATGGTCATGGGATGAGGCAGAGCAGAGGGATGGCAGTGGGAGGGATGGATTGAGGGCATGAGGCAGAGGGATGGCGATGACACGGGGCTGCACAACTGCACAGCACTGTGACTGCAGGCACTTACCTTCTCCCCGGGACAGGGTGTCTCTAGCCTTGTCAGCTTCCCATCTCACGGCCAAACAATGCCTGAGGATAATCGGCACAATGGTGTCAACAGCCCCTATGGTGAAGTGGGCTCTCTGGAAAATGAGACCTTTTCACAAACTCTGAAGAACCTGTATCGGTAAAACAACTCACCCTCAAGGTAGTCTTTCTAGTGTCTGTTACATCTGAAAAAGGGTTTCAGAGATTCAAAGTCTGGGAAGTAAGGAACCTTTCCTGACCTTCTTTCTGGACAAAGTTGTTCTTATCCCGATGCTTGGATCAAGGCCTAAAGTCACGTCGGTCTTTCAGGAGAACCAGGAAATTGTTCTACCTACCTTCAACTTGTCGGCCGAACCTCCGGAAATCCATCCACTGGATGTGGGCACCATGCTCAAATAGTATCTGGAAGCTACAGCTCCTTTCAGGAAGACGGATTATCTCTTTATCTTGTTGTCTGGGAAGAACAAGGGTATGCGTGCCTCTTCATGATCAATTGCCTCCTGGATAGTAGAGGCGATTCAATGGGCTTATAGAGAGAAGGGCTTGGTTCCTCCTAAAGCGGTGACTGCACATTCTACTCGTGGTGTCGCTACTTCATGGGCAGCTTCAAGACATGTCGCTCCAGATGTGGTCTGCAGAGCAGCGTCTTGGTCGTCCATTCACACATTTATGTCACATTATTGTGTTGAGCCGGCAGCTCTTTCCTCTGTTAGTTTTGGTACTCAAGTGTTATCAGTTGCAGGTGTTAATTACATTTTGTCAGCATCTGCCCACCCAATTGTGTTTTGGCGAGTTATTTCCCAAACGTATGCTGCCATGGAGTCTGTCAGGAAAACGGAAAATTGATATCAAATACTTACCGTAATTTTCCTTTCCTGATGGACTCCATGGCAGCAGGAGTCCCCTCCCAGTCCTGAGTAGGCTAGTTACAGAACACCGATGCTAAAAGGGAGCAAGGATTTATGGGAGTGGGGTTCTATGGGGTAGGAGTGGAGGCGGGGCTACCCAAATGTATGCTGCCATGGAGTCCATCAGGAAAGGAAAATTACGGTAAGTATTTGATATAAATTTTCAGTTTTTTTGTGAGAAACTCCCAATGGGAAATAACATCTAAAGGGATGCAGACCCTGCAGTTTTCCTCATTAGAGCCCTGATTCTGCAGCAGCTGATTGATAATTATGAAATCACGCCCATTAGACTCAGCACAGAAACACAGAGGAACAAACAGTGATTCCTTCAAAATAACAAAAGGTAGGAATCTGCAATAAAGTTTATTAAAGTTCTTCAGCCATCTGGTACTCTCCCTCCTGATTGGCTAAGACACAGCAGTGGCGCCATTGGCTCCCGCTGCTGTCAAAGTCAGCCAATCAGGAGAGAGGGGGCGGGGCTGAACGGCAGCTCTGTGTCTGAATGGACACACGGGGCTGCAACTTGGTTTGGGTGCCCCAATAGCAAGCTGCTTGCTGTGGGGGCATTCAACAGGAGGGAGGGGCTAGGAGCAGCAAAGAGGGATCCGAGAAGAGGAGGATCCTGGCTACTCTGTGCAAAACCAACTGCACAGAGGAGGTAAATATAACATGTTTGTTATTTATTTTTTAAAAACCACAAGACTATACAATGACTTTAAAATCCTTGCAATGTACACAGATCACCCAGAGGGGAATGTTTTTTTTTTCTCAACAAAAGTGGAGTTACGCTTTAACCCTTGGTTAGGACAGACATCTACAACTGATAATGAGATCTGCTATCAGAGCACAGACAGAGTTAGGTATGGTAAGCATTAGGGCTACATTCATACGGGTGATTTGGCCCGGTGTGAATGTCATTGGCCGGAATCTGCTGGCTAGCCCATGTGAATGTAGCCTAACTCCCCAGCCCCCTCTGCATAGCACTTCAGTTTTGGAGTTTTCAGAAAAAAATAAGTAAAATGTAAAGAGTTTTTTTTTTTCCTTTTGCTATTTGAAAAAGAAAAATCCCATATTTGCTGTAAAAGTAGAAAACACGTTAAATTTTCTCGCTCAATGAAAAATGAGTTTAAGAAAACAAACTTTTTTATTTTTTTTATTTACAGAGATGAATGTGAACAGACGCTGCAAAGACACCCTAGAGGTATATGTTTTGTTTCATGATCTAGTTTAAAGTAGAACTCCATCCTGCCTGACTCTTTACATCCATTCGGGACATTGTAAGGATGAGATCTTTCATCCATTGGGTCTTTTACAATTCTACAGGCACCAGAATAACTGTGAGCCACTACTTGGCTTTTCAGCTGAGATTCCTGTGTACCAGCACAAGTGAAGTCTTTATATCATGTTACGGAAAATTTAAAGTGTACACAAACCTTAACAATGGACTTATTTTATTTGCTTCCTTTTTGTTGCTAAATACTGTATATCATTAAAAGTGCTTTGCTATTTCTGTTCGATTGTGCAAAAAATTCCTGTTGATTTTGGCAGAAATCTTGCTTCCTGTGCTGTCTGTCTGTGTACAAGGAGGGGTTATGAAGACGAGGAGCTATCTGTCCTCTTTGTAATCCATCAGAAATAAAGTAGACAGGGCTGACACCATGTGCTTACAAATTCAGTGATGTGTTGTCATGTCAAAGAGGAAGCTGGGAGCACACTTTATTTCTGGCACCCTATATTTCTGTAAGCACCCCTGTCATGGGTAATGGTTTCTATTGACTCTCTAACTGCTACATCTGCAAGAGAGCTTGCTTTTTTTTTCTTTAAAGAAAAAAACATCAGTAGGTGAGAATAAGGGAAAGAATGCCTAAAAAAGAAAACAAATTCAGACATCATATCTAAGAATTGTTAGGCTGCAATATAATAAATGTTTGGTTTTGGGTTTAATACCGCTTTAAAATGAATAAAATATAGCAAAAAAATATTACCCCCTCCCCCCATGTACCCAATGTACATACACATTACACACACAACATAGGGTTTCTCAATGTCCACCCCTTTAAAATATTTTTTATGATTTAGATTTATATACTGTAGTGAATGAGGTGGAGAAGGAGATCAATCATTTTCCAGTTGCCTGTTGGTGTCTGTGACCCCTGTAGGGGTTTAATCCTCCGGTTACTATATATTTTTTATGAAGACTACACACATGTTTTAGGCAGCGCCACCTATACCTCTTTCCTATATTTCTTCAATTTTATATCCCATGTGTTGGAATATGTGAGGCAGGCTGCAGCCTTGTTACACACATCCTAGCGTGGAACGAATTATCTTATTTCACTTGTAAATGATGTTGTGTCTGGTGCCTTGAAAGCAGAGGGCCTGTGTTCAGGGCAGTGTGTAAGTCCAAGTACGCATGTAAACAATGGGATTTACCCATACAGCCAGTCGGTTATTGATTGATACAGGCAGTATGTGCCCCATTAAAGGAAAATGCCATAATTCCAATCGATCGAAGGTGAAAGTAAAAATATGTGGCCAGCATAACTCTGGTTTGTTATGTAAAACAAATCATCAAATGATAATGTCATAGCATTTACATATTGCATTTTTATTATTTTTTAAGATTAACAACATAGGTATTTTTTAAAATTAAATTTATATTGTTAATATTTACAGGATTTGGAAAATCATCTAGGACAAATTTCTGATCTGCTGCAGGAAAATACAGAAGCAGTTGATGTGGTAAGAATTGTCCCTTCTGCATATGGAAGAAATTTTATGATGCATTTTATTAATATTTTCATTATGAAACAAATTTTTCTATAAAGAGTTATCATATTCCATACAGGGTCGGCGCTAGGCATAGGGCCGCCAAGGCGGCCGCCTGGGGGAGCCAGGAGAGGGGGGGCGCTAAAGCCGGGGCTTCTCTCAAGAAATGCTAATGCTGGCGCCGCCCCTGCTCATATGATTTCCTTTCTCAGAACAGCAGCGCACAGTAGCAGGCAGCACAACCCCGGCACTGTGAACTTAAGGGCTGCCTCCACTTTTATTCATCTCCTCTCCCGACCCTCCTCCCCTTGCAGTGAGATGCAGGGCAGACAATGGCTGTTTTTTCTTCCCCTCATCCCTCTCTGTAAACAATCCCCTGCCATGGAGTCCCACCTCCAGTCGAGCACAGATACAATCGCCGCTGAACTGGAGCTGATTAAGATAGGAGGGAGCCTGGCAGACCAGGGGGCGGTGCCAGCAGGCACAGGAGCTGCTATGGTACAGATGACAATCCTTGGCGGGAAGGTAGGGCATGGATTAAATTCCTGACTGTGTACTTTTATTATACAGCCTACTGCATGTACATGGGGACCAGTGGCGGCCCGTGCATAGGGGGCGCCAGGGCGCCGCCCCCCTAAAAAAAGAAAAAAAAAAAAAGACAAAATGAGCAATAAAGTTTTACAAAAAAAAAAAATTGCGTTTGCAAACTTCGCCGCCGCCGGCCTATGTGGAGGCTGGGGGTGGGGTTATGACCCAGAAGAGGTGCCGATTGGCTGCCTTCTGGGGGCGTAACCTGGGCGCTGGGCACAGCACTTGGACACCCCCACTTCGTGGATTCCTGGCTGTGATTGGTCCAGTCTCCAGCCTGGACCAATCATCATCCAGGACATCCGACGCTGACGTCGCGTGCGTCATTCTCACTGGAGTGGACGGACGATGGAGTCGGGTGGACGGACGGGAGTGACGGCGGCACCGGAGAGGAGACCATCGGATGACCCAGACGACCGGACCAGTCACCTCACCAGGCCGCAGCGGCAGTGTCTCGAGGAGCGGAGGTCATCTGGAAGAAAAGAACCAGTCAGTCGGACTCGGTCACCACCGGTAAATGAGTCCTCCCTGTCCTGTCAGTCTCTGCAATCATTGGGGTACAATGCTGTGGCACTCTGCAATCATTGGGGTACAATGCTGTGGGCACTCTGCAATCATTGGGGTACAATTCTGTGGCACTCTGCAATCATTGGGGTACAATGCTGTGGGCACTCTGCAATCATTGGGGTACAATTCTGTGGCACTCTGCAATCATTGGGGTACAATGCTGTGGGCACTCTGCAATCATTGGGGTACAATTCTGTGGCACACTGCAATCATTGGGGTACAATGCTGTGGGCACTCTGCAATCATTGGGGTACAATGCTGTGGGCACTCTGCAATCATTGAGGACAATGCTGTGGCACTCTGCAGTGATTGGGGACAATGCTGTGGCGCTCTGCAGTGATTGGGGACAATGCTGTGGCGCTCTGCATTGAAAGGGGCTCGCACGCTGAACTCTGCATTGATGGGGGCACGGAACAGTGTTCATTGCATTGAAGGGGGCACAGCACAGTTGCATTGAAGGGGGCACGCACGCTGAACTCTGCATTGTGGGGGCACAGCACAGTGTTCATTGCATTGAAGGGGGCACAGCACAGTGTTTATTGCATTGAAGGGGGCACAGCACAGTGTTTATTGCATTGAAGGGGGCACAGCACAGTGTTTATTGCATTGAAGGGGGTCACAGCACATTGTTCATTGCATTGAAGGGGTCACAGCACATTGTTCATTGCATTGAAGGGGTCACAGCACAGTGTTTATTGCATTGAAGGGGGCATAGCACAGTGTTCATTGCATTGAAGGGGTCACAGCACAGTGTTTATTGCATTGAAGGGGTCACAGCACATTGTTCATTGCATTGAAGGGGGCACAGCACAGTGTTTATTGCATTGAAGGGGGCACAGCACAGTGTTTATTGCATTGAAGGGGGCACAGCACAGTGTTTGTTGCATTGAAGGGGGCCCAGCACAGTGCTTATTGCATTGAAGGGGGCACAGCACAGTGTTTATTGCATTGAAGGGGTCACAGCACATTGTTCATTGCATTGAAGGGGTCACAGCACAGTGTTCATTGCATTGAAGGGGTCACAGCACAGTGTTCATTGCATTGAAGGGGGCACAGCACAGTGTTTATTGCATTGAAGGGGTCACAGCACAGTGTTTATTGCATTGAAGAGGTCACAGCACAGTGTTTATTGCATTGAAAGGGTCACAGCACATTGTTCATTGCATTGAAGGGGTCACAGCACAGTGTTTATTGCATTGAAGGGGGCACAGCACAGTGTTTATTGCATTGAAGGGGTCACAACACATTGTTCATTGCATTGAAGGGGTCACAGCACAGTGTTTATTGCATTGAAGGGGGCACAGCACAGTGTTCATTGCATTGAAGGGGTCACAGCACAGTGTTTATTGCATTGAAGGGGTCACAGCACATTGTTCATTGCATTGAAGGGGGCACAGCACAGTGTTCATTGCATTGAAGGGGGCACAGCACAGTGTTTATTGCATTGAAGGGGGCACAGCACAGTGTTTATTGCATTGAAGGGGGCCCAGCACAGTGTTTATTGCATTGAAGGGGGCACAGCACAGTGTTTATTGCATTGAAGGGGTCACAGCACAGTGTTTATTGCATTGAAGGGGTCACAGCACATTGTTCATTGCATTGAAGGGGTCACAGCACAGTGTTTATTGCATTGAAGGGGGCACAGCACAGTGTTTATTGCATTGAAGGGGGCCCAGCACAGTGTTTATTGCATTGAAGGGGGCACAGCACAGTGTTTATTGCATTGAAGGGTCACAGCACAGTGTTTATTGCATTGAAGGGGGCACAGCACAGTGTTTATTGCATTGAAGGGGTCACAGCACATTGTTCATTGCATTGAAGGGGTCACAGCACAGTGTTTATTGCATTGAAGGGGGCACAGCACAGTGTTTATTGCATTGAAGGGGTCACAGCACAGTGTTTATTGCATTGAAGGGGTCACAGCACATTGTTCATTGCATTGAAGGGGTCACAGCACAGTGTTTATTGCATTGAAGGGGACACAGAACAGTGTTTATTGCATTGAAGGGGTCACAGCACATTGTTCATTGCATTGAAGGGGTCACAGCACAGTGTTTATTGCATTGAAGGGGTCACAGCACAGTGTTTATTGCATTGAAGGGGTCACAGCACAGTGTTCATTGCATTGAAGGGGTCACAGCACAGTGTTTATTGCATTGAAGGGGGCACAGCACAGTGTTTATTGCATTGAAGGGGTCACAGCACATTGTTCATTGCATTGAAGGGGGTACAGCACAGTGTTTATTGCATTGAAGGGGTCACAGCACAGTGTTTATTGCATTGAAGGGGTCACAGCACATTGTTCATTGCATTGAAGGGGTCACAGCACAGTGTTCATTGCATTGAAGGGGTCACAGCACAGTGTTCATTGCATTGAAGGGGTCACAGCACAGTGTTTATTGCATTGAAGGGGTCACAGCACAGTGTTTATTGCATTGAAAGGGTCACAGCACATTGTTCATTGCATTGAAGGGGTCACAGCACAGTGTTTATTGCACTGAAGGGGGCACAGCACAGTGTTTATTGCATTGAAGGGGTCACAACACATTGTTCATTGCATTGAAGGGGTCACAGCACAGTGTTCATTGCATTAAAGGGGGCACAGCACAGTGTTTATTGCATTGAAGGGGGCACAGCACAGTGTTTATTGCATTGAAGGGGGCCCAGCACAGTGTTTATTGCATTGAAGGGGGCACAGCACAGTGTTTATTGCATTGAAGGGGTCACAGCACAGTGTTTATTGCATTGAAGGGGTCACAGCACATTGTTCATTGCATTGAAGGGGTCACAGCACAGTGTTTATTGCATTGAAGGGGGCACAGCACAGTGTTTATTGCATTGAAGGGGGCCCAGCACAGTGTTTATTGCATTGAAGGGGGCACAGCACAGTGTTTATTGCATTGAAGGGGTCACAGCACAATGTTAATTGCATTGAAGGGGGCACAGCACAGTGTTTATTGCATTGAAGGGGTCACAGCACATTGTTCATTGCATTGAAGGGGTCACAGCACAGTGTTTATTGCATTGAAGGGGGCACAGCACAGTGTTTATTGCATTGAAGGGGTCACAGCACAGTGTTTATTGCATTGAAGGGGTCACAGCACATTGTTCATTGCATTGAAGGGGTCACAGCACAGTGTTTATTGCATTGAAGGGGTCACAGCACAGTGTTTATTGCATTGAAGGGGACACAGCACAGTGTTTATTGCATTGAAGGGGTCACAGCACATTGTTCATTGCATTGAAGGGGGCACAGCACAGTGTTTATTGCATTGAAGGGGTCACAGCACATTGTTCATTGCATTGAAGGGGGCCCAGCACAGTGTTCATTGCACTGAAGGGGGCACAGCACAGTGTTTATTGCATTGAAGGGGGCACAGCACAGTGTTTATTGCATTGAAGGGGGACAGCACAGTGTTTATTGCATTGAAGGGGGCCCAGCACAGTGTTTATTGCATTGAAGGGGTCACAGCACAGTGTTTATTGCATTGAAGGGGGCACAGCACAGTGTTTATTGCATTGAAGGGGTCACAGCACAGTGTTTATTGCATTGAAGGGGTCACAGCACATTGTTCATTGCATTGAAGGGGTCACAGCACAGTGTTTATTGCATTGAAGGGGACACAGCTCAGTGTTTATTGCATTGAAGGGGTCACAGCACATTGTTCATTGCATTGAAGGGGTCACAGCACAGTGTTTATTGCATTGAAGGGGTCACAGCACAGTGTTTATTGCATTGAAGGGGTCACAGCACATTGTTCATTGCATTGAAGGGGGCACAGCACAGTGTTTATTGCATTGAAGGGGTCACAGCACAGTGTTTATTGCATTGAAGGGGTCACAGCACATTGTTCATTGCATTAAAGGGGTCACAGCACAGTGTTCATTGCATTGAAGGGGTCACAGCACAGTGTTCATTGCATTGAAGGGGGCACAGCACAGTGTTTATTGCATTGAAGGGGTCACAGCACAGTGTTTATTGCATTGAAGGGGTCACAGCACAGTGTTTATTGCATTGAAAGGGTCACAGCACATTGTTCATTGCATTGAAGGGGTCACAGCACAGTGTTTATTGCATTGAAGGGGGCACAGCACAGTGTTTATTGCTTTGAAGGGGTCACAACACATTGTTCATTGCATTGAAGGGGTCACAGCACAGTGTTTATTGCATTGAAGGGGGCACAGCACAGTGTTCATTGCATTGAAGGGGTCACAGCACAGTGTTTATTGCATTGAAGGGGTCACAGCACATTGTTCATTGCATTGAAGGGGGCACAGCACAGTGTTTATTGCATTGAAGGGGGCACAGCACAGTGTTTATTGCATTGAAGGGGGCCCAGCACAGTGTTTATTGCATTGAAGGGGTCACAGCACAGTGTTTATTGCATTGAAGGGGTCACAGCACAGTGTTTATTGCATTGAAGGGGTCACAGCACATTGTTCATTGCATTGAAGGGGTCACAGCACAGTGTTTATTGCATTGAAGGGGGCACAGCACAGTGTTTATTGCATTGAAGGGGGCCCAGCACAGTGTTTATTGCATTGAAGGGGGCACAGCACAGTGTTTATTGCATTGAAGGGGTCACAGCACAATGTTTATTGCATTGAAGGGGGCACAGCACAGTGTTTATTGCATTGAAGGGGTCACAGCACATTGTTCATTGCATTGAAGGGGTCACAGCACAGTGTTTATTGCATTGAAGGGGGCACAGCACAGTGTTTATTGCATTGAAGGGGTCACAGCACAGTGTTTATTGCATTGAAGGGGTCACAGCACATTGTTCATTGCATTGAAGGGGTCACAGCACAGTGTTTATTGCATTGAAGGGGACACAGCACAGTGTTTATTGCATTGAAGGGGTCACAGCACATTGTTCATTGCATTGAAGGGGTCACAGCACAGTGTTTATTGCATTGAAGGGGTCACAGCACAGTGTTCATTGCATTGAAGGGGTCACAGCACAGTGTTTATTGCATTTAAGGGGGCACAGCACAGTGTTTTTTGCATTGAAGGGGTCACAGGACATTGTTCATTGCATTGAAGGGGGCACAGCGCAGTGTTTATTGCATTGAAGGGGTCACAGCACAGTGTTTATTGCATTGAAGGGGGCACAGCACAGTGTTTATTGCATTGAAGGGGTCACAGCACATTGTTCATTGCATTGAAGGAGTCACAGCACAGTGTTCATTGTATTGAAGGGGTCACAGCACAGTGTTTATTGCATTGAAGGGGACACAGCACAGTGTTTATTGCATTGAAGGGGTCACAGCACATTGTTCATTGCATTGAAGGGGGCACAGCACAGTGTTTATTGCATTGAAGGGGTCACAGCACATTGTTCATTGCATTGAAGGGGGCCCAGCACAGTGTTTATTGCATTGAAGGGGGCCCAGCACAGTGTTTATTGCATTGAAGGGGGCACAGCACAGTGTTTATTGCATTGAAGGGGTCACAGCACAATGTTAATTGCATTGAAGGGGGCACAGCACAGTGTTTATTGCATTGAAGGGGTCACAGCACATTGTTCATTGCATTGAAGGGGTCACAGCACAGTGTTTATTGCATTGAAGGGGGCACAGCACAGTGTTTATTGCATTGAAGGGGTCACAGCACAGTGTTTATTGCATTGAAGGGGTCACAGCACATTGTTCATTGCATTGAAGGGGTCACAGCACAGTGTTTATTGCATTGAAGGGGTCACAGCACAGTGTTTATTGCATTGAAGGGGACACAGCACAGTGTTTATTGCATTGAAGGGGTCACAGCACATTGTTCATTGCATTGAAGGGGGCACAGCACAGTGTTTATTGCATTGAAGGGGTCACAGCACATTGTTCATTGCATTGAAGGGGGCCCAGCACAGTGTTCATTGCACTGAAGGGGGCACAGCACAGTGTTTATTGCATTGAAGGGGGCACAGCACAGTGTTTATTGCATTGAAGGGGGACAGCACAGTGTTTATTGCATTGAAGGGGGCCCAGCACAGTGTTTATTGCATTGAAGGGGTCACAGCACAGTGTTTATTGCATTGAAGGGGGCACAGCACAGTGTTTATTGCATTGAAGGGGTCACAGCACAGTGTTTATTGCATTGAAGGGGTCACAGCACATTGTTCATTGCATTGAAGGGGTCACAGCACAGTGTTTATTGCATTGAAGGGGACACAGCTCAGTGTTTATTGCATTGAAGGGGTCACAGCACATTGTTCATTGCATTGAAGGGGTCACAGCACAGTGTTTATTGCATTGAAGGGGTCACAGCACAGTGTTTATTGCATTGAAGGGGTCACAGCACATTGTTCATTGCATTGAAGGGGGCACAGCACAGTGTTTATTGCATTGAAGGGGTCACAGCACAGTGTTTATTGCATTGAAGGGGTCACAGCACATTGTTCATTGCATTAAAGGGGTCACAGCACAGTGTTCATTGCATTGAAGGGGTCACAGCACAGTGTTCATTGCATTGAAGGGGGCACAGCACAGTGTTTATTGCATTGAAGGGGTCACAGCACAGTGTTTATTGCATTGAAGGGGTCACAGCACAGTGTTTATTGCATTGAAAGGGTCACAGCACATTGTTCATTGCATTGAAGGGGTCACAGCACAGTGTTTATTGCATTGAAGGGGGCACAGCACAGTGTTTATTGCTTTGAAGGGGTCACAACACATTGTTCATTGCATTGAAGGGGTCACAGCACAGTGTTTATTGCATTGAAGGGGGCACAGCACAGTGTTCATTGCATTGAAGGGGTCACAGCACAGTGTTTATTGCATTGAAGGGGTCACAGCACATTGTTCATTGCATTGAAGGGGGCACAGCACAGTGTTTATTGCATTGAAGGGGGCACAGCACAGTGTTTATTGCATTGAAGGGGGCCCAGCACAGTGTTTATTGCATTGAAGGGGTCACAGCACAGTGTTTATTGCATTGAAGGGGTCACAGCACATTGTTCATTGCATTGAAGGGGTCACAGCACAGTGTTTATTGCATTGAAGGGGGCACAGCACAGTGTTTATTGCATTGAAGGGGGCCCAGCACAGTGTTTATTGCATTGAAGGGGGCACAGCACAGTGTTTATTGCATTGAAGGGGTCACAGCACAATGTTTATTGCATTGAAGGGGGCACAGCACAGTGTTTATTGCATTGAAGGGGTCACAGCACATTGTTCATTGCATTGAAGGGGTCACAGCACAGTGTTTATTGCATTGAAGGGGGCACAGCACAGTGTTTATTGCATTGAAGGGGTCACAGCACAGTGTTTATTGCATTGAAGGGGTCACAGCACATTGTTCATTGCATTGAAGGGGTCACAGCACAGTGTTTATTGCATTGAAGGGGACACAGCACAGTGTTTATTGCATTGAAGGGGTCACAGCACATTGTTCATTGCATTGAAGGGGTCACAGCACAGTGTTTATTGCATTGAAGGGGTCACAGCACAGTGTTCATTGCATTGAAGGGGTCACAGCACAGTGTTTATTGCATTTAAGGGGGCACAGCACAGTGTTTTTTGCATTGAAGGGGTCACAGGACATTGTTCATTGCATTGAAGGGGGCACAGCGCAGTGTTTATTGCATTGAAGGGGTCACAGCACAGTGTTTATTGCATTGAAGGGGGCACAGCACAGTGTTTATTGCATTGAAGGGGTCACAGCACATTGTTCATTGCATTGAAGGAGTCACAGCACAGTGTTCATTGTATTGAAGGGGTCACAGCACAGTGTTTATTGCATTGAAGGGGACACAGCACAGTGTTTATTGCATTGAAGGGGTCACAGCACATTGTTCATTGCATTGAAGGGGGCACAGCACAGTGTTTATTGCATTGAAGGGGTCACAGCACATTGTTCATTGCATTGAAGGGGGCCCAGCACAGTGTTCATTGCATTGAAGGGGGCACAGCACAGTGTTTATTGCATTGAAGGGGGCACAGCACAGTGTTTATTGCATTGAAGGGGGACAGCACAGTGTTTATTGCATTGAAGGGGGCCCAGCACAGTGTTTATTGCATTGAAGGGGGCACAGCACAGTGTTTATTGCATTGAAGGGGTCACAGCACAGTGTTTATTGCATTGAAGGGGGCACAGCACAGTATTTATTGCATTGAAGGGGTCACAGCACATTGTTCATTGCATTGAAGGGGTCACAGCACAGTGTTCATTGCATTGAAGGGGTCACAGCACAGTGTTTATTGCATTGAAGGGGGCACAGCACAGTGTTTATTGCATTGAAGGGGTCACAGCACAGTGTTTATTGCATTGAAGGGGTCACAGCAAAGGGTTTATTGCAATGAAGGGGTCACAGCACATTGTTCATTGCATTGAAGGGGTCACAGCACAGTGTTTATTGCATTGAAGGGGGCACAGCACAGTGTTTATTGCATTGAAGGGGGCACAGCACAGTGTTTATTGCATTGAAGGGGTCACAGCACAGTGTTTATTGCATTGAAGGGGTCACAGCAAAGGGTTTATTGCAATGAAGGGGTCACAGCACATTGTTCATTGCATTGAAGGGGTCACAGCACAGTGTTTATTGCATTGAAGGGGGCACAGCACAGTGTTTATTGCATTGAAGGGGTCACAGCACATTGTTCATTGCATTGAAGGGGTCAAAGCACAGTGTCTATTGCATTGAAGGGGGCACAGCACAGTGTTTATTGCATTGAAGGGGGCACAGCACAGTGTTTATTGCATTGAAGGGGTCACAGCACAGTGTTTATTGCATTGAAGGGGTCACAGCACTGTGTTCATTGCATTGAAGGGGGCACAGCACAGTGTTTATTGCATTGAAGGGGTCACAGCACAGTGTTCATTGCATTGAAGGGGTCACAGCACAGTGTTTATTGCATTGAAGGGGGCACAGCACAGTGTTTATTGCATTGAAGGGGGCACAGCACAGTGTTTATTGCATTGAAGGGGTCACAGCACATTGTTCATTGCATTGAAGGGGTCACAGCACAGTGTTTATTGCATTGAAGGGGGCACAGCACAGTGTTTATTGCATTGAAGGGGTCACAGCACAGTGTTTATTGCATTGAAGGGGTCACAGCACATTGTTCATTGCATTGAAGGGGTCACAGCACAGTGTTTATTGCATTGAAGGGGACACAGCACAGTGTTTATTGCATTGAAGGGGTCACAGCACATTGTTCATTGCATTGAAGGGGTCACAGCACAGTGTTTATTGCATTGAAGGGGTCACAGCACAGTGTTCATTGCATTGAAGGGGTCACAGCACAGTGTTTATTGCATTTAAGGGGGCACAGCACAGTGTTTTTTGCATTGAAGGGGTCACAGGACATTGTTCATTGCATTGAAGGGGGCACAGCGCAGTGTTTATTGCATTGAAGGGGTCACAGCACAGTGTTTATTGCATTGAAGGGGGCACAGCACAGTGTTTATTGCATTGAAGGGGTCACAGCACATTGTTCATTGCATTGAAGGAGTCACAGCACAGTGTTCATTGTATTGAAGGGGTCACAGCACAGTGTTTATTGCATTGAAGGGGACACAGCACAGTGTTTATTGCATTGAAGGGGTCACAGCACATTGTTCATTGCATTGAAGGGGGCACAGCACAGTGTTTATTGCATTGAAGGGGTCACAGCACATTGTTCATTGCATTGAAGGGGGCCCAGCACAGTGTTTATTGCATTGAAGGGGGCCCAGCACAGTGTTTATTGCATTGAAGGGGGCACAGCACAGTGTTTATTGCATTGAAGGGGTCACAGCACAATGTTAATTGCATTGAAGGGGGCACAGCACAGTGTTTATTGCATTGAAGGGGTCACAGCACATTGTTCATTGCATTGAAGGGGTCACAGCACAGTGTTTATTGCATTGAAGGGGGCACAGCACAGTGTTTATTGCATTGAAGGGGTCACAGCACAGTGTTTATTGCATTGAAGGGGTCACAGCACATTGTTCATTGCATTGAAGGGGTCACAGCACAGTGTTTATTGCATTGAAGGGGTCACAGCACAGTGTTTATTGCATTGAAGGGGACACAGCACAGTGTTTATTGCATTGAAGGGGTCACAGCACATTGTTCATTGCATTGAAGGGGGCACAGCACAGTGTTTATTGCATTGAAGGGGTCACAGCACATTGTTCATTGCATTGAAGGGGGCCCAGCACAGTGTTCATTGCACTGAAGGGGGCACAGCACAGTGTTTATTGCATTGAAGGGGGCACAGCACAGTGTTTATTGCATTGAAGGGGGACAGCACAGTGTTTATTGCATTGAAGGGGGCCCAGCACAGTGTTTATTGCATTGAAGGGGTCACAGCACAGTGTTTATTGCATTGAAGGGGGCACAGCACAGTGTTTATTGCATTGAAGGGGTCACAGCACAGTGTTTATTGCATTGAAGGGGTCACAGCACATTGTTCATTGCATTGAAGGGGTCACAGCACAGTGTTTATTGCATTGAAGGGGACACAGCTCAGTGTTTATTGCATTGAAGGGGTCACAGCACATTGTTCATTGCATTGAAGGGGTCACAGCACAGTGTTTATTGCATTGAAGGGGTCACAGCACAGTGTTTATTGCATTGAAGGGGTCACAGCACATTGTTCATTGCATTGAAGGGGGCACAGCACAGTGTTTATTGCATTGAAGGGGTCACAGCACAGTGTTTATTGCATTGAAGGGGTCACAGCACATTGTTCATTGCATTAAAGGGGTCACAGCACAGTGTTCATTGCATTGAAGGGGTCACAGCACAGTGTTCATTGCATTGAAGGGGGCACAGCACAGTGTTTATTGCATTGAAGGGGTCACAGCACAGTGTTTATTGCATTGAAGGGGTCACAGCACAGTGTTTATTGCATTGAAAGGGTCACAGCACATTGTTCATTGCATTGAAGGGGTCACAGCACAGTGTTTATTGCATTGAAGGGGGCACAGCACAGTGTTTATTGCTTTGAAGGGGTCACAACACATTGTTCATTGCATTGAAGGGGTCACAGCACAGTGTTTATTGCATTGAAGGGGGCACAGCACAGTGTTCATTGCATTGAAGGGGTCACAGCACAGTGTTTATTGCATTGAAGGGGTCACAGCACATTGTTCATTGCATTGAAGGGGGCACAGCACAGTGTTTATTGCATTGAAGGGGGCACAGCACAGTGTTTATTGCATTGAAGGGGGCCCAGCACAGTGTTTATTGCATTGAAGGGGTCACAGCACAGTGTTTATTGCATTGAAGGGGTCACAGCACATTGTTCATTGCATTGAAGGGGTCACAGCACAGTGTTTATTGCATTGAAGGGGGCACAGCACAGTGTTTATTGCATTGAAGGGGGCCCAGCACAGTGTTTATTGCATTGAAGGGGGCACAGCACAGTGTTTATTGCATTGAAGGGGTCACAGCACAATGTTTATTGCATTGAAGGGGGCACAGCACAGTGTTTATTGCATTGAAGGGGTCACAGCACATTGTTCATTGCATTGAAGGGGTCACAGCACAGTGTTTATTGCATTGAAGGGGGCACAGCACAGTGTTTATTGCATTGAAGGGGTCACAGCACAGTGTTTATTGCATTGAAGGGGTCACAGCACATTGTTCATTGCATTGAAGGGGTCACAGCACAGTGTTTATTGCATTGAAGGGGACACAGCACAGTGTTTATTGCATTGAAGGGGTCACAGCACATTGTTCATTGCATTGAAGGGGTCACAGCACAGTGTTTATTGCATTGAAGGGGTCACAGCACAGTGTTCATTGCATTGAAGGGGTCACAGCACAGTGTTTATTGCATTTAAGGGGGCACAGCACAGTGTTTTTTGCATTGAAGGGGTCACAGGACATTGTTCATTGCATTGAAGGGGGCACAGCGCAGTGTTTATTGCATTGAAGGGGTCACAGCACAGTGTTTATTGCATTGAAGGGGGCACAGCACAGTGTTTATTGCATTGAAGGGGTCACAGCACATTGTTCATTGCATTGAAGGAGTCACAGCACAGTGTTCATTGTATTGAAGGGGTCACAGCACAGTGTTTATTGCATTGAAGGGGACACAGCACAGTGTTTATTGCATTGAAGGGGTCACAGCACATTGTTCATTGCATTGAAGGGGGCACAGCACAGTGTTTATTGCATTGAAGGGGTCACAGCACATTGTTCATTGCATTGAAGGGGGCCCAGCACAGTGTTCATTGCATTGAAGGGGGCACAGCACAGTGTTTATTGCATTGAAGGGGGCACAGCACAGTGTTTATTGCATTGAAGGGGGACAGCACAGTGTTTATTGCATTGAAGGGGGCCCAGCACAGTGTTTATTGCATTGAAGGGGGCACAGCACAGTGTTTATTGCATTGAAGGGGTCACAGCACAGTGTTTATTGCATTGAAGGGGGCACAGCACAGTATTTATTGCATTGAAGGGGTCACAGCACATTGTTCATTGCATTGAAGGGGTCACAGCACAGTGTTCATTGCATTGAAGGGGTCACAGCACAGTGTTTATTGCATTGAAGGGGGCACAGCACAGTGTTTATTGCATTGAAGGGGTCACAGCACAGTGTTTATTGCATTGAAGGGGTCACAGCAAAGGGTTTATTGCAATGAAGGGGTCACAGCACATTGTTCATTGCATTGAAGGGGTCACAGCACAGTGTTTATTGCATTGAAGGGGGCACAGCACAGTGTTTATTGCATTGAAGGGGGCACAGCACAGTGTTTATTGCATTGAAGGGGTCACAGCACAGTGTTTATTGCATTGAAGGGGTCACAGCAAAGGGTTTATTGCAATGAAGGGGTCACAGCACATTGTTCATTGCATTGAAGGGGTCACAGCACAGTGTTTATTGCATTGAAGGGGGCACAGCACAGTGTTTATTGCATTGAAGGGGTCACAGCACATTGTTCATTGCATTGAAGGGGTCAAAGCACAGTGTCTATTGCATTGAAGGGGGCACAGCACAGTGTTTATTGCATTGAAGGGGGCACAGCACAGTGTTTATTGCATTGAAGGGGTCACAGCACAGTGTTTATTGCATTGAAGGGGTCACAGCACTGTGTTCATTGCATTGAAGGGGGCACAGCACAGTGTTTATTGCATTGAAGGGGTCACAGCACAGTGTTCATTGCATTGAAGGGGTCACAGCACAGTGTTTATTGCATTGAAGGGGGCACAGCACAGTGTTTATTGCATTGAAGGGGGCACAGCACAGTGTTCATTGCATTGAAGGGGGCACAGCACAGTGTTTATTGCATTGAAGGGGGCACATCACAGTGTTTATTGCATTGAAGGGGGCACAGCACAGTGTTTATTGCATTGAAGGGGTCACAGCACAGTGTTCATTGCATTGAAGGGGGCACAGCACAGTGTTCATTGCATTGAAGGGGGCACAGCACAGTGTTTATTGCATTGAAGGGGGCACAGCACAGTTTTTATTGCATTGAAGGGGTCACAGCACATTGTTTATTGCATTGAAGGGGTCACAGCACAGTGTTCATTGCATTGAAGGGGTCACAGCACCGTGTTCATTGCATTGAAGGGGGCACAGCACAGTGTTTATTGCATTGAAGGGGGCACAGCACAGTTTTTATTGCATTGAAGGGGGCACAGCACAGTGTTTATTGCATTGAAGGGTCACAGCACAGTGTTCATTGCATTGAAGGGGGCACAGCACAGTGTTTATTGCATTGAAGGGGGCACAGCACAGTGTTCATTGCATTGAAGGGGGCACAGCACAGTGTTTATTGCATTGAAGGGGTCACAGCACATTGTTCATTGCATTGAAGGGGTCACAGCACATTGTTCATTGCATTGAAGGGGTCACAGCACAGTGTTTATTGCATTGAAGGGGGCACAGCACAGTGTTTATTGCATTGAAGGGGTCACAGCACAGTGTTTATTGCATTGAAGGGGTCACAGCACATTGTTCATTGCATTGAAGGGGTCACAGCACAGTGTTTATTGCATTGAAGGGGACACAGCACAGTGTTTATTGCATTGAAGGGGTCACAGCACATTGTTCATTGCATTGAAGGGGTCACAGCACAGTGTTTATTGCATTGAAGGGGTCACAGCACAGTGTTCATTGCATTGAAGGGGTCACAGCACAGTGTTTATTGCATTTAAGGGGGCACAGCACAGTGTTTTTTGCATTGAAGGGGTCACAGGACATTGTTCATTGCATTGAAGGGGGCACAGCGCAGTGTTTATTGCATTGAAGGGGTCACAGCACAGTGTTTATTGCATTGAAGGGGGCACAGCACAGTGTTTATTGCATTGAAGGGGTCACAGCACATTGTTCATTGCATTGAAGGAGTCACAGCACAGTGTTCATTGTATTGAAGGGGTCACAGCACAGTGTTTATTGCATTGAAGGGGACACAGCACAGTGTTTATTGCATTGAAGGGGTCACAGCACATTGTTCATTGCATTGAAGGGGGCACAGCACAGCGTTTATTGCATTGAAGGGGTCACAGCACATTGTTCATTGCATTGAAGGGGGCCCAGCACAGTGTTCATTGCATTGAAGGGGGCACAGCACAGTGTTTATTGCATTGAAGGGGGCACAGCACAGTGTTTATTGCATTGAAGGGGGACAGCACAGTGTTTATTGCATTGAAGGGGGCCCAGCACAGTGTTTATTGCATTGAAGGGGGCACAGCACAGTGTTTATTGCATTGAAGGGGTCACAGCACAGTGTTTATTGCATTGAAGGGGGCACAGCACAGTATTTATTGCATTGAAGGGGTCACAGCACATTGTTCATTGCATTGAAGGGGTCACAGCACAGTGTTCATTGCATTGAAGGGGTCACAGCACAGTGTTTATTGCATTGAAGGGGGCACAGCACAGTGTTTATTGCATTGAAGGGGTCACAGCACAGTGTTTATTGCATTGAAGGGGTCACAGCAAAGGGTTTATTGCAATGAAGGGGTCACAGCACATTGTTCATTGCATTGAAGGGGTCACAGCACAGTGTTTATTGCATTGAAGGGGGCACAGCACAGTGTTTATTGCATTGAAGGGGGCACAGCACAGTGTTTATTGCATTGAAGGGGTCACAGCACAGTGTTTATTGCATTGAAGGGGTCACAGCAAAGGGTTTATTGCAATGAAGGGGTCACAGCACATTGTTCATTGCATTGAAGGGGTCACAGCACAGTGTTTATTGCATTGAAGGGGGCACAGCACAGTGTTTATTGCATTGAAGGGGTCACAGCACATTGTTCATTGCATTGAAGGGGTCAAAGCACAGTGTCTATTGCATTGAAGGGGGCACAGCACAGTGTTTATTGCATTGAAGGGGGCACAGCACAGTGTTTATTGCATTGAAGGGGTCACAGCACAGTGTTTATTGCATTGAAGGGGTCACAGCACTGTGTTCATTGCATTGAAGGGGGCACAGCACAGTGTTCATTGCATTGAAGGGGGCACAGCACATTGTTCATTGCATTGAAGGGGTCACAGCACAGTGTTCATTGCATTGAAGGGGGCACAGCACAGTGTTTATTGCATTGAAGGGGTCACAGCACAGTGTTCATTGCATTGAAGGGGTCACAGCACAGTGTTTATTGCATTGAAGGGGGCACAGCACAGTGTTTATTGCATTGAAGGGGGCACAGCACAGTGTTCATTGCATTGAAGGGGGCACAGCACAGTGTTTATTGCATTGAAGGGGGCACATCACAGTGTTTATTGCATTGAAGGGGGCACAGCACAGTGTTTATTGCATTGAAGGGGTCACAGCACAGTGTTCATTGCATTGAAGGGGGCACAGCACAGTGTTCATTGCATTGAAGGGGGCACAGCACAGTGTTTATTGCATTGAAGGGGGCACAGCACAGTTTTTATTGCATTGAAGGGGTCACAGCACATTGTTTATTGCATTGAAGGGGTCACAGCACAGTGTTCATTGCATTGAAGGGGTCACATCACCGTGTTCATTGCATTGAAGGGGGCACAGCACAGTGTTTATTGCATTGAAGGGGGCACAGCACAGTTTTTATTGCATTGAAGGGGGCACAGCACAGTGTTTATTGCATTGAAGGGTCACAGCACAGTGTTCATTGCATTGAAGGGGGCACAGCACAGTGTTTATTGCATTGAAGGGGGCACAGCACAGTGTTCATTGCATTGAAGGGGGCACAGCACAGTGTTTATTGCATTGAAGGGGTCACAGCACATTGTTCATTGCATTGAAGGGGTCACAGCACAGTGTTCATTGCATTGAAGGGGTCACAGCACAGTGTTTATTGCATTGAAGGGGACACAGCACAGTGTTTATTGCATTGAAGGGGTCACAGCACATTGTTCATTGCATTGAAGGGGGCACAGCACAGTGTTTATTGCATTGAAGGGGTCAAAGCACGTTGTTCATTGCATTGAAGGGGGCACAGCACAGTGTTTATTGCATTGAAGGGGGCACAGCACAGTGTTTATTGCTTTGAAGGAGGCACAGCACAGTGTTTATTGCATTGAAGGGGTCACAGCACAGTGTTTATTGCATTGAAGGGGGCACAGCACAGTGTTCATTGCATTGAAGGGGGCACAGCACAGTGTTCATTGCATTGAAGGGGGCACAGCACAGTGTTCATTGCATTGAAGGGGTCACAGCACAGTGTTTATTGCATTGAAGGGGTCACAGCACAGTGTTCATTGCATTGAAGGGGGCACAGCACAGTGTTCATTGCATTGAAGGGGGCACAGCACAGTGTTTATTGCATTGAAGGGGGCACAGCACAGTGTTCATTGCATTGAAGGGGGCACAGCACAGTGTTTATTGCATTGAAGGGGTCACAGCACATTGTTCATTGCATTGAAGGGGTCACAGCACAGTGTTCATTGCATTGAAGGGGTCACAGCACAGTGTTTATTGCATTGAAGGGGACACAGCACAGTGTTTATTGCATTGAAGGGGTCACAGCACATTGTTCATTGCATTGAAGGGGGCACAGCACAGTGTTTATTGCATTGAAGGGGTCACAGCACGTTGTTCATTGCATTGAAGGGGGCACAGCACAGTGTTTATTGCATTGAAGGGGGCACAGCACAGTGTTTATTGCTTTGAAGGAGGCACAGCACAGTGTTTATTGCATTGAAGGGGTCACAGCACAGTGTTTATTGCATTGAAGGGGGCACAGCACAGTGTTCATTGCATTGAAGGGGGCACAGCACATTGTTCATTGCATTGAAGGGGGCACAGCACAGTGTTTATTGCATTGAAGGGGTCACAGCACGTTGTTCATTGCATTGAAGGGGGCACAGCACAGTGTTTATTGCATTGAAGGGGGCACAGCACAGTGTTTATTGCTTTGAAGGAGGCACAGCACAGTGTTTATTGCATTGAAGGGGTCACAGCACAGTGTTTATTGCATTGAAGGGGGCACAGCACAGTGTTCATTGCATTGAAGGGGGCACAGCACAGTGTTTATTGCATTGAAGGGGGCACAGCACAGTGTTTATTGCATTGAAGGGGGCACAGCACAGTGTTCATTGCATTGAAGGGGGCACAGCACAGTGTTCATTGCATTGAAGGGGGCACAGCACAGTGTTTATTGCATTGAAGGGGGCACATCACAGTGTTTATTGCATTGAATGGGGCACAGCACAGTGTTTATTGCATTGAAGGGGTCACAGCACAGTGTTCATTGCATTGAAGGGGGCACAGCACAGTGTTCATTGCATTGAAGGGGGCACAGCACAGTGTTTATTGCATTGAAGGGGGCACAGCACAGTTTTTATTGCATTGAAGGGGTCACAGCACATTGTTTATTGCATTGAAGGGGTCACAGCACTGTGTTCATTGCATTGAAGGGGGCACAGCACAGTGTTCATTGCATTGAAGGGGTCACAGCACCGTGTTCATTGCATTGAAGGGGGCACAGCACAGTGTTTATTGCATTGAAGGGGGCACAGCACAGTTTTTATTGCATTGAAGGGGTCACAGCACAGTGTTCATTGCATTGAAGGGGGCACAGCACAGTGTTCATTGCATTGAAGGGGGCACAGCACAGTGTTCATTGCATTGAAGGGGGCACATCACAGTGTTTATTGCATTGAAGGGGGCACAGCACAGTGTTTATTGCATTGAAGGGGTCACAGCACAGTGTTCATTGCATTGAAGGGGGCACAGCACAGTGTTCATTGCATTGAAGGGGGCACAGCACAGTGTTTATTGCATTGAAGGGGACACAGCACAGTGTTTATTGCATTGAAGGGGTCACAGCACAGTGTTTATTGCATTGAAGGGGTCACAGCACTGTGTTCATTGCATTGAAGGGGGCACAGCACAGTGTTCATTGCATTGAAGGGGGCACAGCACAGTGTTTATTGCATTGAAGGGGTCACAGCACAGTGTTCATTGCATTGAAGGGGTCACAGCACAGTGTTTATTGCATTGAAGGGGGCACAGCACAGTGTTTGTTGCATTGAAGGGGGCACAGCACAGTGTTCATTGCATTGAAGGGGGCACAGCACAGTGTTCATTGCATTGAAGGGGGCACAGCACAGTGTTTATTGCATTGAAGGGGGCACATCACAGTGTTTATTGCATTGAAGGGGGCACAGCACAGTGTTTATTGCATTGAAGGGGTCACAGCACAGTGTTCATTTCATTGAAGGGGGCACAGCACAGTGTTCATTGCATTGAAGGAGGCACAGCACAGTGTTTATTGCATTGAAGGGGGCACAGCACAGTGTTTATTGCATTGAAGGGGGCACAGCACAGTGTTTATTGCATTGAAGGGGTCACGGCACAGTGTTCATTGCATTGAAGGGGGCACAGCACAGTGTTCATTGCATTGAAGGGGGCACAGCACAGTGTTTATTGCATTGAAGGGGGCACAGCACAGTGTTTATTGCATTGAAGGGGTCACAGCACAGTGTTTATTGCATTGAAGGGGTCACAGCACAGTGTTTATTGCATTGAAGGGGTCACAGCACAGTGTTCATTGCATTGAAGGGGGCACAGCACAGTGTTCATTGCATTGAAGGGGGCACAGCACAGTGTTTATTGCATTGAAGGGGGCACAGCACAGTTTTTATTGCATTGAAGGGGTCACAGCACATTGTTTATTGCATTGAAGGGGTCACAGCACAGTTTTTATTGCATTGAAGGGGTCACAGCACAGTGTTCATTGCATTGAAGGTGGCACAGCACAGTGTTCATTGCATTGAAGGGGGCACAGCACAGTGTTTATTGCATTGAAGGGGGCACAGCACAGTGTTTATTGCATTGAAGGGGTCACAGCACAGTGTTTATTGCATTGAAGGGGTCACGGCACAGTGTTCATTGCATTGAAGGGGGCACAGCACAGTGTTTATTGCATTGAAGGGGGCACAGCACAATGTTTATTGCATTGAAGGGGGCACAGCACAGTGTTCATTGCATTGAAGGGGGCACAGCACAGTGTTCATTGCATTGAAGGGGGCACAGCACAGTGTTTATTGCATTGAAGGGGGCACATCACAGTGTTTATTGCATTGAAGGGGGCACAGCACAGTGTTTATTGCATTGAAGGGGTCACAGCACAGTGTTCATTGCATTGAAGGGGGCACAGCACAGTGTTCATTGCATTGAAGGGGGCACAGCACAGTGTTTATTGCATTGAAGGGGGCACAGCACAGTTTTTATTGCATTGAAGGGGTCACAGCACATTGTTTATTGCATTGAAGGGGTCACAGCACTGTGTTCATTGCATTGAAGGGGGCACAGCACAGTGTTCATTGCATTGAAGGGGGCACAGCACCGTGTTCATTGCATTGAAGGGGGCACAGCACAGTGTTTATTGCATTGAAGGGGGCACAGCACAGTTTTTATTGCATTGAAGGGGTCACAGCACAGTGTTCATTGCATTGAAGGGGGCACAGCACAGTGTTCATTGCATTGAAGGGGGCACAGCACAGTGTTCATTGCATTGAAGGGGGCACAGCACAGTGTTTATTGCATTGAAGGGGGCACAGCACAGTTTTTATTGCATTGAAGGGGTCACAGCACAGTGTTTATTGCATTGAAGGGGGCACAGCACAGTGTTCATTGCATTGAAGGGGGCACAGCACAGTGTTCATTGCATTGAAGGGGGCACAGCACAGTGTTTATTGCATTGAAGGGGGCACAGCACAGTTTTTATTGCATTGAAGGGGTCACAGCACAGTGTTTATTGCATTGAAGGGGGCACAGCACAGTGTTCATTGCATTGAAGGGGTCACAGCACAGTGTTCATTGCATTGAAGGGGGCACAGCACAGTGTTCATTGCATTGAAGGGGGCACAGCACAGTGTTCATTGCATTGAAGAGGGCACGCACGCTGGTCTCTGCATTGAAAGGGGCCATATACCATCTCCTGTACCATGACTTCAAAGTCACGCAATTTTTTACTGCGTTTTTTTGGCGCGAAGCAATACCTATTACATTTTTCTTTTTGCGCCCCCCCAAAAATGTTGAGCACCAGCCGCCACTGATGGGGACCCTCTGTAGGGTGAACACATGGGGAATAGAGGACAGATAAGGAGAGATAGAACAAGGGAGAAAGAGTAATGGGGGCAGTGGGGGCTCTGCTTTGCTCAGTGGGGATCTGTGAGCAGATCCCCGCTGGGCACAGTGGGACAGAGCCCACCTTGCTCTATGGGCAGTCAGGTGTAAACAGACTTTGCTCACCGTTTACACCAACCTACAATCTGATCCAATTCACCCAGATGGAGGGAAACAGATCCTCTTCCGATTGTTTTTAGTAGAGCAGATTAGATTGGCGATTACACCCGCTGCTCCAAGAGAATAGAGGGTCTAATTGGGTCCACCTGAAAAACAGACAGGTGGATCCAATTAGACTGCTCATTTAAAGCGGAGTTCCACCCAAAAGTGGAACTTCCGCTTTAGGGAGTCCTGACCCCCCCCCCGACATGCCACATTTGGCATGTCATTTTTTTGTGGGGGGAGCGGGTACCTAGTTTTGACAGGTACCCGCTCCCACTTCCGCTCGGAGCGCCGCGGCGCCCTGAGCGGAAGTTCTCCTCTCCCCCTCCCTCCCTGCAATCTTCTGGGACATGTCAGAGGTCCCAGAAGATTGCCGTGCCAATCACGGCGCGCAGCGTGACTCGCGCATGCGCAGTGGGTACCCGGCTGTGAAGCCGCAAACTGTAACAGCCGGGTGCCCACAGCAGTGATGCCGGCGCCGAGGGAGAGGATCAAGGCTTCGAGCGGCCGCATCGCTGGACCGTTGGACAGGTGAGTAAATGGCTGGAACTCCGCTTTAAAAGTGCAATGTGATCGATACACAGAGAATAATTAATATATGTACATTCCAAAGTGCTAGTGCAGTAAATACGTTTCATACAAAAAGTCCAATGAAATTGTGTCATGATAAACTTGTGCAGATCCAATGCATGCTATTTGCACCAACTTCAGTGTAACATCACCAAGACAAAGCACACACCATCTGCTTACCAAAAATTGTGTCCTCTTAAAATCATGAGGTCATGTGTGCTTGTCACCTGCTGGATATTTGCACCCACTTCACTCAAAAAGCAACAATGCAGGTATAATGGCTTTCTCCCAAAAGCGGCCTTTCACCACTATATCCAGTCCAGTACCAACCACAGGAAACGCTGTATATGCAAAGAATAAAGCACGCTATAATGCATTACCAAGACAATTAAACAATTTGTCTCTTTACCCTTGTAAAGTTTGCTGTAAGTACATAGCTTTCATAAAGCAGCACAGTTTGTCCTGCTAATGCACTATAGAGTGCTTTATTGTTTCCTGTGGTTGGCCCTGGACTGGATGGAGTGGTGAAAGGCCACTTTTGGGAGAAAGCCATCATGCCTGCATTGTTGCTTTTTGAGTGAAGTGGCTGCAAATATCCGGCAGATGACAAGCACATATGACCTCAAAAGTTTATGAAGTCACATTTTTTGGTAAGCTTTGGATTTGTGACTTGCCTTGGTGATGTTACACTGAAGTCTGTGAAAACAGCTTGCAGTGGATCTGCACAAGTTTATCACAGCACAATTTTATTGGATTTTTTAGATGAAATGTATGTTTAATGCATACTATTTATTGCACTAGCACTTTGCACATATATTATTCTTGATAATCATATTGCACTTTTTAATTGTGGTTCATACTTATAAGATGGATGTTTTTTCTTTGGCTCTGTTTGCTTATGTAAGATATTTTGTATTACTGCAATTTTTTTGAAATTTGAAAACACTTTGGTAGCATTGGAAATAATTTTAAAGGAACAGCGCACCTTATTTTTATATAGCAAAATATTTTGGTGTTGATGTATTCGGGACACTGATATATTGTAAGGTGAACTCTCCAAACTCTGGTGCAAAGAGGAACCCCTTTTAATCAAAGATGCTAGTGTTCCCCCTTAAAACAGGGTGCCCAGAGCCCCTTTTCTTCAGAGTTTCCCATTACATTATAAAGGGGAATTCTGTGGGTTCTGATGAAGGGGCTCATTCAGACAGGTTCCCATCCTCCTGACAGAGCTGCTGTCTGGGGTCCGGGTGGTGGAAGAATGCACCTTCGCCTATGTACACAAAAATCCTGGCACCAGCCCTGATTCCATAGTGCTTTACAGTATGGTATGAATACATTGTTGGTATGAGCACTGACCCTTAGAGCTTCCAATCTAATTTGTACAATTTTAAGACGAAAGAGCCTTATATACAAAACAGAGGCGTAACTAGAACCTTCAGGGCCCCGATACAAGAAACCATGAAGGGCCCCCTGGCCGGGGCCCTTACCTTCAAGGCTGGGGCTCCTCCCACTGATCCTGGGGCCCTTTACTCTCATTGCGGGGACCTTTATTACAGTCCCACAGCAGGAACCTTTCACAAGTTCTGCAGTGGGCCCCTTCCAGCCATATAGGGGCCTCTCCACGGTGGTGGAATGCCAGGGCCCGTCGCAAGTGTGACCTTTGCGATCCTGGTAGTTCACCCACTGGTGTTAGTAGTTTTTATTTTTTGGTATTTTAATTGTATTATTTTATATCATCTTATTTTATTTTTTTACAATGTCATTCATTATGACTCCATTCAGAAAAGGAAGGAGCTGGTAAATTACATATTTACCGACCCCTTCCTGGTTCTCTATTGTGACACATCCCCTGCAGGAGCCGGCAGGAGAGGGAAGGGAGCACAGTGGGGGGGGGGGGGGGGGACCAGGGAACTGGATAGGAGGAATGGCGGGGGCAGCATACAGAGGAACCAATCTCCTCCATTTTCCTCCTGCAGTTACAGGAGGAAAAAGGAGGACAGTGATTTCTCTACATGCTGCCCCTGCCGCCCCTCCTATTCAGGTGTACAGGGGAGCCGCACAGGCCCCCTGGAGCATGGGGCCCGGTTACAATTGCAACCCCTGTAGTTACGCCCCTGATACAAAAGATAAATCAAGCAGTTGGACTCAGTAGTTGCGAGTTGTCCTCTAACTGGGATTAGTGGTTGTTTGGTGTACAGTGTGCCTCATGTGTGCACAACTGGAACAGGTCTATGATGACATGTCTTTTTTTTTTTTTTTAAACAAAATTTATTGAAAATTTTCAACAAGTGATACAGACATTAAATAGGCTGCAATGCAAAAGTCAACAAATAATACTCGGTCAAAGTAACAGGCAAAGCCAAAAAGGCGATCATACAAGTAGTAACAATAGATTTGCCCCAATAAGGTGGGGTGGGGGGGGTGGTGGTAGGAGGAGGTCGGAGGGGAAGAGGTGTGTAGGGGGTAGGTATGAAAGGTAGGGGGGGGGGGACAGGGAGGAATGACTGGAGGGGAGGGGAGAGAAAAGGAAAAGAGGCACAAAATACGACATATGTGGCTAAAGATACGTATGGAACTAGTTCTCGAGGCAAGGCAGATGGTCATAGAACATTCTGGAAGCTGAGCTACTACACAATTCTTAATTTCAATGAGGCAGAGACCGGTCCTGTATATATAGGAGGGCTGACTAGAGACCGTGCAAGGGGTGGACCAGATCCACAAGCATCAGCAAGTAAACCATGAAATTTTTTTTTCGTGTGTGTTGCATCATCCTGATATGGGAGAGGGTGGAGAAGAAGTAATGTGAAGATGTCTCAGGTCTGCTGGTCAATGTCTGTGGAAGTTGAGGAGTTGGGATGTCGCAGGGAGAGAGCTGTCTGTCCCTGCAACGAGGAGGATCCCACCAATGAGACATCAAGGTTTCCTACACCCCGTAACAGGGCCTGTGGGACTGGAAATTTGGCCAAATATGAGTCCCACTTGGAGAGAGACGAGGATTTGAAGGTGCGGATAAAAGAGTGTCCAGTAAGTCCCTCCTGAGAAGCTGATCAAGTTCCGTCCGCACATCGTGGAGAGTAGGAGGGGAGGTGGAGATCCACTTGTTGAGGATAGCTCTTCTGCCCAACATGTAGAGTGTAGAGAGCCAAGGCCTATGTTGTACCATAAGGGACGCATGGTGTGAATTGAGGGCGAGCACTCCCCCATCTAAGAGCCCGAACAGGAGCATCAGGGGATTACGTGTAAGAGGAATGCCTGTAACAGAAGATGCAAAAGATTCAATCCTGTCCCCAAAAACCAACGATAACTGAGCAGTTCCATAGCCTGTGTGCTAGAGAGGGCCTGTGGGCCATACACCAGGAGCATTTTTGGGGGGCATTGGAGGAGGGATCCATGGAGAAAGGGGCATATGCCCGGTGAATGATTTTCAGTTGCTGCTCCCTCCAGAATTCATTGATTACAAAGGTCCGCGTTGTATGATATCCTTTCAGAATATAATATTGGAGATTGTCATATTGAAAGTCTTTGTACCAAGGTGAGGGAGCCGAGGGATTCCGGAGGGATAACCGGTGAGCCTGGAGGGGTTTGTAGATGTCCGAGATGCTTGGTTTAGCAAGGTCCACAAACTTGTCCAGGAGAGAAGGGCAGAAGCGTTGTATTTTGTCGCGCCACAAGCTGGTGGCAAAGGTGATGGCTTGGTGGAGATGAAGAAAGTGGCTAGGAGGGATGTGATAACGAGTTGTGATGGTATCCACCGGGAGGGGATCGCCCGTGACAGGGTCAAATAATTGATGAAAAAATTGCAGTCCATTGCCTGGCCATGTTGCAAAAGCCGAGTATTGTCGCGAGTGAGGAAATAAAGGATGACCATCCAGGGGTAAGAGTCTGGTGATTGTGTAGGGGAGTTTCAGGAATTTGCAGGCTTCCCTCCATGCTATAATAGTGTCCCTAAGGAGGCAGTTGGATTTGAGAGGTTGGGGGATGGAAGCCAAAGGGCAATGTAAAAGAGCACCCAAGGAGAGGGGAGCAACCATTTGAGATTCGATAGGTATGTTAGAGTAGCGTGAATTACCTGACACCCAATCCAACCCAATACGCAGGAGGCAAGCAACGTTATAGAGCCTGACATCAGGGAGATTAGCCCCTCCCTCCCTTTTCGGAAGAGTGAGTTTGGACAGAGAGATCCGGGGGCGCTTCTTCCTCCATAGGAAAGCCTGCAGAGCTTTAGCTAGAATACGTGAGTCTTTGTGTTTTAAGAGTAGTGGTATGGTCTGTAGGGGATATAAGAGTTTCGGAAAGGACATCATTTTATACAAATGGCACCTACCAAGAAGGGAGAGGGGGAGTTCCGACCATGCTTCCAACTGTGTCACAATCTTTTTAACAACAGGGGGGAAGTTTAACGTGTATATGGAAGAGGGGGATTTACCAATGTTAATACCTAAATATTTAATGTGAGATTGGGCTATCTGAAAAACCGAGCTGGTCGACCAACGTGGAGGCTTAGCGTGAGAAAGAGGGAGGATTGCACTTTTATTAAAATTTATTTTTAGTCCAGAGCAGAGGCGAAAGGTGGAGAATATGTTATGAATACAAGGGATGTCAGTAGAAGGTTGGGATGTGAAGATGAGAATATCATCGGCGAACAAAGCCGTGCGTATCTCTTGATCACCCACCTGAACCCCATGGAGCTCCGGGTGAGAGACCAAGAAACGTGAAAGGGGCTCCATAGCTAGATTGAACAACAGGGGGGACAGGGGGCACCCCTGTCTAGTGCCCTTGTGAAGAGGGAAAGATGCAGAAGGGTGGCCATTAGTGACCACCATGGCACTAGGGGACGAGTACATTTCTTGGACCAGATGCAGAAAAGGCCCTCCAAAGCCAAATTTCCAGAGTACCCGGAATAGCCACGAAAAGACGACATTATCGAAGGCCTTCTCTGCATCCAGGGTGAAGATGTCGTGAGAAGGGAGCGATTTAGCCCGTTCCAGAACCGCTAGTACTTTCCTTATATTGGTGGTCGCCGAGCGACCTTTGGTGAATCCAGCCTGAGCTGGGTGTATGATGGACGGTAGGATGTTACCAAGTCTAGATGCCATGATTTTTGAGAGAATCTTGGAATCAAGGTTTAGCAGGGATATAGGGCGATAAGAGCCCGGTTCTAGAGGATCCTTACCCGGCTTGGGAATCACTTTAATGTGAGCCTGGAAGCCTGTTGGTAGGTATTCAACACCGTCGAGAATGTGTTGGTAAACCCGTTGCAACGTCGGAGCAATCGCCTTTCCCAGGAGTTTGAAAAAGTCAGAAGTGTAGCCGTCAGGGCCGGGAGCTTTACCTGAGGACAGAGAGGCTATCACTCCTGTGATCTCCTCTGTCGTGACCGGGGCGTTAAGTCGCTCCAAAACCGACGGGTCTAGGGTGGGGAGCCCTACATTCTCAAGGAATTGCTCTGCTCGGTTTTCGTCAATCGTGTCAGGGCCATATAAAGAGGAGTAGAATAGGTGCATCACCTTGGCTATGTCGTCAGACGAGGTGACAACGTTGCCCGCCGCGTCCCTTATCTTAGGGATATGTACGGATGCATGGGAACCTTTACAAAGGTGGGCCAAAAGCTTCCCCGCTTTATTACCATATTTATGAAGTTTAAGGGATTGGAGTGACTGTCTAAATTTCTCTTTCGATTCTGCCCAGTGGTCAAAAGCAGCTTTAGCCTCTTTCCATCTGGATCTATTTGCCGGAGAGTTGCAGTGGGAGAATTGGGATTGGGCCAGATGCAGATTATCACTAGCCGTTTTAAAGTGAGCAAGGGTTTTCTTTTTATGAGTCGCAGCAAAGGACAATATCCTACCTCAACACATACACATCATAGGTTGAACTGGATGGACTGATGTCTTTTTTCAACCTCACTAACTATGTAACTATGTAACTTCTGAGGACCGATTTTCCGGCCTCCCACAGAAGGATAGGGTCTCCCGTATGTGAAGCATTATCAGAAAGATAATCCTGCCATGTTGATTCTAGCAGGGCTTTTAACTCCTCGTTATCGGCAAGATACGAGGGAAAGCGCCAAATTCTCGGGGAGGAAAAGTTTGGATGGTCACCAACAGTTATGAAGATGGGAGCATGGTCGGAAATAGCAATGTCACCTATGGAGGGTGAGAGCGTAGATTTGAGTAGGGACTGGTTGCAAAAAAAATAATCTATTCTGGATAGACTATTGTGTGGGTGAGAAAAAAATGTATATTCCCTGTCTAGGGGATGGGAAAGCCTCCAAGCGTCCGTGAGCATCAATGAGGATACAAAATCGGGTAGAGGGGAGATCGGAGCAGGTGGTACAATTGGAGAAGAACTCCCTTTAGACCTATCTTCCCCAGAGTCCATGATAGAATTAAAGTCCCCCCCAATCAGTAAGGGGAGATGGGCATAGGGAGCAATAAGGGAAGTCAGAGTTTGAAAATAGGACTTAGTGGGTGAATTAGGGGCATATATATTAGCAATGGCATACACTGCATCACAGATTTTAAGTGTCAGAAGCAGAAGCCTACCCTCCGTGTCAGGCGTAACAGTGAGAACTTCACAAGGAAGGTTTTTGTTAATAAGTATTAGGACCCCAGCTTTACGTTTGGGGGAGTCAGAGCCAAGGACCTGACCCACCCAAAGTTTACGCATACGGTGATAGTCCACAGCAGTGAGGTGGGATTCCTGCAAAATCGCTATGTCCGCTTTGAGACGTTTCAGGTGGCGCAGAACAGCCATCCTCTTATGTGGAGAGCGCAAACCTTTGACATTCCAGGATATTAGATTAAAATTAAGGAGGTCGAATGAGACGGGGCTTTAGAATCAAAGAAGTGGAAATAACTAAAAATTTGAAAAGAAAGGACAAAATTTGGTTGCAACAAGCAAGATCTGGGGGGGGGGGGGTAAGAAAGCTTGCCTCGGAGCGGATGGGGAAGAAATAGGTGTTGTCAGCCACTGGATAAAAATGTAAAATAACAACAATGTGAAGGAAAAAAGTACATACCGAAGAAGTCTGGGACTTCACTTTTTTCCCAATGAGTACCATATTCCAGTCGTGGCATTACCGGAGTTGACCAGTGATCGGCTGAGGGACCAGAAGAGATCCTCTGGACTTCTGCGAGAACCGTGAGAGAGGAGCCGCTCCCGTTCGTGACAGAAGACACCATCAAGCCCATATCTGCGGAGGGAGAGGACAGAAGATAAGTAGGACCGCTCCGGTAAGGCTGCGAGGGAGATACTAATGCATAAGGTAACAAAAAGAAGAGGACAAGTCTATATGAATAACATATCAAGCCCATATATAAACAACAAGAGACCAAAAAAAAACAAAAAACAACCAATGAAGAACATTGCAAACTCCGAGTACACGGCCTATAGCACAGTAGTGTGGAGGGTGAATTCAAGGTGCAAATATATCTCGTGCATCAAGCGAGACTATAAGAAACTCAGTGCTCCATGAGAGAGGAGAGGGCGTTTAGGGTTAATGCCCCCGGGAGGAAATCAGCGTGATCTGTTGCTGTGTGATCCAGAGGAATAACGAGGCCTTTTGGGCGAGTCTTTCCTAGGGTTGCTGAGGTCCCTGTTTCCAGGGGAAGGTATCTGGTTGGGGGAGCTCTGGGTCTCCATGGAGATCTGCATGTGCGCCCGCATATAATTTGCTGCGTCGTTCGGGTGATGGAAGGTCTTAGCTTCGCCAGTCGCCGTAGTGAGACGCAGGATTGCAGGATAGGCCAGGGTAAATTTTATACCACTTTGAAACAATGCTGAACAAGTAGGCTGGAAGGCTTTGCGCCGTCTTGCGACTTCCTGAGAGTAGTCAGCGAAGAGAAGGAACTTTTGTCCATCCACTTGAAGAGACTTGGCGTTTCTAAAAGAACGTAAAATAGCCACCCGATCTGCGTAATTCAGGTAGCGTACGATCACCGGGCGCGGTGTGCGTCTATCGTTGGACGGTGGGCCTATTCTATGGGCTCTTTCCACTATGCACGGCATTGTAAGGCCCAAGGCCTGAGGAATGCACGAGGAACATAAGTCCGGGAGTGCTGCTGCAAGAATGGACTCAGGAACACCAATGATGCGCAAATTATTCCTGCGGAAGCGGTTTTCTAAGTCCTCCAGTTTGTCAAGAATGTAAGTCTGAGTTTGTGCAGTTTTTTGATCATTAGCCATATTGGATTGTATCTCATCCTCGACATCAGATAGCCTGTGCTCAAGGTCATTAAGTCGCTTGGTCTGATCTCCAAACTCCTTGCGCAGCTGTGCTATGCCCGCTGTGACTGCAGTGTCAACCGCTGCCGTAATGGTTGGGGAGAGGAGGGCTGCCACAGCCTGGGCTATCCGGGAATATTGATCCTCTTCAGGGAGGGGGAGAGGTGTCCCTGCTTGCGTCTGCATGGGTGCCACGGGTCCCGCCTGAGCTGGAGTGAGGGCAGCGGCCATATTGTAAGAGCAGGGTGCGGGAGGAAGTGTCCTGGCGGGTATCCCCCGAGCTCGGGGGACCGTGAATTACGTACCGGTCCATGGCGAATGGCAGGGAGAGCTTGCCGGAGTCTGTCGGGAGCCGCAGCGGGAGGTAAAGAGCCTGTAGCAGGGTCTTGTATAGCAATTACACCGGAGCTGCCGGAGACACTGCCTAGCTCATCGGGCGCCGGAACCGGAAGTCTAAAACTGATGACATGTCTTGAGAATGTTGCACTTTTGGAAAATGGCATTAGAAATCTGGAGTAACACTGAAGGAAATTTATAACCTTCAGAGTAATCTTTGCTCCCTACCGTTTATTGTGTGTAACATGGGGGACCATTAGCTCAGTGGCAGGTGTGTTTTCCCAGTGATTCACTTCAGGCAGGTATTATATGTTAAGGGCCTGGTAGCCCATTTTTATTAACAGGCAAAATAAGAAGTCCAAAACACAGGTTTCCAACGCAGGGGTTCTTCTCCAGTCAATGTATATCAAACTGAAAATGCTAGCCCACCTGGCTTTCACTGTAGCACTACCTCTGCTCTTGGTGCTGGTCACACAGACCACAGATTCCTTTAGTGTGGACGACTCCACACTAATGCACAGGGCTCCACACTGACGTACACCGCTCTTCTGGCCCCAGGCCATTTACTGTCTCCCACAGACACTCCAAAACCTAGCAAAAGCTGCAACAGCAGTTTTCTCCACTGCACATCTACGCTCTGTAGTCCTGCCCAGAGCCAATGTGTACACTCTGTGTCCTTTAAATGACCCTTTTCACCGTGACAGAGTCTCCGTCTGTCACATATCCCTCCCCCCCTTTGTTTTGACCCAGTAGGGGGCGGAACACAACAACCAAAATTCTTGATTGGGGCACCTCTGCACCAGAGATCAGCTGCCTAGGCCCAATCTTTTTTTCGGGTGTGTTTCCAGGCACGCCCTAGCCTGAATCTTAATGAAACATAGAAACATAGAAACATAGAATGTGTCGGCAGATAAGAACCATTTGGCCCATCTAGTCTGCCCAATATATCTGAATCCTATGAATAGTCCCTGGCCCTATCTTGTATGAAGGATAGCCTTATGCCTATCCCATGCATGCTTAAACTCCTTCACTGTATTTGCAGCTACCACTTCTGCAGGAAGGTTATTCCATGCATCCACTACTCTCTCAGTAAAGTAATACTTCCTCATATTACTTTTAAACCTTTGCCCCTCTAATTTAAAACTGTGTCCTCTTGTGGTAGTTTTTCTTCTTTTAAATATGCTCTCCTCCTTTACCGAGTTGATTCCCTTTATGTATTTAAATGTTTCTATCATATCCCCTCTGTCTCTTCTTTCTTCCAAGCTATACATGTTAAGGTCCTTTATCCTTTCCTGGTAAGTTTTTTCCTGCAATCCATGTACTAGTTTAGTAGCTCTTCTTTGAACTCTCTCTAGAGTATCTATATCCTTCTGGAGATATGGCCTCCAGTACTGCGCACAATACTCCAAGTGAGGTCTCACCAGTGTTCTGTACAGCGGCATAAGCACTTCTCTCTTTCTACTGCTTATACCTCTCCCTATACATCCAAGCATTCTGCTGGCATTTCGTGCTGCTCTATTACATTGTCTTCCCACCTTTAAGTCTTCTGAAATAATTACTCCTAAATCCCTTTCCTCAGATACTGAGGTCAGGACTGTGTCAAATATTCTATATTCTGCCCTTGGGTTTTTACGCCCCAGGTGCATTATCTTGCACTTATCCACATTAAATTTCAGTTGCCAGAGTTCTGACCATTCTTCTAGTTTTCCTAAATCCTTTTCCATTTGGCGTTTCCCTCCAGGAACATCAACCCTGTTACATATCTTTGTGTCATCAGCAAAAAGACAAACCTTACCATCGAGGCCTTTTGCAATATCACTTATGAAGATATTAAACAAAATTGGTCCCAGTACAGATCCCTGAGGTACCCCACTGGTAACATGACCTTGTTCTGAATGTTCTCCATTGACTACAACCCTCTGTTGTCTGTCACTCAGCCACTGCCTAATCCACTCAACAATATGGGAGTCCATGCTCAATGACTGCAGTTTATTGATAAGTCTTCTATGTGGGACAGTGTCAAAAGCCTTACTAAAATCTAGATATGCAATGTCTACTGCACCTCCACCGTCTATTATTTTAGTCACCCAGTCAAAAAAATCTATAAGATTTGTTTGACATGATCTCCCTGAAGTAAACCCATGTTGTTTTTCATCTTGCAATCCATGGGATTTAAGATGTTCCACAATCCTATCCTTTAATAGGGTTTCCATTAATTTGCCTACTATTGATGTCAGACTCACTGGTCTATAGTTGCTCGATTCCTCCCTACTACCTTTCTTGTGAATGGGCACGACATTTGCCAATTTCCAGTCTTCCGGGACGACTCCTGTTACTAATGATTGGTTAAATAGATCTGTTAATGGTTTTGCCAGCTCACCACTAAGCTCTTTTAATAATCTTGGGTGTATCCCATCAGGACCCTGTGACTTATTTGTCTTCACTTTAGACAGCAATCTTAGAATGTCTTCCTCTGTAAAGACACATGCATCAAATGATTCATTAGTCATCCTTTCAAGTGGAGGTCCTTCTCCTTCTTTTTCTTCTGTAAAAACTGAACAGAAGTATTCATTAAGGCAGTCAGCTAGCCCTTTATTTTCTTCTACATACCTTCCGTCCTTTGTTTTTAATTTAGTTATTCCTTGTTTTAATTTCCTTTTTTCATTTATATATCTGAAGAATGTCTTATCCCCCTTTTTCATAGACTGAGCTAGTTTTTCTTCTGCCTGCGCTTTAGAAGTTCTTATAACTTGCTTGGCCTCTTTCTGCCTAATCTTGTAGATTTCCTTATCTTCATTGCTCTGGGTTTTTTTATAATTACAAAATGCTAGCTTTTTATTTTTAATGATTTGGGCCACTTCTGCTGAGTACCACAGTGGTCTCTTCCTTTTTTTGCTTTTACTGACAAGTCTAATGCAATTTTCTGTTGCCTTCAATAATGCACCTTTTAAGTAGTCCCATTTCTCCTGGACTCCATGTAATCCGTTCCAGTCTGATAAGGACTCATTTATGACTAATTTCATTTTTGAAAAGTCTGTTTTTCTAAAATCTAAAACTTTTGTTTTTGTGTGGTGTGACTCTTTCACAGTTCTTATATTAAACCACACTGACTGGTGATCACTAGATCCCAAGGTTTCGCCTACAATGACATCATATACCGAATCCCCATTTGTGAATACCAGATCCAAAATGGCCTCCCTCCGGGTTGGCTCCTCAACCACTTGTTGCAGAGACAACCCCAGTAGGGAATTTAGAATATCTGTACTCCTGGTAGAACTTGCTATTTTGGTTTTCCAGTTTATATCTGGAAGATTGAAATCTCCCATAATGATAACTTCTCCTTTCATTGTCATTTTAGCTATTTCTTCAACTAGTAGATCATCTAGTTCTTTAACTTGACCAGGTGGCCTATATATCACACCTACACGAGTTACTGCATGATTAGCAAACTGCAACGTAACCCAAACTGACTCTATGTTGGCCTCACCAACTTGTATTAGGTTAGATTTAATGCTATCTTTCACATACAGGGCCACTCCTCCTCCTTTCTTGCCTACTCTGTCTCTTCTGTATAAAGAGTACCCTGGTATGGTTATGTCCCAGTCATTTCTTTCATTAAACCATGTCTCCGTAACAGCCACTAAATCTACATTCTCAGATTCCATTATTGACCCAAGTTCATTGATTTTTTTACCTAAACTGCGAGCATTTGTAGACAGGACTCTGAGCTTATCATTTCTTAACCTCTGTGCTTCTGACCTGTTCTGGCATTGTTTCGGGGGGCAATTGGACTCTTGTATTTTCACTCTTTTGCCCCCCCTTCCTAGTTTAAATACTCTTTCGCAAATTCTTGGAGTTGTTCACTAAGTACATTTGTTCCTTTGAGAGAAAGGTGCAAACCATCTTTTTTGTACAGTTCCTTTCTATTCCAAGTAGAGCTATCATGAGAAACAAAGCCAAATCCTTGCTCTTGACACCATTTACTAAGCCATATGTTGAACTCCTTTATGCGCCTCTGCCTATCATTCTGAACATTATGCACAGGCAGAACTTCAGAAAATGAAATGGTGGATGCAAAATGCTGTATGTCATTTCCAAGTGTGATAAAAGATTTTTTCACCTCTGACATTTCATTGCAAGCCAGGTCATTTGTCCCTAGATGGACAAGAACATCCACGTCCCCTTCCTGCTTTGCTTGCTTAACAATATTAATAATACGTCTTCTATCTCGCCTAGCAGTAGCACCAGGGAGACATCTCACAGAACCATTTTCTTTAAGCTCCACACTTCTTATGATTGAATCACCCAGCAACAGCTGCTTCCTTTGAGACTTCACTTTATCTTTTTTGTCCTTGGCTGCAGTCTTGCATACATTAGACATAGGAGTCGATGGTTTCTCACCCTCTGTGCTTGAGTCCATATCCATGTTGTCCTTACATTCTGAGAGTGCTGCAAATGAATTTTGGAGAACCACCGACTGTGGGACTTGTCTTCTATCCACCACTCTAAGTCTTCCAGAACCTACAGTAACCCATCTGCCATTTCTGGGGGTCCTCTGTGGCAGTGGCATTGCAGCAGTCCCAGCTGGAGTTTGTTTAACAGATAATTTAAATATCTCTGATTTCAAAAATGCAATTTCCTGCTGCAGTAAGGAGAATTGCCTACAGATCTAATGCGGTTCTACAGTTCTGTACCCTCAGCCTTCTTTTATCCTTGGGGTTCCTGAGCTTATATTTCTTTTTTGGGGGCTCTCTGTCTATTCTTACACTTCTCCCCAACTCCTTGTCCTGAAGGTGTAGGGATCCCACTTTGCTTAAGGAAAAATAACTTTTTCCCTTATTTACCCCAGTTTTAACCAACTCTATCTGAGCTATAGTCAGGACTTCTGCCGTTTGCTGATCCATGCTCAGCCCTTCTATCTCATGAGGTTTGTCCAGTGGTACAATACATGAGCCCTTCACGGATACTGAAAACGGACCAGGACAGCCCCAGACCGCAGCAGCAGAAATGCTTTCCATCTGACTGTTATGCAAAGGAACCTCTGATATTTTTAACCTGTCTTTCCCTAATAAACTTGGTAAAACACCATTAGTTAATGCCATATCCCACACTGGTTTACCCATCTAAACATCATAGTCACCAATACTATTGTTAGCAGTACCAATCATTTATTGATCACACTTTTCAACGTCACAATTTCTGTTACCATCAGTATTGTATTTTAGAGTGTCTCCGGGTACCTCAATTTGTACCTCTTTGAAGGTGACAGAAAAAATTTCCGCTTCTGCCGCGTCCATATCAAGCCTGTCAGAATTAATAATAAATATTAAATTAATAATATCTCGCTGTGCCTCCATTATGTCAGAATGTTTATACTGCTCTGAATATAACAGTGTCTATTTATGGTTAATAATAAGCAAAGATCTATGAGGAAGGAGAATCTTCACTTATGTCCATAAATCAATATGTAGCGAATTCTTTTTATTGATAAATTTCTTTTTAAAAGCATATACAAATCTTAATGAAAACAGTCTACAGTATGGAATATATAAGAATATTTATTCACGAGACGTGTTATCACGATAAATGATCAAACTTGAGATGACACAAAAAGATATAACTTCACAAAAATACAAACTTCAAACAATAAATGCAATGTGATATTAGCTCAATAATGAAAGTGAAACTGAAACAAAGTTACATTTTCTCCAGATGTAGCAGAAACCATATTTAAATGGTCTATATAATCAGACCACAATTGTCTGCGCAATGACATATGGTTTATACGGCTGGGATTGTACTCTCGTTACCCTTGAAAATGAAATGTAAAACATTTAAGGAAGTACATAAACAATATTGAATAATAATCAAATAATTAGCAAGGCATAATGACCATATTTAAAATGGCCGCTAGCTTAGAATGGTAGTTACCAGGTTCCTTAAGATGGCTGCTTTTCCAAGATGGTGGCCAATTAGGGAGGAGTTTCGTTTGGCGTCCCTCAAAGGTTCAGATACATGGTGGAGCGAAATGGAGTCTGTGGAGATGAGTCTATGCATAGCTATAGTAGTGTGTGTGTGTGTTGTATGTGTAATGTATGTTGTCAGTAGTGATGTGTCTCCCTCTCATCTGGGCTTTTTCTTTTATATGGTATAGAACAATTACCATAAGTTAAACCCAGAGGGAGTAACATGATCCCCGATTGGTTGGAACATCTTATTCATTAACTGGTGATGTCATAGGGTGACACCTCTTGGTCAACCAGTATATTGAAACTAAATAAAGATTTCTCCATTTAAAACTATTATAAAACAACATAAAATATAACCATGCTCTCATCTATGACATTTCCATTTAATATCCACCAGGTATCTGAATAAAGATTAATCTTGGCAACACCATTCTAATATTTAATATATCTTATTTAAAATATATTGGATTTTACTTTATAACCCAAGACTTCAATTACCGTAGTAGCATTCAGGGACCAGTGATGGCAGTATTGCATTGCCCTTAGCTTCAGGATATAGCAATATAGCAGCATTATTTGTCTTCAAATAAACTTCGAACCTTATATATTGACCAAGAGCTTACAATCCAGACCTTCTAAATTAAACACCTGGCAAGGTTACAAATGTTTATGATGCTTTCTACAACTTACAATTTACAAATGTTTACTGAAGCCTCTCTCGACATACAGATAAGATACCTTGGTATATTGTCAGCTAGTCTTGTCTAAAGAAAGTCAACAGACTATTTATTTATTTCCTTAGGTCAGCACAGCATGTCTGTTGAAACCTGTTTAAGAATTTCCTGCATAGGCACTTTTTGTTAAAGGAGGTTTGAAATTTTAGTGACCTTCTACAACATGGACGCCACTGCTTCATATTTCTATGTAAAATAAAATATAACATTTCATTTCTATTTGTAAATTTAACCTCCCCAAATAACTCTGACAAGCCCTTCCTTCTTATGAGGTCCACCAGGTGAGGCAGTATCCGCGCCATTTACTAATCCCTGCTCAGCCGCACCTTGGACCGCACTAGCATAAGTGTTCTCTGTCACCGCATCAGGCAGAGAGACCTCCGACATCTCCATCAGCTCTCCAGAGAGCCTTCCATACCAAGCACCCTCACAGGGAACCTTGAGATCACTTGCCACACTATTAAAAAGCACTGTACCAACTTGTTCCACTGGTGATTAAGGTTACCCAGCACAGCTTGTACTACCCGGCTCCACCTATTGGTATTCCGCATTACCAACATATCAGACTGGAATTGAGGCACCCAGGTATACAAGGAATGTGCTTTCACCAGTTCACGCAGTTCCACTAGCATATTTGTCATTTTAATGTCAAAAATTTTTTATTGGGTTTTTGCAAATAAACATAACAGGCAAAAGAACATATGGAAGAAAACAAAAAAGAGTAACACTAGCATGACAGTACAGAATCAAACCAAATCATACATGTATATAATGTGCATACAAAAAAATGCGATAGTGTAGAGCCCCCCAACCACTCCCCCGATCTCTCATCTGTGGTCGGGGGAGCGTGTCAGAGGTGGCCCAGCTAACCAACATCAAGTTGGTCTAATAAGCTCCGACTTCAAACTGTCGGGACAAAGAAAAAAAATAATAAAAATGAAAATATAAGGCGGGGAGGGGGAGGGAAAGGTCACAGTGTTGCCAAGATTTAACAGGAAGTTCCAGATTGGAATTTGGCTGTCTAAGGTGCCCAAAGCAAGGAAGCAGGTTGATATTTATTAATAGAAGAGGCAAACATAAGTTCATATTGAGCATGCACATGAATGGTTTGAATGGTCTCCTCAATCTTCGGAGGTTCAGGGCTTTTCCAATGTCTGAGAAGGACTAGAAGGGACGCTAGTAGTATATGGGTGAGCAGTGGCCTAAGGTGTCTGGGTATCTTATCTATGCCCAAGTAGCAAATTGCGAGAGGGGAAGTTAATCGGGATGGGAGGCCAATGGTGTCACAGATAAGGGTGGAAACTTTCCCCCAGTACCTCGGTAAGGTACCATCGCAGATTAATCTTATGTGTCAGTTCCCACAAATTTGTAGATTTAGTGGCTGAATATGTCATGGTCAAAGCTTTCCGCCACTCCAAGGCATAAAAGCTCTGTCCAAAGTCCCTTTCCCAGTGGAGATACGGGGTGGTTTTAACAAATGTAGTTTTGTCTTGAAGGGCATTATAAAACAGAGAGATACCTTTCTCTCTGGGAGCCTGTGCTGTGAGATAGTGGGCTATGTGCCATTGGAGTGTCAGGGTAGTGTCCGACGTCCGTTGAAGGAAGTGACTGACATGCACATATCTAAAATATTCTTGGTCCGGGATAGCAAATTCAAGTTGTAATGACCCGAATGTCTTAACCGCTGGGCCCACTAATAGGTCCTGTACATCTGATATACCTCTAAGGGGCCATGTGGCCAGATCCAGGTCAGGGATAATTATCGGTAGACTGCGGATCGGCAAAGGAAAGGGTTTGGTAGGTCCCTCAACATGTAGCTTTGGTATGGACGCATGCCAAATGGAAATCGTGGCCTGGATTGTCGGTGAAAGGGTGTGGAGTCTTTGGGAGAGAAAACGGCTCGCCAGTAAGTAATGGAGTAAGTCGTGGCCTGGTACCTGGGAGGATTCAAGGAGAGTCCACAATTTGTCGGTGGAGGGGTGAAACCAAGCCCTGGTCTGTGCAAGGACTGCTGCATAATAGTAGTCCCTAATTGAGACGTATATATTTTTTATATTTTTGTGTCATTTTATAGAATTAGCAATATATTAGAGGTATTCCACTTTTAACAATAATATATTTTGTGAGTTTTTAACATTATGGCAATAATTTGATTTAATGCGATTTTATGATGCGATTTTATGTAATAAAGATGTTTTTATGCGATGATTTTAGGAGAAACACCCGGGGGATGGCGGCGCAGTCACGCGGTCTCTGGTAGTGATTTAGTAGATCTATATATGTTTTAAATTGCCCCCTCGATATAATAGCTAGTGACACCGAAGATCACAGGAAGTGTATCTTTTGGTTCCGGTGTCCTGTGCATAGCTCAGAGTGAGGAGGACATGTGACCGCTGGCCAATCCACCGTTAGCAGCATTGGTAAATAAGCGAGGCTGGACACGCAAACTTCACCCCTACCGAAGAAGCCAAACGGAGCCCACGCTCCAGGCGTAACGCGTATAGGGAGGCGGAGCCTGCGTGCCTGACGCCGATCGCTCGGGTGCTACTCTCCAACACTGAATGCCATAATAGCAGGCACGGCTGAGTGCCCAACAAATGTGAGTTACCCCTTTATGCTCAATAAAAGCTCATTATTTACATTCAGAGAGCACTAGATCTTTGCTTTATCTTTATTTTATGTCCTGGCGACCCCCGGAGGTGAAGGCTGGAGAGGTTACCTGTGATAGTCTGTTTATCCCCTGATATGCTCATGCTGGCCCGTTTGGGTCTGGTATCAAGGTGAGAGGCCAATCTTCCTGGTGGAGGGAGTTCACACACTGGTGGTTCCTGCTTGATTCACAAGGGATTGAGGCTGTCCTGTCATCACCTGGATATACTAATCATTACTTTGGAGCACTTTATATGAACATTTATGTTTCATCAGAGCACATATGATGGACACCATATTTTGTTGATAACACTTGTTGATTCATGTAATCACTAATTATTTTTGTGCACTTCTGGCGCAGCACGTTTTTTGATTCCTAATTGAGACGTGGCCAACCCCTCCAGCTTTCCTGGTCGGGAGCAATTTATTAAAAGCACATTGTGCTCATTTGCCCTTCCAGAGATAACAATTCAGTAAAGATTGGGTCCGTCTAAAAAAAGCGTTATGGACTGGAACCTGTAGGGAGCGGACAACTGGGGGAGGAGCATCATTTTAAAAGACGCCAGTCTCCCAGTCCACGACATCTCCACGGCTTCCACATTGCATAATTTCACTGGAAGGGTATCTAGGAAGGGCGTATAATTAGCTAGCACTAAGTCCCGTGAGTGTGGTGTCAGGGTTACACTTAAATATTGAATGCCATCCTGCGACCAATGATATGGGAATGAAGCCTCTAGTCTGCGTCTAATGGGCGGAGAAATCCCCAGTGGCAAAATATGAGATTTAGAATCGTTGACCTTGTAATATGATACCCTATTGAGCAATTGTAGAGCTTCATGTACTGAGGGCAGAGATTCATCAACATTTCTTAAGACCAGAATGACATCGTCCGCAAATAAACTAATGGTATGTGATACCCCTTGAACACAAAGACCAGAGATATTAGGGTGAGATCTTATATAGATTGCCAACGGCTCCATCAAAAAGTCAAAAATAAGTGGCGAGAGAGGGCCGTTGGTGATGAGGAAAGAATTGGATAGAGTGCCTGCTGTGAGAACTTGCGCAGAGGGCGATGTATATAAGGCTATTATAGTGGAGTGTATAAAACCCTGAAAGCCAAAGGCCGACAGGGTTTGGGATAGATAAGTCCAGTGGATGCGATCAAACGCCTTCTCCGCATCCAAGGTGAGGAGAAGAGAAGGCGTTTTTGTCGCTTCTGCTACATGAATTCGATTTATCATCCGGCGGGTCGCATCAGAGGTTTGCCGGTGTTTAATAAAGCCAGATTGGTCAGGGTGGATAAGAAGGGGTGCAATCTCTGCTACTCGGAGCGCAATGAGTTTAGCGTACAGTTTTAAATCACAGTTCAGACGGGATCTTTCCCTGGCTTGGGTAAGGTTACAATAATCGCCTTGAGCATCTCTGATGGGAAGACCGAGGAGGCAGCAGCTGTATTGAACATTCTCTCTAGGTGCGGGTGAGGATGGAGCGGAATGTACGATAGTATTCCCCAGAGAATCCATCAGGTCCCGGGGATTTGTTAAGGGGCAGAGTGTTGATTGCTTTATCCAGCTCAGCTGTGGTAAAGGGTGCATTAAGAGAGGCAAGATCTGTAGATGTCAATTTAGGTATGTTAAGTTGAGCCAAAAAGCCAGCAATTAACTTGGGAGAGGGTTGAGAGATAGTATCGTCCTCTTTGAGGTTGTACAGAGAACGATAATAATCCCCAAACGCATTGGCTATATCTTGAGGATGATAAAGTTTATCGTTAGAGGTGGGGGGAAACAAAAATTGGGGCCTGGACTTCTGTCTGATCCCCTTTATCCGCTGAGCTAGGAGTTTCCCCGCCCAATTACCCTGCGTGTAGTGAGTCATCTTTAGTCTCCTAGCTAGGAACTCAAAGCCCTCCAACAAGGTGGACCGGAGCTCCATCCGAGCGGCTGATAATCTATTGGATATTTCTGGAGAGGATTGAACTTTGTTTTTTGTGTCTAAGTCGTGAATTTCTTTGGTGAGGTCTTCTGTTTGTTTAGCACGCTGCCTCCGCGCTCTAGCCCCCAGTTTGACAAGGGTCCCTCTGACGACCGCCTTGTGCGCATTCCAAAGAAGGAAAGGTTGATCAGCAGAGGGAGCATTATCCATGAAGTAATGTTGCAAGCATTGAGTGATCTCCAAGTTATGCTCCGGGTTCTGTAGAAATTTAGCATTCAACCGCCAGATACGTGTAGTAGTAGTAGTAGTAGAGAGTGGGTCCGCCAATGTAAGCGAGACCGATGCATGGTCTGACCATGTAATGTTGTTTATCTTGGAGTACAGCACTCTCAGTAATAGATTGCGATCCAAAAGAAACAAGTCAATCCTGCTATAACTACGATGAGGGGGCGAGAAAAAGCTATAGTCTCTTTCAGAAGCATTAAAGCACCGCCAAGCATCATAAAGGTCATGTCGTTGAATGAGGGGCAACAGGCCCTGCGGTTTCCGTTTGGGAGAAGATGATATGTCCACAACAGGGTCAGGCGTAATGTTAAAATCTCCACATAGCAGGAGGGATCCTTGTACATCTTTCCGGATAATCCGCATGAGTTTATTGAAAAAGTGAAGTTAGCGGAAGTTAGGGGCGTATGCATTAACCAGGGTATAAACAGCGGAGTTGATCTCACAAACCAGGATAAGATACCACCCCTTAGGATCTTTAATTTCCTTAAGCAGGGTGAAGGATACAGTATCCCTAATGGCAGTGAGAACCCCTCTTTTCTTTTGGTCCGCGTTTGCCATAAATACAGTGCCTTGCGAGTATTCGCCCCCCTTGAACTTTGCAACCTTTTGCCACATTTCAGGCTTCAAACATAAAGATATAAAACTGTATTTTTTTGTGAAGAATCAACAACAAGTGGGACACAATCATGAAGTGGAACGAAATTTATTGAATATTTCAAACTTTTTTAACAAATATAAAACTGAAAAATTAGGCGTGCACAATTATTCAGCCCCCTTAAGTTAATACTTTGTAGCGCCACCTTTTGCTGCGATTAAAGCTGTAAGTCGCTTGGGATATGTCTCTATCAGTTTTGCACATCGAGAGACTGAAATTTTTGCCCATTCCTCCTTGCAAAACAGCTCGAGCTCAGTGAGGTTGGATGGAGAGCGTTTGTGAACAGCAGCTTTCAGTTCTTTCCACAGATTCTCGATTGGATTCAGGTCTGGACTTTGACTTGGCCATTCTAACACCTGGATATGTTTATTTGTGAACCATTCCATTGTAGATTTTGCTTTATGTTTTGGATCGTTGTCTTGTTGGAAGACAAATCTCCATCCCAGTCTCAGGTCTTTTGCAGATTCCATCAGGTTTTCTTCCAGAATGGTCCTGTATTTGGCTCCATCCATCTTCCCATCAATTTTAACCATCTTCCCTGTCCCTGCTGAAGAAAAGCAGGCCCAAACCATGATGCTGCCACCACCATGTTTGACAGTGGGGATGGTGTGTTGAGGGTGATGAGCTGTGTTGCTTTTACGCCAAACATAACGTTTTGCATTGTTGCCAAAAAGTTCGATTTTGGTTTATCTGACCAGAGCATCTTCTTCCACATGTTTGGTATGTCTCCCAGGTGGCTTGTGGCAAACTTTAAACAACACTTTTTATGGATATCTTTAAGCAATGGCTTTCTTCTTGCCACTCTTCCATAAAGGCCAGATTTATGCAGTATACGACTGATTGTTGTCCAATGGACAGAGTCTCCCACCTCAGCTGTAGATCTCTGCAGTTCATCCAGAGTGATCATGGGCCTCTTGGCTGCATCTCTGATCAGTCTTCTCCTTGTATGAGCTGAAAGTTTAGAGGGACGGCCAGGTCTTCATAGATTTGCAGTGGTCTGATACTCCTTCCATTTCAATATTATCGCTTGCACAGTGCTCCTTGGGCTGTTTAAAGCTTGGGAAATCTTTTTGTATCCAAATCCGGCTTTAAACTTCTCCACAACAGTATCTCGGACCTGCCTGGTGTGTTCCTTGTTCTTCATGATGCTCTCTGCGCTTTAAAACTGATCTCTGAGACTATCACAGTGCAGGTGCATTTATACAGAGACTTGATTACACACAGGTGGATTATATTTATCATCATTAGTCATTTAGGTCAACATTGGATCATTCAGAGATCCTGTAAAACTAGATATATAGTGGATATTACACAATACCTCTAAATAACCAGTAGCGCAAACTTAGCAAAAAGAAAGTGCCATAAATAGTGTAAATACACCTAATAAGACTGCACAAAGTCCAACTCTTCCACAGATAGCACACTAGCAGCAGGAAATGATCATGATAACATATAACTGTCCATGCTCCTTCAATCCATCTCCTGGGATAATCGGATATGCAAGTGTATTTCTCAAAAGGGTCACCACCACCACCGTGCTCCAAGGGGAGAAGGAGAAATGCCCACTCACCAGATGCTGTGGCCCAACCCACTTTCGTGTTTGAGCATTCAAGCCTATAAAGTTGATCACTGGTCCGAGTTATCAACACCGGGAGTCACACCAACACAGCTCATAGAAGCTCAGCAGCATATGGAGAGAAAAGCACAATCCCAATAGCGTGATACCGTTTTAAAAGCTTTGATGTCTTCCATGTATGGTGTTGTATGCAGAGATGTCGCAAAGATTTCTGTGGCTGAGGACTGCTGTCTTTGCTGCCTCCACCAACTTCTCCTGCGTCCACTCCGCTGTCCTCGCTCAGAGTCTGCCCGCTGTCAGAGAGCTGGGAGAGAGAGGCCGGGCAAGACGGCTGCAGAGATCAAGAACATGTCGTATCATTAAAGGGTATCTGTACAGAAGAGCATCACAGCGCATGATCAAAAAATCGCACAGGTGATCAAATACCATCAAAAGAAAGCTCTGTTTGTGGGAAAAAAAGGACGTCAAATTCGTTTAGCTACATCAACGCACGACAGCGCAATTGTCAGTTAAAGTCACGCAGTGCCGAATCGCAAAATAGGCCCTGGTCAGGAAGGAGCACAACACTAACACCTTTAAAACGTGAGTTCTACCCTGGACCTGCTGTTTCTAAGACTCATTAATGGTTTAAAACAGAAGCGACATCTCTGCATACAACACCATACATGGAAGACATCAAAGCTTTTAAAACGGTATCACGCTATTGGGATTGTGCTTTTCTCTCCATATGCTGCTGAGCTTCTATGAGCTGTGTTGGTGTGACTCCCGGTGTTGATAACTCGGACCAGTGATCAACTTTATAGGCTTGAATGCTCAAACACGAAAGTGGGTTGGGCCACAGCATCTGGTGAGTGGGCATTTCTCCTTCCCCCCCTTGGAGCACGGTGGTGGTGGTGACCCTTTTGAGAAATACACTTGCATATTCGATTATCCCAGGAGATGGATTGAAGGAGCACAGTTATATGTTATCATGATCATTTCCTGCTGCTAGTGTGCTATCTGTGGAAGAGTTGGACTTTGTGCAGTCTTATTAGGTGTATTTACACTATTTATGGCACTTTCTTTTTGCCAAGTTTGGCTTGGTCAGCTTGTTGTTGGTGTTGGTATTCGGTGGGCATATAAGCTTTCTCTATATACATTCAGAGATCCTCACTGAACTTCTGGAGAGAGTTTGCTGCACTGAAAGTAAAGGGGCTGAATAATTTTGCACGCCCAATTTTTCAGTTTTTTATTTGTTAACAAAGTTTGAAATATCCAATAAATTTCGTTCCACTTCATGATTGTGTCCCACTTGTTGTTGATTCTTCACAAAAAATTACAGTTTTATATCTTTATGTTTGAAGCCTGAAATGTGGCAAAAGCTCGCAAAGTTCAAGGGGGCTGAATACTTTCGCAAGGCACTGTACATAGGGAAATGTGCGGTGAGAGCATCATGCCGGAGCAGCAGCACAAAAGTGAGTCTCCTGAACTAGTAAGATATCACACTTATGTTGCAGGGCTTCGTTCCACAAGGACTTACGTTTAACTGGGTGATTGAGGCCCTTGGAATTAATAGACAGGAAAGTCAACCCCATTGTGGATGTATGCGAAGCTGATGAGTGAGATCCAGAAGTGAGTACTTACAATGAATGGACAGTGACCTCTAGTGGCATTGGTTGGTATACATCGTCCAGCAGGATTACAGTTCCAGAATATCTTGTAGTTCAGAGGTTTCACGACTGTATAGCTCGGCAACCAAGATCTGTGACACAGAGGGGGAGTAGGGAGAAAAAAAAGCAAAACACACATATAAAATAGAACAAAAATGCAACGTCCCTCCAGCGCCCAGTAAACGCGCAGGAGGGAAACAGGTAACGTAGTGCAGCTCATTACTGCTCAGGGTGGGGGGAATAAAGAAGAAAAGGTGTGCAGGAAGCTCCGTTCCTAAAGGGGAGTGCAAGAAAGGTAGTGCGCCATCCAGAGATTATTTGTGTTTGCAGGAGTTTCTCGCAGTGACCAGGTGCCAGTCTGCAGATTGGCGAGGAGAACTGCTGGTAGGAGAAGCAGAATTCTGTGGAGGTAAGAGTATATTCCATTTTTGAAGAAGCGACAGGCCTTTGTCTACAGAGTCAATCACGTAGTTGGAGCCCTCATAGATAACCGTCAATCTACCTGGGTATCCCCATTTATAGGTAATATTGTGATTGCGCAATGGTTTTGTGATGGTGTTAAGGCCTCTGCATTTCTGCAATGTATGTTGTGACAGGTCGGCAAAAAACTGCAGGCCGGCATAAGTAGGAGGAAGTTGTGGGTTCCCTCGGGAGACTTTCATAAGTTGATCATTCACGTGGAAAAAATGGAGCCTCAAAATCACACCCCTGGGTACTGCATCAGGGAGATAGGTGGGTTTAGGCAGACGATGGATACGGTCTATAGTGATGTCTAGGTCTGAGAGGTCAGGAAGAAGAAGCCTGAACAAGGTGGAGACATAGCCTTGTAGCTTATCTTGGGGAACATTCTCAGGGACCCCCCTTATTTTAAGGTTGTGACCTGTCTTCCATATCGGCTAGTTTGGACTTGACCCATTCTATGTCCTCATTTTTATCATGCGCATCCACGAGATCGTTAATTGTGGAGGCGAATTCTCCCATTTTATCCTCAACATGATCAACTCTGCCAGAAACTGATTGGAAATCCTTGCTCATTCTATTCATATGGGACGCCAGACTGTAAAGAGCTCCGCAGCGAGACCAACATGTCCTTCAGGACTGTATCCATGACCGGCTTGTTGTTTGTGGGGAAATCCTCAATAGAATCAGGCAAGTCTCTGGTATCCTCCTCTGCATCCCTGTCAGGGCCCCCCCCCCTCTTCTCTGCCTCCCATCTAGCTTGAATCTAGCCTTCTCAGGGCTACCAGACATGTGGGTCGAGTTAAAGGTCTGTGCAGGTGCCAGGGAGGTGGCAGCATACCTGTGTGGAGAGTCAGTCTCTGCAGGGCTGTGAGGAGAGCGGGCGGGTGCAGGGGGAGAGGATCCAGCACCATCTTGGAATCCTCCATGCAGTCTCTGCACAAAGAAAGCAGTGAGCTTTTGTGGCTGGGATTCCTCTTTCCTCTTCCTGGTCATGTTGAGGGGTTAGTGGGGAAGCAGATCGCATGGTTTGTGCTGAAAAACGAGGGCTGGGAAAGCTGTGTGGGCACTGGTGTCCCCTATGGAACAGGAGCGATGTGATCAGGCGTCCATCGCGGGTTCCAGGCCGGCCACGCCCCCCAATATTTGTAATTTTAATGCATTCTACATCAATATGCAAGAACCTTTTTGGAATATTTCCCTGATTAGGGACATGAAGGGGCTTATTCACTGCAGCTTGAGGGGCCGAGACATTTAACCACTTCCATACCGGGCCATTATAAAATGACGCCGGCAGGAAGTCTTTGCCAATCCGGGCGGCCATCATATGACGACCGCCCGCTCTCGCCGCTACTGCGCGCCCCCGGGGGCATGAGCGCGGCGATCAGGGACGAGGCTTGTCCCTCGGACAGAGCCCATCCCCGATCTAGGTAAAGAGCCAATGAAATTGGCTTTTTACCACGTGACCGGCTGTCAATCACAGCCGGTCACAGAATGTCAACAGAGAACACGGTAACTAGCTGTCACCATGTTCTCCTCCTCACACACTGATCCTGTTTTGAGGAGATTGCGGTAAGAGCTAGTTACCAATTACAGTGCACCCCAAAACTGATTGCCCCCCCATTAAAGAGCACCTGTAACTAGCCCATCAAAGTACCCGAGTACCTGTCACCAGCCAATCAGGTACTCTGATGACAGGTACTCGGGTACTCTGATGGGCTGGTGACAGGTACTCGGGTACTCCGATGACAGGTACCCGGGTACTTTGAGTACCTGTCATCGGAGTACCCGAGTACCTGTCATCGGAGTACCCGAGTACCTGTCATCGGAGTACCCGAGTACCTGTCACCAGCCCAGCAGGTACTCGGGTACTCTGATGAGCTGATGACAGGTACTCGGGTACTCTGATGGGCTGGTGACAGATATTCGGGTACTCTGATGACAGGTACTCGGGTACTCTGATGACAGGTACTTTGAGTACCTGTCATCGGAGTACCCAAGTACCTGTCATTGCCCATCAGGTACTCTGATGACAGGTACTCGGGTACTCTGATGGGCTGGTGACAGGTACTCGGGTACTCCGATGACAGGTACTCGGGTACTCTAAAGACAGGTACTTGGGTACTTTGAGTACCTGTCGTCAGAGTACCCGAGTACCTGTCATCAGAGTACCCGAGTACCTGTCCCCAGCCCAGAGTGCCCGAGTACCTATCTGCACACCATAAGATTACCCGAGTACCTGTCTCTAGCCCATCAGAATACCCAAGTACCTCTCTGAAGCTCATCAAAGTACCCAAGTACCTTTCTGAAGCCAATCAGTGTACCGGAGTATCTGTCTGCAGCCCATCAGAGTACCTGAGTACCTATCTGCAGCCCATGCCTCCTAGATTATGTGTTTGGGTGTTTGCTTTCCAAAATGGAGTAATTTTGTGGGGGTTTGCATTGTCCTGGTGTTCCAGGGCATTCAAAAGTGTGATAGGTTGTAATGAAATTATATGTGTAATTTATGCTCCTAGAACACCTGACTGTGCTCCTTGCATGTTGGGCCTCTGTATGTGGCTATGCTGGGACAAAGTCCCATATATGTGGTATCGCCATACTCAAGAGGTGTAGCAGAATGTATTTTGGGGTGTCATTTTTGCTATGTGCATGCTATGTTTTAGAAATATCTTATGAATTGACAACTTTGTGTAAAAAATAAATGCGTTTTCATTTTCTTTCCACATTTTCCAATAACTTGTGGAAAAAAACAAGTTCAAAAGACTCATTATGCCTCATAGAATATACATTGGGGTGTTTTCTTTCCAAAATGGGGTCATTTTGTGCGTAATTCCATTGTCCTGGTGCTCCAGGGCCTTCAAAAGTGTGATAGGTCATTGGGAAATTATATGTGTAATTTATGCTCCTAGAACATCTGACGGTGCTCCTTGCATGTTGGGCCTCTGTATGTGGCCAGGCTGTGTAAAAGTTTTACACATGTGGTATTGCCATACTCAGGAGGAGTAGCAGAATGTATTTTGGGGTGTAATTGCAAGAATGCATATACTGTGTGTGAGATATAACTTGTTGTTATGACAATTTTGTGTAAAAAAAAAAAAAATGATTTCTTCATTTTACTAAGAATTGTGGGAAAAAATTACAACTTCAAAAAACTCTTTCTCCATTTACTCCAGCGAAGTGTGTATGGGTGTGTGGGTGTGTATGGCGGTGGGAATGGGGTGTGTGTGTGTGTGGGGGAGAGGAGTGTATGTGTGTGTGTGGGGGGGGGGAGGAGTGTATGTGTGTGTGGGGGGGGGAGGAATGTGTGTGTGTGGGGGGGAGGAATGTGTGTGTTGGGGGGGGGAGGAGTGTGTGTGTGTGTGTGTGTAGGGGAAGGGAGGAGTGTGTGTGTGGGGGGAGGGAGGAGTGTGTGTGTGTGTGGGGGAGGAAGGAGTGTATGTGTGGGGGGAGGGAGGAGTGTGTGAGGGGGGAGGAGGGGGAGTGTGTGGTTGGGGGGGGGGAGGGGGAGTGTGTGGGGGGCTAAATTGTAAGAATTAAAGTGTGTATGTATATATTTAGCTAAAAATATATATATAGTTACATAGTTAGTGAGGTTGAAAAAAGACATCAGTCCATCCAGTTCAACCTATGATGTGTGTGTGTGTTTGCTTTTAACCGTACATTGTATACCCCTGTATGTTGTAGTCTTTAAGGTGTCCATCTAATAGTTTTTTGAAACTATCAATGCTCCCTGCTGATACGACTGCTTGTGGAAGAGGATTCCACATCCTTAGCGCTCTTACAGTGAAGAACCCCCTACGCACTTTAAGGTTAAACCGCCTTTCCTCAAGTTTTAGTGAGTGGCCACGTGTCTTATTGTATCTCCTTTCTCTGAATAGTTTGTTCCTTATGCTAGGGTCGCCAGTACAGTATTTGTACATTGATATCATATCCCCCCTCAATCGTCTCTTCTCCAGAGAGAATAGGTTCAGTGCTTGTAGTCTTTCCTCATAGCTGATGTCCTCCATTCCCCTAATTATTTTTGTTGCCCTTCTCTGGACTTTCTCCAGTTCCAGCACATCCTTTCTGAGGACCGGTGCCCAGAACTGGACAGCATACTCCAGATGTGGCCGGACCAGAGTCTTGTAGAGCGGGAGAATAATCTCTTTATTTCTAGAGTGAATCCCCTTTTTTATACAACCCAGTATTCTGTTGGCTTTGCTTGCGGCGGCTTGGCATTGCATGCCACTGCCAAGCCTGTTGTCTACCAGTCCCCCCAGGTCCTTTTCCATCCTAGACTCACCCAGAGGTTCCCCCCCTAGTGAGAAGCTTGCTTTCTGGTTTCTGGCCCCCAAGTGCATTACTTTACATTTTTCAACATTAAATCTCATCTGCCATGTAGTTGCCCACCCCGTTATTTTGTTCAGGTCCGCTTGCAAGGTTTCCACATCCTGCATAGAAGATATTGGCATGCCTAATTTAGTATCATCCGCAAATACTGAGATTGTACTAGATATCCCCTCTAGATCATTTATGAATAAATTAAACAGGATTGGTCCCAGGACAGAACCCTGGGGGACCCCACTTTCCACACCCGCCCAATCCGAGTACTCCCCATTAATCACCACCCTCTGTACTCTCCCCTGGAGCCAGTTCTCTATCCAGGTACTCACCTTATGGTCCATACCTACCTTCCTTAGTTTGTACAGTAAGCGTTTGTGGGGAACGGTGTCAAAGGCCTTTGCAAAGTCCAGATACACCACATCCACAGACTTCCCTTTATCTTGGTGGCAGCTTACTTCATCGTAGAAGGTTAATAGATTGGTTTGGCACGAACGATTTTTCATGAATCCATGCTGATTACTACTTATAATACCATTTTCATTACTAAAGTCTTGTATGTGGTCCCTTAACAACCCCTCCAAAATCTTGCAGACTACTGATGTTAGGCTGACCGGCCTATAGTTACCCGGGATATATCTCGGCCCCTTTTTAAATATTGGTACCACATTGGCTTTTTTCCAATCAGCTGGCACCATACCCGTCTGTAAACTATCCTTAAAGATCAAGAATAACGGTCTGGCAATCACCTGGCTGAGCTCCTTAAGAACCCTCGGGTGAAAGCCATCCGGTCCCGGGGATTTATTTATGTTAAGTTTCTCTAGTTTAGCTCTAAGTCTATCCTCTGTTAGCCATGGGGGTACTTCCTGAGGTGTATTATTTAATCCGGCCTTACAAGCTAGGTTCGTGTAGCCCCCCGATTCTTTTGTGAAGACTGAAGAAAAGAAATTATTTAACACTTCCGCCTTTTCTCTGTCCTCAGTGGCCATATTTCCTTTGTCATCTTTTATGGGGCCAATGTGCTCTGGCCTCGCTTTCCTACTGTTTATATACTTAAAGAACTTCTTGGGGTTCTTTTTACTCTCCTCCGCTATATGTCTCTCGTGGTCTATTTTAGCCGCCCTGATTTCGTCTTTACATTTCTTATTACACTCTTTGTAGTGCTTAAATGCTGCCAATGACCCCTCAGTCTTGTATTTTTTGAAGGCCTTTTCTTTAGCTCTAATATACATTTTTATGTTGGAGTTTAGCCACCCAGGGTTTAATTTTGCTCTTTTAAATTTATTTCCCTGTGGAATGCACTGGTCAATCCCCTTGTTAAGTATGCTCTTGAAGCACTCCCATTTTTCCTCCGTGTTCTTTGTTCCCAGGGTTCTATCCCATTTGATATTTTCTAGCAGCGAGCGCAGCTTTGGGAAATTGGCTCTTTTGAAATTCAGTGTCCTTATTACCCTTGTGTTTCCTATTACTGTAATTAATACTGAAACTTATTGATCTATGGTCACTGTTTCCTAAGTTTTCCCGTATTTCTATATCCGTGAGCAGGTCTGTATTGTTGGTAATCAGTAGGTCAAGTACCACATTGTTTCTCGTCGGTGCATTCACCATCTGACCCATGAAATTGTCCTGCAAAACATTTAGGAACTGCCGAGCCTTGGCTGAGTGCGCGGTTCCTTCTGCCCAGTCTATATCTGGATAATTAAAGTCCCCCATTATAATGACTTTTCCCATCTTTGCTGCCAATCCTATCTGTAACATGAGGTCCGCCTCCCCCTCCTCCCTCTGGTTGGGGGGCCTATAGCATACGCCCAATATTACCTTCCCCACCGTGCCTTCTCTTTGAAGCTCTACCCATAGGGATTCTGCCTCGTCCTTCGCTCCATTATTAATATCATCCCTCATATTTACCTGTATACTGTTCTTAATATACAGACATACCCCTCCCCCTTTTTTACCTTCTCTATCTCTGCGATAAAGGGAATACCCCTGAATGGTCGCCATCCAGTCATGAGAGCTGTCAAACCAAGTCTCAGTTATCCACACAAAATCTAAGTCTTCCTCAAACATCAGCAGCTCCAGCTCTCCCATCTTGTTGGCCAGGCTTCTGGCATTGGTATACAAACCTCGTAATTTTGATCGGTTATATTTATCCTCATTTGGTGTTTTTAGGCTGCTCTCTTGATTTTTCCCTGTACCCACCCTGGGTTTAGGAGCTCCGAACACCCTACCCCTAATGCCCCCATTTCTGCCCTCTGAAACTTGCTTTCCACTGGCTAATTCTACATCTGTACCCTCCCCCCCATTCCCTCGTTTAAAAGCCCCTCTAACTTTTTGGCCATCCTCACACCCAGTACGGCTGCACCCACCCCATTTAGGTGCAATCCGTCCCTACCAAAGAGCCGGTGACCGACTGAGAAGACGGCCCAGTTCTCCAGGAACCCGAAACCCTCCTTACTACACCAGCTCCTCAGCCACTCGTTAACTTCCCTAATCTCCCGCTGCCTCTCTGGTGTGGCTCGAGGTACAGGTAGTATTTCGGAAAATACTACCTTGGAGGTCCTAGTCCTCAACTTAGCGCCTAAGTCCCTGAAATCGTTTAGGACTCTCCGTCTTCCTCTGCCTATGTCATTGGTACCCACGTGTACCATGACAGCTGGGTCTTCCCCAGCCCCACCCAGTAATCTGTCCACCCGATCCGCGATGTGCCGGATTAATTTATATAAATTAAGAAATAATAAAACATTTCCATTCAGCCTCTGTGGATGAATGTAACCAAAACATTTAATTAAAAATCACTAAAAATTATTACTAAATAAAAGATTGCTACAGCACTCACTCACCTTTTTAGTTGGCCTAGGTCAGTGATGATGAACCTTGGCAACATAGGTGTTTTGTAACAACATTTCCCATGATGCTCACCTACACTGCAGAGTACATGAGCATTATGGGAAATATAAGGTAAAAACATCTAGGGGGGGTTAAGGGTTACCATCACTGGCCTAGGTAAAACATTTCCAATACATTTTAGTTGTCTGTGTGCACCATTTTTAAAATAAAGCAAAATCTCTTTACAATAAATTGCAAATGGCACATTGGCATTCGTCCTGGACCAGAAATGACACCAAATTGGGTTGCACACATTCCAGCAAGTGGTCACAATCAACTGGCTAATCATGGTGAGGGCCACTTTCAACTGTGAAGAAATGGCATTCATATGCAAATTAAGTGTGTGTGTGTGTGGGAGGGGGGGGGGGGGTCTGTGCTTGTAATCTGAGCATTGATTGCCAGTGCAGACCCTTGGGGGATGCCACTAGAGCCACCAGGGATTCCTGACCCATGACCACCAGGGATGCCCACCCATGCCACCATTGATGCCAATCAGTGCTCAGGGAACCTGTTAGTGCCCTCCTCATCAGTGCTGCCCATCATTATTATCTATCAGTGCTGCTCACCAGTGCCAATCATTGCCCATCAGTGCCACCTATCAATGCTGCATATCAGTGTCGCCTATCAGTGTCCATCAGTGCTGCATATTAGTGCCTGCCAGTGCAGCCTTATCAATGCTCGTCAGTGCAACAAAAAACTTACCGTTAGTGTACTGGTAACGGCCTTTCTCTTAATCCTTCCAGGACGGCCTACATTTGAGAGATTGTGGCTCCACCTCACAGGAAACACAACTAATTTGCAGCTGTTTAAAAGGGTCACACCCATCCTTGAGCTTCAGTAATAGAAAAGTAGTTTCCAACCGAACTTTCAAGGAATATAGTTATTCAATAACATACAGCTACACATATATACATATACATTATATACATATTTTTTAGAACTCACCACCATCTTGGGCGGGAAGTAGGCTGGCCGTCCTGGAAGGATTAAAAGAAAGGCCGTTACCAGTACACTAACTGTAAGTTTTCTCCTTTCATCCTTTCAGGACGGCCTACATTTGAGAGGATGATAAAGGAATCCATACTGGCCTACCTTAGGGCGGGACCACTGCCTATAAAACCTTTCTGCCAAAGGCAAGGTCTTGTTGCGACAGTACTTCCACACGATAGTGCTTTAGGAAGGTATCTTGGCTGGACCAGGTGGCAGCATGGCGGATCTGCTCCCAGGATGCTCCGGCTTTTTCGGCCCAGGAAGTTGCCATGCCCCTTGTGGAATGTGCCTTTAGACTTGTTGGTGTGGGGGTACCTGACACCTTATATGTCAAACTAATGGCTTGTTTAATCCACCTAGAGATTGAGGGTTTTGATGCTTGTAATCCCTTCCTTGGTCCAGAATGTAGAACCAACAGGTGGCTAGATCTTCTAAAGCCCTTGGTTCTTTCTAAATATGCTAGAAGACATCTTCTTACATCTAAGCAATGGAATTTTTGTTCTTTTGCACATTTAGGTTTCTCACAGAAGGATGGGAGAACCATCTCTTGATTCCTATGAAAAGATGACACTACCTTGGGTAGGTACAGTGGATCTGGTTTAAGAATCACCCTGTCTTGGAGAATTCGCATAAAGGGTTCTTTTATGGATAAGCTTTGCAAATCTCCCACTCTCCTGGCTGTGGTGATTGCCAACAGAAAAGTTAACTTAATTGACAAAATGTTTAACCACTTCCATACCGCGTCATGTAAAATGACGTCGGCAAAGTGGTTGTGAGGATCTCCCCTCTACTGCACGCTCCCGGGGGCGCGCAGCGCGGCGATCGGGGGTGAGGCTCGTCCCTCGGACATAGCCCATCCCTGATCAAGGTAAACAGCCAATAGAAATTGGGGTGTATATGATCCCTGCGCTGTCTGAGGTGATAAGAGATCCCCTGCTGCAGCACCCCTGAAACTGATACTAAAACAGTTAAATGATATTGATATGGGGGTAGTGGTGCGCTTCAAGGGTTAACTCTTATAGATTTCTTTTAAATAAGTGGGTGTATTGTGCAAATATCTTAATTTTGAAAGTGCTTGATGTGCTAGATATCTGTGTACATATAAATAAAAATGAAAGTGCAGGTGTGTGGTGCTGATCGCAGAAATGTGTATATCAATCAATAAAATATTACAATTCTTCCTGTTTGTGCTTGTGTTGAAATCTATACAGATATGAAAAGTATCTATAAAACACAGTATCAATCTACAATCCAATTAAAAAAGTGAATAAAATATAGGTGCTCAGATTGAGTGCTGCATGCTTGTTATAATTAGTGGGTGTTGAAAAAACAATCTGTGAGCAACTCGGTTGCGATTCTTAAAGTAAGTAATGAATAGTCCACAAAGTGACTCTCAAAAGAAATTCAACAGAAATTGTGAATAATCCTCTTCTTTGTGACCGTGCTTCAAGAGTTAAATCAAGTGACTGTGTTCTCCTTCACCTGTGTATCACCTCTATGTGCTCTAGCCTCTCACCTTGTAGGCAAGAAAGTGTTGCCTTTGGTATCTATTCAAACTGTTCAGTGAGCTCTGTTTGCCTCACTCCGGATCCTTGAATCCTCTATAGAGCAGACTTGTTGGGCTCCTTATGGGTGTTTGTTCGATTAGTTTTCTTACCTCCTTTCCTATCCTCCTTATCCGGTGTTATGGTGCCTCAGAAACAGAGATTTCTCATGGTGCAGTATATCAAGCTTTTTATTAAAAGTATATAGTATTGCACTTACATTTAGATGAAATAAACTCAGCATATATTGAAAAAAACCGCCGCTGTGGAGATCGAGCTCCGTCGTAACGTCACTTCCGGGTATAGGGCTCCTCCTACGCGTTACGTCACGAGGTCACGTGACTTCCTCAGGGAGAAAGTGTAGAAATTGGCTGTTTACCACGTGATCGGCTGTGTCAATCACAGCCGATCACATGAGCGGCTCCAGCACGAGCCGCTCGTTCTCTCTGCAATGCGCGCCCGCGGGGGCGCGCAGAGCAGCGATCGGGGACGAGGCTCGTCCCTCGGACAGAGTCGATCCCCGATCTAGGTAAAGAGCCAATGAAATTGGCTCTTTACCACGTGACCGGCTGTGTCCAATCACAGCCGGTCACAAATGTCAACAGAGAACACGGTAACTAGCTGTCACTGTGTTCTCCTCCTCACACACTGATCCTGTGTGAGGAAGAGATTGTGGTAACAGCTAGTTACCAATCATAGTGCACCCCAAACACACTGATTGCCCCCCCCCCAATAAAGAGCACCTGTCACTAGCCCATCAAAGTACCCAAGTACCTGTCACCAGCCCATCAGGTACTCAGATGACAGGTACTCGGGTACTCTGATGGGCTGGTGACAGGTATTCGGGTACTCTGATGACAGGTACTCGGGTACTCTGATGACAGGTACTCGGGTACTCTGATGACAGGTACTCTGATGACAAGTACTCGGGTACTCTGATGACGGGTACGCAGGTATTCTGATGACGGGTACTCGGGTACTCTGATGACGGGTACTCTGATGACGGGTACTCGGGTACTCTGATGACAGGTACTCGGGTACTCTGATGACAGGTACTCGGGTACTCTGATGATGGGTACTCGGGTACTCTGATGATGGGTACTCGGGTACTCTGATGACGGGTACGCGGGTACTCTGATGACGGGTACGCGGGTACTCTGATGACAGGTACTCGGGTACTCTGATGACGGGTACTCGGGTACTCTGATGACGGGTACTCAGGTACTCTGATGACGGGTACTCGGGTACTCTGATGACAGGTACTCGGGTACTTTGATGACGGGTACTCGGGTACTCTGATGACAGGTACTCGGGTACTCTGATGACAGGTACTCGGGTACTTTGAGTACCTGTCAACGGAGTACCCGTCATCAGAGTAGCTGAGTACCTGTCACCTACCCATCAGAGTACCCGAGTACCTTCCACCTGCTCATCACAGTACCTGACGCCTGAAGTACCCGAGTACTTGCCGCCTGCTCATCAGTACCCATCACTACTCATCAGTACTCATCAGTACCTATCACGTATCAGTACTGATCATCAGTACCCATCAGTACAGTATCACCTATCAGTATCAGTACTACTCATCAGTACTTATCACCTGCCTGTCACCTGCCCATCAGAGTATCCGAGTACCTGTCACCTGCCTATCGGAGTACTCGAGTACCTGCCACTTGCTCATCAGTACCAGAGTACCTGTCACCTGCCCAACAAAGTACCCGAGTACCTGTCACCCTTCATACAGCCACCATGTCCAAGTCCAAAAAGGTTTATATACGTCCTCCGTTTAAACCTAAATACCGGTGTTATGGCAGCAGATAGCTGCCATAACCCTGGTATTTTTTTAAACGGTGGACGGTTGGCTTTCCGATAAGGGTGGTCCCAGCCGCGGATTCGCGGGATGGCGGAAGAGGCGCCCCCCCCCCCTCCCGCCACGTTCCGGTCCTTTTCCCCGCTTACCGGACCCGCCGGCAGCGGGGAAAACGATCCGGTCCCGGATCCTCACAGACAGGATGTCGAGTGAGGGCAAGCTTGCCCTCACTTGACTCTATGGTCTTGGAGGACCGGAGCTACGGAAAATGTTGTTGCCTAGCAACCTTTTTAAAGGTCCTTTTTTTTTTCATTTTATATAATAATTTATTTTTTTTTTTTCTATCTTTTAGTGTACTTGTGAGATCTGAGGACTTTTTGACCCCAGATCTCACAAAAAAGAGGTCCTGTCGTGCCTTTTTCTATTACAAGGAATGTTTACATTCCTTTTAATAGAAATAAAAATTATCAATTTTTTTTTTTTTAAACGGTGTAAAAATAAAAAATAATAAATAAAATAAATAGTAAAAAAAAAAAAAAAAATTAAAGCGCCCTGTCCCCGTGAGCTCGCGCGCAGAAGAGAATGCATACAGAAACCCCGCCCACATATGTAAACGGTGTTCAAACCACACATGTGAGGTATCGCCGCGATCGTTAGAGCAAGGGGAATAATTTGAGCCCTAGACCTCCTCTGTAACTCAAAGTTGGCAACCTGTAGAAATTTTTAAATTGTCGCCTATGGGGATTTTTAAGTACCAAAGTTTGTCGCCATTCCGTGAGCGTGCGCAATTTTGAAACATGACATGTTGGGTATCTATTTACTCGGCGTAACATTATCTTTCACATTATGGAAAAAAATTGGGCTAACTTTACTGGTTTCTTATTTTTTAATTAAAAAAAGTGATTTTTTTCCAAAAAAATTGCGTTTGGAAGACCGCTGCGCAAATACGGTGTGATAAAAAATATTGCAATAATCTCCATTTTATTCTCTAGGGTCTCTGCTAAAAAAAAATATATAATGTTTGGGGGTTCTAAGCAGTTTTCTAGCAAAACAACTGATTTTAGCTTGTAAACACCAAATGTCAAAAATAGGCCTAGGCAAGTGGCTAGGATGCATGATGATGCTCCTTGGATGTTGGGCCCCTCTATATGGCTAGGCTGTGAAAAAGTCTCACACATGTGGTATTGCCATACTCAGGAGGAGTGGCAGAATGTATTTTGGGGTGTCATTTTTGCTGTGTACATGCTATGTGTTAGGAATATCCTATAAATTGACAACTTTGTGTAAAAAAAAAAAGTTTTCATTTTTTTCCCACATTTTCCAAAAACCTGTGGAAAAAAAATGATATGTTCAAACGACCCATAATGCCTCATAGAATATACGTTGGAGTGTTTGCTTTCCATAATGGGGTCATTTTGTGGACTTTTCCATTGTATTGGTGTTCTAGGGCCTTGAAAAGTGTGATAGGTAGTAAGAAAGTTTTATGTGTATTTATGCTCCTAGAACGCCTGAAGGTGCTTCTTGGACGTGGAGTCTCTTTTTGTGGCCAGGCTGTGTAAAAGTCTCACACATGTGGTATCGCCATACTCTGAAGGAGTAGCAGAATGTATTTTTGGGTGTAATTTTTGCTGTGTACATGCTATGTGTTAGAAATAGCTTATAAATTGACAACTTTGTGGGAAAAAAAAGAAAAAAACATTTTTTTCTTCATTTTCCCAAGAATTGTGGGAAAAAATTACAACTTCAAAAAACCCACCATGCCTCTTACTAAATACCTTGGACTGTCTACTTTACAAAAAGGGGTCATTTGGGGGGTATTTGTACTGTCTTGACATTTCAGGGCTTCAAGAAAGGAGATAGGCTGTCAGTACATCTGGTGTGATCAATTTTCAGTAATTGGTACCATAGCTTCTAGACTCAATAACTTTCACACAGACTAAATAATATACACTAATTTGGGTTAATTTTACCAGAGACATGTAGCAGTATACATTTTGGCCCAAATGTATGAAGAAAAATTAATTTTTTGCAAAATTTTGTAATTGAAACTAAAAAAAAATATTTGCTCTTTTTTTGCATATATCACGGAAAAAAAAACCCCAGTTGTGATCAAATACCACCAAAAGAAAGCTCTATTTGTGTGAAAAAAATGATAAAAATTTTGTTTGGTTACAGTGTAGCATGACTAAGCAATTGTCATTCAAAGTGTGAGAGTGCTGAAAGCTGAAAATTGGTCTGGGCAGGAAGGGTGTCTAACTGCTCTGTATGGAAGTGGTTAAACTAATTTTGTTCAAAGGTTCAAATGATTCACTAGATAATGTCTCTAGTACTAGCGTTCAGTTCCAGGCTGGAACATTAGTTCTGTTAATTGGAGATACTCTTCTCCGGGCTAACAGAAACCTCTTAATTAAAGGTTCTTTGGCCAAACTTTTGTCTAAAAAAACAAAGTGCCGCTATCTGTACTTTAAGGGTGTTCACCGCAACCCCCTTATCTACCCCAACCTGTAAAAAATCCAGGATCCTTGGGGTTGAGGCAGAGGAATCCTTCTTCTGACTCTGCCAAGTACAAAATGTTTTCCAGATTTTGGAATAAATTTTTCTGGTTACTGGCTTTCTACTTGAAAGGAGGGTCTCAATGACTTTGTCTGAGCATCCTTTTTCTTTTAATATTTGGCGTTCACTACCCAGGCTGTTAATTGAAAAAACTGCGGTCTGGGGTGAATCAGAGATCCTTGTAGTAACAGGTCTGGAATTTCTGGTAGTTTCCAAGGTGCTGTCACTGATAGGGATACCAGGGTTGCAAACCACGTTCTCTTTGGCCACCCAGGTGTGACTAGGATGAGGCGTAGTTGCGGCCACCCGCTGAGTTTCTGTAGAACTCTTGATATTAGATTCTGTGGGGGAAAGGCATAGGCTAGCCTGAAGGGCCAAGGTTGTGCTAGGGCATCCAAGCCCAGCATATCCTTCTGTTTTGTCAGAGAAAAGAACTGTTCTACTTTTCGGTTCTGCCGAGTGGCAAACATGTCCACTTCTGGTTGACCAAATTTTTGGACCAGGCGTTGGAAAATTATGGGGTTCAGTTCCCATTCTGCCTGTTTGATGTGATGGCGACTGAGGAAGCCCGCTTCCCAGTTGTCCTTCCCTTTTATGTGCATGGCTGAAAGGGAAATTACTCTCTTTTCTGCCCAGCCCAGTGTATTCTGAGCTAACTTTAGCAGTGAGCTTGATCTGGTCCCCCCCTGATGATTCAGGTAAGCTACTGCTGTAGCATTGTCTGAATGGACCTTGACTTCTTTCCCTAGAATGTCCTTCTCGAAGGCTTTTAAGGCCTTTTCTACAGCCTTCAGCTCCCTGTAATTGGAGGAGGCTTGACTCCGCTCCGAATCCTAGATACCCTGGGTTCGTGCTTCTTTTAGATGAGCTCCCCACCCCTCGGCACTGGCGTCCGTGGTGATCCTTACGGGTAGCTCTTGACCCCATAGTCGCCCATTCTCTAGGTTTTGGGGGACTATCCACCATTTTAGTGACCAAATTACTTGTGGGGACAATGTAACTTTTTCGTCTATGGAGTCCTGTCTAAGAGGCTAGGTGAAAGAATTGGAGGTCTCTTGAATGTAGTTGGGCCCATTCTACAGCTGGAATACAAGCTGTCATTAGCCCTAGAACCTGCATGATCTGTCTCCTGGAGCAGCAGGGATGAGAGCAGATGTTTCTTACTGCCGAGACCACTTTTTCCACCTTTTCCCTTGGGAGAAAGAGTTTGAGTCTGGTATCTATTTTGTACCCTAGATACACTTGGACTTGTGCTGGCTGTATTGAGGATTTCTCCAAATTTAATAGCCATCCTACCGCTTGCAGAACTGACATCACCCTTTGGGTGTCTGCCATAGCCTGTTCTTCTGATCTTGCAAAGATCAACATATCGTCCAGATACGGGATCAACTTTAGGCCTTGTAGGTGAAGATGGCCTACTACCTCGGCCAAGATTTTGGTAAAGATCTTGCTGCCAAGCCAAAAGGAAGAGCTCTGGACTGCCAATGTGCAGTACCTTCTTCCCTTACAATGGCGAATCTGAGAAATGCTTGATGTTCTGGATAAATTGGAACATGTAGGTAAGCATCTCTTAAATCCAACGTTGTCATAAAGACATTTTGGCACAGATTTTTCCTGACTGTATAAATGTTCTCCATGGAGAACTTTTTGTATATTAGAAATTTGTTTAGTTTCTTTAGATTTATAACTAGTCGGAATTTTCCCGAGGGTTTTGGCACCACAAATATGTGGGAATAAAAGCCTTGGAATGCCTGACCCTTTGGTACAGGTACAATTGCCCTCTGCTCCGCCAGTTCCTGAATACCGTCTAACAGTGCCTTCCTCTTTTGTTCTATTTTCGAGGGATAGGTCACTGTTATATCCGGTACCGGTTGTGAGACAAACTCCAGTCTGTACCCTTCCCGGATTATCTGAAGAATGTAGGGGCTGGCAGAGATGTTTTCCCATTGGGAAGCAAAATGGGTCAGTCTGCCCCCTTCCCTGATGCTGGCGTCAGTTGGATTCTTTGGACTTAGGTCCAGGATTAAGGAACAACAATTTGTTTCCTTGTTTTCCCTTTTCAGGACCACCTTTCCTGGCCTTGAACGGCCTTCTTTGATTTTTGCCTTGGAAGTTCCTAAAGGAATATCTTCCTGTTTTGTCCTTTTACTTAGTGGGAAATTTTTTACCTTTTTCTGCAGATCTGGACAAGGTATCATCTAGTCCTGAACCGAACAATAATGAACCTTTAAAGGGTAATGCACAGAGTCTTACTTTGGAGGTTATATCACCTTCCCATGCTTTGACCCAAAGCGCCCTTCTAGCAGAATTTACTAATGCTGCTGTTTTAGCAGATGCTACTAATGACTCCACAGCCACGTCTGCTAGGTAGGATGCTGCTTTACCAATCATTGCAAGGGAATCTATCAGGTCTTGTGATCCCGCCATAGTGCGGACATGTTTTGATAGTTCCTTGAGCCAAAAGTCTGTATTCCTAGCCATACAGGTATTAGCTAAGGCTATAGTTATATTATATGCATTAGAATCCCAGGCTTTACTTAATAAGGATTCAATCCTGCGATCCATAGGATCTGCAATATGCCCGGCATTTTCAAAGGATAAGTCTGTTCCTTTTGATAGTTGTGCCAGGGGAGCATCAAGTTTGGGATTTTTTGTAAATACCTCCAATTCTTGAGGCTCAAAGGGATACCTTCTTTTCCTGCTTTTTGGTCTGGATAAGGCATGTGTAGGTAATTTCCATTCTTGGTGTATTATGTCTTTTAATGACTGGTGAATGGGAATGGTTCTGTACTGGGCTCTTCCCAAGCCTCTGTACACCTTGTCTTTACAGGAAGACTCCTTTACCGGGGTAGGGATTCCTTCAGTGTCATATACCACTTTAAGCAGACCCTGCATATATTCCAAGGAAAAAAGATTTTTTTCTTTTTCCTCCTCACTGTTACTTTCCGAGTCCTTATCTGAAGTGGAAGGATCTCCTATGTAACTAGTGCCTTCCCCTGGATCCTCTTGTTCCTTAACTTGAGTTGAGGGAATAGATTGAGAATCTGACCAGAGGGATGAGGGTCCTCTTGACCACCCGCTGTCCTGGGAGGATAAGTTATCTTTCGATACTTCCTCTGCTGGGATTTGAGGGATAGCTGCTGTAGTCCTGAATGACTGAATAGTAGCTAACATTTCCTCTTGCATAGATTTAAGAAAATCTTTCATTAGGACTGATGCTTCCTGCCCTGCTAACTTATTAATACAAGTATGGCATAAGGGCTTTAAGTAAGACTTAGACAATCTAACCCCGCATTCCCCACATTTTCTAGACATGCTAGTGCTAACTGTGGACAGGGGTCTGGCAGGGGCTTCCTGTGCCGGTGGCAGACCTGTGTAAACATAAGAAGACAAGAAAAAGAGACACCATAATGTGACATAATAGCCTTCTTGTCCACCACTACGGCTAACATTCAGGAAAATGGCAAGGAATACCTGTCATTGCAATAGACAGCAGTCGGCCCGCCACCGGTATCACTTACCCGTTCCTGTAGCCACCTGCGTTGCCGCTTTTTCCTCTGTAGGGATTGCGGACACTCGTGTCTCTTTCTGGGGCTTCAGCCCTCTCGTAGCCGGAGAATCAGCCATGTTACCTGCGCTGAGCTCACATGGTCCCGGCGTCTCCTCCACGCTGGGCCTCTTCCGGGAATCACCCGCTCCGCCTCTTCCGCCAGAACTTCCGGTCTCCATAGCGAGGCTTGGGGCTCACCGACTGGCGGGAAATTCGAAATCCTTACCGCCCAACGGAGCTAATGGAGGAGACTTCCTGCAGAGACAACAGGACTTCAGGTATGAGGGACCTTCACTGTAAGGCAAACCGCACTACCTGGTATGTTTGGCGACCTGAAAGCTCCTGTTTCAAGGACAGAGCTAGGGAGGAACCTGCTATTAGGCCGACCGAAGCTGCCTTCCAGGGGTACCTCTCGGCCAGTCATTTGCCTTAGGTTAGTAAAAAAAAAAACAAACGTTCCGATGTGAGGTTGGAAACACAACTGAACTGAAGCTCAAGGATGGGTGGGACCCTTTTAAACAGCTGCAAATTAGTTGTGTTTCCTGTGAGGCGGAGCCACAATCTCTCAAATGTAGGCCGTCCTGGAAGGATGAAAGGAGAAAACATATTGATTTACCAAATTTTATTACATAAACAAAAACACATTTTTTTAGGGGTCAAACATTTAGGTTTTCTTTTTGCCAATAAAAAAAAACCTTGCAGTGATCAATTACCACCAAAAGAAAACAATATTTGTGTGAAAATAATTTCATACATTTGTGTTAGGTACAGGGTTGCATGACCACGCAATTGTCATTCAAAATGCAACAGCATAAAAAGCTGAAAATTGGCCTGGGCAGGAAGGGGTGTAACTGCCCTGTAAGGCAGTGGTTAACTATTGAAACATGGGAATAAATATTCCATGGGTAATCATGCTCAGCTCAATGGTTTAGTGCTTAGTGTTCCTGTCTATAAACACTGCGAGCATGAGTTCAAATCCCAAGTGTGCCATCACCTCCTTAAATTTTAGACAACTGTAAATAAATACTGAAACTTGGCAAATGCATAATTGCACCCTGCACATTTGCATGTCTGTTTCTTGAATATACATGGCCATTGACATGCAATTTTAGGTAATGTAGCCAATGTATTACTATGTGGCAAAAAAAATAATGACACACAACTGTGAGCACACAGGGTGTTATCATGGTTTGGCCTTGAACTCATGACCTAGCAATCTTTGTCAATGAGTATAGACCACTACACCAAAGTGCTGAATACAATCAGACATGCCTGAAAGTTTCAGATGAATAAAGAATGAAGATTGCTAATTAGACAGCTGTGTAGTCTGCTATTAGTAAATCTAAAGGTTAAAAACACATAAGATACATAACTATACCTTAAAATTAAAATAAACCATAATAGATGACATTGCTGTGTAATAGTGATTCAGAATAGACAAATTTCCTTTTATGAAAAACACAAAGGGAATTTGGTTAACTCCAAACCCGAATTCAATCTTGGTTAACTCCAACTCCGAATTCACTAAAGCACCTAGTTGAAGGTTTAACTCCAGCCACTTACCTTATTAGGATGCTAATGAGTTTAGGCTGGATTTATTTCTGGAGATGTGAGCAGCTCTACTCCCAACTTATAGTGAATTAGGCCCTAAGTGTCAATTCTTCAGTGTGGTCACATGAAAAGATATAATAAAATATTTACAAAAATGTGAGGGGTGTACTCACTTTTGTGAGATACTGTATGTTGGGTATATGTGTATATATATATATATATATATATGTGTGTATTGCATTTAGGTTCCATTTTGGCCCTTTTGGTGGAGTCTAGGCCCTTCCCAGGGTTGCTTTTTATGTTTGAGCACCTGAACAAACCAGTCCGACGGTGGGCTTTTAACTTCATGCGGTGTGCCATTTGGTTGTATATTTCTTATGGGTCAGTGTGTGTGTGTGTGTGTATATATATATATATATATATATATATATATATATATATCTTTGTTATTCACTAATATAATTGTTGTTTATATTGTACACTAATGATATATGATATACAGTATGTATATTTTAAATTATAGATACTGCTGTACTCATAACCCTTCACCCCTGACGAAGAGAAAATTGTTATATCAAATTGATATCTCGAAACGCGTTGGGTGTTTCTCCACTGTTACCATACAGATTTTTGGGTTATCTATGTACAACCGCTCTTGGTTTGTTGTAATCCACATGACTTTTTACTGTGTTCATTCTATCTATATGTAATAAATAGTTTTCTACTGTTTTACACCTTGTACCATTTTGTACCCTAAAAAGTCCCACCTCCTAGGGGTTTTTGCTATGGAAAAAATTGGGCTAACTTTGCTGTTTTCTTATTTTTTAATTCAAAAAAGTGTATTTTTTCCCAAAAAATTGCGTTTGTAAGACTGCTGTGGAAATACGGTCTGATAAAAAATATTGCAACGATCTCCATTTTATTCTCTAGGGTCTCTGCTAAAAAAAAATATATAATGTTTGGGGGTTCTAAGTAATTTTCCAGCAAAAATACTGATTTTAACTTGTGTCAGAAAATGGGCCAGTCCAGAAGTGGTTAATACCAGAACCGGTCATTACGAATATCTAGTGATGCCCTTTGGCTTGTGCAGTGCGCCCACTGTCTTCCAGGAGTTCATCAATGATGTCTTTCGTGATATGTTGCAGCAATGCTTGGTAGTCTATTTGGACAACATCTTGATTTACTTGGACTCCATTGAATCACACTACCTGGATGTCAGTCGAGTGCTGCAACGGTTACATGAGAATGGGCTTTTCTGTAAGCTTGAGAAATGTGAATTCCACCTGTCTCAGGTTGCCTTTTTGGGCTACATCATTTCTGCTGAAGGGTTCTCTATGGATCATCGGAAGGTTTCGGCTGTTCTACAATAGCCTCACCCTAGTGGTCTCCGTTCTATCCAGTGTTTCCTTGGGTTTGCCAACTACTTTTGGAAATTTATCAGGAACTTTTCCTCTTTGACCAAACCTATCTCAGATCTGACCAAGAAGGGCAGCGATTCCCACAATTGGACGCCTGCTGCCATCCAAGCTTTTGAGGCCCTCAAGTCTGCTTTCTCTTGGCACCCATTCTGTCTCATCCTAATCCTGGTTTGCCCTTTGTCCTAGAGGAAAATGCATCTGAGACGTCAGTAGGCATCCTCCTGTCTCAGCATCGGACACCTGATAGACCCTTACTTCCTTCTGGGTTCTAAGAAGCTGTCTCCAGCTGAATGCAATTACGAGATTGGAGACAGAGAGCTCTTGGCCATTATCCTGGCTCTCAAGGAGTGGAGACACTTGCTCGAAGGATCTGTGGTTTCAGTTCTTATTCTCACCAATCATAAGAATCTGACGTATCTCTCAGAGGCCAAGAGGCTCACACCCCGTCAGACCAGATGGGTCTTATTCTTGTCTCATTTTAACTATGTGGTCTCCTATTTGCCTGGCTCCAAGAGTGTCTCGCCAGTATTCTGAGTTGTCCAGGGAGGACTCCATGTCGACATCGGTCATACCTTCGGATCATATCCTGGCTGCTATCCATACCAACTTAACCTCTCCTCTTCGGTAACAGTGGTGGACAATTTCATGGGTCAGATGGTGAATGCACCGACAAACAATGCGGTACTTGACCTACTGATTACGAACAATACAGACCTGCTCACGGATATAGAAATACGGGGCAACTTAGGAAACAGTGACCATAGGTCAATAAGTTTCAGTATTAATTACAGTAATAGGAAGCAGAGGGGTAATATAAGGACACAATTTCAAAAGAGCCAATTTCCCAAAACTGCGCTCGCTGCTAGAAAATATCAATTGGGATAGAACCCTGGGAACAAAGAACACGGAGGAAAAATGGGAGTGCTTCAAGAGCATACTTAACAAGGGGATTGGCCAGTGCATTCCAAAGGGAAATAAATTTAAAAGAGCAAAACTAAACCCTGGGTGGCTAAACTCCAACATAAAAATGCATATTAGTGCTAAAGAAAAGGCCTTCAAAAAATACAAGACTGAGGGGTCATTGGCAGCATTTAAGCATTACAAAGAGTGTAATAAGAAATGTAAAAACGAAATCAGGGCGGCTAAAATAGAGCACGAGAGATATATAGCGGAAGAGAGTAAAAAGAACCCCAAGAAGTTCTTTAAGTATATAAACAGTAAGAAAGCGAGGCCAGAACACATTGGCCCCATAAAAGATGACAAAGGAAATATGGCCACTGAGGACAGAGAAAAGGTGGAAGTGTTAAATAATTTCTTCTCTTCAGTCTTCACAAAAGAATCGAGGGGCTACACGAACCTAGCTTGTAAGGCCGAACTAAACAACACACCTCAGGAAGTGCCGCCATGGCTAACAGAAGATAGACTTAGAACTAAACTAGAGAAACTTAACATAAATAAATCACCAGGACCGGATGGCTTGCACCCGAGGGTTCTTAAAGAGCTCAGCCAGGTGATTGCCAGACCATTATTCTTGATCTTTAAGGATAGTTTACAGACGGGTATGGTGCCAGCTGATTGGAAAAAAGCCAACGTGGTAACAATATTTAAAAAGGGGCCGAGATATATCCCGGGTAACTATAGGCTGGTCAGCCTAACATCTGTAGTCTGCAAGATTTTGGAGGGGATGTTAAGGGACCACATACAAGACTTTAGTAATGAAAACGGTATTAGTAGTAATCAGCATGGATTCATGAAAAATCGTTCTTGCAAAACCAATCTATTAACCTTCTACGATGAAGTGAGCTGCCAACTAGATAAAGGTAAGTCTGTGGATGTGGTGTACCTGGACTTTGCAAAGGCCTTTGACACCGTTCCCCACAAACGCTTACTGTACAAACTAAGGAAGGTAGGTATGGACCATAGGGTGAGTACCTGGATAGAGAACTGGCTCCAGGGGAGAGTCCAGAGGGTGATGATTAATGGTGAGTACTCGGATTGGGCGGGTGTGGAAAGTGGGGTCCCCCAGGGTTCTGTCCTGGGACCAATCCTGTTTAATTTATTCATAAATGATCTAAAGGAGGGGATATCTAGTACAATCTCAGTATTTGCGGATGATACTAAACTAAGCTTGCCTATATCTTCTATGCAGGATGTGGAAACCTTACAAGCGGACCTGAACAAAATAACGGGGTGGGCAACTACATGGCAGATGAGGTTTAATGTTGAAAAATGTAAAGTAATGCACTTGGGGGCCAGAAAGAAGAAAGCAAGCTACTCACTAGGGGGGGAACCTCTGGGTAAGTCTAGGATGGAAAAAGACTTGGGGGTACTGGTAGACAACAGGCTTGGCAGTGGCATGCAATGCCAAGCCGCTGCAAGCAAAGCAAAGCCAACAGAATACTGGGATGTATAAAAAAGGGGATTCACTCCAGAAAAAGAGATTATTCTCCCGCTCTACAAGACTCTGGTCCGGCCACATCTGGAGTATGCTGTCCAGTTCTGGGCACTGGTCCTCAGGAAGGATGTGCTGGAATTGGAAAGAGCCCAGAGAAGGGCAACAAAAATAATTAGGGGAATGGAGGGCATCAACCCCAAGTTTGAATGTGCCTAATTCTGAACACAGCTACATCCCCAGTTATAAGAGGGTGTGCACCCTTATGCAATTACATTATTTTAGTTATTTATTTATTTTTATTTTTTAACCAGTATTTTTTTTTTTTTTTTTTGCGAAATTGTAATGAACATTAAAAAGTTATGGATTTTACAGTCGCATACAAAATGAATGGTCAAACAGCGTGGTGAAGTATAACGCAACTTTTAAACTGTCCAGTACATAGATGCATATTCATTTTATCATGTAAAGAATATAACTTGCATCAATATTCTGGGAACACTCTTATATGACCATTAAGCACAAAAAGACATGCATTTGCATTTTCATGTGGTAGCAGATTATGATATAATTAAGGCGTTCTGGTTCTCGAGCAAACGTCTGTAACATATAGAGAACCAAGTATAAAGTGGGGTACACACTAGTAGAAAATCTGCCGAAAATTCCCTTCCGAGGTAAAATCGTACGATTTTCGGCTAGTGTGTACACAACTTTCAGCAGCCGATCCCGACATTTTCAACGAAGAAAACGGAGGGACAAACAACAAAATTTTCATCGCCCATCCTCAGCACGACCAATTTTCATTTAATGTGTACACAGTATGTCCGCGAAAAATCAGCTACGAAAGACCATGCATGATCGAAATTAGCTGACGACCCGGATGTTTATCATAAAAAAAAAAAACAACTAAAATGGATAATTCGTTGTATTACGAACTGAGCACCAATTCTATATCTATCCACACATTCAGTCTACAGGGGATATGTAAAGCCTATACACCAAAGTTGATATGTCAGCATACATAAACCTACAGTGTTGTAAAGATTTTAGATATCCATTGTCTTTGTATGTGTATAGCAATTCATTAGTTTCATTACATGTGTATTCAGTCTACAGGGGATATGTAAAGTCTATACACCAATGTTGTTACATTACATGTGTATACATGTAGATATATATATACACATTGCAACGATGCAAAGAAGGAACTCAAAGGCGTGGCCTCGGGGGTCACAGGTATACATACTTACATCACACTCTACGAACAAATGTAAAAAAAAAAAAAAGAATTTGTCTGTGGTTTCATTCGCTTTAGCCCTTACCTCTTCCATAGCATACATGTGCCCTACAGAATGTAGCCATTCCTTAAGTGAAGGGGTATGTGTAGATTTCCAGAATCTTGGAATCACGGATTTTACCACGGTGAGAAGGTGTCTGGTCAAGGAATGTTTATATTTCCTCATTGAGCATTTGCAAATATTTAGCAGACAGCATGCTGCAGACATTTGAATTGTGGTATCTTGTTATTTGCGGTTGTGACTTTTTGCCAGTATGGCTGTGTGAGCAGGCAATCCCACCATATATGAGACAGGGTACCAAGATTTTGTTTGCATCTCCAACATCTATCACAGGTGTTGGGGAACCATCTGTGAAGTTTATCTGGGGCATTATACCAATGAGTAAGACATTTAAATTAATTTTCCAGGTACTGATAGAACATTTATGGGCAAAGATACATGCGTGTAGCCACTGTTCTTCAGTGAATGAAGTGTTCAGGGCTGTTTCCCAGAGTGATTTGTCTCTTCATACCCATCTTATTACATGATTGTAGCCAGGAATATACAGTGGGTACGGAAAGTATTCAGACCCCCTTCAATTTTTCACTCTTTGTTATATTGCAGCCATTTGCTAAAATCATTTAGGTTCATTCTTCTTCCTCATGAATGTACACATAGCACCCCATACTGACAGAAAAACAAAGAATTGTTGATATTGTTGCAGATTTATTAAAAAAGAAAAACTGAAATATCACATGGTCCTAAGTATTCAGACCCTTTGCTGTGACACTCATATATTTAGCTCAGGTGCTTTCCATTTCTTCTGATCATCCTTGAGATGGTTCTACACCTTTATTTGAGTCCAGCTGTGTTTTATTATACTGATTGGACTTGATTAGGAAAGCCACACACCTGTCTATATAAGACCTTCCAGATCACAATGCATGTCAGAGCAAATGAGAATCATGAGGTCAAAGGAACTGCCTGAAGAGCTCAGAGACAGAATTGTGGCAAGGCACAGATCTGGCCATGGTTACAAAAAGATTTCTGCTGCACTTAAGGTTTGTAAGAGCACAGTGGCCTCCATAAACCTCAAATGGAAGAAGTTTGGGACGACCAGAACCCTTCCTAGAGCTGGCCGTCCGGCCAAACTGAGCTATCGGGGGAGAAGAGCCTTGGTGAGAGAGGTAAAGAAGAACCCAAAGATCACTGTGGCTGAGCTCCAGAGATGCAGTCAGGAGATGGGAGAAAGTTGTAGAAAGTCAACCATCACTGCAGCCCTCCACCAGTCGGGGCTTTATGGCAGAGTGGCCCGACGGAAGCCTCTCCTCAGTGTAAGACACATGAAAGCTCGCATGGAATTTGCTAAAAAACACCTGAAGGACTCCAAGATGGTGAGAAATAGGATTCTCTGGTCTGATGAGACCAAAATAGAACTTTTTGGCCTTAATTCTAAGCGGTATGTGTGGAGAAAACCAGGCACTGCTCATCACCTGTCCAATACAGTCCCAACAGTGAAGCATGGTGGTGGCAGCATCATGCTGTGGGGTGTTTTTCAGCTGCAGGGACAGGACGACTGGTTGCAATCGAGGGAAAGATGAATGCGGCCAAGTACAGGGATATCCTGGACAAAAACCTTCTCCAGAGTGCTCTGGACCTCAGACTGGGCCGAAGGTTTACCTTCCAACAAGACAATGACCCTAAGCACACAGCTAAAATAACGAAGGAGTGGCTTCACAACAACTCCGTGACTGTTCTTGAATGGCCCAGCCAGAGCCCTGACTTAAACCCAATTGAGCATCTCTGGAGAGACCTAAAAATGGCTGTCCACCAACGTTTACCATCCAACCTGACAGAACTGGAGAGGATCTGCAAGGAGGAATGGCAGAGGATCCCCAAATCCAGGTGTGAAAGACTTGTTGCATCTTTCCCAAAAAGACTCCTGGCTGTATTAGATCAAAAGGGGGTTTCTACTAAATACTGAGCAAAGGGTCTGAATACTTAGGTCCATGTGATATTTCAGTTTTTCCTTTTTAATAAATCTGCAACAATGTCAACAATTCTGTGTTTTTCTGTCAGTATGGGGTGCTATGTGTACATTCATGAGGAAGAAGAATGAACCTAAATGATTTTAGCAAATGGCTGCAATATAACAAAGAGTGAAAAATTTGAGGGGGTCTGAATACTTTCCGTACCCACTGTATCATGGATGTAATTTTGTTTATCTTAGAACCTTCTAGACAGATTACTTCCAGTGGGGTAAGATTTCTACTAATGCTGTGAAGTCTGCATGTGTTGGAGATATAGCTATGAAGTTGTCAAAATGACCAATCCCTCATGTCATTGCTACCCTGTTCTTGCTTTAAGGTATTATGTGGTTTCATCCTGCCTCCCAATATGCAATGTTTAGCTAAGAGGGGTTTGGAGTTATAAAGAAAGGCCTACATCTGCGGTTTTAAACCTGGTATGAAGTCCGTGTTAGAACCCAGTGGTGTCAAGGGACCTGGAGAGGATGAAATGGTAAATTCCTTTATGGATTTTTGGAATATGTTGAGTATGGTGCCTATCAGTGGGTGTTGCTTTAAGGCGAGTGAGCAGGCATCCCAGGGAATCCATGGAGAATGAGTCACGGGGATTACATCAGCTTTGCCCTCCAGAGCTACCTAATCTTTATTTTTAGCATGACAGTTCCAATCTATAATCCTGGTGAGATGAGGAGCGTAATAGTAATGTTTGAAATTAGGAAAGCCCATGCCTCCCAATCGTTTGTCCTGTGTAAGTATGCCTAATCCTACACGTGGTCTCCTGGATGCCCATAGAAATCTCTGCAGCATTGCTTAACCACTTCCATACCGAGTCATGTAAAATGACGTCGGCAAAGCGGTTGTCTAGATCCGGGCCGCCGTCATATGACGTCGGCCCGTTCTAGCTGCTACTGCGCGCCCCCGGCGGCGCGCAGCGGCGCGATCAGGGATGAGGCTCGTCCCTCGGACATAGCCCATCACTGATCAAGGTAAACAGCCAATAGAAATTGGCTGTTTACCACGTGATCGGCTGTGTCAATCACAGCCGATCACATGAGCGGCTCCAGCACGAGCCGCTCGTTCTCTCTGCAATGCGCGCCCCCGGGGGCGCGCAGAGCAGCGATCGGGGACGAGGCTCGTCCCTCGGACAGAGTCGATCCCCGATCTAGGTAAAGAGCCAATGAAATTGGCTCTTTACCACGTGACCGGCTGTGTCCAATCACAGCCGGTCACAAATGTCAACAGAGAACACGGTAACTAGCTGTCACCATGTTCTCCTCCTCACACACTGATCCTGTGTGAGGAAGAGAGTGTAGTAACAGCTAGTTACCAAGTACAGTGCACCCTAAACACACTGATTGCCCCCCCCCCCCAATAAAGAGCACCTGTCACTAGCCCATCAAAGTACCCGAGTACCTGTCATCAGGTACTCAGATGACAGGTACTCGGGTACTCTGATGGGCTGGTGACAGGTATTCGGGTACTCTGATGACAGGTACTCAGGTACTCTGATGACGGATACTCTGATGACAGGTACTCGGGTACTCTGATGACAGGTACTCGGGTACTCTGACGGGTACTCGGGTACTCTGATGACGGGTACTCGGGTACTCTGATGACAGGTACTCGGGTACTCTGATGACAGGTACTCGGGTACTCTGATGACAGGTACTCGGGTACTCTGATGACGGGTACTCGGGTACTCTGATGACAGGTACTCGAGTACTCTGATGACGGGTACTCGGGTACTCTGATGACGGGTACTCGGGTACTCTGACAGGTACTCGGGTACTCTGATGACAGGTACTCGGGTACTCTGATGACAGGTACTCGGGTACTCTGATGACAGGTACTCGGGTACTCTGATGACAGGTACTCAGGTACTTTGAGTACCTGTCAACGGAGTACCCGTCATCAGAGTACCTGAGTACCTGTCACCTACCCATCAGAGTACCCGAGTACCTTCCACCTGCTCATCAGAGTACCTGACGCCTGAAGTACCCAAGTACTTGCCGCCTGCTCATCAGTACCCATCACTACTCATCAGTACCTATCACGTATCAGTACTGATCATCAGTACCCATCAGTACAGTATCACCTATCACCTATCAGTCAGTGAGTACTACTCATCAGTACCTATCACCTGCCTGTCACCTGCCCATCAGAGTACCCGAGTACCTGTCACCTGCCTATCGGAGTACCCGAGTACCTGCCACCTGCTCATCAGTACCAGAGTACCTGTCACCTGCCCAACAAAGTACCCGAGTACCTGTCACCCTTCATACAGCCACCATGTCCAAGTCCAAAAAGGTTTATATACGTCGTCCGTTTAAACCTAAATACCGGTGTTATGGCAGCAGATAGCTGCCATAACCCTGGTATTTTTTTAAACGGTGGACGGTTGGCTTTCCGATAAGGGTGGTCCCAGCGGCGGATTCCGGGATGGCGGAAGAGGCGCCCCCCCCTCCCGACGCGTTCCGGTCCTTTTCCCCGCTTACCGGATCCGCCGGCAGCGGGGAAAACGATCCGGTCCCGAATCCTCACAGACAGGATGTCGAGTGAGGGCAAGCTTGCCCTCACTTGACTCTATGGTCTTGGAGGACCGGAGCTACGGAAAATGTTGTTGCCTAGCAATCGGTTTAAAGGTCCTTTTTTTTTTTTTTTTCATTTTATATTATAATTATTTTTTTTTTTTTTTTTTCTATCTTTTAGTGTACTTGTGAGATCTGAGGACTTTTTGACCCCAGATCTCACAAAAAAGAGGTCCTGTCGTGCCTATTTCTATTACGAGGAATATTTACATTTCTTTTAATAGAAATAAAAATGATCAATTTTTTTTTTTTTTTTTTTTAAACGGTGTAAAAATAAAAAATAATAAATAAAATAAATAGTAAAAAAAAAAAAAAAAAAAAAATTAAAGCGCCCTGTCCCCGTTAGCTCGCGCGCAGAAGCGAATGCATACAGAAACCCCGCCCACATATGTAAACGGTGTTCAAACCACACATGTGAGGTATCGCCGCGATCGTTAGAGCAAGGGGAATAATTTGAGCCCTAGACCTCCTCTGTAACTCAAAGATGGCAACCTGTAGAAATTTTTAAATTGTCGCCTATGGGGATTTTTAAGTACCAAAGTTTGTCACCATTCCGTGAGCGTGCGCAATTTTGAAACATGACATGTTGGGTATCTATTTACTCGGCTTAACATTATCTTTCACATTATGGAAAAAAATTGGGCTAACTTTACTGGTTTCTTATTTTTTAATTAAAAAAAGTGAATTTTTTCCAAAAAAATTGCGTTTGGAAGACCGCTACGCAAATACGGTGTGATAAAAAATATTGCAATAATCTCCATTTTATTCTCCAGGGTCTCTGCTAAAAAAAATATATAATGTTTGGGGGTTCTAAGCAGTTTTCTAGCAAAACAACTGATTTTAGCTTGTAAACACCAAATGTCAAAAATAGGCCTAGGCAAGTGGCTAGGATGCATGATGATGCTCCTTGGATGTTAGGCCCCTCTATATGGCTAGGCTGTGAAAAAGTCTCACACATGTGGTATTGCCATACTCAGGAGGAGTGGCAGAATGTATTTTGGGGTGTCATTTTTGCTGTGTACATGCTATGTGTTAGGAATATCCTATAAATTGACAACTTTGTGTAAAAAAAAAAAGTTTTCATTTTTTTCCCACATTTTCCAAAAACCTGTGGAAAAAAATGATATGTTCAAACGACCCATTATGCCTCATAGAATATACGTTGGAGTGTTTGCTTTCCAAAATGGGGTCATTTTGTGGACTTTTCCATTGTATTGGTGCTCTAGGGCCTTGAAAAGTGTGATAGGTAGTAAGAAAGTTTTATGTGTATTTATGCTCCTAGAACGCCTGAATGTGCTTCTTGGACGTGGAGTCTCTTTTTGTGGCCAGGCTGTGTAAAAGTCTCACACATGTGGTATCGCCATACTCGGAAGGAGTAGCAGAATGTATTTTTGGGTGTAATTTTTGCTGTGTACATGCTATGTGTTAGAAATAGCTTATAAATTGACAACTTTGTGGGAAAAAAAAGAAAAAAAAAATTTTTTCTTCATTTTCCCAAGAATTGTGGGAAAAAATTACAACTTCAAAAAACTCACCATGCCTCTTACTAAATACCTTGGACTGTCTACTTTACAAAAAGGGGTAATTTGGTCGGTATTTGTACTGTCCTGACATTTCAGGGCCTCAAGAAAGGAGATAGGCAGTCAGTACATCTGGTGTGATCAATTTTCAGTAATTGGTACCATAGCTTCTAGACTCAATAACTTTCACACAGACTAAATAATATACACTAATTTGGGTTAATTTTACCAGAGACATGTAGCAGTATACATTTTGGCCCAAATGTATGAAGAAAAATTTATTTTTTGCAAAATTTCATAATTGAAACTAAAAAAAAGTGTTTTTTTTTCAAAATTTTTGCTCTTTTTTTGCATATATCACGAAAAAAAAAAAACCCAGTTGTGATCAAATACCACCAAAAGAAAGCTCTATTTGTGTGAAAAAAATGATAAAAATTTTGTTTGGTTATAGTGTAGCATGACTGAGCAATTGTCATTCAAAGTGTGAGAGTGCTGAAAGCTGAAAATTGGTCTGGGCAGGAAGGGTGTCTAACTGCTCTGTATGGAAGCGGTTAAAGGGTTTTAAAAAAATTCTGTGGTATGAGTATTTGTATGGTTTGGAACAGATAAAGTATCTTAGGTAAGATTGTCATCTTTATTATTGCTGCCCTACCAAACCAAGAGAAGTGTTTCACTGTCCATCTTTCTGAATCCTTGTTTATACTGTGGAGTAAAGGTTTGAAATTTGGGTCATACATGGATTTTAAATTTGGTGTGAGCCGTATACCTAGATATTTGAGAGCTTTCTCTTCACACTTAAAGGCACAATTAGTACAGGTAGATACTAATGTATCTGGTTTAAGGGAAAGATTTATTGCTTCCGATTTTTTGTAATTTTACATTTTGAGACATAGCTATAGTGTTTAAAAGTGGAACATAAGTTAGGCATGGTAATGAGGGATTGTGTATGCTGCAGGTCTTCTGCGTTTTGTAACCAATCTGGAATCCGTGTATTGATGAGGAATTATTTACTGATCTCATCAAGGGTTCCAACGTCAAAATAAAGAGTAAAGGGGAGAGGGGGCAACCCTGTCTTGTGCAATTGCGTATGTGTACTGACTCAGAGTTCCGTGTATTTTCATTCTGGCGTTAGGATTCCGGTACAAGGTGGATATCCAACTGAGCATATTCGATTTCAAGCCAGTATGAGAGCGGGTTGCCAATAGATAATCCCAAGAAATGCAATCAAATGCTTTTTCCGCTTCCGTGGATAGCAGCAAGCCTTCACAGGTCACACAATAGGCTCAGAGGATGTGAAATGGATATGTCCAGTGTGAAAAAGGCTCTCAGACGTAGAGAGCGTGCAAAGGTAGTTAGAGAGAGAATCAAAAAAAAAAAGTAGACAAAGTAGACAATAGGTAGGAGAGTTGTTCCAGTTCATAATTAAGGTTGGATATACACTCTCAGAAAATGCGCTAAAACAGGTGCAAACTCCCTATCTGTTAGCAGGTGTGCTGCTGAACACAAGTTAGTCAGGTAAATGTCTCCACTACAATCAGTGGAGACTATATAAGCTGCAGTTGACCAGCCAGATAGGGTGATCAAGTACTGCTGGTGGGGGTAGTGGGGGTGAGATGTGTACGGGAAAGTTGGGCAATAACCTACAGATATCACTGTACATTCGTTATTAGGGTCAGGCCACAACCCCTCCCACGACCTCTTTGAGCATAATATTTAAGATATAGATTAGAATATACTTCTATGGTCTTCCAGCCTGTAATCAAAAATCAATAGTTGAATGACCAATAACCTAAATTAATAGGCCACTGCTAACTGAATAAGTAAATGGGCAATCGCTTAGTTTTTGAGCAATGCTTAATTGATATATTGCAGTAAATTTTAGTGAACTCAAACTCGGTGGGACTATTACTATGTCAAACCAGAAAAAACATCTTGCATAAAAGAAAACCTTTCCCCATCATGACCTGCAGTTCTGACAGTCAGACATATCCTTGCATATCTGCCCAGTCATTTGCCTACCCACTCGGTGGCCAAAAGCGGAAACAGCTCTATCATTAAATACCGACCTCTAGCCCCGCTAATGTTCCTAGAGCAAAACGGGGTCAGGATCCAATCAAACACACAATTTAGGTGGGTATTTGGCTCTTGCCTGGACATATGTATCAAAAAGGGGACACTTGGAAAAAGAAAAAGGAGAGTAATAAAAATAACTGTTGATAACAGTTAATGTAATGAGTGTCATATTTAAATACAGTAATCCCTGCTCCATCGCGGTTCAGTTTTTGCGGTCCCGGTAATTCGCGGATTTTTTTGTAATGTTATTTTACTATATAAATCATTAAAAATGAAATATCTTTGTGTTTTTCATAGCTCTTGCTATGTCTCTTAGTATCTTTTATGTGTTTAAATGAGTTTCTATTGTTTTAAAAGTGTGTTTAAAGACCTTAAAATGCTTCTACACGTACAGTGACAGTAAAATAAACATGCCTACAATGCATTTTAATAGGTTTTTTCTATTTCGCGGAATTTCACTTTTCGCGGCTGGGTCCGGAACGTAACCCCCGCAATGGAGGGGGGTTTACTGTATAGACACATAACCTGGTGGTATCCCACTTCATGTTTGTTAGCATCCCGTGGGACTGCTGTCAAAAAGATTAAACCTTCAACATTGTATAGCAAGACATCATTTGTTATCAGTACATTGAATTTTGAGGTGCCAGGTCGTCCTCCTTTACCTGCATCCCGGAGGTGACAAGCCTCATTATAGAAACTGTTTTTAAAAACTTAAAACACATATTAAAACTTATGCGGGTTGCCATCTGGCTTTGTATCAGTAGATGGCACCAGAGAAGTTGATGTGAAAAATCATGTACAAACTAAGGTAAGCAAGAAAAGGATAACAAAACCAGTGGTTATCTATAAAACCTGAAGGGTAAATGGATCCCTTCAGGTTGATGTCCCCCTCATGTCTGGAGGTGCGGTCCATGTGTGTCCCTTCCCGGTCCCTGCAGGGGCGCTGTGGCGGTTCCACCGCTGTATGGGGGGTTGCGGGGGTCCCCTATGTCCCTGAGGTGCTTGTGCAACTATTTGGGGTACAGTACATGGTGTGTGGGGGCTCCTTTTGGCGCTAAACCGCACGGCCGCCATTTTAGGTGTGGGCAGGCTGTTTGACCTCATAGTGAGGGCAGCAGCCATTTTCTACTATGCTTTTTGCGCCAATCGGGCGCCATCTTTAGCGTGGGCAAAATGTCCTTGTGTGGACAGCGGCCATTTTCCCAGAGCTTTTCCCATAGACTTGTATTGGCAACCATTTTTTTGTGGCTCAGGGCTGTTTCTGCCTCTAGGGGCGTGAGGTCACTTCCTCTTTCTACCCTTCAGATCGTTCAGCAGCGTGGGGCAAGTATAACACACTGTGGGGGGCTTTTACTGTATTTCCTGGCCTGCATTCCTGCTAGCATTCATTTTTTGCAGTTTCCTGTAGCACAGGACTTGCTCTCCATTTGCGGTGCATTTGCGGTGGGGACTGTGGGAATCGCCGATTTAAAGGGCCAGCGTCATTTAAATTGAGATTGCTATTATGGAGTACCAGGATAGCAAATTCCCCCCAGATCTGGTGGAGGGTTCAGGTACTCCTGAATCCTCTGCTATAGTCTCGTTTACTGCTGCACTTGTGACTTTAGCGTCAAAAGTGGATTTGTTGATGTCTGACCGGGCTTCTAAGAAAAGGACTATGCCCTCTTAGTCTTCTGATTCAGAGCAAGATTTGGTTGCCACGGACAGCGTACCCCCTGAGGGGTCTCAGTCGGATGTGGAAGAGGAGGATTCCTCCTCAGGATCAGCACGGGACCGTGCTCCGCTGTCCGCGATTATTAGCTTTGTTAAGGAAACTTTAAATTTTGATGCTGAGCCCTACCTGTCGGGTAAGCGGTCCTCCTTTGGGACCCGCAAAGCCCAAAAATCGGGTCAGGTTTTTCCTTGTCCCGAAAAGTTTCACGAAACCGTGAATGAACAATGGCGCCATATAAAACATAATTTTGTGGTGCCAAAGAGATTTCAGTACTGTTATCCCTTTGCGGATCCGGTGGATTCTCACTGGACTGTGGCTCCTAAGGTGGACCACACTGTGTCCAGATTAAATAAAGCCACTTTAATGCCCATGGAGGATTCTCCGGGGTTTAAAGACCCGGCGGATAGGCGGGTGGGAACGCTTTCCCGCCATATCTATCTGGTAGCGGGTTCTTTGCTGAAACCTGTGTTCGCTTCAGTAATGGTCTCTCAGGCTGTTGTGGAGTGGGCCAAGGCGCTTAAGCGCACTCTAATTGCTGACTCCGCCTCTCCTGCTGCTCTGGAGATGGTGGATCAAATGGGTCAGGCCGTGCTGTACCTGTGTGACACGGCCTTAGATGAGGCCCCTTTAGTCGCACGACTTTCAGCAGTCGAAGTTGCGATTCATCGCATCGTTTGATTAAAAAGCTGGTCGGCTGACCAGTCTTCCATGAAAACAGTGTCCGACATCCCTTCGTCTTTTTTGGGGACTCTCTGGATGAACTGGTCAAGGGGCTCACTAGGGGCAAGAGCACTCTTTTGCCCCAGGTATCCAGGGGAAAATCATCCCGCGGCAGGCGGGGATTTAAACCTAACCAGGGGTCCTTTCGTGCCTTCAAGGCACAAGACAAAGGTAAGTTCTTCAAGGCCCCTAGTGGCCAAAAGAAGCCTTGGGCGGGTAAGTGAAAAGTCGCCCACACTGGCACAGAGGCTCAGTCCGCCTCGTCCTGAAGGGGCGCCCTCACTCGTCTCAGGGGTGGGGGGACGTCTGCATTGTTTTCCCGAACCTTGGCTTTCCAAGATTCAGGAAAGGTGGGTTCAAGAACTCATTCATTCAGGGTACAAGATCGAGTTTCGATCTCGCCCCGCAGACAGATTCTTTCCCTCAAATCTTCATTTAACCCCCGATCGTTTCCGAGATCTCCTTCGGGCGGTTCAGGATCTCCTCGCCTAAGGTTTCGGGGTTTTTACTCAAATCTGTTCACAGTGCCCAGAAAGGAGAGCAAGGTGCGTCCGATTCTGGACTTAAAGTTTCTAAACCGCTTTGTGCGGGTTCAGAAGTTCCGAATGGAGTCCCTCCGGTCAGTGGTGGCATCCCTGAGTCCAGGGGATTTCCTGGCTTCCATCGACCTCAAGAATGCATATCAACACATCCCTATTTACGAAGGTCATCAGAGGTACCTCCGATTCGCAATAGCGGAGGAGCACTATCAGTTCGTGGCGTTGCCTTTCGGCCTCGCTTCGGCTTCAAGGGTTTTTACCAAAGTGTTGGCTCCTGTTCTAGCCCTGTTACGGGTACAGGGGATTGCCATCCTCGGTTACCTGGACGATCTATTAAGGTCGAGCTCCAGTGCCACTCTGTTCGCTCAGGCGAAGGTCTTTCTTCTGAAGGACAAGCTACGGATCATGCAGGACGAGGTCAGGTCCCTCAGGGACAACGAGTTATCCTCGCTTCGGACCTGCATGCGGTCCCTGGGCTTGATGGTGTCGGCTTTCGAGGCGATCCCATTTGCACAGTTTCACACGAGATCTCTTCAAGTGGAGATTCTAGTCTGGTGGGATAGACATCCTCAATCTTTGGAAAGGAGGATTTCTTTGAGCCCCCAAGTAAGATCGGATTTCCTGTGGTGGCTCCAGTCTCCGGCTCTGAAGGAAGGCAAGTCCTTTCGTTTGTTGCTATGGACTGTGGTCACCACGGACGCCAGGCTGTCGGGCTGGGGTGGAGTTTTGGGCAAGTTGTCTGCCCAGGGCACTTGGTCGGAGGGGGAATCCTCCCTGCCGATAAATGTCTTGAAACTACGGGCAATCAGGCTCTGTTTGCTCCGTTGGTCGGATCGACTTCAGGGCTGCCCAGTGCGTGTACAGACGGACAACGCAACTGCGGTGGCTTACATCAATCACTAAGGGGGCACCAGCAGTGCCAAGAAAGTGGCCGAGATTCTGTCCTGGGCCGAGATGTGGGTCCCGGCGATTTCAACAGTTCACATTCCAGGTGTGGAGAACTGGGAGGCGGACTATCTGAGTCGCCAGACCCTGGACCAAGGGGAAAGTTCCCTCCGCCCGGAGGTGCTTTAGATGCTGTGTGCGCGTTGGGGATCTTTTCGCATCTCGTCTCAACAACAAGGTGGGAAGGTTCGTATGCGCGACCCTCTGGCGGACGTCTCGGACGCGTTGGGGGTGCCTTGGCATCAGTATCGGCTGATTTATGCCTTTCCCCTGATTCAGTTGTCCAGATTCCTTCGCAGGTTGGTCTCGGAACCGAGGTTGGTGATTCTGGTGGCCCCAGACTGGCCACGTCGGTCTTGGCACACGGACATCATGCAACTTGTCATCGAGCCACCCTGGCGGCTCCCGTTAAAAGATGATCTTCTGTCTCAAAGGCCGATCTTCCATCCTGCTTTACAGTCGCTGGCTTTGACGGCGTGGCTGTTGAAAGCCAGGTCCTAAGAGACAGAGGTCTCTCGTCGGCGGTCATTCCTACCTTGCTCAAGGCCAGGAAGGCCTCCTCAAGTAAGATTTTAAGGCTTTCCTGCAAACTGGTGTGGAGCAGCGTGTTGCGCTGACCACTATTAAGGGCCAGTTGTCTGCGCTGGCCATTCTTTTTCAGCACCCCTTGGCATCGAATTCCTTGATCCGCACCTTCATTCAAGGGGTGCGTCATCTGACTCCCCCTAGGAGGGCACCCTTGCCCCCTTGGGACCTGAATTTGGTTCTGTCTGTTTTTGCTATCATGGAAAGTTGCCTTTCTGGTGGCGATCACATCGGCTCGCAGAGTGACGGAGTTGGCGGCCCTGTCTTGCCGCTCCCCCTATCTGGTTGTTCATAGGGATAAAGTGGTCTTATGACCTCATCAGTCCTTTCTTCCGAAGGTGGTTTCAGACTTCCAACGAGGACATTGTCTTACCTTCGCTGTGTGCGAAGCCTAAGCATCCTAAGGAGTTTGACTTGCATTCCTTGGATGTGGTCCGGGCGATCAGGGTTTACCTGTCGTCTACTGAATCCTTCAGAAAGTCGGATTGTCTTTTTGTCCTTCCTGAGGGACCTTGGAAGGGTACGGCTGCGTCTGCGGCAACCATTTTGAAATGGATCAGGCAGACGATTGTGCAGGCCTATTCAATTAGGGATCAGGTTCCACCTTTCCCTGTCACAGCACACTCTACCAGAGCGATTAGTGCGTCTTGGGCCTTCTGCCATCAGGCGTCGGTGACTCAGGTGTGCAAGGTGGCGACCTGGTCGTCCGTGCATACCTTTACAAAATCTTACAAACTTGATGTCTTGGCATCAGCGGATGCCTCTTTTGGCCGCAAAGTTTTTAGTGCAGCAGTGCCTTAGGGGAGACTGGGTAGTTTTGGCCTGTCTCCTCCTGTTGGGGGTTTCCCCTTTTTGTTTTGTTTTCCTGGGTTTTCGCTCCTGTTGAGCTTTCTTGTTGTTGCCCAGTGCTTACCTTTCTGGTTCAGAAAAGGTTATTTTCTCTGACCTGGGTGCTGCGTTGCCTTTTTTGTCAGTTACGTTTTCCCACCCCTCACATCTACACTGCTTTGGCACGTCCCAGATGTGCAGATTGTATGAGTGGGCGGTGACTGTCAGAGGACGTAAGAGAAAATATAATTTTTGTAAGAACTTACCGTAAAATTATTTTCTGAGTCCTCTGACAGTCGCCGCCCCCCGCCCCTCTTTTGGGGTTCATGGATCTCTATACTGCTTGCTACAAAACTGAATTGGGAATGAAGCTAGCTGGGGGTATTGACCAGAGGGACGGCCCCCTGTTGGTGTGCCTATACAAAGTTTTTGTAAATATTCTAACAAAATCTTCTGCCTAGCTTACTCCTGTGGAGAAGGCCGATATCCAGGCGTGCAGATTGTATGAGTGGGTGGCGACTGTCAGAGGACCCAGAGAAAAGAATTTTACAGTAAGTTCTTACAAAAATTCTATTATTACATGAATGAACATACAATAGCAATCAAACAGTAAACATTGTAAAAATTATAAAGTGCAAAATCCTGCAAACAGGAATTTAAAATGCAAGATACAACAACATAGCAGCTGAACCTGAGAAATTCTCAGTGAGAATAAACAAAAAAGTTGGTCGAACAACAACTTGATCACACATACAAATAGCATTGTAAACATGTAGTCCAGTGTCACACCACCATCATTAGATGGTGGCGTATGACAGTGACACTGGACTACCTGTTTACATTACAAATGCTATTTGTTTGTGTGATCAAGTTATTTCACACATGACACAAACATGACCTGATTGGTTACTTTAATCAGCAGCAATGGCAAGTTCTTTCTCAAGAAGATTGAAGACAAGCATTTCTGCTCTCTCTGCTGTAAGTCTATGTGACGGAAGTGTAGGTAAGACAGCACGCACATGGAGAGCAGGAGTGCCAACAAAGCCTTTTATTGAACGGTAGCGGGTATGTTCACAAAGAAAGGGGCCAAACAAAGGTGTCCAGGGTCAGACCCAACGTGGGTAGGACAAAGTTCCAGATAGCAGGGGTAGTCCATAACAGGGGGCTCCCGATAGAACGGGCAAAGTCCTGGCCAGCAAGGGATTTGGCCACACACGGATCAGGGCAAACAATCAAGTGACAAAGTCCAGGCAGAGTTCTGGTAGGCCCAGGGTTAATCCACTCACCAGCAGGAAGGTCCAGGGTTAATCCACACTCCAGATTGTAGAAAAGGACAAGGTAATTCCAAACTCCAGGTTGGCTGTAGGATTGAAGAGGCCCACAGGAACCAATAGGGGATTCTGTGTTATCTGGCCGCAGCTCAGAGACACACACTCTTCCAAACAGCAAAGATGAACAACCCAGGAGAGACTCCCTCAGCTAAATATGTTAGGACTTGTGTCCCAGCAGGTGGGCCAGGCAACTCCCAGCCAGGCGTCCAGTTGCCCCAGCAACCAGCCCCGCCCCCCCTCTATTTGAGCCCACACAAGGAATGTGTTCATTGTCCACAGTGAGCATGAAGGTGGAGAAGCAGACATTCAGGCACCTTGCTGGGGAGGGGAGAGGGACAGCACAGTGGGGGGGGGGGGGGGCAGGCAAAGGAGTGAGCAGCCAGGGGGGAGAGAAGAATCCCATGCTGGGGAAGATAGCAAAGTACTGGGGGTGCAGAAGAGAGAAAAAGAAGGGGGGAAAGTAGGGCCCGTGACAACCCCTCCCCATTTTATTTTACAAGTGCCGACAGGGGGACCTCGGCAGGTCTCCTTGGAGGCACTTGTGGTAATAGGCTCACCTACTGAAGGTCCTGCTGCCGGGTATGGTGGGACAAGGGGATAAACACTGTAGACTCCCTGAGGAGGATTGGGTGCCATGGGGGTCAGCCAGTCACTGGGAGGCTGGGGTAGAGGTCCTTCCGCTGGGGCCAACTCTGGGTAGTTGACTGGGCGACTGTGGCTGGCGGATGTGGTGCGACGGTTCTGAGGGCAGCTGGCCTGAAGATGCCCAGGTTGGTTACACCTATAGCACCGGAATTTGCTCAATGTGGGGTCAGAGTCTAGTTCCTGTTTAAATTTCTCACGGTCCCAGGTCAGGGTGGTATTCTGGTCAGGGTTGGTAACACTCACCGGATCCAGGGCAGAAGGGAAGTCCCGTTGGGTTTTCTCGGCGGGCAGGCCGTGGCTGGCTTGGCTCCTGGTCACAGCTCTGACGTATTGGCACTGTAGCTCTCCTAAATCATTTCCAAGCAGAATGTCCGCAGGTAGTCCAGCCATGATTCCAATTTGGCAGCGCTTTTCCCCAAACCCATAGTCAAGGCGAACTGACGCCTTGGGGATGTGTTTCGTAGTACCACCTGCCATTTCAATAAAGAACCCAGGGCCTGGCTTGATGGCTTCGGGTTTTACCACGCGGGGATCAGCAATGGTGAGGAAGGCCCCAGTGTCCCGAAATCCCGTAGTTCTCTCTCCATCAATCAGGACCTCCTGCAGGTGGCGCTGCCTCTGCTCTGGGTAGGATGGGACAAGGGGATGAACACCGTAGACTCCCCGAGGAGGATTGGCAACAGTGGGGGTCAGCCAGTCACTGGGAGTTGGGGGTAGTGGTTCTTCCTCTGGGGTCAACTTTAGGTAGTTGACTGGGCGACTGTGGCTGGCAGACATGGTGCGACGGTACTGAGGGCAGCTGGCCTGAAGATGCCCGGGCTGGTTGCACCCATAGCACAGGCGGTCCAGAAACGCCCCAGAAGTACGAGGTCGGTAGGAAGGGGCTGTGGATGGTGTTGGGGCGACAGGGCGCTGAAGGAGTGGCAGGGGGTTGCTGGGAAGTTGTCTGCCTGTGTTCTGGGCTTTGGGCGGCTCGACTACAAGTCTCTTCCAATGGGGTTTAATGGCAAGGGCCTCGTCTGCCAGTGCAGCAGCCCGCTCAAGGGTGCCAGGGTCCCTCTCCTTCACCCACTCCCGCACCTCTGCTGGGCATTTGGCAAAGAATTGTTCCTTTAGAAAGGCCTGGACAACTTGTTCAATAGTAAAGGCCTGCTCCCCCTCCAGCCAGCGTCTGCAGGCCCGGGAGATTTTGTGCGCATACATCTTGAAGGAAGGCTCAGAATGACAGGAGAGGTCCCTGAATTTGATCCGGTGGGTTTCTGGAGTTACCGCGTAGTATTCTAGTACAGTCTGTTTGATCCTACTGTAATCTCGATTCCACTGTGCGTTCATTGTCCGGTAGGCAGCAGCCGCACCCCCTTCCAGCAGGCCCACTAGGTGGCGTACCCAGTCTCCACGGGGCACCTCCAGCAGCTGACATAAGTGTTCGAAGTCCTGGAAGAACCCTTCCACATCCCCTGTAGCTTCACAAAATGGCTTGAAGTCTTTACGAGTCACCCTTGGCCGATCAGGCCCACCGACTCGTGTGCTGGGGAGAGGGTCATATCCCCTGAGGCCTCTCATGGTTTCTCGCTCATGAGCCCTTCGGATAGCCTCCCGCTTGTCATCCAAGGTGGCTCCGGGCCCCAGGATAGCCATCTTCTCTTCGTACCATGTGATCCAAGGGCTCCTGGGACTTGAGACGTCGGATGCACTCTGTTCATTCTCTGACGGCGGAGCATTCAAGCTTTCAGTTCTCTGAAGGCCGGCTTCCTCAATGGCGGTGACCAGCTCTTCTTTGGACAGGCCCCTGTAGGTAAGGCTTAACTCCTGAGCCTTTTCTTGCAAACTTGCCACAGTCCAATTCCTGTACTCCCCAACCCACATTAGGTCCAGTGTGGGGGGGCTCCTCTCCATCCTCTTTAGCGTTCTGATCCCGCCGCTGCCAACCAGTGTGACGGAAGTGTAGGTAAGACAGAACGCACATGGAGAGCAGGAGTGCCAACAAAGCCTTTTATTGAACGGTAGCGGGTATGTTCACAAAGAAAGGGGCCAAACAAAGGTGTCCAGGGTCAGACCCAACGTGGGTAGGACAAAGTTCCAGATAGCAGGGGTAGACCATAACAGGGGGCTCCCGATAGAACGGGCAAAGTCCTGGCCAGCAAGGGATTTGGCCACACACGGATCAGGGCAAACAATCAAGTGACAAAGTCCAGGCAGAGTTCTGGTAGGCCCAGGGTTAATCCACTCACCAGCAGGAAGGTCCAGGGTTAATCCACACTCCAGATTGTAGAAAAGGACAAGGTAATTCCAAACTCCAGGTTGGCTGTAGGATTGAAGAGGCCCACAGGAACCAATAGGGGATTCTGTGTTATCTGGCCGCAGCTCAGAGACACACACTCTTCCAAACAGCAAAGATGAACAACCCAGGAGAGACTCCCTCAGCTAAATATGTTAGGACTTGTGTCCCAGCAGGTGGGCCAGGCAACTCCCAGCCAGGCGTCCAGTTGCCCCAGCAACCAGCCCCGCCCCCCCTCTATTTGAGCCCACACAAGGAATGTGTTCATTGTCCACAGTGAGCATGAAGGTGGAGAAGCAGACATTCAGGCACCTTGCTGGGGAGGGGAGAGGGACAGCACAGTGGGGGGGGGCAGGCAAAGGAGTGAGAAGCCAGGGGGGAGAGAAGAATCCCATGCTGGGGAAGATAGCAAAGTACTGGGGGTGCAGAAGAGAGAAAAAGAAGGGGGGGGAAAGTAGGGCCCGTGACAGTCTATTTCTCTTCTCATCCAAAACTGTGCTGAACAGTGAAAACTCTCTCACTTTCTGCATTACTAGTGCAGGGGGCAATACAACATAGCAGCAACAACATAGCAGCCTGAACCTGACTAAAAAGTTGGCCGAACAACAACTTGATCACACATACAAATAGCATTGTAAACATGTAGTCCAGTGTCACACCACCATCACAATTTTTTTTTTTTTTTTTCAAGAAAATAAAACTTTTATTAAGAATAAAATCGAACATTGTACAAACAGTATCGATCGTAAACAAAATAAAGATTTTTTTGTTACATTACACAGTGGTACAATGAACCCATAGCAATCCACAAAGCAATAAGGAACAACATAGTAACCCATTTGGTACGTTGAACCCATCAATATACCAAACAAAACAATCAGTACTGTATAGGCTGTACCACATTCTATAACGTACAAAAGCTTCTAAGTGATTGAGGTGCTAAGTGAATAACACTGAGGCATGGGTAGGATAAAAACAAAACTAGGGGGAAGGGAAAGAGAGAAAGGGAATAAGGGTAGGCAGAAACTGAGGGTAAGGTGGTAGATAGGTAAGAAAAAGGGAAGGGGGAAAGAGCGCTTCACTGTATTTAAACACCTGCAGCATTTCAAAGACAACAAAGTTAAACTTCAAGGAGTCTGTGCATAACCAACTGTAGAGGGGCCAAGGCTGGGTCATCCAGCCAAGGTTGCCAGAGTGAAAAAAAACTTTTTGTGGGCCTTTCTGTGTTGATATGTCAATTTTTCTCTGATTAAGGAGCTATTGACTTGAGTAATCCATTGTTGAACCGAAGGGACCCTGGAGGAGATCCAGTATCTGACTATGAGTTTACATGCTATATACAGCAGCCTAATAACAGCCACGTGGGCACTAGGGGTCAAGGATTCCACCTCCAGGGCCCCAAGAAGGCAAATCACCGGATCAAGTAGCAATTGAAAGTTGTAGACTCTGGATATCGTGGTTATAATCGTGGACCAGTATCTGAACAGCTTGGGGCAACTCTATAGCATGTGTATCAGGGTTCCTTGTTCCCTGTCACATTTCGGGCAGAGGGGAGTAGGCCGACGTCCCCAACGGTGCAGCCTAACAGGTGTCCTATACGCTCTGTGGAATAACATAAGGTGGGAAACCTTTTGCGAGGCCGAGGCCGAGACCGAAATCAGGGGAATGGAGGAAAGGCACAGTTCCCATGTTTCCCTATCAATGGGACCAAGGTCCTCCTCCCAGGCCGCTCTGGCCGTATGGGTGGCCGGGTCCTGTAGGGAGCCCAGAAGGGCAGCATATACATCAGAGATCATACCCTTCTTATCAGAGGCTTGAAATACATCTGCCAACAGTCTATGAGGGGTAAGTTGTAGCGTTGCCAATCTGGCCTGAGCCGAAATAGCATGCCTAAGCTGTAAATATCTAAAAAAAATGCTGTCTCGGCACATTAAATTCACGTTGCAGTTCCTGGAAGGATTTCAGAACCCGACCCCTAAACAGCTGCGTCATGAAACATATTCCTGAAATCTTCCAGACCTCTGCACCCTCCAAGCGAAGGAGCTCCCCATAGTTCCGGTTGTCCAGATGGGGGTCTCCAGGAGGAAGCCCCCAACCCGGAGCATCTCCTTGACACACCGCCATACCATACGGAGCATAGCAATCGTCGGCACTCCCACCAGGAGGTGTGCAAATCCAGCCTCCAAATGGACAAGGACAGGCGAAGAGGAGCCTACCGGAGCCAACATGGCCCCAACGGGATCCAGCGGGTCCGGTTTCCCCCAGCCCCCCATATGCTGGACCTGGGAGGCCAGGAAATACACCCGGGGATGCGGCACCGCCAGCTCGCCCCCATCCTTCCCCATCTGGAGAGTGGCTAGTTTAATCCTGGCTACTTTTTTACACCATATCAGTTCCCGGAACTGAGATTTAATTCTGTGGAACCACCTTTAAGGTATCCACACAGGGGTATTGAGAAAAACTTATAGTAATTGAGTGCCCACACCATCTTAATAAGGTTGATGCGGCCAGCGACAGAGAGCGGTAGTTTGCACCAACTCGTGCACTTAGAGCAAAATTTCTGCAGCAGAGGTACCAAGTTCAATGTCAAGTAGTCAGAGGGGTCGGAAGACACCTGTATCCCCAAGTATTTGAATCTGTCCACCACCCTCACCGACGAAGCACACGAGGGTAGAGGGGCGGAAAGAGGGTCCAGAGGCATTAGCACAGATTTGTCCCAGTTGATAGAAAATCCCGAAAGCGAACCAAAATAGTCTATAAGGGACATCACTGCGCGCAGGGAGTCCTGAGTATCCCCCAGGTAAAGTAGAGTGTCCTCCGCATGCAAAGACATAACGTCTTCACGAGCACCCCGTTTGAACCCCACAATCTCAGAGGAGGCCCGGACCCGCGCCGCTAAGGGCTCCAGAGCCATGGCAAACAGCAGTGGAGATAGCGGGCAGCCCTGCCGGATACCCCTATGGAGACAGAATGGTTCAGACACCTCCCCATTAAAGTGCAGCCTAGCCATGGGCCCAGTATACAGCAATTGTACCCATTTAAGAAAAGGCTCCCCAACCCCAAAGCGACGAAGCACTGCCCATAGGTATCTCCATTCAACGCTATTGAACGCCTTGGCGTCGTCCAACAAAAAAAAAAATCGCTTTATTGCCAGGGTTGTTGACTGGTATCTAAAGGTTAAGGAAAAGGCGTCTGAGATTCAGTGCCGTCGAACGAGCAGGGATAAAGCCCAATTGGTCCCAATGAATATTCTTGTGTATGACCTGGGAAAGTCGAGACGCCAAAATTTTAGCCAAGATCTTGATGTCCACCGTAAGTAGAGAAATAGGCCTATATGAGTCAGGTAAGGTTTCAGGATAAGTAAGTTAAACACATGGATCAGTCTAGGCACCAACTGCTCTGTATATCTACTGTAGACCTCAGAGGGGATGCCGTCAGCCCCAGGTGACTTACCATTCTTAGCAGACCGCAGAGCAGTGTGCACCTCGTCCTCCGTCAGGGGGGCACTTAGTGAGGCCACATCCGTGGCTGAAAAAGTAGGAAGGTCACAATCCCCCAAGAAATCCTTAATCTCGTGGGTGCTTGCCGTTACCTTAGAAGAATAAAGGTCCTGAAAGAATGTACACAACACCCTCCCTATGTCAGTCGCTGTGTGCCACTGAACCCCCTGAGGGTCAGTGAGTACAGGGATGAAAGTAGCCAGTTGTTGGGCCCGCACCATCATAGCTAGCATATGACACCCTCCTCAAAGTACCTCTGCTGCAGAAAAAAACATTTGTTCTCCGCCTGCTGTAGTGACACCGTACCAGAGAGGGTCTGGGCTGCCAACCAGGACCTCTGAGTGGCTTCATAAGGGTTAGCTGGACAGGCTTCCGGTTCCGGCGCTCATGAGTGAGGAGTGAGTGATCCAGGCTCCTGCAACGCCCGCGTGTGAAGCCGCTTGTAAAAGCCATCCCGGGGGACGATAGCTGAGATAGCCGCCTACGTCTGCTTACACCACCAGCGACTCACGCAACACACGTGAGCAGGACAGAGCGGGGCAGAGCTGAGCCCATAGCGGAGCCGTCGGAGAGCCGACAGCACGAACAGATGGATCAGTTCGTGGAGCGGGGTCGCTCCCATGGTGCCGCTGCAAAGGCAGGCACTGCATCTAACGTGTCTACTACACCAGCTATATCTACCGCATCCGCTACATCTACATCCACTGCATCCACCACCCGCTCGATGGGGGTTCCTAAAATGGTTATTGCGGCATCTACTACTTATCCTCTGGAGGTGGGCTCTAATATGGCCGATGAACTTCAAGCAGACACCAAGACACAGGAGGAGGTGAGAGAACACGTGGTATTGAATATCCACGCTCAGTCCAGCATTTCTGAAATCCCCCCAGAGGACCCTTCCTATGGTCGGATAGCAGAAGCAGTGGCGGCATTGTTGGCACCCACGATTAAACACACAGTGGAAACAGCTATTATGCAGGGACTTACACAGATACAAAAAGATTTGCAAATGCACAAACAGCAAATACAGGAAGCAGAAATGAGAATCTCCTCTCTGGAAGATGAACTGATAGACCAGGGGTCTTCAAACTATGGCCCTCCAGTTGTTCAGGAACTACAATTCCCATCATGCTTTGTCATGTCTGTGAATGTCAGAGCTTTATAATGCCTCATGGGATGTGTAGTTCTGCAACAGCTGCAGGGCCATAGTTTGAGAATGCCTGTGATAGACAATAGTATCGATATCTCTGCACATGATAGCGCTCTGCAGTTGCTGCAGGAAAAAATAGAGGATGTAGAAAATTGTTCCAGACGGAATAACCTCCGTATTATTGGGGTCCCAGAAACTTTTCAACCTGAGGCGCTCACTCACTTCTGCTCTGTAACAATACTGAATGCACTAGGAATAACAGCTACTTGTGTAGTGGCAAGAGCACATAGGATTGGCAGCCTTAAGGAAGGCAGAAACAACACTAGGCCAGTCATAGCAAGATATCTGAACTATGCGGATAAAACCCTTATTTTCCAGCAATTTTCCAGCAATCAAACCATACATTCCTTACTTTGATATGTGTTCTCCCACAGATCTACTTTAAATGCATCTATCTCTGAGGAAGCGAGCATTTAGCTCGCGAAACGCGTCAGTTCAGGATGCAGTTCACTGTACTATGAATCAACATGTCATAAAAATTTAGGATGAAGATTACTGAATTTACATGTCATCAAGGTTATTCTGAAACCAAGCTGTAATGCAAGATGTACATGTTTATGCAATGTATTCCATTTTTACTGTATATTGTTTATATGTAGCCATGGGGCTTTCTCAATATGCAAATTAGTGTATGATAACACTCATCACTTGTATACTTTTTATATTAGCTCAATAAAGTATGTCTTTTATTCTTGCATCCCAGTTTATTTCCAGCCCCTAACATTCACCTCACTCAAAGTCCCGCGGGTCTACCTCTCTTTTTTGTTTCGCATATATTGGGATGGAGGTATGTTCGGGAAGGTACTTGACCATTATCCTTTTTCTTTTAACTTTGACATATAATCAGAATCTACCTAGAATGTGGAGATTTCCAAATTACCTGGTGGATAACGAGGAGTTTATCTGTTTCCTACAAACTTCTTGGGCCGATTACCTTTCACATAACGGGGACGAGAGTATTGACCCCGTTCTATTATGGGAGGCGGGCAAAACGGTCCTGCGGGGCAATATTATATCATACACTACAAGATATAAAAATACTTTAATGTCCACTTATACACAACTTAGTGATCAATTACGAGTTGCCCAACAGAACATGACACAGTCTAATACTCCAGAAAATATTAATCAGTGGCATAATGCTAAACAACACTTTGACTTATGGACCAAAAGGCACTCACACTTGGAGGCTAAACTTCACCGGTTTGGCAACAGACCCAGTAAGTTAATGTCGAGATTAATAAAGGGGGCTCACATTCCGACACAAATAACTTCTCTTTGTGATCAGCAAGGCCATGTTACTCATTCCCCTGTAGCCATTACGGCCATTTTGGAAAAATATTATACAGATTTATATGCTAATGGCTCTATAGATTCGGAAGCAGCAACGAAATTATTAAATACCTTAAATCTCCCTTCCCTTTCAGAGGTCCAAATAGACTTGATTAATGCTCCTATATCCCAAGATGAAATAAATAATATTATTAAAACATCAGCGAATGAAAAAGCCCCGGGACCCGACGGTTACACGAATGAATTTTATAAGAAAATGTCAGATAATTTGTTACCCCTTCTTACATCTTTGTTTAATGAGTTATTGACAAAAGGTACTTATCTACCAACAGGGTATCAATCATATATTAAACGTATTCCTAAAAAGGGCAAGGATATCTTACAGCCTGGCTCGTATCGCCCAATCTCGTTATTAAACATTGATGCAAAGCTATTGGCCAAGCTGATAGCCACTAGACTAGCCATGATTTTACCATCTCTCATACATGAGACACAATCAGGTTTTGTCAAGGGCCGATCTGCTACTCTAAATATCCGTAAGGTCATAGCGGCCCTGGAACATGCAAAGGCAAACCCATTGAAATCTATGGCCATCGTTTCTCTCGCTGCAGAAAAAGCCTTTGATAACATCAATTTGGAGTGACTATTTCTTAGCTTGAAGAGATTGGGCTTTACGGGCCACGCTTTAAGTTTCTTCCGAGCTATGTATGCTAGGCCAACAGCTAGAATTGTATCTTCGGCGCGGATGTCTGCCTCTATATACCTGTATAAGGGTACGAGGCAGGGATGCCGGCTCTCCCCGATCCTTTTTAACATTGCCCTGGAACCCCTATCCAGATTTTTTCTGGAACAAGCTCCTATACAATGTATCCAAATAGGGAATGAAGAAATACAAACGGCATTATTTGCCGACGATATGCTGCTTTTCACGTCTATCCCCTGAGCTGATTTAAATAATATACAACATATTTTAAATGATTTTGAAAAACTTACAGGCCTTAAAGTAAACTATGATAAGAGCGAGGTTCTTCCGCTTACCCCATCTACTATATCTCAATGGGATACATCCTCCTCTTTTCCCCTTGCACAGTCATATATTACATACTTGGGTATCAAAATTAGTAGGAATTTGTCCTCCCTGTATACGCTAAATTTCACCCCATTGCTTGAAAAGATTAGGAAAGAATTGAATATGTGGAATAACTTACCCCTGTCATTCTTCGGGAGATGCCACTTAATTAAGATGATTAGTTTTCCACGCTTACTCTACTCGTTACAAACTATACCGCTCCTATTAAAGCATAAAGACGTTCAACTTTTGAACAAGGCTTTTTCAAAATTTATTTGGCAGGGGAAACGCTTCGCTGGCCAATTTGCATCTCCCGAAGAACACAGGGGGGGGCTGGTCTTCCAGATGTCAGACTGTATAACCTTGCATGTTTATTGAGGTATGGTTTGGACTGGCTCGTGGAATGAAATCGCTATACTAATAACACTCTGGAGGAACAAATAGCTCACCCTTTGAGTCTAGCGGGCATCCTGCATAATACATTTTAATTTCTACCAAAAAGTATACAACAGCATGCTCTGCTAAGAGATACCTTCATAGCCTGGAGAGAAATTCGTAAGAAACAACACTTACCACTTGGTATCTCAAAACATCTTCCGTTGATGGGAAATCCAATGTTTCCTCAGGCAAGGGACCAACCAGCTTTTGAACATTGGAAATGGAAGGGTTTGGTGAAGGCGTACTCTAATCCAAATGGAAAGCGGGACCTTTAAACTTAAACCTAAACCTTTTCTTGCCCTTGTCGCAGAATATGATCTTCCTAAATCACATTTTCTGGGCTATTATCAAGCAATCTCGTTCAACATACAGTGATGGACACCTTAGTGCAACAGCGGTCTTATTCAATATCTACGATTTTTAAGACTCTACAAGGTGAGCTGCTTCCTCCCTTTACAGATAGACTTTTTGATAAGTGGTATACAGACTTCCCTGGACTAGAACTTTCACATCATATTCTTCAGGGCTATAGGTATATTAGGACACTCACTGTGAATGAGCTATGGAGAGAGACTCAATTTAAATGTATCCCTAAGCTTACATTCCAGCCCTCTTTACTAGGGATAATAGAACTAAAGCAGTATGCCCTCTCTGTATGTCAGTAAAACCCACATTGGCCCACAGATTTTGGCTCTGCCCCAGAATGATTTCATTCTGGGACAGGGTGGTCCATTACGCCAATACAGTAATGAACACCCGTCTACAGAAGTCCCCACACCTTATGCTCTTTGGAATCAATTTGTCGGATCCTCTTGCTCAGGCGAGCTCATTGGTCACTGTCCCTTTGTGGACACATCTGTGTTTCTTGGCAGCTAAGAGGATTATCTTAAAATCGTGGATTCAACCTAGTCCTCCTACTCTATCTGCTCTTAAAATGGAGCTGAGGTCTTTATTGTATAAGGAACAATGGCAATCCTTTATAGAGCATGAACTTACGGATGTGGATATCCAATACTTTATGAAGCCCTTCAGATATACGGACTGGTACGTAAGGGCAGAAGTAGCACAAACTTTGGGTAAATTAAAAATAAATACCCTGCAGACCCGATCATTACCATCACTCTCTTCTTTAATTTAATTTATCTCTTGCCTATATTCAGGCTTTATATCCGTATACATAATGGCAACGCGACAATATTTTAGGACACAGATGAGAAAAGCCTTCTGTAGTAATTATTGTCATTTAAATGGACCAGCCTGTGTTGGGATGTTGAGAAATTGTGAAAAAAAATTTTTTTCTTTTCTCTCTTTTTCCCCTCTTCTACTTCTTTTCTATTTATTAGAGAGTAGATTCTTTGATCATGTTGATAATGTGATTGTTTTTTTTTTTTTAATTTTTTCTTCTTTGTATGTTTTGTTGGTTATAAAATTTAATAAAAAGATTTATAAAAAAAAAAAAAGAAGGGTTAGCAATGTAAACAGCCTCCGATCTCGTCACCTCAGCTAGGACCGTATTTTCCCATTCCTTAGTTTTGGTTTTCACCCCGTTGATGACATCAATAAATTGCCCCCTCATGAACGCCTTGGCTGCGTCCCACACCACCCCAACCTCAGCTGAATGTAAATTTTGCATAAAAAAGGAGGACAGTTGGGTCGGGAGAGGATCAGGGCTAGGAAAGAGCGCCAGCCAAAAAGCATTTAGTTTCCACAGAGGCCTGCCCCGTTGAACAGGGAGGGCCAGGCGGACCCAGAGCGGGGAATGGTCAGAGACCAACCTCGGCTCATAGCCCGCTGAAATCACCAAAGGCAGGAGACGATCATTACCTAGCCCCATGTCAATCCGGGAGAGGCCAGCATGAGCGGCCGTGAAGCAGGAAAACTGCCTCACTCCCGGATTGCCCATCCGCCAGACATCCGTCAGTCTGAGCTCCCCCGCCAAACGAGCGAAGGGTGTGGAGCCCCTCACGGGCAACAGAGCGCGGAGCAAATCTATCCTGTGTGACATTCATGACAGTATTAAAATCCCCCATCATCAACAAAGGCATATCCGGAAATCTAGCCACTTGGTCCAACACCAACCGGAACACCCCAGCTGAGTAGGGGGGCGGGACATAGAGCGCCGCAAGCACGCAAGTCAGGCCCGCCACCCGACACAGCATAACAATAAAACGACCCTCAGGGTCTAGTACATTATGTAAACATACAAATTGCACACCCTTCCTAACAAGTATACAGACCTCCCTAGAGTAGCTAGAGTAAACAGAGGGGTATTGATAACTGAACATACTGGGCGCTAAAGAAGGTGTGGAAGCAGGTCTCCTGGAGACACACGTCAGCTTGCAATCTTTTAATGTTCTGGAGAAGTGCAGTTCTTTTAGTGGGATTGTTGAGGCCCCTCACATTCCAGGAAAGTACACAAATCGTATCAACCATGAGGGAAAGGACACCATCCCAGAGGAGAAAATGTAGTAGAAATCCCGTGGGAAAGCTGGGGGCGCAGACAACCACTGCACCCCCCTGGCATTGGCAGTGAGGCAATCAGGACCCATAAAATTGACACAGTCCAGGCATGAAAAGGGGAAGTCTCACACTACAGCTGAAGAGTTACACTCTGTAGACAAGTAAATGACCATAAAACTGCAATGCAGGGATTCACATGTATGGAGGAAAACAATCCAGTGAAGACAAACTCGGGGATGAGGACAACAGGGACACGGGGGGAGCACGTCTGCCACGTGAAGGGAAGGGGGAAAGATACGTGGATGTATCCAACCAGGACCAGAAGGGGGAATCCAAAGAGGGATTACAGTTGGTAAAGTAATCTCCTCATGAACAGCGAACAGTTCCAAACGCATAACAGTAGTTGTTATAGGGTGGCATCCGCCTGCCCAGGAGTATGATGGAAACGACCAGTCCAATCGGCAATAGCCCCCCTCAGACCTAAGGGGGGGAAGAATGTTAGATGTAAAGGACCAAAGAGAAATGTTCACGGGGCCCCATGCCTAGCAGAAGGGGCAGCTCTCAACGCCCTGCCATTAGCATCTAGCCATTGGGCTGCTGCAGCGGGTTTGTTCAAAAACAGGACTTCATCTGGAGCAACAACTCTAAGCTTGGAGGGATACAGCATAGCATATTGGAGCTTGAGATCCCTGAGCTGTCTTTTCACATCCCCGAACTTAGCCCTCTGCTTCTGCACCTCCGCAGAGTAGTCCGGGAACAGAGAGATTTTAGCGATCAATGACCAGTTTCCCCCACCATCACAATTTGATGGTGGCGTGTGACAGTGACACTGGACTACCTCTTTACATTACAAATGCTATTTGTGTAATCAAGTTGATTCACACATGACACAAACATGACTTGTGAATGGTCACTTAATCAGCATCAGCAATGGCAAATTCTTTCTCATGCAGACAAGCATTTCTGCTCTCTCTGCTGTAAGTCTATTTCTCTTCTCATCCACAATGCTGGAAACTGTGCTGAACACTCTCTCACTTTCTACACTAGTGCAGGGGGCACAGAGGTATTTTGTGGCAGTGGCAGCAAGACAAGGTAATCTGTATTTGTTGACTCCCCAGAACTGGTATGGGTTGTCTGAGGCAGCGATGGTTTTCTCTGCAAAATATCCATGCATTTGGACTGCAGGGCTCGAGCTGCTTGCTGCACTGGGATCTAGTTCAAACTCCTCCACAATGTGGTCAAACTCTTGAATAAAACTGCTCGGTGCTGCTGCTGCTGCTTCCACCCGAGGGACCTTGTCTTGTGGTTCTGCAGCCTGTGATGCTCCAGCTGTGCTGCTCCTCAAGTCTTCCTCTAGTTCCCCTGTCAGTGTATCTTTTGCACGCTTTGCAGATTGTGCACCTGTAAAGTATCTGAAACAGAAATAAAACATATACATATAAGTGCCAGCGCTTAGGAAAATAGTGAATATAATGAATAAATAATTAAATGGCTGCAGCTGATAAAAAGGGGGGTAGCCTTTGAAAAATAAATAAAGTATCAGCGCTGCTCAATGTGCTAAAATTCTTAAAGTAATCAATAGATGTCTCAACATCAATAAATGTGATGTGTTAATTGGTATATAAAGATTTAAGTGATAAATACTATAGTGATAACATTACAAATAAATTATTTTTTCCAAAAAATTACATCTCTTATAAATTCATCTCATGTGCAAAATATGTGCTTCACAATAAAAAAATGTCCAATATTAAAGTGTCCAGTGCTCGAGTGATTAAATAAATCAACATATAAAATATGAAATATAAAAGTGCTCAGTGCCAGTCTTTGTAAATAAATAAATAACTCCTCAAAAAAAATGCTCAGCGCTTGTCTTGTCAGGAAAAGACATCCAAAGTGCCGATGCTTCTAAAGTGCAAATCAGGTGCTCCCCTCTCGGTCCCCTACTCAACAATGACCGTGCGTTCCACCCGCATAAACCGGAACCCGGAAACCGCGGGTGGAACGCACGGCCATTGTTGGCGTCCCGTACCAGGAAATACCAAACGCTGTTTGTTTGCAACAATACTGTAAGTGTAACCTTTTTTAGCGTGTGAATAAAAGTTTAAACACACTGCACGATGAAGGCTATTCTCTTTCTATGTTAATCCCGCACGGAGCAGCGATCCTGGATGATCTTAGTGGAGAGTGCTTTGGTCAAATACCGATGCTTGGTGATTACCCCTGACCCTAACCAGTGAGGAATATCTTATAAGGCTCATTTACAATAATTATCTGGTGAGAAGGGGACCGAGAGGGGAGCACCTGATTTGCACTTTAGAAGCATCTGCAATTTGGATGTCTTTTCCTAACAAGACAAGCACTGAGTACTTTTTTTGAGGAGTTATTTATTTATTTACAAAGACTGGCACTGAGCACTTTTATATTACATAATTTATATGTTGATTTATTTAATCACTCGAGCACTGGACACTTTAATATTGGACATTTTTTATTGTTATTGTGAAGCACATATTTTGCACATGAGATGAATTTATAAGAGATGTAATTTTTTGGAAAAATAATTTATTTGTAATTTTATCACTATAGTATTTATCACTTTAATCTTTATATACCAATTAACACATATCACATTTATTGATGTTGAGACATCTATTGATTACTTTAAGAATTTTAGCACATTGAGCAGCGCTGATACTTAATTTTATTCAGAAATAAAACATAGGTTAGGCTAAATATGAAACACTTGATGACACTAAAAAACCTGAGGCTGATTAAAGTACAAGTTATATTAGGTTTTTTTAGTGTCATCAAGTGTTAGAATTTCAAAATGTTTACATTTACAGCATGGCATCTCATCAAATACAGTAGAAGTGATATTGTGGAGAGTAAAAAATCTATAATATTATTATAGATAATAAATGACAATGACATTAATTATTTCTTAGGTCTATATTATAGATATATTTTTTATTCTCCTCTCCACAATAACACTGTCTTTTACTGTATTTGATGAGATGCCATGCTGAAAATTTCAACATTTCGAAATTCTAACACTTGATGGGCTAATGTAATAATTAGTTAGGTTAGATTATACAATCTTTTTTTTTTTTTTTTTTTTTACAATCTTACCGGTCTTTATAACTCGGGTCCAGCAGGGTGGCAAGTGCATATAGGGGTTCATCTTCCACAGTGTCAAAGCATTTGTTGACAACTTGAAGCAGGGTTGTTTTCATTTTTTTGATGCCAGTATCCGCATTGTCTTCTTTAGCAAGGATGTGTTTGAGGACGGTGACAGCTGGAATGACGTCAGCGGTGGAGGCAGTCGATGAGCTTACTTTCCTTGTTAGCTCTTCAAATGGTGCTAAAACAATGCTATTTTTTTCTAGCACAGTCTACTGGTTAGTGGGCTTTGCTAGAAAATATTTGCTAAATATTTAAAGGATTTTTTAGACAAAATAGATAGGGACACCCAAAGTAAGAAGGTTAAAAAATATCAAAGGGATATAAAAGACTATCAGAATAAAATAGATTACAAATGGCAAGAATTACAAGAGGAACCAGTTATTCCATCTGGGGCATCATCCCCAATTCCAAAAAACCAGGAACAGTCTATGAGTGAAGAAGTTCTTCCTACCCAAACACCATTAAGAAATGTCCATTCCAACAAGAAGAAGAATATTAATACTCGCACCCCAGTAGGCTAGAACTCAACGCCCAGACACCCACCCAGACCATACTACCATAGTCCATACCACAGAGAGTACACACAAGGGGAATACCATCACTACAACCATCAAAATCCACCCCACCCATGGGATTTTACCAACAGGGAATATGGAAACCCGCCGGGGCATCACTATCAATCCATGGGAAACTGGGGATACAGAGGATGGAATCAACCCCACAGAGGAAGGGGCAGGGGAGGAAGGGGCAAACCCTGGTACCAACCCTTCCCCTATTATCAACCACCCCCCCTCCCCAACCAGATTATGGAAGAGGGGAAAAAGGAGAGGATGTGGGGGGGGGGCGCCATAAAAAGGAAACAGGAATATTAGGTCAGAGGATTTACAATCTGAGTAAAGAAAGTTTTTCTGAGGAAGAACTGAGAGTACTTGACCAAGGTCTCAAATATGCCCCAGACAAACCTTTTAATGAGTTCCAAATGTTCATTGACCTACAAAAATTCATAAGAAAAATAAATATAAAAAAACACTACCATAACAAAAAGGATAATAACTTGATTGATACTAACACTGAGTACCAACATAGCCAATTAAAAAATAAGTCCACCTTCAACCCAAAACCTCCCAATAATCATTATACAGAGACTTTTAAGTCTATGGTCACGCAAGACCTCAAGAAAATCACAAAAAATAAAGGGAAAAAGAAGCAAGATATATGGGAAGGTATTAAAAAATTAGAACAAAGAAAAATTGTGGTTATCCGTCCGGTGGATAAGGGAGGCAGAATAGTAATTTTAAATAAAGAAATGTATAAAAAAGAATTGGACAGATTGGTGCATGATGTGTCCACCTATGAAAAGCTTAAAAGTAATCCCACTAGTAAATATAGAAGTAAGTGTAAATTACTCCTAAAAAAGGCACACAAACGAGGAATATTAAACAACAAAGAATATAGGTACTTAATACCAGACCATCCCAGACTACCAGTAATATACCAATTACCTAAAGTACACAAAAACCCACTAGAACCACCGGGGAGACCCATTATTAGTGGGATAAATTCAGTATTCTCTAGGATGGGTGAATACTTGGATTATTATTTACAGCCATTGGCCCAAACATACCCATCTTATCTTAGAGACAGTCAACAACTGATTAATGTCTTGGATGAGGTAAGGAATGACTCAGACATAATCATGGCAACCATAGACGTCGAGTCATTGTATACTAACATAGACCAGGATGATGCATTACGGGCAGTTATGTGGGCCCTAAAAGAAAAGTCTAATATGAAACAGGAACAACAAGTGCTAATTGGAGAAATGCTTAACTTAGCGATGGGGAGCAATTATTTTTGGCATGAAGGCCAATACTACAGACAGCACAGAGGCGTGGCCATGGGGGCAAAATATGCCCCCAGTGTTGCCAACATATTTTTAAGCAAGTGGGAACAAGAAGATATATTCAATAAAAATAACAAGGACCTCCTAGTATACAGAAGATATATCGATGATATTTTTATAATTTGGAGAGGTACGGAGGACTCTCTCAAACAGTTTTTACAAGATATAAACATCAATAATTATAAAATAAAATTCACAGGCACCTATGATAAACAAGATCAATTTTTTAGACTTAACTATTTATTACAAACACCCCGTCTTTTATACAAATTTTTTTTTAAAAAAACAGACTGCAACGGATACATCCCTACCCACAGCTGTCACCACCCGAGGTGGATCAAGGGGATCCCCAAGGGGCAGCTGTTGAGGATGCGGAGAAACTGCAAAGACGACGTAGAATATCAGCAGCAAGCAGACATATTGATAACCAGGTTTATAAATAAAGGCTATGATTCTAAACAAATGATAATACTCAAAGACCAGATTCAAAAAATTGACAGAAAAGTCCTATTAGAAGACAAAAAGAATAAGGGAGGCAGCTATAACGGATCTGAAGTCGCTTTTATAACCCAATACAATAGAAATTTTAGAGAATTTGAAAAGGTAGTGAAACTACATTGGCATATTTTAATGAGGGATGACACCTTAAAAATCATCCTCCCAAAACAACCAAAATTTATACATCGGAAAGTACCTAATCTGAAGGATAAATTGGTACAGAATGTCCCTGACCCACCCAAGAAAATGACTACACTTTTTGATCTTAAAGGTTTTTACTCATGTGGTAAATGTAAATTGTGTAAAACAGGCAAAAATAGAACCAAGAAATTGACTACATTTACATCAAACTACACCAAAAAAGAGTACTGTATAAGATATATTAATAACATGCTCTAGTACCCATGTCACATACCTTTTAACTTGTCCATGTGGCCTCCAGTACGTGGGTCGGACCACAAGGAAACTATCCATTAGAATAGGTGAACATCTAAACAATATTAGAAAAGGGTTCAAAAAACATAGTGTATCTATGCATTTTAGGCTTTACCATAATAGAGACCCCACATTATTAAAGTTCAGTGGGATAGATCAAATAGACACCCACTGGCGGGGCAGAGACATGAGGATAGCAGTCTCAAAAAAATGAGACATTCTGGATTTATGAACTGGGTACATTACAGCCCAGGGGTATGTATGAACATTGACTTGGATTTGAATTGTTTTATTTCTAAATTTTTAAATGTGAGACACGTAGTAGTTATTTTAGTCTTTTTAGTATTGTTATAATTGGGTATGGAATAGTGTGAACGGATACATCTTGCGATGACCCGAGTCACAAATAAAAATAAATATACAGATGGACATGTCAATAATAAAGATAGACCTAACCGCCATTATTAGCAGCACTATTTATTTTAATTTCAATTTAATCTAATTTAATTTAATACAATAACATCAGAGTGTAAATTTCACACGTGTATTTATATATGTATTCATATATGGATTTCATTTTCACAAAATTATATTTTATTATATTTACCACATTTATTAATTTTACACATTAATTATTTTACACATTAATCACACCAATCACTTTTTAATAATAATTCCACAAATATATTAAAATCAACCATAGCAGATTTGAATATCAAATAAAAGTATCTCTCAAAAAGCAAATGTGGTATTAATAATAGCATGGTATTAAATGTTGAACTTGAATAGAGTGACAATGAGATGAAGGACATCGCGAGGTGTATCCGGGAATATTTTTTGTAAACAAGGGGAAGGAACAAAAGGGCGGATATGACGTCCGCACTCTCCATATAATTCCGGCTCACGCAGCGCACGTACCACTTCCGAAGACGTCAATTTGCTGACGAAACGCGTCAAGTTGGTACGCACGCCGCCACGCTCGGACCCCGCTGCTAAACCGCACGCCGAGATCCCACTTCCGGGTACGGCGCATTCAGCTACAAACACGGTAATACTGTAGCCGCGAGGCTGGATGGTGTTTGGAGAGGGGCAGGAGCGGCATTTTTACAGCAGAGACTGCAAATATTTTTGGAGTTTTACTCACCATTTAGAGTGTATTTTTCCCACAAGAGTGTATGTTTACGGCTTGTTTTTTCTGGCTCATGTAGCGTTTTTTTAAAATTTGGAATGCTTTTAAATGTTTTAACAAATAAAGGAGTCGTTTAACGCTCTGCACTATGAGGAGCCTCTTGCTTTTATTTTGAGCCACAAAGCATACACAAAGGAGAAAGTTCCCACCACACAGTGGATCATAAACCATATCCAGTGGATATAATTAAAAGAGTACTAGAACACACAAAATGGTATATATTCCTGTAGCGCAAGGGGGAGACACACAATCCAGCCCCTACCAAATCGTCAGCTAGCACTGACAATGTACAGCAAAAAATAAATAAATAAATCACCAATGCCTGGAGGCCCTTGAACAACGGAAGGATATTATTATCCGACCAGCGGATAAGGGGGGTGGAGTGGTCATAATGGATCAGGAGCTGTATCATAGACAACTTCGGGAGATGTTGGATGATAAGGACACATATGGGGTATTGCCTAGGGATCCAACAGGAGATTTTGAAACGGATCTGAAAATCTTGGTTAACCAGTGGTATAAAAATTATGTATTAACTAAAAAAGAGAAGAATTACCTGGTACCAAGTGCATGTCGCATACCCATAGTGTACACTCTCCCGAAGATCCATAAGGATCCAACCTGCCCCCCTCCACGCCCAATTGTTAATGGGATTGGGTCGGTATGTGCAAGATTGGGCCAATACTTGGATACCTTCTTGCAGCCGAGTGTAAGAAGTACTAAAGCGTACTTAAAGGACACAAAAGGATCTACTCATGTCTTTGGATGATGTGTCTTTGGGGGACGGCTCGCCCGCCTTCCTGGTGACGGCGGACGTGTCGTCCCTCTATTCCATCATCCAACATGATGATGCTCTGTTAGCATTAAACTGGGCTATGAGTAAGCGGGATGACTTGCCAATGAACCAAAAGATCTTTATCCGGAATGCCCTAGACTTTTGTCTAGGGCATAATTACTTCTGGTACCAACAGAAGTTCTATAGCCAGAAGAGGGGCGTGGCGATGGGAGCGAAGTTCGCTCCCAGCCTCGCCAACCTCTTCATGGCTGAATGGGAGGATAAGTACATCTTCAGTAGAGAGAGGCCTGCCCTACTGTTTTACCGCAGGTTCATAGATGACATTTTCTTTATTTGGAATGATACTGAAGATACTTTAATTGAATTTATGAGTCATCTAAATAAAAATACTAACAACATTAAATTGGATTTTCAGTGGAGTCAAGACGAAATTCACTTCCTAGATGTGAACATTAGGAAACTGATGGGGAAGTTGACCACCACTGTCTATTTCAAACCTACGGACAGGAACAGTTATTTGTCCATACAGAGTGGTCATCATCCGAACTGGTTACATAATATCCCGCGCGGGCAAATTATGCGAGTGAGACGCAATTGCACGTTTGACGAGGATTTTGTGTCACAAGTAGAAATATTAAAGAAACGGCTTGTTAAAAAAGGCTATAAAGAGGAGGTGTTGGAAAATGAAATTAAGAGCATTTTAGACATTCCAAGATCTGCATGTCTACAAAATACTAACAGACCTCAAAATGAATCGGATGAGAGACAGTGGTGTTTTTTATCCGATTATTCGGAGGATCACAAAAAAGTAGAGGCCATCTTCAAGTCACATTGGCATGTCCTACAAATGGACGCCACTTTGGGTCCTGTGTTGCCGGAAGTGCCGAAGTTCATCTACCGAAAAGCTCCTAGTTTTGGTGACAGGGTAGTAAAAAAGGTGTTGGATGCCCCTAATACATCCTTCTTTCCGGGTCGGCGCGGCTTTCATAAGTGTGGAAGGTGTAGGACGTGTTCCTTCACCACTGCAAATATGAGGAGACGCGACTCGTTCTATGTGGAAGCTATCGATAAGGAATTTGAGATACAACATCAAATTACGTGCGACACTACGCATGTAGTATATGCATTAATGTGCCCCTGTAAATTAATCTACATTAGTAGGACCAAACGCACGTTAAGCATCAGGGTAGGTGAGCATGTCACCAACATTATTAAGGGCAAGACAGAACACAGTGTACCGGCCCATTTTAGATCGCATCACCAACGTGACCCCAGTTGCTTACAGTTCTGGGGAATAGAACGGGTGACACCATCTTGGAGAGGGGCCAATTGGGTCAGGGAATTGTCCAAGTGCGAAACGAAGTGGATATTCCTGACCCAATCTTTGAGCCCCATTGGCTTAAATATCGAACTGGACTTAAACTGTTTTATTAGTGATTTTTAATATATATATTTTAATTACTATTTTAATATCTCAGAATATTTATATTTTAACCTTTTATTATGAGCTGCACTTTATACTTTATGTATATGTGTAGTGTTTCCTGTTGTGTCTCTGTATTTATGTGAATAATCGGGGTTGTCTTAGTTTTCTCCACCCCCGATTTATTAGTTTTTACAGCTGATTTTATCCTGGACTGATCAATTAATCATTTATTTATTTAATGATATATTTCTTGTATTTATTCCAATACCTCATCTGGTTGAGTTGTTGTATTATCTTTTCATGTATGCTATTTGGTTGTAGGTTTGATATCTCCCAATATTGTATACTCTATGCAAGCTACCTGATTATTATTATAAATGAAGTATTTGTATATGTTCGCCCATTTGTAAGTTATATCGTTGTGCATGCACCAGAAACCTAAATGCAGTACCCATTCGATTAGATGTGGGATCTAAATTGTCCAATATAGAGAGCCCTTCAAGTAGGTTTGCCCGTGGCATAGTGTATCCTTATCCCAATAGGGAGCGGGTGCAAGGCCAGAGAGGGCTAGAGTGGATGGGAGTCGGGAAGGCTTGACACCCGTAAGAGTTAACAGAGAGATCGTTAACATTAGGAGGCGCATGCCCAATCGTATCTTGTGCATAGCTTGGATCCGCCCGAATGGGCGTGGAATTTGAGGTATTTATTCTGCTGCCGTGTCCGTCGTGGCCACGCCCCCCGTGAGGAAGTCGGAAGTACGAAACGCGTCGGGCGTGGCCAGGCGGCGTAACCTCATTCCTGTTTACAAGGAGTCTGCAAACCCGGAAGGCGCGCAACCCACGGCGTGGAGCCTGGGTCCCGGTCCCGATGGGTGAACACCTCCAGTTGTTTGATATGCTTTGTATCCAGTAAAGACATGTGAGTGCAATACCTTTTATGTATTAATAAAGTGAAGTGTTAAAACGTTATCACACTAGTGGAGCAATTTCTCTTCCTTTGCATGTCTTTTATCTGATTGGTCCTGAGTCATTGTTCCGGTTTGGAAGTCTGAGGAAAGCTATTATTACTTGTCTGTTTGCTCTGTCATGATAGTGACTGAGCCTATGGAGTCGGTGAGTGGGCATTGCTTATTCCCCTTCAGAGCACAGTGGTGACGGTTTGGTGACCCCATACATCTACACCTACAATTTGCTTTTCCATAACCGATGCCATATGGACTAATGTTGCATATCATTCATGAACTTTACTGCATTGGTGATTTATTTATTTATTTTCTGCTGTACATTGTCAGTGCTAGCTGACGATTTGGTCGGGGCTGGATTGTGTGTCTCCCCCTTGCGCTACAGGAATATATACCATTTGTGTGTTCTAGTATTCTTTTAATTATATGTTTTTTTATTAAGTAGCAGCATTTACCACACTATTTTGAGAGATATCTCCTCATTAAGCGCTTGGTTGCTTGCAATTAGTTTGGTCTCCGTGTGCTTGTAAGCTGTTCTATACATATCCAGTGGATAATTGGACCCCTGAGGCACAGAGGAACCGGGATATAACAAAAACCAAGCGAAATTTAATTCCTGCTGGCGTATGCCACTAGGAATCTACACCATCTGGTAAGTGAGTCTTCTTACCACAACTAGCACGCAAGGTGATCGGTGAAGGGTCACAACACCGGGATTGAAGTACGATAATCACATGAAGAATTTTGCACTATAGCACCTTCCTTTACCCAATAAGAGGAGCAGGCTTTGTGGAAACAAAAGCCCACACAAAATATAGAGGACTGTTTGATAGCTAGAATTCTATATGTATTGTCAACAAATGTGAAGGCTGATATTTATTTATTTACTTTATAACACTCACCTGATTTATTTATTTATTTATTCCTATATACATTTTTATCACCTAATAATAATTTTTATCACAAAATTTTATTATATGATATTTTCCACCGTATGACATTAATCAGCTTGCCAAGAATTTATTTGTTTATGAAAAATCACTGTATGCACTTTATTATGTGGATGTGAGATATCACTCAAACGTAAATAACATACAGCGAGAGTATAATATATATATTTATAGTGGGACTAATATTCCCAATACCCACATTTGTTAGAGGTTAGTGCAGTTACGCATTCTACACATCCGTATAACTACCATTTGGTTATTTAACTTGCAGCTTTCCAAAGATTTTGTAATTTATACACCAGAGGCGCGAGTGAATTTATTTATACAGCTAGTGGTCAGTGTACCTGGCAGGTCATCATGGTCAGCAATGTAAGCACAGAGGACTCGCTTCTGTTCCAGAAGACTCTGTATCATCAATTACGTATAATTCCACCTTGTTTTGACATCTTGTTGCAGGCGTTTAGGTTGCATTTGCATCTGGAGCTGGATAACTTGCAGCGTTGAATACGCAAGTTGAGAATGTTTAAAATGCCCCACAATTTGTCTACCGATTGCAATGGCATCGCTCACACTCCGTTGTGACAGTAGTCCCTCATTGACTACAAGCTGCAAGCTGTGAGCAAAGCAGCCTAAGCTCTGTACCCCCATTTTGTCCATGGCCTTTTTCATGTTGCTTGCATTGTCCCGGAGTATGACATGCACTTTATTCAAAGGAACGTGTCACAGGTCAAGTATAGCCTTAATTATAGCTGAAATGGTATCGCTGGTGTGTGCACCATGAAAGATTTTAGCTTGAAGCATTGCACCGTGTGGTGTACAGCACGTGTCCAACCAGTGGACTGTTAAACTGAGATAAAAGTAAAAAAGATGGGTGCTTACATAGTATCGTGCCCTCCTGGCACAGGATAGATCACTTGTTGCTATGTGGGTGAGGAATCCCTGAATATAACCTCGTAGCATTGCAACAGTCGGCGTGCGTTCCACCGCATCACAGGAAATGACGTTGTTGGTTAAACGATGGCCGGGTTAGGCTTTAACAACAATGCATTTCGCAGTAGATGCGTCTTCATGTAAACACCCATCTTTTTTACTTTTATCCCAATAAAGAAGCAGTATTACTGGGTTTCCTGTATTTTCAACTCTGCATATACATAAGTTACTTGGGGAACTCCATATAAAGTTAGGAGGTGAAGGAGTGAATTCCTGGCTGTATCCCACTGTGCATTAAATACATAAGAGAGATCCAGGGTTTCCATAAAAAGGAGTGAGGAGAAGAAGTGCGGCTACCTGAGAGATTGGGAACAATAAACAGCGCTCTGGGATCTGTGAGACCCGCCTCTATCTGGTGAGCATATATCTATATCACTAGCTCACAGGATCACTAGATCACAAGAGAAAACACCTGGACTGGATTACCTCTTTTTGGATGTACTGCTGGGACTTGTTGTTCAGCTATATCTCTATTGAGCAATAGCACTGACTTTATCATTATTAATATAAATCACATTCACGTGATAATTATTGGCACTATTGCACTTTTTGAGTACCCATTCACTTCTGGTTCTAAAGAAGTATTCACCAACACCTATACAGTATGTGGCACTATTGATATCTAAGAAGTATTAGCACTATTGCACCTTGTTTGAGTATCTATTCACTTATTGATTTATATATGTGGCACTATTGATATCTAATAAGTATCGGAACTATTGCACCTTGTTTGAGTATCTATCCACTTATTGATTTAAAGGGGCATTCACAAATATCCGTATATATTTCACCACTGTGATTATTTGGAGCACTATATATTACTTAACCACTTTAACCCCGCCCACCGTACATATACTGCGGCACTCTGCCGCTGCTGGGCAAAGCGGCGTATCCCTATGTCGCTCACTCAGCCGCCTGTGGGGGGCGAGCGTGTGCCGGCGGCGGCAGGCTCCCACCCCCGCTTGTTCCCTGGGGAGCTGGCGCGCGTGACCGGCAACTCCGATGGCGCGATCTCCCGCAGAAGAGGGAGAAAGACAGACAGCTGATGTAAACACAGCCGTCTATCATTCTCCCTTAGATCATCACAGAGGCTATGCGATCCTGCTATATAGGATCGCATGTCTCTGTGATGATCTAACAAGCCACGCCCCCTGACAGTTAGAATCACGCCCCTAGGATCACACTTAACCCCTTGATCACCAATAAAGTTAAACCCCTCCTGCCAGTGTCATTTTGACAGTAACAGTGCATATTTATAACACTGATTACTGTAGTAATGTCACTGGTACCCCCAAAAGTGTCAAAAATGTCAGTCCGCGGTCCAATCTGTCCGCCGCAATGTTGCAGTCCCGCAAAAAAAAAAACGCAAAAAAAAAAAAACGCAGATCGCTGCCATTACTAGTTAAAAAAATTAAAATAAAAATGACATAAATCTTTCCCGTAGTTAGTAAACGCAATAACTTTTGCGTAAACCAATCAAAATACGCTTATTGCGATTTTCTTTTTTTTTACCAAAAATATGTAGCAGAAAACAAATTTGCCTAAAATGTTAAAAATTTTAGATTTTTACATTTTTTTTGAGAATTTCATATAAAAAAATGTGAAAAATTGTATTTTTTCAAAATTGTCTCTCTTTTTTTGTTTATAGCACAAAAAATAAAAAATCGCACAGGTGATGAAATACCACCAAAAGAAAGCTCTGTTTGTGGGAAAAAAAGGACATAAATTTTATTTGGGTACAGCGTCGCACGACCGCGCAATTGTCTGTTAAAGTCACGCAGTGCCGAATCTCAAAATAGGGCCTGGTCATTGAGCAGCCAAATCCTCCGGGGCTAAAGTGGTAAATACGTTTTTTTAGAATTTTGGCATGCTGAATGTCAAGAATGTGATATAAGCTTGTTACACCTCACTTCATTTGAGCACTCTTGCACCATATTGGATATTTATTGTTGAAATCATACGTTGAGGATTGTATTATTTATTATAAATATACACTGGGACCAGCCAGGGGCGTACCTAGAGCATTTGGCACCCGGGGCGGATCCTATATCTGGCACCCCCCCCAGGCGTGCATGCGACGAACCACTCATTGACGTGTCACGTGTAGCGCCTCCACGCACTGCAGCCCGGAACCCAAAAGAATCCTCCTCCCTCTGCTTCCCCCAGCGACCAGGCCCCCCCTCCTCTGCAAAAATGGCACGACTGACCTGAGGCGCCAGACAGAAATACATGTAACTGGCAGTGGCACATTTACATGTCACTAGGGATGGGGTCACCTGGTGCAGTGAACCATGGTGTCACTCCCCCCCCCCCCCCCCCAAAAAAAAAATATTTTCCTGTTTTCTGAAAGTGCGCCAAAGGTGCAGCATGCAGGACTTTTGGTGCACTTTCAGGAAATGCAGAGAAAAAAAAACGCACAACCTAAAAAATCTATAGGACTGCAGTAATAACTGTAAGTAAAATGTAAGATGGATTACACATTACACAGCGCCCGTACCCCTAGACCCCTTTACATTACACAGCCCCCGTACCCCTAGGCCCCTTTATATTACACAGCCCCCATCCCCCCCTTTACATTACGCAGCCCCCATCCCCCCATGGAACCCTTTACATTACGCATCCCCCACCCCCCCCATGGAACCTTTAACATTATACAGCCCCCGTCCCCCATAGAACCTTCACATTACACAGCCCCCCCCATAGAACCCTTTACATTATACAGCCCCTGCCCCCCCATAGAACCCTTTACATTACACAGCCCCCCCAATAGAACCCTTTACATAAACACAGCCCCCCCCCATAGAACCCTTTACATTATACAGCCCCCCCCCATAGAACCCCTTTATATTACACAGCCCCCCCAATAGAACTCCTTTACAATACAACCCCCCAATAGAACCCCTTTACAATACAAACCCCCACCCCAATAGAGCCCCTTTACAATACAAACCCCCCCAATAGAACCCCTTTACAACGCAGACCCCCCAATAGAACCCCTTTATAATACAAACCCCCCGCCAATAGAACCCCTTTACAATACAAAACCCCCGCCAATAGAACCCCTTTACAATACAAAGCCCCCCCATAGAACCCCTTTACATTACAACCCCCCCCCCAATAGAACCCCTTTACAATGCAAAGCCACCCCCCCAATAGAACCCCTTTACAATACAATCCCACCCCCCCAATAGAAACCCCTTTACAATGCAGACCCCCCTAATAGAACCCCTTTACAATACAAAACCTCTGCCGATAGAACTCCTTTAAAATGCAGACCCCCCCCAATAGAACCCCTTTACAACGCAGACCCCCCCCCCCCCCAATAGAACCCCCTTGCAATGCATGCGCCCCTCCTACCTTAGAGCAGAGGAGGAGGAACTGTTTAAAGCAGAGTATGGGAGAGAGACTCACCGTCACACTCACGAGCCCTGAATACACAGCGGTCAGCGGGAACTGCCGAAGTTAACTGTGCTAGTTAACGAGCAGGTGATTGGTTGATAGGCGGTCCTAGCAACCAATCGCCTTCTCATTAACCAGCACAGTTAACTCCGGCAGCACCCGCTGTGTATTCAGGGCTCGTGAGTGACGGTGAGTCTCTCTCCCATGCTCTGCTTTAAACAGTTCATCCTCCTCCGCGCTCCTGTGTCAGCGAGTGGCGGAGGCAGTCCAGCGGCCGGCCCTGGGTGTCACCCTGGTGCTCCCTGACGCCCCCCTAATGTGTGGCACCCGGGGCTGACCGCCCCCCCCCCCCCCCCTGTTGGTACGCCACTGGGACCAGCGCTCACTTTATTGATTATAAACCTATTTTTTGTGTGTATACACAAGAAAAAAGAAGCAGCAGGTCACTTTCACATCATTTACCCTTTAATTTCAAACACTTGGCGACTACTTCACTTTTTCTACTGTACACTGCACGCTGTACACTTAACTCTTCAGGGCCCAACTGCTGGTGTCCCCTTTACACATTCAGGGTCCTCTAACTAGGCACCCCCTCTGCTCTTCAGGGTCCTCTCACTAGGCACCCCCTCTGACACTTCAGGGTCACACTGGCACCCCCTTTAGCATTAGCTAGCTCCTGGATCCCTTGGACCTTCACTGTAGCAGTCCCCTCTCAGCTAGGAAAACCCCCAGGGGCCCTTCACAGTACTCACGAACTTGGAATGCTTTTCTGAAACTGGGCCCTCTCAACTACGCTGATCCTCGGCACACCGGATCCTCTCTGCAGCTCAGCTCTCTTTGTACTCTTAGGCAAGCCATCCGGAACACCTGATCCTTCTGACAGAAGGAGAGACAGCCCTACTCTCCCTCCTGGGACTCTGCTTCCCACCAAAGATGCTGCGTCATGCACTCCCCTCAAACTTATACCCACTCCCAGAATCTGCCTTTCTGGGGTAGATACAAGCATGAACGTGCCACTGTTTGGGTTTCCTCCGCTACCCAATGAGAACCCTCTCATGGAGCCAGTGGGGAAACTCCCCAGTCTCAATAGCAACACCTGGGAGACATGACAGCCCAGCTGAAAATCATGGCCCTGCTGTTAGGCAGCCTAGGCCCACTACTTTTTCCTAGCACCTACCTTGTAGGGTGCTCAATAATTTTATGAGCTGCACCGGTAGAAGAGCCTTGGTGGATATGATCTGTATTCTTTTTTTTTTAAATTCTTTTTATTAATTTTCAAAACACAACATACAGAACAGAGCCTCATGGGCATACCCAGGCTCGACAACACAGATCCCGCTAACACAACCCACACTCGGGCAACAAAAAAAAACAAAATATAATATAATACCCCCCCCCCACCCTCCCCCCAGCAAGGCTATCGGTCCAAAAGTCCTGGGAGCAAAGGTACAGAGTAACTAAAGTGCAACAGGCAGGGAAGAAGGAACACAGCGTGGTCCAGTGTGGTCAGAGAGGCACAAGGAGGTCACATCAACCTACATGTATGACACCCATCTATGCATCAGCCAAAGAAACTCTCGGAGGCGGAGGTGAAGGCTCATCCGCAGTATCAGTAGCCTCCAGCCAAATGTTCCAAACTTTGTGAAACTTGTCAGGGCATCCTCTGAACTTGTAAACCGCTTTATACAATGGTATCATAGAGTTGACCAAAGCCTTCCATTGCGACAGGGCCGGAGCCCCCGAATCCTTCCAACGCATTACCACCAGTTTCCTGGCATAGAAGAGCAACAGCCCCAATAAGGTGCGGGTGGCCACCGAGTGCGCCAAGGCATTAACAAGACCCAGGATACAGGTCTCAATCCCGGAAGGGACAGCAATAGTGGTTAGACGTGTGATGAAGCCCAGGACCTCAGACCAAAAACCCTGGAGGGACGGACAGTGCCAGACCATATGGGCGTAGGAGGGAGTGGCAGAACCACACCTCCAGCAAACATCTGGAATGCCAGGGGACACTCTATGCAACCTGGAGGGGGTAAGATGGAACTTATGCAGAATCTTGAACTGTATTAGGCGATCTCTGGAGGACACCAAATGTTTAAAGGGATAATCCCAGACATCCTCCCAATCCTCTGAATCCAATTCCGGCATCTCCGCCACCCAGAATGCCTTCAATCTCTCCAGACCCACATGCACGTTGGGCGTTAGGGACCTGTATATAGAGGAGAGTGGTTTTTGAAGGTCCTCATCCCGGAGGACCAGTTCCAGGTCTGCCGGAGTCAAATTCAGGGGGAGTTCCCCGAACTGAGTCCGAAAGGCATGGCGGAGCTGCAGGAACCGGAAAAAGTAAGAGTTGGGGAGATCAAACCTGCTTTTCAATTGGTCGAAGCTAAGAAGGACACCCTCCGGACAAATGTGAGAAAGACATCGGATTCCCTTAGTAGCCCAGATAGATGGATCAGGGAAAGAGTGGAATTCAGGCAGTTCCGGGTTGCGCCATAGGGGAAGGTTCGGAGACCGCCGACCAGGGTCAGTTTTGGAATAGGGGGAGATCAAAGTCCAGGCCCTGATGACTGCCCTCATGGAGGTCGTAAGGGGGTACGGAGCCCTGGGTCCCCGATATAGGGCGTTACGCATCGCCTCATATGATCCTAGCAGGGCCGCCTCTAGAACCACAGCGGAGTTAGCTTCGTCAGATATTAGCCAATTATGTGCGTGAGTCAGCAAACCAGCCAGGAAGTACTTGAAAAAATCAGGCCCAGAACAGACCGGAAGGAGGGGCCCGGATCCCGGAGGAACAGGATAATATCATCGGCATACAACGCCAACTTTTCCTCCAGGGATCCCACCCTAATACCCCCAATCTCCCCCGACCCTCGGATAGCCCTCGCCAGGGGCTCCACCGCCAGCAAGAACAGCGCCGGCGAGAGTGGGCAACCCTGGCGGGTACCACGCCGGATATCAAAAGCAGGCGACACCCTGCCCCCCAATTTGATCTGGGCCCGAGGCTGACTATACAGAATATCTATCCATTTACGGAAAATAGGGCCAAAACCAAACCTCCGCAACACCTCACCCAGATAAGGCCAGGCAACAGAGTCAAAGGCCTTCTCAAGATCCAATGAGACCAGGATTCTCTGACTCTGGTCCTCCGCCGGGATCTGTAGATGAGTGTACACCCTACGGATATTGATGTCGGTAGATTTACCCGGCATGAAACCTGTTTGGTCTATATCAACCAGGAACGGGAGCACCTTCATCAACCTGGTGGCAAGGATTTTCGTAAGGCTCTTAATATCATAGTTAAGGAGAGAGATCGGCCGATACGCCGAACAGAGTTAGGGGTCTTTACCGGGCTTTAAAATCAGGACTATGTGGGCTTGAAGCAGGGAGTCCGGCAGCGCCCCAGCCTCCAGGCAGGCCTGGAAGAGGCTGCGGAGCCGCGGGGCTAGGTCAGCTATATACATCTTATACCAGTCCCCCGGTAAACCATCTGGGCCCGGGGTTTTTTCAGGGGGGAGAGAGCGAATAGCTGTCTCCACCTCCTCCAGGGAGAAGTCTGCTTCCAGAGCCGCAGCCTCCTCCACTGACAGGGACGGAAGGGAGAAATCTCCCAAGTACCCAAGGTCCACCGCAGGCCGCATAGAGGGAGGTACCGAATACAAATTGTGATAGTACTTCCTGAACTCGTCCAAAATGACAGCTGGGTCAGAGGAAGTGCCACCCGCCTCCAACTGGATAAGGGGGACAACAGTCTGCATTCTAGAATCAGCCACCAGGTTAGCCAAAAGTCTCCCGTTCTTGTCCCCACTTTCAAAAATCTTAGCTTTAAGTGAGCCCACGTCCGACAAAGCTGCCGCAGACACATGTGAATGAAGTGCCCTCTGGGCCTGGGCCAGGGAGGAGTGCGCCTCAGGAGACGGGTCCAAGGCAAACTCCGACTCAGCCAGCGCCACTCCCTCCTCCAACGCCTGCAACTCCGCAGCGCCCTCCACCCTGGCCGCTTTAACAGCACTAATGTAGTCACCACGTATGGTGGCCTTAAAGGCGTCCCAACACATCGAGGGCGTAGCAGTACCAACATTGTGTTTCCAGTATTGGGAAATTTTGCCCCGCACCGTCTCCTCCACTCCAGGGTCCCGCAGCCACCTGGTCCCCAGTCTCCAGCACTCACCCCCCCTCCGGCTCCCCAGCTCCAGCTCCAACTCCAGTGGGGAGTGGTCCGAGACGCAGGAAGGTAGGTACACCGCCGAAACCACAAATGGGAGCGCCAGAGGCGGGCAGAACGCAAGATCAATGCGTGATCCTGAATGGTGAGGCGCCGACACATGTGAGAAGTGGCGAGACAGTGGGTTTTTCCACCGCCACAGCTCAGTGAACACAGGTGTTTTCAAAGCGCAACTCCGGGTGCCGTGTCCGCTCCCACCCCCTGGTCCGGGGCAGCCGGAGGGGAGCTGGACACCCGAGCTTCTTCCATGTCCCTCAGCAAGGCCTGGAGGCGTTCGGTCAAGATGGCGTCCGGACATGCGGCGGGCAGGGCCTGGCGCTGGACAGACGCGCGCGGAGCCGCAGATTTCTTCCCCTTGGATGGCATAGACGGCAGGGAATAGTAGTGCAGCAGGTAGGACGGAAACCTGGGTAGATAGAGACGATAACTTCGGCAGGATGGTATAGATTGAGTTCAGGATGGCGGGAGCCCTCGAGGCACACGTCCGCTCCGCTCTACATCCAAGCCACGCCCCCCCTATGATCTGTATTCTAATGTAGATTTGAATGGGTTTTGCTCTGCTGGGTTTATGGTAAGGTTGGGGTTGTATTTAAACTAGAATTGAAGGGGAGGCCAAGTAAGAAAATAATGTGGCAGATACAGTAGATTGGACAGTGGGCATACACTACTAGAGTGTAAAATGGGAGAAAAATGAGTGAAGGGTTATGGTAGGTAGTGTTAAAGCGTAACTGCACTTTTGTTGCGAAAAAAACATTCCTCTCTGGGTGATCTCTGTACATTACAAGGATTTTAACAAACTTTGTTGCAGATTCCTACCTTTTGTTATTCTGTTGAAATCATTGTTTATGCCTCTGTCCCTCTGTGCTGAGTCTGTCAAATGGGAGTGGTTTCATAATTATCTATCTGCTGTGGCAGCTGCAGAGCTCTAATGAGGAAAGCTGCTGGGCCTGCATCCCTTTAGACCTGTTCCTATTGGGAGTATCTCACCAAAAATGACATTTTTGTTGCAAGGGATGCCAAAAATCTGACTTGTGTCTTAGTGCAGACTTCTGGGAAAATGGGTGAGCCAAACACACAAACAGGAAATGATGTTTCTGGGGTGTGATCAGTACACATTCTGTGTACAGAACACCTCCAGGTAGCCATATTGCATTGCATTTTCAGAAAATGACAACAGCTGCAGATTGAAAAAGAAAGGAAATTTTTAATAACATTCAATTACAATCTGATCTGTGTCGCAATTGTATATGCTATATTGTTTTTTCTTTATTTGCATTTACAAGACCGCTGCTGGGATGTAAGGTGCAGGGCCGGTGGTAGACTATTCTGCGCCCTATAGGCAAGACCAGCTACTTGCGCCCCCCCAATAAATAAAAAAACAACTTCAAAAGTTCCCTATACTTGCAGCACACTGCATGCATTCCCCATACCCCCCCCCTATACTTGCATCACTTGCAATGTGTCAGAGAGGGGGGAGCAGTGTGCCAGAGAGGGGGAGCAGTGTGCCAGAGAGGGGGGAGCAGTGTGTCAGAGAGGAGGGGGCAGAGTGTCAGAGAGGAGGGGGCAGAGTGTCAGGGTGGGGGAGCAGTGTGTCGGAGGGGGGGAGCAGTGTGTCAGAGAGGGGGGAGCAGTGTGTCAGAGGGGATGAGCAGTGTGTCAGAGGGGATGAGCAGTGTGTCAGAGGGGATGAGCAGTGTGTCAGAGGGGATGAGCAGTGTGTCAGAGGGGATGAGAAGTGTCTGGGTGAGGGAGCAGTGTGCCAGAGAGGGGGAGCAGTGTGTCAGAGAGGGGGAGCAGTGTGTCAGAGAGGGGGAGCAGTGTGTCAGAGAGGGGGGGCAGTGTGTCATAGAGAGGGGGAGAAGTGTGTCAGGGTGGGGGAGCAGTGTGTCAGAGGGGGAAGGAGTGTGTCAGAGAGGCGGGAGCAGTGTGTCAGAGGGGATGAGCAGTGTGTCTGGGTGGGGGGGCAGTGTGTCAGAGGGGGGGCAGTGTGTTATAGAGAGGGGGAGAAGTGTGTCAGGGTGGGGGAGCATTGTGTCAGAGGGGATGAGCAAAGTGTCTGGGTGGGGGAGCAGTGTGTCAGAGAGGGGGGAGCAGTGTGTCCGAGAGGGGGGAGCAGTGTGTCCGAGAGGGGGGAGCAGTGTGTCCGAGAGGGGGGAGCAGTGTGTCAGAGGGGGAGGGGAGCACTGTGTCAGAGGGGGGGAGCAGCGTGTCAGAGGGGATGAGCAGTGTGTCAGAGGGGATGAGCAGTGTGTCTGGGTGGGGGAGTAGTGTGTCAGAGAGGGGGAGCAATGTGTCAGAGAGGGGGGTGACCAGTGCTCCATTAATGCACAGTGACCAGTGCCCCCATTAATGCAGAGTGATCAGTGTGCATGCCCCCATTAATTCAGAGTGATCAGTGTGCCCCTATTAATTCAGAGTGATCAGTGTGCCCCCATTAATGAAGAGTGATCAGTGTGCCCCCCATTACTGCAGAGTGATCAGTGTGCCCCCATTAATGCAGAGTGAACAGTGTGCGTGCCCCCATTAATGCAGAGTGATCAGTGTGCGTGCCCCCATTAATGCAGAGTGATCAGTGTGCCCCAATTAATGAAGAGTGATCAGTGTGCCCCCATTAATGCAGAGTGATCAGAGTGCCCCCATTAATGCAGAGTGATCAGTGTGCGTGCCCCCATTAATGCAGAGTGATCAGTGTGCGTGCCCCCATTAATGCAGAGTGATCAGTGTGGATGCCCCCATTAATGCAAAGTGATCAGTGTGCATGCCCCCATTAATGCAGAGTGATCAGTGTGCATGCCCCCATTAATGCAGAGTGATCAGTGTGCATGCCCCCATTAATGAAGAGTGATTAGTGTGCATGCCCCCATTAATGCAGATTGACCAGTGCGGATTAGAGCGCCGCACGATTACAAAAAGCCAAGTTCTTCTGCTTACCCGGCGGGGAGGCTCCGAGGCTGTCAAACGAAGTCCCGCCTCCTGGACCGGCTCCTATGATAAACGTCAACAGTGTTCTGTCTATCATAGGTGGAAGTCGGTACAGGAAGCGGGACTTCGTATGACAGCCTCAGAGCCTCCCCGCCGGGTAAGCAGAAGAACTTGGCTTTTTGTAATCATGCGGCGCTCTAATCCCTATCTCCCCCCCCCCTTCCCCTCCGGAGGCAGCCCAAGCAGTATGGTGTCCCCCTGCTCCAGTTCACAGTGCACCCGCCAGCATCGGCCCTGCAAACCGGGGACGTCCTAGGCTAGTAGGGAAACTAGCGGCCCTGGCTGCGCCCCCTAAGCGCAGGGCGCACTAGGCAGCTGTCTAGTGGGAGTGCCGGCCCTGGTAAGGTGCATATTCCTCTTAGGTATTTTTAGGTGTGTATCCAGCGCTGTCTAACCATAAAGTGCTTTGTATCTCTATTCATTATCTGTGCAGAAACATAATATTTAAATCACAATAAATATTTAAATCTAAAACAAAACTCCTTTCATGTACAGTTATCTATGGCAGAGAAAGGTGCTGAGGCGTATTATCATCAAAAAAAACATCTAAGTTCTAAACCATCTAAGCAGCTGATGACCGAAATAGAGCTGTTCACACAAAAAAAAGAGATGATACTGAAAGACTTATCAGCAGCTAAAACTGCAAAAGAAGATCTTACAGAACAGTTAGAAAATTCATGGAAAATCGCATTGTCTAACGCAAGAGAAAAATGGAGTCTACGTCGCAGTTTTAAGAAATACCAGCTCAGGAAAAAAGATCAAATAAAACTCCGCACCTGATATAGCACCATATTTTATGCTGAATCTGTTTTATTGGGTTTCAAACAGTACATTGAATAAACAGGATGTTAGTCTATTTCAGTGGATGAATAAGTAAACATTAATACTGTAGTAATAAGAAACAAAACATCACAGGGTTATGATAAAAAAAAGGACTCAAAGGCATGATAAAGTGAATATATGAAAAAAAAAAAAAGAAATTTACATAGAAAATGAATTCCATAGAATACTATTAGTGTAATATTAGAGATCATATCAGATTTGTCATGAGCATAAAGTGGTGCCACAAGTAATAAAACCAAAGTAATATATCAGAAATAAGGCTACATTCAAACCTGAGCGTAGCGTTTTCGCGCGTTTTTTACCGCGATTTTACAGGCGTTTTTTGTGCAGGCGTTTTTAGATTGAATAGAAACCAATGGAAAACGCCTGTAATCTGCCCAAAAAGAAGCTCATGTACTTTTTTGAGCGTTGGGCGTTTTGCTTACAGCGTCAAAACGCTCAGATGTGAACAGGGGCCATTGAAATGAATAGGATTTGTCTTGTTGGGCGTTTTGAGAGCTGATATTAGAGCAGAAAAACTCCCCAAAAACGCCCCAAAACGCCTACATGTGAACGGAGCCTAAGAGACAGTAGGTTCTTTTAGAATATTGGCTGATTGTGTTCTGCCCCTTTTTTATATTGAGGGTTGATGCTTCCAGATTAAAAAAAAAAAATAGGATTGGGTGGATTCTGTAAGGGTAACTTCCTCACCACCTTCCTATAACTCTTAGGAGTTCAACTTTTAACATTGCTAAGCAGTCCTGTACTTTATAACATACTGTGTGATGTAGACTACGTGGCAAGTCCACTGAGGTGTAAGATGGACTTGCACCTAAAATGACCAGCACTCAAGGGACCTCTAGGGATTCTACTGAACAGATAGCCATATGAACACAGTGGGGTTGATTTACTAAAGACAAATAGACAGTGCACTTTGCAGGTGCAGTTGCTTCAGAGCTTAGTAAATGAGGTGAAGCAACAGATTGCAAAGAATATTCAATCGTAGCTTGTCTTATTTGAAAAAAGTAATTATTTTCTCAAAAATGTTAATTTACAAAAAATTCCTTCGTTTCTTTTGAGCATTTCTGCTTAAAAGTAAACTTCTAACACAGAAAAGTGCAGTCTTCAACCAGCTTGTGAGGTCCCAAATATACTATATAAACCTCAAAAGTCTTGAATAAATAAACAAAATATGTTCTAGTGGATATACAGCATGTCTGAGCTCTTGGCACTACCCATTTAAATCTATGTCCGTTCATGTGTAATCCAATCCACGTGAAACATACAGTGCTCAGTGTTGTAAAAAAATCCAACCAGTGATCTTATAAAGTGACACAAAAGCACTAGAAGTTCTTCTTTTCTGCACCCCGTGTACACACTGCACTCACCAGAGCTTATTGACCTTTAAAAAAAAAAAAAAAAAAGCGCTTTTTAATTAAAAAAAAAAAAAAAAAGGTCAACTTTGTTTAAAATTGTGATCATGTGATCGCATAGCTATCACATGACCACCCTGGCGCTTGATGTTGCCTGGAAAATCCCTCTTATGGACTTGTGCTACAATCCTCCTCTGTAGTATTTCTTTCCTGAAAAGACTGACCACAAGTGTGTCATTTCTCTCCTGATCATACATTTCTATGGGCCCTGTCTCATTTCCCCACATCTATATCTTATAAACAATATTGATTTTCACTGGCTCAACTCACAAGTTTCCTCCATAGGCTTAGGACAGAAGCTCAATTTGCATCCGACATCACTCCATTGGACCGGTTCCTTTCCCAAGAGATAACGCTTGAATTTTCTGTTTCCTAGCTGTACAGGATGCTAAAAGAGGAGACTACCAAAACAGAACCCCCATTTAAATTGAAACAGGAGGCATACCTCCTTTTCTGAAAAGGACTGGAACAAAATCTTTATTTTCACCCATAAGCTCTCCATGTCCTCTTACTTTTAAAAAAGAGCTATAAGCTATATGCTTAGGATTTCGGACCCCACTTAGTCTCCATCGTTTGTATCCTTCTTCCTCTAGCAGGTGTTGGAAATGTATGGAAGACGAGGGTTCCCCTGCACATTATTTGGTAGGGCTGGCGCTTAATCGCTCCATTCTGGCAGTATATCTTCAGCTCACGCTGCTATCTCAAATTACTGGAAAAAAAACACTTCTCTCCCTAGTCTCATAGAATAGGCCCAGATACTTAATGACATAATTACAATGAAAACATTAGTAGCTGAAGACTATGGAAGAGCCCTGGGGCCATCATAAAAAAAAAAAAATCAAAGATTTCTGAGTTTGAAAATAATTTTGAGTTTGAAATTCAGAATTCTGAGATTACAAGTTTGGACCATGCTAAAATTTATTAAACACAATTCTGAGTTTAAAAAGTCAAAATAACACTTACTTATTTAGACTAATACAGCTTTGTTGCAGACAATTAGCCTCATATTCTAGACAAAAACAGATCTAAGGTTGTAGCTTAGTGGTTAAGAGTTGCAGGTTTGAAAAGGTGAAGTTTTGGGTTCTATCCCAGGATGACACCTTATTATATTAAACTTTTAAAATGTGAGATAGTGACAGCCTAAATTGTATTTCATCCATATACCCAAAATAATTCCAAGGTATATTAGTAGAATATGAGGCTAATTGTCTTGCATAAAGCTGCATCAGTCTAGGTCAGTGTTATGATTGATCTGTTATGACCATAGACACACACTGTCCTGCCTTCTAACCATTCACAATTCCCTCATGTAGGGGCAGGCAATAGTGTAATGTTTCCTACAAGTTGGAGTGCAGAACTGTGCTGCCCATTGTGTTCTGATATCAATGGAAGCTGAAAGCACACCAGGCTGTGACCCCCTCCCCCCCACATACATACGTACACACACGCACGGCTCTTTTTTCCTTATATTTAAAAATAGGTTAACGATAATATCAATTTCTCTTACGTCCTCCGACAGTCGCCGCCATCTTCATATTCGTCTCAATGGGGTATTAGACTTTCCTCCGTAGGAGTAGCTAGGCAACAGAATATGTTAATATTAAAGCTTTTAACATATCCCACCCCCAGGGGGTGGTCCCCTCAGTCAATACCCTCCTACTTCCTGTATCCATACCTCAGTTTCAATGTCTAGCTTGTCAGGAGTAGCTGGATGTTTCTATGCTGGGGCATTTTGTCTCAGCCTTTCTCTTCTTTTTTGATTTTTGTTTGAGTTTTTTTCTCTCTCTTTACTTAGCTGTTACTTTTGTCAGCATTAGTTAGTTCTTCTGATGAAGAGGATCGTGCGGGCTGGGTCTCGGGCTGATCCCCCTGGTCGCAGGTTGTGGGTCAGTGGCTTCCCAGCCTGCCTTCGAGCGTTCAGTCAGGTATTTTTCCTGGCACACTGAACGACCCATCCCTGTTCGCTGCAGGGATGCTATGGTGAGGTGGCTACCTCACTGGACGCTGTGCGGTTTCTCAACCCCAGTTCTTCTGCGTCCTGGATGCGACTCTCCCTGTCACATGTGCAGTGGCTTGTTCGCTTGTGCGGGTTCCCCACGCCATCTAGGGGGTAAGTGTATCTGTGTGGGGACCTGTCTGTTTGGGGGGTGTCAGTCTGGGACTGTGTAACCCTGCCTCTGTTCACACTATTGAGCTCCCTATCTGTCTGGCTGCATTCTGTGGGCTGCAAGGAGGGGGGCTGTGCTGCACTGTTCTGTGTCAGACTGTGACTGTGTGACAGGCTGTGTGCTGTGGGGCATGATTAAATCGTGTTGGGCACATTGCAGCGGCCGCTGCGGCGGTCCGCCATGATTTTACTTTACTGTAGTGTTTTTTGGCGGTTCTCACTGTGTGTGGAGGAGCGGCGTTTCGGCGCCAAACGGCGCCATTTTGGCGGCGCTCGCTCCGGCCGCATGTTAACACTGCAGGTGGCCATTTTCTTGTAGCCTTCCATAGGCTTTAATAGAGCGCCCTGAGTTACATCACTTCCTTTTCCCTGGGCGCACCGATCGAGGCAGCAGCAGCAGCAGTGGTCTCTCCAGGTTTTTATCCTCTCTATCCCTGTATCCTTGCCTGAGTTGTGCTTTTCTCCCTGTGGGGGTCGGCTTGTGCTAGTGTGGTGTGCGGTGGGCTGCGCTCGCCGCGCTTTTTAAAGGGGCAGTTAACCCTTTATTCTTCCGCATATTTTTTGGGGCAATGGATTCTCAGGAAAACAAATTTCCTCCCACCTTGGTGGGTGGTCAAGGGACTGCTGTTTCCCCCCCAGGGGGTGATTTGGCTACGGTTGTGGCTAACCTTGCTGCTCAGGTGCAAATGCTTGTGGCTGCTCAATCCACAAAACGGCCCAGAATTTCAATTTCCTCTGATTCAGAGGGTGATGGTGATGGGGCTGCTATGGCTGGGGTCTCCTTATCGGGGTCCCGTTCCTCCCTGGATCTTGTGGGGTCTGAGGTGGAGGCTGAGGTTGAAGGGGTTGATAATTCTTCCCCTGGCTCGCCTGAAGAGCTTGCAATCATGGATGATTTGGTTGCTTCTATCAAACAAACACTGCGTTTGCAGGATGAACCATGTTCCCCTGCTGCGCTGGCCGCTTATGGGACGCAGAGAAGAAGACGCAAGACATCGCAGGTTTTTCCCTGCACTGATGATTTTCAGCGTGCTGTTAAGGAACAATGGCGCAATATACGCAAGCCTTTTGCTGTGCCTAGTAGGTTCAAGCTGCGTTATCCTTTCACGCCCGCTACTGATGAACGTTGGTGTGTGCAGCCTCCGGTGGATCACGCGGTAGCGGTTTTGAATAAATCCACTGCGATTCCTGCAGAGGATACCCCGGTGTTCCGGGATGCCACGGACAGGAGGCTGGAGTCTCTTGCCCGTCATACTTATTCTATTACTGGTTCTATGCTAAAAGCTCTTTTTGCTTCACTTATGGCAGCCCAGGCTGTCGCGAGTTGGACGCAGGTGCTTAGACGCGTCCTGGTGGCTGATTCTGCCCCACCGGCGACATTGGATATGGTGGATCAAATCCATCAGGGTGTCATGTATTTGTGTGATGCGGACTTGGATATAGTTCCATTGGCTGCACGTGTACACAGTGTGGCGGTGTTGTCTCGCCGCCTGGTTTGGTTGAAGTGTTGGTCTGTGGACCAATCTTCGCGCAAGACCTTAGCCAATCTGCCCTATGATGGATCTCGCCTTTTTGGCGAATCCTTGAATACACTGATAAAGGGGATCACGGGTGGTAAGAGCACGCTCTTGCCCCAATCCCACAAGGCTAAGGCTGCTCATGGTAAGAAACATGCTTCTTTTCGGCCCTCTCAGGGGTCCTTTCGTGCCTTTCGGTCGCAATATAAGGGCAAGCCATTCAAAGGTCAAGGCTCCCAAAAGAAGCCGTGGTCAGGTAAGCAGAAGTCCGGCCAGTCCGGACCCGCTGCCCATAACAATGCGGCCTGAAGGGGCGCCCTCACCCGGCTTGGGGGTGGGGGGACGCTTGCTCGGTTATCTTCAACCCTGGCTGGCCCGTGTTCGGGACAGGTGGGTTCAGGAAATCGTTCGGTCTGGCTACAAGATCGAATTTCTCTCTCGCCTGGAGAGCAGATTTTTTCCCTCAAATCTTCAACTGTCTCCGGAGCGTTTGCGGGATCTGCACCTGGCGGTACGGGACCTGCGGGCTCAGGGAGTGGTGGTTCCGGTGCCTCATCGGGACAGATTTCGGGGGTTCTATTCCAATCTGTTCACCGTGCCCAGGAAGGAGGGCAAGGTACGTCCAATTCTGGACTTGAAGGCTCTGAACCGCTTTGTGCGGGTTCGCAAGTTCCGCATGGAATCCCTGCGGTTGGTGGTGGCTGCCCTGGTTCCGGGGGAATTCATGGCCTCCATCGACTTGAAGGATGCGTACCTTCACATCCCGATTTTCGAGGGTCACCAGAGGTACCTTCGTTTCGCCATTGCGGAGGATCATTACCAATTTGTGGCGTTACCTTTTGGTCTCGCTTCGGCCCCACGGGTATTCACCAAGGTGCTTGCGCCGGTTCTAGCTTTGTTGAGAGCCCAGGGCATCTCTGTCCTGGGGTATCTGGACGACATTCTGGTTCGGTCTGCGACCAGCCAGGGTCTGGGGAAGGACCTGTCCGTCACGATGCAGACTCTACAGGAGTTTGGTTGGACGATAAATTTTCCAAAGTCGACGCTGTGTCTGTCGGTTCGTCTTCCCTACCTGGGAATGATCCTGGACTCGGTCCAGGCGAAGGTCTTCCTACCGGACGACAAACTCAGGACTCTTCAGGAAGAAGTCAGGTCCCTCAGGGACACTCCGCGCTCGTCCCTCCGGACGTGCATGCGGTGTCTGGGATTGATGGTCTCGGCTTTCGAGGCGATTCCCTTCGCCCAGTTTCACACGCGGGGTCTTCAGGTGGAAATCCTGTCCAGGTGGGACGGGCGACCGCAATCTCTGGATCTCCAGAATTCGTTGAGCCATCGCACCAGAAGGGATCTTCTGTGGTGGCTCCAGTCCCCAGCGGTGTCGGGGGGCAAGTCTTTTCGTCCTCTTTCATGGACGGTGATCACCACGGATGCCAGCCTGTCGGGCTGGGGTGGTGTTCTGGGCGTTCTGTCCGCCCAGGGAACTTGGTCGGAGGAGGAATCCTCCCTTCCGATCAACATTCTGGAATTGCGTGCGATAAATCTTTGCCTTCGAAGTTGGACGGACAGGCTGCAGGGCTGTCCGGTTCGGGTGCAGACGGACAATGCCACGGCGGTGGCTTACATCAATCACCAAGGGGGCACCAGGAGTGCCTGAGCGGCTCGGGAAGTGGCCGACATTCTGTCTTGGGCCGAGACACACGTCCCGGCGATATCGGCGGTTCACATTCCGGGGGTGGAGAACTGGCAGGCGGATTATCTGAGCCGCCAGACCCTGGACCAGGGGGAATGGTCCCTCCACCCGGATGTCTTCCAGATGTTGTGCGCGAAGTGGGGTCTTCCGGAGGTAGACCTGTTCGCGTCTCGTCTGAACAACAAGGTGAAAAGGTTCGTGGCAAGGACGCGCGATCCTCGGGCAGACGCGTTGGTAGCTCCGTGGCATCAGTACCGACTGATGTATGCGTTTCCACCGATTCAATTGCTGTCCAAGTTCCTTCGCAGGTTGAACTCGGAACCAAACACAGTGATTCTTGTGGCACCGGACTGGCCTCGCCGGTCCTGGTACGCAGACCTCGTGAATCTGGCGGTCGACGCTCCGTGGCGTCTGCCTCTTCGAGAAGATCTCCTGTCTCAAGGGCCGATATTCCATCCTGCTTTACAGTCGCTGGCTTTGACGGCCTGGCTGTTGAAACCGAGGTCCTGAAGGATAGGGGTCTCTCCCCTGAGGTCATTCACACTTTGATCAACGCGAGGAAATCTTCCTCGGGGAAGGTCTATTACCGTACTTGGAAAGCCTATTTTGCCTGGTGTGAGTCCAGGGGGTTTTCACCTCGCACATACTCGGTGTCTAGAGTGTTGTCCTTCCTTCAAACGGGTGTCGACCAGCGTTTGGCGCTGGCTACGGTCAAGGGTCAGGTGTCTGCGCTGGCCGTTCTTTTTCAACGTCCTGTGGCATCTAACTCCTTGGTTAGCACTTTTGTTCAAGGGGTGCGACATCTGGTCCCTCCTAGGAGGGAACCTCTGCCTCCTTGGGACTTGAATCTTGTTCTGTCTGTGTTACAACATGCTCCTTTTGAACAGATCAGGAAGATCTCGTTGTCTATGTTGTCCAAGAAGGTCGCCTTTTTGGTGGCGATCACTTCGGCTCGCAGGGTGTCGGAGCTGGCGGCTTTGTCCTGCAAGTCTCCGTATCTGGTCATTCACTTGGATAAGGTGGTCTTGCGACCTAACCCTTCCTTTCTTCCGAAGCGGGTTTCGGAATTTCACCTCAATGAGGACATTGTCTTGCCTTCGTTCTGCGCGAAGCCCAAACATCCGAAGGAGGTGGAGTTGCACTCTTTGGATGTTATTCGGGCGATTAGGGTTTACCTTAAATCGACTGAGTCTTTTCGCAAGACGGATTCTTTGTTTGTCCTTCCGGAAGGTCCTCGGAAGGGCATGGCGGCGTCGGCTTCTACCATCGCCAAATGGATCAGACAGACCATTGAACAGGCCTATGCTTTGAAGGGGAAAGTTCCCCCTGTGCCTGTGAAGGCGCACTCTACCAGATCTCTGAGTACGTCTTGGGCCTGTCGTCATGGGGCTTCTGTGGCCCAGGTGTGTAAGGCGGCGACTTGGTCGACCGTGCACACCTTCAAAAAATTCTACAGAGTGGATGTTCAGGCATTGGCAGATGCTTCCTTTGGCCGCAAGGTTCTTAGTGCGGCGGTTCCTTAGGGTCCCTTGTTTTTTGGACCTTTGGCTGTTTGGGATATATTTTTATCCCTATGTTATTTGTTTTTTCCTGGGTTATTGCTCCTGTTGAGCAAGTTTTTTCTCATGTTGCCCAGCTGGTTTCCTTCCTTTGGTAAGGTTCCTTTCTCTGATGTGGAGACTGCATTGCCTTAGGCACGGCTGCGTTTCCCACCCCTCATGTTTGCACTGCTTTGGGACGTCCCCATTGTGACGAATATGAAGATGGCGGCGACTTTCGGAGGACGTAAGAGAAAACTGAATTTTTGTAAAATCTTACCTGTAAAATTCCTTTCTCTGAGTCCTCCGACAGTCGCCGCCCCCGCCCCTCTTTTGGGGTTTGGTTGTATACTCTACTGCTATTCCAATGAAACTGAGGTATGGATACAGGAAGTAGGAGGGTATTGACTGAGGGGACCACCCCCTGGGGGTGGGATATGTTAAAAGCTTTAATATTAACATATTCTGTTGCCTAGCTACTCCTACGGAGCAAAGTCTAATACCCCATTGTGACGAATATGAAGATGGCGGCGACTGTCGGAGGACTCAGAGAAAGGAATTTTACAGGTAAGATTTTACAAAAATTCCGTTTTATTTAAAGTTTATATATAATCTAAAAGGGTAGAGTCATCTGGGCTAGAACCCACAACCTTCACACTATAAGCCTGTCACTCTACGCTATTGACTCAGGATTGCAATAGTCTGAACTTTCACGTTTGGTATGGGATAATTGTCTGTAAGAAGGCTGTATTGTCCAGAAAAGGAACTGTTATGGTTGATCTGTTATGACCATAGACACACACACGTTTTCAGCATGGCTCTTTATGACGGAGCAGATGGCAGGGAAGGAAGATGACAGCGAAATGAGGAGCTTTAAATACAGTAGAGGAACCACAGAACCCAGCACTGCCCTGCTTCCCTATATATATATATATATATATATACTGTGTGCTGTAACTAGGATGGATTTACAAATCTTACAGAGCAGAAGATATGTGTGTCTGCAGAAAGATGCTCTGTGGGTGTTACTACATTATTCCTCATTGGTTCTAAAATCATCATAATAGAGACTACTGTATTAATAAACTCAGAATTCTGACTTTTTAAACTCAGAATTCTGACTTTTTAAACTCAGAATTCTGACTTTTTAAACTCAGAATTCTGACTTTTTAAACTCAGAATTCTGACTTTTTAAACTCAGAATTGTGTTTAATAAATTTTAGCATGGTCCAAACTTGTAATCTCAGAATTCTGACTTGCAAACTCAGAATTCTGTAAAAAAAAAAAAAATATATATATATATATATATATATATATATATATATATATATATATATATTTTCAAACTGAGAAATCTTTGAAATTTTTTTTATGATGGCCCCAGGGCTCTTCTATAAAGACAGTCCCGATCCTAAGAAATTTAGCTCCACATGGACATGTTGATGGGCCTGTAGTGCCTCAGCCACCTTTCGAGCTCTAAAATTTCCCAATAATTTGTTTATTTCCCCATGTTTTTGTGGATTCTCAAGCATTTTGTACTGTGACAAACTGCCAGGCATCCCGCCTGGGTCCCCCTGTCAAACAGTGCCTTCTGCCCTCCAAACCCTTCCAGCAGGCCGCTGGCTAATATCAGCTTTTTAGCCCAAGCATCCTACACAAACAAGATGTTGAGGTAAAAACCAAAGGAATAATTGTTTATTAAACAGAAATATTGATATATTTTGTTTTTTAAATACATTTAAAAAATTGGGGCAGTTACCACATGAACAATAAAAACAAATATTGCACATTTTGTTAAACATCCCACAATGGTTAGGTAACCAGGTAAAGTTGCCACAAGACTAATCATATCATGTATTTTTACCAAACCGACAGAAACAATAATAGGTGACTCAAATGACCATGGGAATTCACACCTAGAAGGCACACAATGGGAGAAAGACACTTAACAGTAAACAACACCTTAAAGCGGAGTTCCGGCCTCGGAAATTATTTTTTACTAAAAATACCCCCAGGACAGTCAGGGCTAGTGCATTCCACAAGATAGCCTCTGAACTGTCCCAGGTCGCACTTACCTTTTACAAGAAATGCTTACCTTGAAAATTTCTTATCCAGCGCTGCCATCTCAGGTGTGGGCAGCTGAAGCCAACGCGTCCTCTTCTGCGTCCTTTTTGTTCCCACAATGCACTGCACCAGCCCCGCCTTCACTTCCGGGGCAGGAGCGTCATCACTGCACAGCTTCAGGGCATGCCCAGAACCTGTTTAGCAGGGAATGATGCGCCTGCACCGGAACTGACGAGCGGGGCCGGTGCAGGCGCATTGAATCCTGGGAGAGATGACGTTCAGCTCCCAGGAATCAATGCAAGCAGGAAGTGACGGTGCGGGCCTGCGCCAGCAGATGGAGGAAGAGATAGAAAGGTGAGTATTTTTTCTTCAATATCAACAGTGGCGGCTGGTGAACTTTTAAGATGGTGGGGCGCAAGACCCCACCCTTCCATTTTGACCCCTCCCATTTCTCAGAAAGCACGCCCCTTATAGACTCCACCCACTTTGTCCCTTGTATTTTGCTTGCGTGAACAAATTCTCCCAATATATCACATATTAAGGGGTCCATCAGTACTAGTATATCCCATAATAGGGAGCAGGGGCCCTATTATGGGATATACTGTGAGAGACACCCTATTATGGGATACACTGACAGAGTGGCACAAACCCCACAGCACAGGCCCCCCTAGCACAGACCCCTAGCACAAACCCCACAGCACAGGCCCCCTATCACAAACCCCTCAGTACAGGCCCCCTAGCACAAACCCCACAGTACAGGCCCCCTTTCAATGTGGTGACCAGCGTACATGGTGCCCCCAATGCAGAGATCAGCGTGCGTGCCCCCAATGTAGTGACCAGCATGCGTGGTGCCCCCAATGCAGAGATCCGCGTGCGTGCCCCCAATGCAGAGATCAGAGTGCGTGCCCCCAATGCAGAGATCAGCGTGTGTGCCCCCAATGCAGAGATCAGCGTGCGTGCCCCCAATGCAGAGATCAGCGTGCGTGCCCCCAGTGTAGTGACCAGCATACATGATGCCCCCAATGCAGAGATCAGCGTGCGTGCCCCCAGTGTAGTGACCAGCTCATTGCCCCCAATGCAGAGATCAGCGTGCGTGTGTGCCCCCAATGTTGTGACCAGCTCATTGCCCCCAATGCAGAGATCAGCGTGCGTGCGTGCGTGCCCCCAATGTTGTGACCAGCTCATTGCCCCCAATGCAGAGATCAGCGTGCGTGCGTGCGTGCGTGCCCCCAATGTTGTGACCAGCTCATTGCCCCCAATGCAGAGATCAGCGTGCGTTCGTGCCCCCAATGTTGTGACCAGCTCATTGCCCCCAATGCAGAGATCAGCGTCCGTGCCCCCAATGTTGTGACCAACTCATTGCCCCAATGCAGAGATCAACGTGCGTGCGTGCCCCCAATGTTGTGACCAGCTCATTGCCCCAATGCAGAGATCAGCGTGCGTGCCCCCAATGTTGTGACCAGCTCATTGCCCCCAATGCAGAGATCAGCATGCGTGCCCCCAATGTTGTGACCAGCTCATTGCCCCAATGCAGAGATCAGCGTGCGTGCCCCCAATGTTGTGACCAGCTCATTACCCCCAATGCAGAGATCAGCGTGCGTTCGTGCCCCCAATGTTGTGACCAGCTCATTGCCCCCAATGCAGAGATCAGCGTGCGTGCGTGTCCCCAATGTTGTGACCAGCTCATTGCCCCCAATGCAGAGATCAGCGTGCGTGCGTGTCCCCAATGTTGTGACCAGCTCATTGCCCCCAATGCAGAGATCAGCGTGCGTGCGTGCCCCCAATGTTGTGTTCAGCTCATTGCCCCCAATGCAGAGATCAGCGTGCGTGCGTGTCCCCTTCAAAGCTGTCAGTGATATGCATTAGCCGGGCGGGCCCCCCCTGAGGCATCACGAACTTACCTCGAGTCACGTCCCCACGGCTGCAGCAGTGCTTCTTCTCTCCTGTTCTTCCAAGTCCCGACGGCGACCAGTCTCCGACTCCTCACACGGGCGCGGCGGCTCTCCTCTCTCCGGCGGGCGGGAAGGTGATCACGTGACGCCAGGGCGGTGCACCGCCCCCAGGCGTCACGTCACCAGGTCCCGGGATGTCCTCCTGTGATTGGTCCAGGCTGGAGTCTGGACCAATCACAGCCAGGACTCCAGTAAAGTGGGGAGTGTCAGGTCGCATTGCTCTGCGGGTTTCGGAATTTCACCTCAATGAGGACATTGTCTTGCCTTCGTTCTGCGCGAAGCCCAAACATCCGAAGGAGGTGGAGTTGCACTCTTTGGATGTTATTCGGGCGATTAGGGTTTACCTTAAATCGACTGAGTCTTTTCGCAAGACGGATTCTTTGTTTGTCCTTCCGGAAGGTCCTCGGAAGGGCATGGCGGCGTCGGCTTCTACCATCGCCAAATGGATCAGACAGACCATTGAACAGGCCTATGCTTTGAAGGGGAAAGTTCCCCCTGTGCCTGTGAAGGCGCACTCTACCAGATCTCTGAGTACGTCTTGGGCCTGTCGTCATGGGGCTTCTGTGGCCCAGGTGTGTAAGGCGGCGACTTGGTCGACCGTGCACACCTTCAAAAAATTCTACAGAGTGGATGTTCAGGCATTGGCAGATGCTTCCTTTGGCCGCAAGGTTCTTAGTGCGGCGGTTCCTTAGGGTCCCTTGTTTTTTGGACCTTTGGCTGTTTGGGATATATTTTTATCCCTATGTTATTTGTTTTTTCCTGGGTTATTGCTCCTGTTGAGCAAGTTTTTTCTCATGTTGCCCAGCTGGTTTCCTTCCTTTGGTAAGGTTCCTTTCTCTGATGTGGAGACTGCATTGCCTTAGGCACGGCTGCGTTTCCCACCCCTCATGTTTGCACTGCTTTGGGACGTCCCCATTGTGACGAATATGAAGATGGCGGCGACTTTCGGAGGACGTAAGAGAAAACTGAATTTTTGTAAAATCTTACCTGTAAAATTCCTTTCTCTGAGTCCTCCGACAGTCGCCGCCCCCGCCCCTCTTTTGGGGTTTGGTTGTATACTCTACTGCTATTCCAATGAAACTGAGGTATGGATACAGGAAGTAGGAGGGTATTGACTGAGGGGACCACCCCCTGGGGGTGGGATATGTTAAAAGCTTTAATATTAACATATTCTGTTGCCTAGCTACTCCTACGGAGCAAAGTCTAATACCCCATTGTGACGAATATGAAGATGGCGGCGACTGTCGGAGGACTCAGAGAAAGGAATTTTACAGGTAAGATTTTACAAAAATTCCGTTTTATTTAAAGTTTATATATAATCTAAAAGGGTAGAGTCATCTGGGCTAGAACCCACAACCTTCACACTATAAGCCTGTCACTCTACGCTATTGACTCAGGATTGCAATAGTCTGAACTTTCACGTTTGGTATGGGATAATTGTCTGTAAGAAGGCTGTATTGTCCAGAAAAGGAACTGTTATGGTTGATCTGTTATGACCATAGACACACACACGTTTTCAGCATGGCTCTTTATGACGGAGCAGATGGCAGGGAAGGAAGATGACAGCGAAATGAGGAGCTTTAAATACAGTAGAGGAACCACAGAACCCAGCACTGCCCTGCTTCCCTATATATATATATATATATATATACTGTGTGCTGTAACTAGGATGGATTTACAAATCTTACAGAGCAGAAGATATGTGTGTCTGCAGAAAGATGCTCTGTGGGTGTTACTACATTATTCCTCATTGGTTCTAAAATCATCATAATAGAGACTACTGTATTAATAAACTCAGAATTCTGACTTTTTAAACTCAGAATTCTGACTTTTTAAACTCAGAATTCTGACTTTTTAAACTCAGAATTCTGACTTTTTAAACTCAGAATTCTGACTTTTTAAACTCAGAATTGTGTTTAATAAATTTTAGCATGGTCCAAACTTGTAATCTCAGAATTCTGACTTGCAAACTCAGAATTCTGTAAAAAAAAAAAAAATATATATATATATATATATATATATATATATATATATTTTCAAACTGAGAAATCTTTGAAATTTTTTTTATGATGGCCCCAGGGCTCTTCTATAAAGACAGTCCCGATCCTAAGAAATTTAGCTCCACATGGACATGTTGATGGGCCTGTAGTGCCTCAGCCACCTTTCGAGCTCTAAAATTTCCCAATAATTTGTTTATTTCCCCATGTTTTTGTGGATTCTCAAGCATTTTGTACTGTGACAAACTGCCAGGCATCCCGCCTGGGTCCCCCTGTCAAACAGTGCCTTCTGCCCTCCAAACCCTTCCAGCAGGCCGCTGGCTAATATCAGCTTTTTAGCCCAAGCATCCTACACAAACAAGATGTTGAGGTAAAAACCAAAGGAATAATTGTTTATTAAACAGAAATATTGATATATTTTGTTTTTTAAATACATTTAAAAAATTGGGGCAGTTACCACATGAACAATAAAAACAAATATTGCACATTTTGTTAAACATCCCACAATGGTTAGGTAACCAGGTAAAGTTGCCACAAGACTAATCATATCATGTATTTTTACCAAACCGACAGAAACAATAATAGGTGACTCAAATGACCATGGGAATTCACACCTAGAAGGCACACAATGGGAGAAAGACACTTAACAGTAAACAACACCTTAAAGCGGAGTTCCGGCCTCGGAAATTATTTTTTACTAAAAATACCCCCAGGACAGTCAGGGCTAGTGCATTCCACAAGATAGCCTCTGAACTGTCCCAGGTCGCACTTACCTTTTACAAGAAATGCTTACCTTGAAAATTTCTTATCCAGCGCTGCCATCTCAGGTGTGGGCAGCTGAAGCCAACGCGTCCTCTTCTGCGTCCTTTTTGTTCCCACAATGCACTGCACCAGCCCCGCCTTCACTTCCGGGGCAGGAGCGTCATCACTGCACAGCTTCAGGGCATGCCCAGAACCTGTTTAGCAGGGAATGATGCGCCTGCACCGGAACTGACGAGCGGGGCCGGTGCAGGCGCATTGAATCCTGGGAGAGATGACGTTCAGCTCCCAGGAATCAATGCAAGCAGGAAGTGACGGTGCGGGCCTGCGCCAGCAGATGGAGGAAGAGATAGAAAGGTGAGTATTTTTTCTTCAATATCAACAGTGGCGGCTGGTGAACTTTTAAGATGGTGGGGCGCAAGACCCCACCCTTCCATTTTGACCCCTCCCATTTCTCAGAAAGCACGCCCCTTATAGACTCCACCCACTTTGTCCCTTGTATTTTGCTTGCGTGAACAAATTCTCCCAATATATCACATATTAAGGGGTCCATCAGTACTAGTATATCCCATAATAGGGAGCAGGGGCCCTATTATGGGATATACTGTGAGAGACACCCTATTATGGGATACACTGACAGAGTGGCACAAACCCCACAGCACAGGCCCCCCTAGCACAGACCCCTAGCACAAACCCCACAGCACAGGCCCCCTATCACAAACCCCTCAGTACAGGCCCCCTAGCACAAACCCCACAGTACAGGCCCCCTTTCAATGTGGTGACCAGCGTACATGGTGCCCCCAATGCAGAGATCAGCGTGCGTGCCCCCAATGTAGTGACCAGCATGCGTGGTGCCCCCAATGCAGAGATCCGCGTGCGTGCCCCCAATGCAGAGATCAGAGTGCGTGCCCCCAATGCAGAGATCAGCGTGTGTGCCCCCAATGCAGAGATCAGCGTGCGTGCCCCCAATGCAGAGATCAGCGTGCGTGCCCCCAGTGTAGTGACCAGCATACATGATGCCCCCAATGCAGAGATCAGCGTGCGTGCCCCCAGTGTAGTGACCAGCTCATTGCCCCCAATGCAGAGATCAGCGTGCGTGTGTGCCCCCAATGTTGTGACCAGCTCATTGCCCCCAATGCAGAGATCAGCGTGCGTGCGTGCGTGCCCCCAATGTTGTGACCAGCTCATTGCCCCCAATGCAGAGATCAGCGTGCGTGCGTGCGTGCGTGCCCCCAATGTTGTGACCAGCTCATTGCCCCCAATGCAGAGATCAGCGTGCGTTCGTGCCCCCAATGTTGTGACCAGCTCATTGCCCCCAATGCAGAGATCAGCGTCCGTGCCCCCAATGTTGTGACCAACTCATTGCCCCAATGCAGAGATCAACGTGCGTGCGTGCCCCCAATGTTGTGACCAGCTCATTGCCCCAATGCAGAGATCAGCGTGCGTGCCCCCAATGTTGTGACCAGCTCATTGCCCCCAATGCAGAGATCAGCATGCGTGCCCCCAATGTTGTGACCAGCTCATTGCCCCAATGCAGAGATCAGCGTGCGTGCCCCCAATGTTGTGACCAGCTCATTACCCCCAATGCAGAGATCAGCGTGCGTTCGTGCCCCCAATGTTGTGACCAGCTCATTGCCCCCAATGCAGAGATCAGCGTGCGTGCGTGTCCCCAATGTTGTGACCAGCTCATTGCCCCCAATGCAGAGATCAGCGTGCGTGCGTGTCCCCAATGTTGTGACCAGCTCATTGCCCCCAATGCAGAGATCAGCGTGCGTGCGTGCCCCCAATGTTGTGTTCAGCTCATTGCCCCCAATGCAGAGATCAGCGTGCGTGCGTGTCCCCTTCAAAGCTGTCAGTGATATGCATTAGCCGGGCGGGCCCCCCCTGAGGCATCACGAACTTACCTCGAGTCACGTCCCCACGGCTGCAGCAGTGCTTCTTCTCTCCTGTTCTTCCAAGTCCCGACGGCGACCAGTCTCCGACTCCTCACACGGGCGCGGCGGCTCTCCTCTCTCCGGCGGGCGGGAAGGTGATCACGTGACGCCAGGGCGGTGCACCGCCCCCAGGCGTCACGTCACCAGGTCCCGGGATGTCCTCCTGTGATTGGTCCAGGCTGGAGTCTGGACCAATCACAGCCAGGACTCCAGTAAAGTGGGGAGTGTCAGGTCGCATTGCTCTGCGACCCGACACTCTCCCAGAAGGCCGCCAATCGGCGCCACACGTGAGGTCAAAAACCCCACACCCCCCCATACCCACCACTAGGTCCGGCGCCCCTAGTGGGTTGCAAATTGACAGTTTTTTTTTTAATCTTTTGTTCCTTCTTCCTTCTTTTTGGGGGGGCGCCGCCCCTGCGCCCCCTATCGGCCGGCCGCCACTGAATATCAAGCTAAGTAAACAAAACAAAAAATCCTGACTATCCATTTCTTTTACAGGTAACACTCAGCAAGTGAAAAGTGTGTGTATCAGGTGCGCAAACCAATCAAATGCGTGAAGTAGTGGAACAAAATTATATAAAATGTGTGAAACGTGCACAGGTTGAGAAGGGGTCTGGAATAAATCCAAGTGAATAACCCTATATAGTGTTCACTAAAGTGAAATATAATGGATGTTCTGCCTTTTACTATAACAAGCTAAATGGTTAATAAAATAGCATTTACACACAAGTGATGGGGTGCAACCACAAACGTGTAACAAAAATCAAAATCGTGACAGAAAAAGTCCCAAATGACACACAAATTAAAAAAGTCCAAGTGAAAGTGTCCGTGATAGACGCAGCTGAACTGAAATGTGGAAACCAGGTGAACTGTGTTCGATATCCCACCACCTCTAGAGCCAAGCTTCTTACCAGAAAGATGAATGATAAGGGCATATATGTACAACTAGGAGTAGAGAAAATAACAATGCTATATCCTACTCACCCAGCGCTAACACGTATGTATTCAAATGCAAAGAATTGCACTCAAAGCACATACAAATCACAGCTGCCACTATTAACACAATAGACATAAACAAGGTGCACTCTATAAAAAAAAGTTTTAAAAAAAACTCCCCATGAGTCCACTAGCGGCGCTCTCAGTGTTTTAAACACATACACCTATATTCTTATTTGAAATAATTAAGTTCCTGGTGGGTGCAATAATCGGACTGGTGCTTCTCATGTATAATTTTCAAAACACACGTAAAGAGGAAAATATCCCAAAATTAGTCCATTGCAGTGAATGAAACCACATGAAGATAGACCGCTGGGCACACAAACCTCCACCACAGTCCCTGTATTACTGAGCCTCAGTTGAAGTCTGTGAGGACGAAACGCGTTAGGGCATGAGCACGCGGTTTCTATGGTCACCGGCATCGTCTGACGTCATACCCGGAAGACATCCGTCCAAGGTACCTAGCAGTTTGTTCGGTAATACAGGGACTGACGATCGGCTATCCGGTAACATGATTCATACGATTAACTGTTCTTTATCTATGTGGGTGCAATTCTTAAGGGATTTATTGTATTGCTGGGATTTGAAATAAACATAAAACGGGATTACGCTATGTGTTTTTAAACATTTATTTCCATGCAAATCCCGGTGAGCGGTGAATTGTCCATGCTATTGGAGAAGACGGTGCATTATTTCGAGGCATGTTGAGGATCCTTTTCCTTCTGTGTTTGACATTACAGGCTTATCTTTAAGCCGGTTCTGGTGAGTGCATTACCATTAGGCATGCACATCGGTGTGGTGGAGGTTTGTGTGCCCAGCTGTTTCTCTTCATGTGGTTTCATTCACTGCAATGGACTAATTTTGGAATCTTTTTCTCTTTACGTGTGTTTTGAAAATTATACATGAGAAGCACCGGTCCGATTATTGCACCCACCAGGAACTTTATTATTTCAAATAAGAATATAGGTGTATGTGGTTAATACACTGAGACCGCCGCTAGTGGACGCATGTGGTGTTTTTTATTTTAAAACTTTTTTATAGGGGGCGTGGCGACCGCCGGACTGAATGGCCGCTTAGCAGAGGAGCTCCGCTGCAGGCTCGGCTTAAAACACATCTACGACCCATCACAGTGAGTGTTAACGCTACTCTCCCACGGGGATTCCTTGGGGAACGTCCACTGCAGCCATCCGCCATGACAAGGAGGAAGACAGACCCGCCGGCGGTTCGTAAATTGTCCGAGTTCTTTCACCCAGCGGCCTCGGGACACACGCAAAATGGCGCCGGAGCCTCGCAACATCGCGGAGATGCCTGCCCTCTAGTGTCCACAAGCCCCGTCGCGGCCGTGACGTCATCAGCGCACCTAGACACGGAGGATACGATCAGGCCGATGAGGCTAGCGCGCTCTGCTGTTTCCTCTCCCTCCACACCGTCCACCCACAGCCCTGCCAAGTCGAAGCCTCGGTCGGAGGAGGGACACCACACGCCTCGCCCTTCTTCCATGGAGGTGGTCATATGTTCCTGAGCCAGGCCCCTTTGCTTCCATCCCCACAACGGGACAGCCTATCTCCGACACTGCCCTAAGGGATATGTTATCCATGATGCACAAATCCATGCAGGCAACTGTCTCCTCCTCCATTGCCTATTGCCAAAAGGAGTTGCACGGCCTGGGAGAAAGGGTTAACTCGGTAGAATGCAAAATGGATGAATTCACCGTCTCGTACAATACATTAGTGGCATACAAGCCAAGCTTGCGGACCTAGAGGATAGGTCCCGGCGCAATAACTTAAAATTACGTGGCATCCCAGAAACTGTCTTACCTAATCAACTTCCCAACTTTGTGCGTGACCTATTCCAGCAGGCTGTCCCAGCATTGACTAACGCGGACTTGACTATAGACAGGATTCACAGAATCTCTAAACCTTCTTTCCTTCCCCAAGATGTGCCTAGAGACGTCCTGCTACGGATCCACTTCTTTCAGGCGAAAGAAAAAATTCTGGACGCCTTCAGGCGCAAAGACCACCTACCGGAACGAGCCGCAGCGATCCAAGTGTTACCCGATTACTCTCAGTACACCTTACAGCAACGCCGCAACCTCAACACTGTAACAAAGGCACTACGCAACCAGAAGATAATTTACAAGTGGAAGTATCCTGCGAAATTGTGCATAACTTACCAAGGTTCCTCCACACAGGTCACCACCATTGACCAGGGGATGAGTCTGCTTCGCCAATGGGGTATTGTTCCCGACGCCACAGACACCTCGAATGTCAATGTTATGCCTCCATTGCCGCCCCGTGTACACCCTGAATGGCAAGTTGCGTCCAGATCCTCGAGGTCTCGCAGCCGCCACAAATGACACTCACCGCCAGATCAAGCCGGAAATGCTCGGCCCTCCCTGCCGCTAAGAAGCACACTTCACTGTGCTTTCTTTCCCCCCCCCCCCCCCCGCAGTTTTTGTAGCTCCAGCTCCCCATTTGGCCCTGGTAGGCCATGTCCTTTTTACCTTTTGATTGTTTTCTTGTTTTGTTTTCTTGTTTGTTTTTTTTGTTGTTGTTTTAAGCACCACTACCCATGCCGTACAAGTGACTTTGCCTTCTCTTTGCCCATGTGCAGTATACACCTCCTTCCACAGCTCCCGGACAATCGTTTCTACCGAGTCTACCACCTACAGCCACCCCGCGCAACGCCAATGCAGGACTTTCGAGACTATCCATCCTATGGACCTGGACTGGTCATCTCTTCCGCTCATTGTAGCGATCACCTCAGGTACTGTTTTCATATCCCCTCTATCCCCTTCGCTTCTCCACTGGGTGGGCTAGGTCATCCCCACTCAAATCCATGTTCCCTGTCCCCTCTTGCATCCGGTTCATCCACCTCCACTTTGGACTTTCTTTTGATCACCTATGGCTATTAAATTCCTCTCCCTGAACGTTAAGGGGCTAAACCACCCCGCAAAACGCCACTCGATGTGGAAAGAAGCTAGCTCAGCTAAAGCCGATATCGTGGCGATACAGGAGACCCATTTCCTTCTTGGACATGCTCCCCGCTGTACCAACCCGGACTACCCACATGTATTCCAAGCTTCTTATACCGCCAAAAAACGAGGGGTAATGCTGGCTTTTAGGAAGTCCCTGTCCTTCTCTTTCTCTAGAGTGGTGGAGGACAGGGAAGGCCGCTTTCTTATTATCAATTGCTTTATAGATCAATGTCTCTATACCAGTGTCAATGTGTATGCTCCTAATATACGCCAACTGTCTTTCTTACGTAAATTGTGTTCCAAGGTATCAAATCTAAAAGTAGGCAAATTTATAGTGTGTGGCGATTTCAATTTGGTTGCCGACCATGCCCTAGACTCTTCAGCCAGACCTAAATCCAAGCTCCAGTCTTTAGCTGCATTATTACACTCGGAAGGGTTACATGACGTCTGGAGGTATCAGCACGCGGAGGAGAGAGACTACTCTTTCTTCTCCGCAAGCCACAACACATACTCCAGAATCGACATGTTCCTTGTGGACTCTGCTACTTTGCCGCTCCTTGCTGACACCTCCATTTCCAACATCACGTGGTCAGACCACGCTGCAGTCCATATGACCCTATCCACTAGCCCACAAACTACGACCTCCTTTATCTGGAGGTGCAACAATTCCCTTCTCTCTGACCCAGAATCCCTGAAACACCTGCGAAAAACGGAATTTTTGTAAAATCTTACCTGTAAAATTCCTTTCTCTGAGTCCTCCAACAGTCGCCGCCACTTCATAATCATCACTAATGGGGTAATTGACCTTTGCTCCGCAGGAGTAGCTAGGCAACAAAATTTGTTAATATCAAAGCTTTTAGCATATCACACCCCTAGGGGGTGGTCCCCTCAGTCAATACCTCCCTGCTTCCTGCATTCCCAACTCAGTTTCAGTAGCATAGCAGTAGAGTACATAAACAAACCCCAAAAGAGGGGCGGGGGCGGCGACTGTCGGAGGACTCAGAGAAAGGAATTTTACAGGTAAGATTTTACAAAAATTCAGTTTTCTCTTACGTCCTCCGACAGTCGCCGCCACTTCATAATCATCACTAATGGGGACATCCCAGAGCAGTGTAGACATGAGGGGTGGGAAAAACGCAGCCGCGCCTAAAGCAACACAGTACCCACATCAGAAAAAAAGGAACCTTACCAAAGTAAGAAAACCTACTGGGCAACAGGAAAAAACGTGCTCAACAGGAGCAACAACCCAGGAATACAAGTAACCTAGGGATAAAAACATCCCAACAGCCAAGGACCCAAACAAGGGACCCTAAGGCACTGCCGCACTAAGAACTTTACGGCCAAAGGAAGCATCTGCCGATGCCTGAACATCCACCTTGTAGAACTTTGAGAAGGTGTGAACGGACGACCAAGTCGCCGCCTTACACACCTGGGCCACAGAAGCCCGATGATGACAGGCCCAAGACGTACTCAGAGATCTGGTAGAGTGCGCCTTCACAGGTAAGGGAGGAACCTTCCCCTTCAAAGCATAGGCCTGCTCAATGGTCTGTCTGATCCATTTGGCGATGGTAGAAGCCGACGCCGCAATGCCCTTCCGAGGTCCCTCTGGAAGGACGAATAGGGAATCCGACTTGCGAAAGGATTTAGTCGATGACAGATAAACCCTGATCGCCCGAACAACATCCAAGGAATGCAAAGCCACCTCCTTCGGATGTTTGGGCCTCGCGCAAAGCGAAGGCAAGACAATGTCCTCATTGAGGTGAAAATCCGAGATCCTCTTCGGAAGAAAAGACGGGTTAGGTCGCAAGACCACCTTATCCAAGTGAATCACTAAATAGGGAGAGCTGCAGGACAAAGCTGCCAGCTCCGACACTCTGCGAGACGAAGTGATCGCTTCCAAAAAGGCAACCTTCTTGGACAACAGAGACAACGAGATCTCCCTGATCTTTTCAAAGGGAGCATGTTGCAACACGAACAGAACAAGGTTCAAGTCCCATGGAGGCAAAGGCTCCCTCCTAGGAGGGACCAAGTGTCGCACCCCTTGAACAAAGGTGCTAACCAAAGAATTAGACGCCACAGGGCGTTGAAAAAGAACGGCCAGCGCAGAAATCTGACCCTTAATCGTGGCCAACGCCAAACGCTGGTCCACGCCCGTTTGAAGGAAAGCCAACACTCTCGACACCGAGTATGAGCGAGGGGAATACCCCCTGGACTCACACCAGGCAAAATACGCCTTCCAAGTACGGTAGTAGATCTTCCCCGAAGAGGCTTTTCTAGCCTTGATCAAAGTGGGAATGACCTCAGAGGAGAGACCCCTATCCTTCAGGACCTGGCTTTCAACAGCCAGGCCGTTAAAGCCAGCGACTGTAAAGCAGGATGGAATATCGGTCCTTGAGACAGGAGATCTTCTCGAAGAGGCAGACGCCACGGAGCGTCGACCGCCAGATTCACAAGGTCTGCGTACCAAGACCGGCGAGGCCAGTCTGGCGCCACCAGAATCACTGTGTGCGGTTCCGAGGCCAACCTGCGAAGGAACCTGGATAGCAGCTGAATCAGTGGAAAGGCATACATCAGACGATACTGATGCCAGGGCGCCACTAACGCGTCTGATGCGTCTGCCCGAGGATCGCACGTCCTTGCCACGAACCTTTCCACCTTGTTGTTTAGACGAGACGCGAACAGGTCCACATCTGGGGAACCCCACTTCGCGCACAACATCTGAAAGACATCTGGGTGAAGGGACCATTCCCCCTGGTCCAAGGTCTGGCGACTCAGATAATCCGCCTACCAATTCTCCACCACCGGTATTTGAACAGCAGACATCGCCGGGACATGTGTCTCGGCCCAAGACAGAATGTCGGACACTTGCCGAGCCGCGCGGGCACTCCTGGTGCCCCCTTGGTGGTTGATGTAGGCCACCGCTGTGGCATTGTCCGTCTGCACCCGAACCGGACGGCCCTGCAGCCTGTCCGTCCAACGCAGAAGGCAGAGATGTATCGCTCGCAATTCCAGAATGTTGATCGGAAGGGAGGATTCCTCCTCCGACCAAGTTCCCTGGGCGGACAGAACGCCCAGAACACCACCCCAGCCCGACAGGCTGGCATCCATTGTGATCACCGTCCACGATAAAGGACGAAAAGACTTGCCCCCCGACAACGTTGGGGACTGGAGCCACCACAAAAGACCCCTTCGGGTGAGGCGGCGCAACGAAATCGGCAGATCCAGAGATTGCGGACGCCCGTCCCACTTGGCCAGGATCTCCGCCTGAAGATCCCGCGTGTGAAACTGGGCGAAGGGAATCGCCTCGAAAGCCGAGACCATCAATCCCAGACACCTCATACACGTTCGGAGGGACGAGCACTGATTGTCCCTGAGGGACTTGACTTCGTCCTGAAGCGTCCGGAGCTTGTCTTCCGGCAGGAAGACCTTCGCTTGAACAGAGTCCAGGATCATCCCCAGGTAGGGAAGACGAACCGATGGACACAGCGTTGACTTCGGAAAATTTATCGTCCAACCAAACTCCTGCAGAGTCTGCATCGTGATGGACAGGTCGTTCACCAGGCCCTGACTGGTCGCAGACCGAATCAGAATATCGTCCAGATACCCCAAGACAGAAATGCCCTGGGCTCTCAATAAAGCCTTTCAAGTCCAGAATCGGACGTACCTTGCCCTCCTTTCTGGGCACAGTGAACAGATTGGAATAGAACCCCCGAAATCTGTCCCGATGAGGCACCGGAACCACCACTCCCTGGGCCTGCAGGTCCCGCACCGCCAGGTGCAGATCCTGCAAGCGCTCCGGAGACAGCTGAAGATTTGAGGGAAAAAATCTGCTCACCGGCTGAGAGAGAAACTCGATCTTGTATCCAGATCGAACGATTTCCTGAACCCACCTGTCCCGAATGCGGGTCAGCCAGGGTTGAAGAAAACCGAGCAAACGTCCCCCCACCCCAGAACCGGGTGAGGGCGCCCCTTCAGGCCGAACTGGTATGGGCAGCGGACCCGGACTGGCCGGACTTCTGCTTACCTGCCCACGGCTTCTTCTGGGAACCTTGGCCCTTGAAGGGCTTGCCCTTATAGTGCGACCAAAAGGCACGAAAGGACCCCTGAGAGGGCCTAAACGAGTTATTCTTCTTACCACAAACAAACTTATTCTTGTGAGTTTGGGGCAAGAGAGTGCTCTTACCCCCGGAAATTCCCTTTATCAGAGTATCCAAAGATTCGCCAAAAAGGCGAGAACCCGCGTAGGGCAAATTAGCTAAAGTCTTGCGAGAAGATTGGTCAACCGACCAACATTTCAGCCATATCAGACGACGGTTCAATACCGCCACACTTGAGAGACGCGCAGCCAAAGGGACTAAATCCAAGTCCGCATCACACAAATACATGACACCCTGATGAATTTGATCCACCATAGCCAACGTTGTCGGTGGGGCAGAGTCAGCCACCAGGATGCGCCTGAGCAACTGCGTCCAATCCGCAATAGCCTGGGCTGCCATAATGGAAGCAAAAATAGGTTTCAGCATAGAACCAGCAACCGTATAAGCATGATGGGTCAGAGATTCCAATCTTCTGTCCGTAGGGTCCCGGAACACCGGGGTATCCTCAGCAGGGATCGCAGTGGATTTATTCATAACCGCCACCGCGTGATCCACCTGAGGCGGCACACACTAACGCTCATCAGTGGTGGGTGTAAAGGGGTAACGCAGCTTGAACCTACTTGGCACAGCAAAAGGCTTCTTTAAATTGCGCCATTGCTCATCAACAGCGCGCTGAAATTCCGCAGAGCAAGGAAAAACCTGCGACGTTTTGCATTTCCTTTGCGTCCCATAAGAGGACATCAAAGCAGGAGGACATGGTTCATCCTGCAAATGCAGCGTTTGCTTGATAGAAGCAACCAACTCATCCATGAGTGCAAGCTCTTCAGGCGAGCCAGGGGGAGAATTATCAACCCCTTCTACCTCAGCCTCCCCCTCAGACCCCCCAAGGTCTAGAGATGAGCGAGACCCTGAGAAGGGCACTCCAGCCATAGCAGCCCCATCGCCCTCTGAATCAGAGGAAATAGACACTCTGGCCCGTTTTGCGGATCGATCAGCCACTAGCATCTGCACCTGAGCAGCCAAGTTCGCCACAATAGCAGCCAGATCAGCCCCCTCGGGGGATGCAGCAGACCCTTGGCCCCCCACCAAGGTGGGAGGAAACTTGCGATCCTGAGAATCCATGCCCCAGCAATAGTGGAAAAAAGGAGTACTGCCCCTTTAAGACCGCGGCGAGCGTAGCCCACCGCACACTACTGTATGAATCGACCCCCACAGGGATAAGTACACTGGGCAAGGAATACAGGAAAAGGAAAAAGTAAAAACCTGGAGAGACCACACAGGCTGCTGCCAACGATCGCTGTTCCAGAGCAAAAGGAAGTGATGCAATGACTGACCGCCCTATAAAGCCTATGCAGGCTACACAAACATGGCCGCTCGGCTGAGTCTTATTGGGCAATGAGAAAATGGCGCCAACATGTGGCTGTACGATCGATCGCCGCCAAAATGGCGGCGTTTGCCGCCAAAACACCGCGCCGTACCACACAGGGCCGGTCACCACAATTGCCGCAAAAAAATGGCGGACCGCAGTAGCGGCCGCCGCACCGCATGTCTAAGCCCAGGCTGCCCCATACTTTCACATAGCAGAGTGGGAGAGCCCCCCCCCCCCCCCCCGAAGCCCACAGAAAGGCAGCTATTCCACACAGGAATCTGACAGGGAGCTCAGCACATACACAGACATGCAGGGTCACACAGTCCCAGACTGACACCCAAAACAGACAGGTCCCCACATAGAATTGCACTTACCAGTCCGGATGGCGTGGGGAGCCTTCTCCAGCGACCAAACCGCTGCACTGAGTACAGGGAGTGTCGCAGCCAGGACGCAGTGGAACTGCGGTGCGAAACCGCAATGGCGTCCGGTGAGGTAGCCACCTCACAGGCAGCATCCCTGCAGCGAACAGGGATGGGTCGTTCAATATGCCAGGGAAAACCTGAGCTGAACGCTCGATTGTAGGCTGGGAAGCCCCTGGTCCTGAACCCTGGGATCCAGGGTGGCCAGTCCGAGACCCAGCTCCGCGTGACCATCTTCATCCGAAGAAACTAACTAATGCTGAGAAAAATAACAGCTAAGTAAAAGAAAGAGAAAAATACTCAAAATAAAATCAAAAGAGAATAGAGGCTGAGACTGAGAGTCCCAGCACAGGATCAGCCTGCTACTCCTAAGCTAGGCATTAGAAACTGAGTTGGGAATGCAGGAAGCAGGGAGGTATTGACTGAGGGGACCACCCCCTAGGGGTGTGATATGCTAAAAGCTTTGATGTTAACAAATTTTGTTGCCTAGCTACTCCTGCGGAGAAAAGGTCAATTACCCCATTAGTGATGATTATGAAGTGGCGGTGACTGTCGGAGGACGTAAGAGAAAAACCTACAAGACTTCTTTCATATTAACTGTACCCCAGATATTACCCCTTCCACTCTGTGGAACACGCACAGAGAGTACATCCGTGGTCTATTGATCCAATTAGGTTCCCGACTTAAAAAAAGGCGTAATACTGCTCTTCAGCGCCTCACTGAAGAAATTCATTCCCTTGATGAGCTGAATAAAGCATCTCCGGCCCAGGCACATGCTTCTCGGCTAACGTCTCTCCGTGCCGGCCTTCGCAGACTGTTAACCAAGCAGCATGATAAAATGCTAGCACGCCTACGCATGAATTACTACTCATCCCACAACAAAGCAGGCAAATTCCTAGCTTCTCGCCTTAAAGCCAGACGAATCCGAACTAGAATAGACTCTATTATACACCCGCACACCAACGAGAAGCACACCCACCCTCAAAAGATAGCAGACGCTTTTGCGGATTATTATAGCGGCCTTTATAATCTGAATGCTGATAGTTCCACACCACAACCCACTGATGCGAACATATAGGCCTTCCTTCACCGCCTTCACCTCCCGTCCCTCTCGGCGAACTCGTCACTTCTTAATAGCCCCATCACCCCTTCAGAACTGTCTAAAACTATCAAATCAATGCCATCTAATAAGTCCCCGGGGCCAGATGGCCTGACTAATGAATACTATGTTAACTCTCTTTGCGTAAGCCATAGACACAGGTTCTCTGCCGTCTGAAATGCTACAGGCCAATATCACTACCCTACCTAAACCAGGAAAACCACCTACTACCCCGGCAAATTTTAGGCCCATCTCTTTGTTGAACACGGATATAAAAATCTATGCTAAAATCGTAGCAAATCGCCTACCCACAATCCTCCTCACTCTGGTAGGGGCAGACCAGATGGGATTTGTCCAGGGTCTTCAGGCCCCGGATGCCACTAGACGCGTAATAAACCTGATGCATTACGTGGAGCGCACTCGAACGCCTTCTTTGCTATTGTCTATTGACGCAGAGAAGGCGTTCGACCGCGTTCATTGGGGTTACATGCGAGCCGTTTTACAGAGATTTGGTTTTTCGGGCCCTATCTTATCTGCCATCCTTACTCTTTATTCGAACCCCACCGCTAGAGTTTTATCTGCCGGCACACTCTCTAAATCATTTCCCATCTCTAATGGAACACGCCAGGGATGTCCACTATCCCCCTTGGTATTCAATCTCCTGATTGAACCGTTAGCAGTGCAATTACGACAAAGCCCCCTGGTGTCAGGATTTAAATTTCCCAACTCCCACCATGTCATTACGCTTTTTGCAGATGACGTCATTTTAAGCCTCACAAACCCCACTGTATCCTTGCCTGCCACCCACAATATTCTTCAATCCTTCCGCAAAATTTCATACTACAAGGTTAATTTCAGCAAATCAGTGATACTAGACATGGGGGTCCATTCGACCGCCCGCTCCCACTTGCAGACTATCCTACCATACACGTGGACCTACATTATTTGGGTATAGATTTGACGTTCCCCACTACCGCGCCGTACCACACAGGGCCGGTCACCACAATTGCCGCAAAAAAATGGCGGACCGCAGTAGCGGCCGCCGCACCGCATGTCTAAGCCCAGGCTGCCCCATACTTTCACATAGCAGAGTGGGAGAGCCCCCCCCCCCCCCCCCGAAGCCCACAGAAAGGCAGCTATTCCACACAGGAATCTGACAGGGAGCTCAGCACATACACAGACATGCAGGGTCACACAGTCCCAGACTGACACCCAAAACAGACAGGTCCCCACATAGAATTGCACTTACCAGTCCGGATGGCGTGGGGAGCCTTCTCCAGCGACCAAACCGCTGCACTGAGTACAGGGAGTGTCGCAGCCAGGACGCAGTGGAACTGCGGTGCGAAACCGCAATGGCGTCCGGTGAGGTAGCCACCTCACAGGCAGCATCCCTGCAGCGAACAGGGATGGGTCGTTCAATATGCCAGGGAAAACCTGAGCTGAACGCTCGATTGTAGGCTGGGAAGCCCCTGGTCCTGAACCCTGGGATCCAGGGTGGCCAGTCCGAGACCCAGCTCCGCGTGACCATCTTCATCCGAAGAAACTAACTAATGCTGAGAAAAATAACAGCTAAGTAAAAGAAAGAGAAAAATACTCAAAATAAAATCAAAAGAGAATAGAGGCTGAGACTGAGAGTCCCAGCACAGGATCAGCCTGCTACTCCTAAGCTAGGCATTAGAAACTGAGTTGGGAATGCAGGAAGCAGGGAGGTATTGACTGAGGGGACCACCCCCTAGGGGTGTGATATGCTAAAAGCTTTGATGTTAACAAATTTTGTTGCCTAGCTACTCCTGCGGAGAAAAGGTCAATTACCCCATTAGTGATGATTATGAAGTGGCGGTGACTGTCGGAGGACGTAAGAGAAAAACCTACAAGACTTCTTTCATATTAACTGTACCCCAGATATTACCCCTTCCACTCTGTGGAACACGCACAGAGAGTACATCCGTGGTCTATTGATCCAATTAGGTTCCCGACTTAAAAAAAGGCGTAATACTGCTCTTCAGCGCCTCACTGAAGAAATTCATTCCCTTGATGAGCTGAATAAAGCATCTCCGGCCCAGGCACATGCTTCTCGGCTAACGTCTCTCCGTGCCGGCCTTCGCAGACTGTTAACCAAGCAGCATGATAAAATGCTAGCACGCCTACGCATGAATTACTACTCATCCCACAACAAAGCAGGCAAATTCCTAGCTTCTCGCCTTAAAGCCAGACGAATCCGAACTAGAATAGACTCTATTATACACCCGCACACCAACGAGAAGCACACCCACCCTCAAAAGATAGCAGACGCTTTTGCGGATTATTATAGCGGCCTTTATAATCTGAATGCTGATAGTTCCACACCACAACCCACTGATGCGAACATATAGGCCTTCCTTCACCGCCTTCACCTCCCGTCCCTCTCGGCGAACTCGTCACTTCTTAATAGCCCCATCACCCCTTCAGAACTGTCTAAAACTATCAAATCAATGCCATCTAATAAGTCCCCGGGGCCAGATGGCCTGACTAATGAATACTATGTTAACTCTCTTTGCGTAAGCCATAGACACAGGTTCTCTGCCGTCTGAAATGCTACAGGCCAATATCACTACCCTACCTAAACCAGGAAAACCACCTACTACCCCGGCAAATTTTAGGCCCATCTCTTTGTTGAACACGGATATAAAAATCTATGCTAAAATCGTAGCAAATCGCCTACCCACAATCCTCCTCACTCTGGTAGGGGCAGACCAGATGGGATTTGTCCAGGGTCTTCAGGCCCCGGATGCCACTAGACGCGTAATAAACCTGATGCATTACGTGGAGCGCACTCGAACGCCTTCTTTGCTATTGTCTATTGACGCAGAGAAGGCGTTCGACCGCGTTCATTGGGGTTACATGCGAGCCGTTTTACAGAGATTTGGTTTTTCGGGCCCTATCTTATCTGCCATCCTTACTCTTTATTCGAACCCCACCGCTAGAGTTTTATCTGCCGGCACACTCTCTAAATCATTTCCCATCTCTAATGGAACACGCCAGGGATGTCCACTATCCCCCTTGGTATTCAATCTCCTGATTGAACCGTTAGCAGTGCAATTACGACAAAGCCCCCTGGTGTCAGGATTTAAATTTCCCAACTCCCACCATGTCATTACGCTTTTTGCAGATGACGTCATTTTAAGCCTCACAAACCCCACTGTATCCTTGCCTGCCACCCACAATATTCTTCAATCCTTCCGCAAAATTTCATACTACAAGGTTAATTTCAGCAAATCAGTGATACTAGACATGGGGGTCCATTCGACCGCCCGCTCCCACTTGCAGACTATCCTACCATACACGTGGACCTACATTATTTGGGTATAGATTTGACGTTCCCCACTTCAGACATGGTTGCCGCAAACGTTTCCCCTCTTATGAAATCAATTGCCTCGGATGTCGCTAAGCTCAAGGCCGTCGAACTATCTTGGATGGGGCGTATAGCCGCATTTAAAATGGTTTGTCTACCCAAGATCCTGTACGTTTTCCGCACCCTACACGTTCCTTTTCCAAAAGAAAAGCATCCTTCCCATCACTAAACTGCTACATAAGTTAATTTGGCAAAAGAAGAGGGCTAGATGCGTGCGTTCCCACATGATCAAACACAAATCGGTAGGAGGCCTAAGGCCTAGGGCTCCCAGATATACTTGACTACTACACTACATCCCGCCTGACGTCATTACGCCACTGGTTCACGGACCACCCTACTACACCATAGTTCTCTGTTGAATCCACCATTTCCAAAACTACTGCCCTCTCCAACCTGCTGCTGGCCGACATGTGGAAACCACTAGAACTGCATTATCTGCCTTTGCCCACACAAGCCACACTGAAAGCTTGGCGATCTCTCCTCGCACAGCTCCCTACCACCTCCCAGTCCGAATCCATCCAGCTGTAAGATTCTGGTACCTTCGGTACCCTTATGCATATTGCGTCCCACCTTTTCAGTTAGGTGGAACGCATATACCTTTAAGCCGCATGACATCATCACTGAGCGCCGCTCTGAGCGGCTATTTCAATCGCCAGCTTTCTCTCACAGGTTGTTCGTTCAAGCCGCCAGTATGCAACTATGCCTGACACTACTTGGTCTTGTATCTCGCTACCTGATCTTGTACTTGACTTTTGATCTTGTATCTCGCTACCTGATCTTTACCGCATGCTTAACAGCCTTGTCTTATGCTGCCGGAGCCTCCAGCTATTCTCTTTACCTGGAACAGACCGGAACCTCGCTACTGATCCCGTATCTCGCTACCGGATCACTCCCTTACTACCGGACCCTTCTACTTACTAGCCTCACTAGTGATAAGTACCCCACAGGGGATTCCTCCATAACAAACTTACACTATCTACTTCTGCACATTAAGGACTGTTACTATCTATGCATTACTAATTCTATCATCTGCACTGTTACATAGATTGCTAGCTCTTGAGTCTACTACCATCTATCCTTGCACTGGGTTAGTCTCTCCTGTATATATCATCTGCTGTCCTTACCACCTATTACCATACATGATTACTAACCTATCTGCATTCTACCTATTACCATCTACTACTCTCCTGAACATTACTATCAAGTGCTTATCATTGCTATCACTGCTCACGCCTGTCCCTTCAGCACATCACCTCTATACTGTCATATACATCCTATCACTCCAGGAACATCTTATTGAGTGTATGTATATTTGTATGCTGAAGCAGGCGGGTCCACAGTGATGAGTCTGGAGAGTTGGATCTGGTAATTCAACACATCTCTACATGACTACTGAGTGGAGATTCTGCAGCTGCAAATCCAGCTCACTATAAAAACGCAGGAGCGTTACAGATTGAACGAACCTAAAAAATGGATTCAGCAGAATTACCCACTCAAGTGATACAATTAACACAAAAAAGTAAATGCATTAATACTTGCTCTTACTGAAGTAAAAGATGAAAATCAGACTCTGAGACAGCAGATAACCCATCTTTCACAGCTTACTGCTGCTCAGCCCCCTGAACCTAAAATAAACCCTTCTCTAGTGTTTACAGGTGATCAGAAAAAATTTTGTGAATTCAAAAACGCATGTCAATTGCTTTTTTTGCTAAAACCTCGTACTTACCCTACTGATCAAATTAAAGTCTGTACCACTATTTCATATTTAACAGGTGATCCACGGGCCTGGGCAGACTCTCTCTTTGAGAAAGATGATCCTCTTCTCAACTCCTATCCTTTATTCCTAGCGGAACTCGCTAGCTTATATGAAGACCCCAATAGGCAGAGTACTGCTGATATCCAATTGAGGGCTTTAAAACAAGGAAGGAGACCTGTTGAAGACTTTGTAGCAGAGTTCAAAAGATGGACCCTTGATTCAGGGTGGAATGATACATCTCTGCGAACTCAGTTCAGACTCGGGTTGTCAGAAGCCGTTAAAGACGAGCTCGCCCGAGCGGATTTACCTGGCACTTTGGATGCCTTAATACAACTCAGTATCAACATTGACAGGTGACTGCGAGAAAGAAAGGCTGAGAAGATGGGAATGCCATTGTCCAGTCCTTCTCGGATTTCGGCCGTTGACCCTACTCCTATGGAGGTAGGAACCATACGCCCACCTTTATCGACTACTGCACAAGCCAGGAGAAGATCCAGAAATCTCTGCATGTACTGCGCATCCCCGGATCATTTGATAAGCGTCTGTCCCTTTGTCCGCAAAAAAGAGGGTGAGTGTTCACATGTCTTGCTAGGGGGATTAACGACTTCCTTTTCTAATCCCTATCTCTTTGTTCATTTGACATTGCAGTGGGACCAGACTAGGATCACCACCAAGGCTATGATCGACACAGGATCTTGTGGGAACTATATCGATACACGTTTTGTTACTTTAAATAAAATACCTATTATTTCAAAACCTAAACCTGTCTCTGTTAGTTTCATTAATGGTATTCCGTTATCTTCTGGTCCAATCACCAATCAGACACAAGCACTCCTTGTCACTGCTAACGAGTCTCATATGGAGACCACCACTTTTGATGTACTACCTTCACCACATTTTCCCATTATTTTGGGACTTCCCTGGTTACACATACATCAACCAACCATAGATTGGAAAACACGGACTCTAACCTTCCCTTCTCACTATTGCGAGATCACGTGTAACCTCCCATCTTATGGAAAGATCCTGTCTGTGGTGTCAGATGAGATTACACCACTATGCTATCAGGATCTGTCCGAAGTCTTCCTTGAGAAAAATGCTCAAGTGTTGCCTCCCCATAGGGACTATGATTGTTCTATCGATCTACTCCCTAATAGCAAATTGCCTTTCGGTCATGTTTATCCTCTTTCACAGGATGAACTCTCTCATCTCAAGGAATACTTGGATGAGAATTTGGCGAAAGGGTTCATCAGACCCTCTACTTCTTCCACAGCTGCAGGACTTTTCTTTGTCCGCAATAAGGATTCAAGTCTTAGGCCTATTATTGACTATAGGCAATTAAATACCATTACGATAAAGGATCGCTATCCTTTACCTCTCATCCCTGAACTTATTGAACAAGTGCGTGGGGCTACCTACTTTTCTAAATTGGACCTAAAAGGGGCATACAACCTAATCCGAATCCGTGACGGAGATGAGTGGAAGACAGCATTCAGAACCAGATACGGATTATTTGAATATCTTGTGATGCCTTTCGGGTTGTGAAATGCTCCTGCAGCTTTTCAACGATTCATAAATGACATCTTCAGAGACTTACTTGATGTCTGTGTTGTGGTATATCTGGACGATATACTTATCTATTCTCGATCTTTGTCTGAACATATAAAACATGTAAGACTTGTGTTATCCAGATTACTCGCACACAATCTATATGTGAAATTAAAAAAATGCCTATTTCATAAAGAAGAAATATTATTCCTAGGATACATCATATCTAAAACCGGAATCAAGATGGATAGGAGCAAGATATCGTGTATTCTGGATTGGCCTATACCAACAACTCGTAAGGCATTACAGCGATTCCTCGGATTTTCAAACTTCTATAGGAAGTTCATCAAGAACTTCTCTGCTATTGTGAGACCTCTCACACAACTTACAAGTATAAAGAAACCATTCAAATGGTCAGAAGAAGCAAATGGAGCTTTCCGCTTGTTAAAATCAAGCTTTACTTCTGCTCCCATACTACGCCATCCAGACCCATCCCTCCAATATATTCTGGAGGTAGATGCGTCAAACATGGCAGTAGGAGCAGTTCTCTCCTAACGACCAACAAATACTTCACCACTCCACCCAGTTGCTTTCTTCTCTAAATCACTAAGCAGCCCAGAGGTGAATTACCCAGTGGGTGAAAAAGAGTTGCTTGCCATAAAACTGGCACTAGAGAATTGGCGACATCTACTTGAAGGTACCCGATTACCAATATTCATATATACAGATCATAAAAATCTTCAATACCTTCAGACTAACAAAACTCTTTCCCACAGGCAGGTACGATGGTCATTATTCTTCCTAAGATTCAACTTCCTAGTGACCTACACACCTGCAGACAAAAACAAAAAAGCGGATGCGCTATCACGTTTAACCGAAGATAACTGCGCTGAAATTCCTTCTATTCCTATAATACCCTATGAACGTATTATTGGTGTTGTTCGTTCCCTGAAGGAAGAGATTTTGCACAGTATAGGACTGGATTCACCTCCACCACAACTAAGTACTGATGCAGAAGGCTTCCTCTACTACAACGACAAACTCTACATACCCCCTACTATGCGCACCAAGATCTTGGAATTGTCACATGATGTGCCTATGGCAGGACATATGGGTATGACTAAGACCCTTAATTTGCTTACCAGGCAGTTTTGGTGGCCTGATATGAAGACGTCTGTACAAAAATTTGTTTCTTCATGTGACATCTGTGCAAGGTCCAAAATTGACACTACAAAACCATCTGGTCTACTCTGCAGTCTACCAATACCCCAGGTTCCATGGGAAGTTGTGTCCTTAGACTTTATAGTAGAACTACCACCTTCCAAAGGATTTAATACCATTCTAGTGTCAGTGGACCATCTGACAAAGATGGCACATTTCATTTCTATTCGCAGACTACCTTCATCTAAGCAAACAGCGGAATTACTAATGAAACATGTGTTCAAGTTACATGGAATTCCAAAGACTCTTTTATCCGACCGTGGTTCACAGTTCATCTCCAAGTTTTGGCAAGCTCTATGTCACATACTACGGATTGAGCGAAAGCTCACTTCTCCTTACCACCCTCAGACCAACGGACAGACTGAAAGAGTCAACCAGTGCATTGAACAATATCTACGTTGCTACCCCTCATACCTACAGGATGATTGGGTGGACCTCCTCCCTCTGGCGGAATTTGCTTATAACAACGCAACCCACAGTACTACTAAGCAAAGTCCGTTCTACTTAAACTATGGGTTTTATCCCACACTTCTTCCACCACGCATCCTACCATCAAGTAACCCAGTAGCCTCGGATTATCTTACCCAAATAAAAGACTCTCTGGGTTTACTTAATACCACCATCTCACACGCTCATAGTCAACAAAAAAGGTACTACGACCTTCGTAGAAGACCTTCTCCTCAATATGCTATTGGGGACCTCGTTTGGCTATCGACGAAAAATTTAAGGTTAAAGATCCCTAGCAAAAAGCTTGGACCTTTATTTCTGGGACCCTTCCCAATTAAGAAACTCATTGGAAAAGCTGCAGTGCAACTCACTTTACCGGCAGATCTCAGAATACATCCCATCTTTCATGTGTCGCTACTGAAACCACATGTTCCTAACCAAGGAATAAGGCCTACCATCTTGCCTCCACCTCCAATACAAGTTGAAGGCGGAGAAGAATTTGAGATTAGGGAGATTTTGGATTCTCGTATCCACAGAGGAAGACTCCAATATCTCATAAGATGGAAAAACTATGGACCCCAAGACGACACCTGGTTGGATACTTCTGATGTTCACGCACCTAGGCTTATACGAAGGTTTCACTCTAAATACCCGGAGAAACCAGTGCTATAGGCCTTCCGGAGCCGGCCTTAAGGGGGGGGTACTGTAAGATTCTGGTACCTTCGGTACTCTTATTGCCCATTTTCCGTTGCATATTGCGTCCCACCTTTTCAGTTAGGTGGAACGCATATACCTTTAAGCCGCATGACATCATCACTGAGCGCCGCTCTGAGCGGCTATTTCAATCACCGGCTTTCTCTCACAGGTTGTTCGTTCAAGCCGCCAGTATGCAACTATGCCTGACACTACTTGGTCTTGTATCTCGCTACCTGATCTTGTACTTGACTTTTGATCTTGTATCTCGCTACCTGATCTTTACCGCATGCTTAACAGCCTTGTCTTATGCTGCCGGAGCCTCCAGCTATTCTCTTTACCTGGAACAGACCGGAACCTCGCTACTGATCCCGTATCTCGCTACCGGACCCTTCTACTTACTAGCCTCACTAGTGATAAGTACCCCACAGGGGATTCCTCCATAACAAACTTACACTATCTACTTCTGCACATTAAGGACTGTTACTATCTATGCATTACTAATTCTATCATTTGCACTGTTACATAGATTGCTAGCTCTTGAGTCTACTACCATCTATCCTTGCACTGGGTTAGTCTCTCCTGTATATATCATCTGCTGTCCTTACCACCTATTACCATACATGATTACTAACCTATCTGCATTCTACCTATTACCATCTACTACTCTCCTGAACATTACTATCAAGTGCTTATCATTGCTATCACTGCTCACGCCTGTCCCTTCAGCACATCACCTCTATACTGTCATATACATCCTATCACTCCAGGAACATCTTATTGAGTGTATGTATATTTGTATGCTGAAGCAGGCGGGTCCACAGTGATGAGTCTGGAGAGTTGGATCTGGTAATTCAACACATCTCTACATGACTACTGAGTGGAGATTCTGCAGCTGCAAATCCAGCTCACTATAAAAACGCAGGAGCGTTACACCAGCTTCCAATCACCACGTTGCATACGCTACTGCCCTACACCAGCGTTTCCAGATTTCAGGCAGCTGGCATTTCCAATGGTAGACCAGCTCTTCCAGTCCAACTCCCTCAAATCGTTCGAGACATTACGACTAGAATTTGGCTTACCCCCACAGACACTTTATTCATACAATAGCCTAGCAAGTTTCTTGCGCAAACACCCCCCTCGGTAATCAGTCTCCCCCTGCAAGTATGGAGATTCCTCAGATCCCCCTCTACCCCAATAAAAAGTATCTCGTTATTTTATAACATCCTTGGTCAAAAACTTGAGTTTTCCAAATCACCACATGTATTAGCGTGGGAGAGGGAACTTCAATCTTCTTTCTCCGAGACACAGTGGAAACTTGCCATTGGTAGCTCTTATAAATCCACCCAATGTGTGAACCATTGGGAGCAAACCCAGAAAATTCTTACTCGATGGTACTTGACACCGTATCGTCTATCGAAGATTTATGATTCCCAAAGCCCTTTATGATGGCGTAATTGTGACCAAGTAGGGTCACTACTGCATGTTTTCTGGTCCTGCAAAGGCCTGTCTAGTTTTTGGAGAAAGATGTTTGAGGTACTATCCACCACGACTGGCGTTCTCAAGCAACCTGATCCTGCTCTGGCCCTCCTCTCGCTGGGTTTGGACTCCTTTCCGCCCATCTTGAGGAAGGTCTCTGTACATATACTGGTAGCGGCCAAAACAGTCATAGCACGTTATTGGAAGCAGTCCGTTGCACCTTCCCACACGGAAGCAATCCGTCTGGTGAACTTGCAGTGCTCTCTAGAAAAGGCGTACGATTATTCTAAATCCCGGGGTCCTAGGTTTCACAATGACTGGCAAGCGTGGATACAAAGCCCGTACTTCTCCCCCACACCTGGCTGATGTCGACAATACAGCTTAGTTCTAGTTCTGGTATGTGAATATACACTCATGTGTGACTTTTGACACTGTTTGCACTGTTAATATGTTATTGTACTTGCATATGTAACACCCTACGTTTATTGTCTGCATATGTGTGCATTTCCTTTTTCTCCCGTTCATGCATCTGATATGGTTACTTCATGTTGAACCCAGACTTGGTTTATTTTCTTGTATTTTGCATATTTCAATAAAAATCTATTGAAAGTAAAACTTTTTTATAGAGTGCACCTTTGTTTAAGGGCATATATGCGTGTTAAGATCCACTACAGAGATTATAAGCCAAGGAAAAGGAAAAAGGAGTTGGTCCACCCCTGCCTCCCACTCAGGAGGGGTGGAAAAAGGTGAGCCTCTTACCAGATTTATATATGGAGAGCTGTAAAACGGATGGATACTCCTTTCCTTTTCAGGACGTGATGATGGATCAATCATACTTTACCCAGTAACACTCAGCAAGTGGATGGTCCAAAGTCGATTTTGAGGCCAGATCTCAACTTTAAACAGATTACTGAAGGAGATCTCAGCATTAGGTTGCGTTAAGCTGATTATACTCAACTGCTTTGTGTCTCTGAGTCTAGGAGGGGGTTAAAGCACAGAGGCCCCAAATCTGTATCTGGGTCCTCCAGATCTCCAAGTCTGTGTCTTTCAGGGAAACATGGACTTGAATCCAAAGTAAAACTACTCCAAAAGGTCCCCCAGGCACACACCTCCCATAGAATAGAGTCCCTCAAATGTCAGGGCCCATAGTCAGTAGGCTAGCCTGCAGTCCCTTCCAAACGTCCCTGTCCCAGTTTGGTCTGTCACGTGCAGAATGCCTATTCACTTCCTTTACTCTTACCTTCCTTATACCACCACAATGCCTTAGTTATGCTATAGGTTTATTTCATGTAATTTAGTTTTGGCTTTACACCTTTTTTATCATATGATGTACCACTTGTAATCTTTACAGGTCTATATTGTCTCTTTCCATGGCATGGTATGGTATGAACAACAAGGTACATTTTTGCTTACTGTTCCAGATTGTATTACTTTCATTTTGAACCAAAAATTTGAATTGAAAAAATTTGACAAAAAAATAATATTTTACCACTCTTTTAAAAAGAAAAATATTAAAAAACATTATGACTGGCATTCACCTTGAAGGAATGAAATCTGAACAGATGCATACTGTTTATTAGATGTAAAAGCAAAACGTGTGTGTGTGTATATATATATATATATATATACACACACATATATACATATACATACATACATACATACACACAGTATCTCACAAAAGTGAGTACACCCCTCACATTTTTGTAAATATTTTATTCTTTTCATGTGACAACACTGAAGAAATTACACTTTGCTACAATGTAAAGTAGAGTGTACAGCTTGTATAACAGTGTAAATTTGCTGTCCCCTCAAAATAATTAACCACTTGCCGAGCATCCCACGCAGATTTACTGCGGCAGGGCGGTTCGGCTGTGCATAATCAGGTAGATCTACGTGATTATGTGCACGTGGTCTCGGCAGCGCGCACCGCCGGAGCCACGCTCCCGCTGTGTCTATTCATGCCGGGTGCGAATGATGCCGGCCCCCCGCGATCTTCACAGAAACTGACAGAAGACCCGCCTGCTTATGTAAACAAAGCAGGCAGGTCTTCTGTCACACAGGCAGATAGAGATCATGAGTTTCAGCTAAGCTCACAGAGCCCCCCCCCCCACAGTTAGTAAGCACAAATAGGCATACATTTAACCCTTTGATCACCCCCAGTGTTAACCCCTTCCCTGCCAGTGTCAATTATACAGCAACAGTGCATATTATTTAGCACCGATTACTGCATTAATGGCACTGGTCCCCCCAAAAAGTGTCAAAAATGTCAGTTAGGGGTCCGATCTGACCGCCGCAATGTCGCAGTCCTGCTAAAAACCGCTGATCGCCGCCATTACTAATAAAAAACACAAAAAAAAATAAAGTTCAAAAATCTATCCTGTAGTTTGTAAATGCTATAACTTTTGCGCAAACCAATTAAAATATGCTTTTTGGGATTTCTTTTTACCAAAAATATGTAGCAGAATACAAATTGGCCTAAAGTGATAAAAAATTTGGATTTTTTACATTTTTCTATTGGGAATGCTTTATAGCAGAAAGTAAAAATAGTGTTTTATTTTTTCAAAATTGTCGCTCTTTTTTTGTTTATAGCGCAAAATCTAGAAACCGCAGAGGTGAATCAAATACCACCAAAAGAAAGCTATTTGTAGGCAAAAAAGGACATCAATTGTATTTGGGTACGGCGTCACACGACCGTGCAATTTTAGTTAAAGTAACGCAGCGTCAAATCGAAAAAAAATGGCCTGGTCATTAAGGGGGTAAAACCTTCCGGAGCTGAAGTGGTTAATGTCTAAACCGCTGGCAACAAAAGTGAGTACGCCCCTAAATAAAAATTTTAAAATTGGGTCCAAAGTGTCAATATTTTGTGTGGCCACTATTATTTTACAGCACTGCCTTAAGCCTCTTGGACATGGAGTTTACCAGGGCTTCACAGGTTGCCACTGGAGTCCTCTTCCACTCCTCTACGACGACATCACGAGCTGGTGGATGTTAGAGACTTTGCGCTCCTCCTCTTTCCGTTTAATGATGCCCCACAGATGCTCAATAAGTTTAGGTCTGGAGACATGCTTGGCCAGTCCATCACTTTTACTTTCAGCTTCTTTAGCAAGGCAGTGGTCATCTTGGAGGTGTGTTTGGGGTCGTTATGTTGCAATACCCAGTCTCCGAAGGGAGGGGATCATGCTCTGCTTCAGTATGTCACAGTATATGTTGGCATTCATGGTTACCGCAATGAACTGTAGCTCCCCAGTGACAGCCGCACTCATGCCACCCCAGACCATGACACTCCCACCACCATGGTTTACTGTAGGCAAGGCACACTTGTCTTTGTACTCCTCACCTGGTTGTGGCCACACACGCTTGACACCATCTGAACCAAATAAGTTTATCTTAGTCTCATCAGACCATGGGACATGGTTCCAGTAAGCTTGTCTTCAGCAAACTGTTTGCGGGCTTTCTTGTGCATCATCTTTAGAAGAGGCTTCCTTCTGGGACGACAGCCATGCGAACCAATTACCAATTTTCTGCAGTGTGCGGTGTATGGTCTGAGCACTGACAGGCTGACCCCCCACCCCTTCAACCTCTGCAGAAATGCTGGCAGCACTTATACGTCTATTTCCCAAAGACAACCTCTGGATATGACCCTGACCACATGAACTTAACTTCTTTGGTCGAGGCCTGTTCTGAGTGGAACCTGTCCTGTTAAACCACTGTATGATCTTGGCCACTGTGCTGCAGCTGTTTCAGCGTCTTGGCAATCTCTTATAGCCTAGGTCATCTTTATGTAGAGCAACAATCCTTTTTTCAGATCCTCAGAGAGTTCTTTGCCATGAGGTGCCACGTTGAATTTCAAGTGACCAGTATGAGAGAGTGAGAGCGATAACACCAAATTAAAACACACCTGCTCCCTATTCACACCTGAGACCTTGTAACACTAACGAGTCACATGACAACGGGGAGGGAAAATGGCTAATTGGGCCCAATATGGACATTTTTCACTTAGGGGTGTACTCACTTTTGTTGCCAGCGGTTTAGACAATAATGGCTTTGTGTTGAGTTATTTTGAGGGGACAGCAAATTTACACTGTTATACAAGCTGTACACTCACTACTTTACATTTTTGCAAAGTGTCATTTCTTCAGTGTTGTCACATGAAAAGATATACAATATTTACAAAAATGTGAGGGTGTACTCACTTTTGTGAAATACTGTATAAATGCCAAGCTAACCTACTGGAGGCGAGAATCAACCACTTTTGCCAGACTCTCCCTTGTCATCTCTGGCCCGCCTGACATGGCAATCTAGGTGCAGATCACATCATCGTGACTTCTCGAAAAGCCAAGCTGACTTCCTGAATGCGAGAATCGGCCACTTTTGCCGTTTTGTGCCAAAACTGGTCGGATCGGCTGGAAAAGCGGAGCTGGGAGGAGCTGAATTGCAGAAGACTGGAGGGGCGGATTTGTTGTGGCATATAAAGACAGTACTCAGTGTAATTCTCATATCAGGGCCATGTACTGGGATGTCTTCAGGGTCTAATCTTCAATATCCTTACCTGACCCACCTAATAGAAAAAAATCCCCCTAGGTTGGATGGAACAGGCGTGAAGAAGGCAGCAGTGCGAGTTCCTGAATGCATGCAAACTGTCTGTCAGCTGTTGTCTGAATAGCAACCCACCACAGATCACTTTTTTAGAGGGAGGTAAATTTCACTGACCGTGTGAATGAGGCCCTAAAGTGAACTGTAGTTAGTTTATAGAGCAGAGTTTATAGAGCAGAGTCCCTGATGGAGGGAATTGCCTCCTCCTCTGTAGAGGTGCCATGCGTTCGCAGGAGGTCATCCTGAGGGCCAGAGGAGCGGTTGAGAGGAGCAAAACCCTGAGGTTCAGGGAAGCTGACAGAGGGGAGACACTGGAGACCCTGTGGCTGCGGTATTGTGAGTTCAGGGACTTGTGTCAAGGGACTTGACCTGAGGGGGGCCACCCCTGCTCATACGATAGTCAGTGGACAGGTGTCAGCAGAGAGAGGATACTAGGGAGAGTGTGTATGCAAACATGATATTAGTTTGTGCCCCTCCAATCAATTGACAGTGCACAACTGTGTATATCTGGGGCAGGAACATCCCTGCAGGTGACACTACAGAATGTGCTCATCCTGGAATATACACAACTTTCAGTGATCAGAAAAATATTGTGGGGGCGTGGCTTGGGACGCGATGAAGGCGGAAGCACATTAGAAGAGCTCCATGACACAGACAGCTCCGCAGCTTACACTCACGGCTCCACTGGTTATAACATGGGCAGGATGGACAATGGACGAACGCCTGCATTTTAGCACATAAATGCTCTGTAAGCTCTAGATTTTAGGAGAATGCCTACAAACTTCTCACGAGCTGGTACTTCACTCCTGATAGGCTTCACAAATGGTTCCCTCGAACTTGAGATGTGGCCAGTCTCCGGGCACATTAGCACATATCTGGTGGGACTGCCCACGGATTTCTAGCTTTTGTAGCTAGCTCTGTGATCTTAGCTGTGAAATTACTAGCACCACTATCTCTCTTACACCTGAATGCTACTTTCTACATATAGCGGATTGCTCACTCAGTACGTACGTATTAGAAGTCGATAGTACGTTTTTTACTCAATGCAGCTAAGTCCTTGATTCCCAGACACTGGAAATCCACTTCCACTCTACGATTAAAGAGTGGCTGCTGACGGTGAATGATATCTATAACATGGAGGAAACAGTAGCGGTTGCTAATGATAACCTCAAGAGATTAAACAAAATGTGGTCCGCTTGGCATGTCTTTCGATACTCCTCTCGCTATGAAACCCTCACTGATTCTCATTGTGCGCTAACATGAAACGCTCTAACCTCCTATACTGGAGGACTACATTTCTGTCACTGCTTCTCCATTGTACATGCAAGAGAGCCATGATGGTTCTCTACTTCCTACAAGATATCCTTTCTATTTATGCTTGGATGTACTGCTTTTTTGAACCCCTTACCTTCTCCTCTCCTCCCTTTCCACACTACTGACATTCTAATTGAGCCAGAAGTTGCTTCTTCATCAGCCATAATTTGTTCCATTTGTTAAGTTTATATTCTGCTCACTAGGCAATTTACCTTTACCAATTAGGTATGCCCTGTTATTTGGTTATCTAGCCTATTATGATGGTATACCTAATACTGCTGCTAGATGGTTAGCTTACCTTTCACTGATTCACCTTAGGTATTATGAGGATTTTGCATATAATAACTGAGGCCCTGTCATAAACGAAGAAACTTCACGTTGTTATCATTGCACTGCTTTGCCTCGTTGTATGTTGATGTACTTATTGCTTGATGAATATCATTTTCTGTATTCTGTTTTTTTTCTTTAATAAACTTTGATTGTGAAAAAAAAAGGAAATATTGCAGCCTTGGTTCTGACAGACATGAGCCATATTTTTATCCACTCTATTTATCTCTCTGGTACTGACAATTCCACCTACGCTTATAGGGCAAAGTACAGTAACTACACAAATGATAAAAATAACTAAAAAGGGATTTTACACTTACTTTAAATATTTTGCATATTCAGGATCCTTCCAGTAGACCAGGTATTTCAGATAATTATCAAATGACTTGTCCTTGAAGAATCCCCGCTGTGCTAGAACTATAGAGAAGGCAACAATAAATTACTGTACATGATCATACTTGGTAGAAGATAGCACTTCATAAAGAGTATGCCAAAATCAGCACTGTACAAAAGATATATGAGCAATACCAGTTCAGAGCAAAAATATTATAAGGTGTAGGTCCAGTCAAAAACGTTATTGTAAAGCCTTAGCTTAGATGAGGGAAGGGTTAGAACTTCCGTCATGTTTTTCTTGCTGTCTATATCCTTTCACACGCTCAATATTGGTAACAATTCTAAGACTAAGATTTTTTTCTTTTGCTTGGCTTTCATGCTGACCCCTCTGACTTCAGTAGTTTGAGTCACTGACCAAGAAATAAGGGCCATTCACACCAACACATTTCAATAGCTCAGCGTAAAACAAGCATGTTACCACAATGCATATTAATGCACTGCATACATATTAGTGATTTGTGCTGCCATTAACCTCTTGCCGACCGGCCCACATTTTTTACTGCGGGGACCCACTCCTGTTATTGGACGCAATGTCTGCTGGGACCCGCCGATCATTCAAGGCACAGGTAGAGCGGTGATCTGACAATGTGAACAAGGCATATCGCCGTTCTGTGACAAGGGAAGGCAGTGATCTTGTGTTTATGCTAAGCAAAAACATGGATCTTTGCCTTCCCACAGTACAAGCACCCCCCCCCCCCCCCCCACAGTAAATCCCTAGGAACACATTTAATCCTTTGATCGCCTCTGATGTTAACCCCTTCCCAGCCAATGTCATTAGTACAGAGACAATGCATTTTTTTTTTTTTAGCACTGATGACTGAATTTTGGTCACTGGTTCCAATAAAAAGTGTCAATTAAGTGTCAGTGTCCAATTTAACTGCCGCAGTATTACAGTCCTGCTATAAATCACTGATCGCCGCAATTGCCAGTTAAAAAAATAGAAATAAAAATTCCATAAATATATCCCATCGTTTGTAGATGCTATAACTTTTGCGAAAACCAATTAACCACTTTCCGACAGCTCACTGAGCTGGTACTGCGGCAAAGTGGCTCGTTATCGTCCAGCGACGTATACCTACGTCGCTGGTTCCCGCCCCCTCTCGGCGGCGTGCGCGCCGCCAGAGACTCGCTCCTGCTGTATTCAGACACAGCGGGAGTAAACATGGGTTTACTTCAGGGAGATCATGTCAAACAAATCTTATAGATTTTTTTGACTGGGTGACTAAAATAATAGACGGTGGAGGTGCAGTAGACATTGCATATCTAGATTTTAGTAAGGCTTTTGACACTGTCCCACATAGAAGACTTATCAATAAACTGCAGTCATTGAGCATGGACTCCCATATTGTTGAGTGGATTAGGCAGTGGCTGAGTGACAGACAACAGAGGGTTGTAGTCAATGGAGAACATTCAGAACAAGGTCATGTTACCAGTGGGGTACCTCAGGGATCTGTACTGGGACCAATTTTTGTTTAATATCTTCATAAGTGATATTGCAAAAGGCCTCGATGGTAAGGTTTGTCTTTTTGCTGATGACACAAAGATATGTAACAGGGTTGATGTTCCTGGAGGGAAACGCCAAATGGAAAAGGATTTAGGAAAACTAGAAGAATGGTCAGAGCTCTGGCAACTGAAATTGAATGTGGATAAGTGCAAGATAATGCACCTGGGCCGTAAAAACCCAAGGGCAGAATATAGAATATTTGACACAGTCCTGACCTCAATATCTGAGGAAAGGGATTTAGGAGTAATTATTTCAGAAGACTTAAAGGTGGGAAGACAATGTAATAGAGCAGCACGAAATGCCAGCAGAATGCTTGGATGTATAGGGAGAGGTATAAGCAGTAGAAAGAGAGAAGTGCTTATGCCGCTGTACAGAACACTGGTGAGACCTCACTTGGAGTATTGTGCGCAGTACTGGAGGCCATATCTCCAGAAGGATATAGATACTCTAGAGAGAGTTCAGAGAAGAGCTACTAAACTAGTACATGGATTGCAGGAAAAAAACTTACCAGGAAAGGTTAAAGGACCTTAACATGTATAGCTTGGAAGAAAGAAGAGACAGAGGGGATATGATAGAAACTTTTAAATACATAAAGGGAATCAACTCGGTAAAGGAGGAGAGCATATTTAAAAGAAGAAAAACTACCACAAGAGGACACAGTTTTAAATTAGAGGGGCAAAGGTTTAAAAGTAATATGAGGAAGTATTACTTTACTGAGAGAGTAGTGGATGCATGGAATAACCTTCCTGCAGAAGTGGTAGCTGCAAATACAGTGAAAGAGTTTAAGCATGCATGGGATAGGCATAAGGCTATCCTTCATATAAGATAGGGCCAGGGACTATTCATAGGATTCAGATATATTGGGCAGACTAGATGGGCCAAATGGTTCTTATTTGCCGACACATTCTATGTTTCTATATGAGTCGGGCCAGGGGAGGAGAGGCGGTAATCACCGCCGCTCTTCCCCAATCGTCAGGGATCGAGTGAGGAAATCCGCCCACTTGTGTAAACAAAGTGGGTGGATCTCCTATGTGACAGACAGGGACAGATTACAGGATTCCGCATAGCTGAACCTGCAATCTGTGTCACACAATCCCCTCCCCCCCACACACGTCAGTAAGCATGAGGCATACATTTAACCCCTTGATCACCAATAAAGTTTACCCCTTCCCTGCCAGTGTCATTATTACAGTAACAGTGCATATTTATAGCACTGATTACTGTAGTAATGTCACTGGTACCCCCAAAAGTGTCAGTTAGGGCTCCGATCTGTCCACTGCAATGTCACAGTCCCGCAAAAAAAAAAAAAAAAACAGATCGCTGCCTTTACTAGTAAAAAAAATAAACAATAAAAATGACAAATCTTTCCCGTAGTTAGTAAACGCACAGCCCTGCAATCGCCCTGGTGGTGGCTGCCTGCACCATACCACACTTGCCACTTGCCAGCAGGTGGTGCTGTGGAGCAGAGCGCGGGATCAGAGGCTGTCAGGGCGTGCAGGAGAGAGGAGTGTGTGTGGAGTGTGTGCGTGACCGACCGCGTGTGCGTAACCCCCCCCCCCAGGAGAGCAGCGGCGGGGAGCGGCGCTCGAACCCCGACCCCCCCCCCAGAAGCGAGCGGCGAGCGGGTCGGTAACCCCCCCCTCTCTTGTTGCGGGTGGCGAGCGGAACAGTAAACCCCCCCCTTTTGCGGCGCGCGGCGAGTGGTTGCGGACCCCCCCCCCCCCCCCCAGACAGAGAGGGAGCAGAGGAGACTAGCGAGCAAAGGCTGACCGGGAAGTGACAGAGGGAGGCGGGTGCAGAGCGGAGACTGACCGTCTGAGGGAAAGAAAGAAAAAAAAAAAACCAGCCAGGAACTGCTAGAGACAGACTTAAAGGGACATACACTAGGTAAGTAAGACTGGTGACTGAGATTGTACACTGACTGAGGGTGTAGTGTAGTACCTGAGTATCTGTGAGTATCTGTGAGTACCTGAGTATCTGTGAGTACCTGAGTATCAGTGAGTACCTGAGTATCTGTGAGTACCTGTGAGTACCTGAGTATCTGTGAGTACCTGAGTATCTGTGAGTACCTGTGAGTACCTGTGAGTACCTGAGTATCTGTGAGTACCTGAGTATCTGTGAGTACCTGTGAGTACCTGAGTATCTGTGAGTACCTGAGTACCTGTGAGTACCTGAGTATCTGGGAGTACCTGAGTATCTGGGAGTACCTGAGTATCTGGGAGTACCTGAGTATCTGGGAGTACCTGTTGCTACCTGAGTGTCTGGGAGTACCTATCACTACCTGAGTGTTGTGCGTCTGTCCGGGCTGTGCGACTGAATGTTGTGCGTCTGACCGGGCTGTGCGACTGAGTGTTTTGCGTCTGACCGGGCTGTGCGACTGAGTGTTTTGCGTCTGACCGGGCTGTGCGACTGAGTGTTGTGCGTCTGACCGGGCTGTGCGACTGAGTGTTGTGCGTCTGACCGGGCGGTGCGACTGAGCGTTGTGCGTCTGACCGGGCTGTGCGACTCAGTGTTGTGCGTCTGACCGGGCTGTGCGACTCAGTGTTGTGCGTCTGACCGGGCTGTGCGACTCAGTGTTGTGCGTCTGACCGGGCTGTGCGACTCAGTGTTGTGCGTCTGACCGGGCTGTGCGACTCAGTGTTGTGCGTCTGACTGGGCTGTGCGACTCAGTGTTGTGCGTCTGACCGGGCTGTGCGACTCAGTGTTGTGAGTCTGACCGGGCTGTGTGACTCAGTGTTGTGCGTCTGACCGGGCTGTGCGACTCAGTGTTGTGCGTCTGACCGGGCTGTGCGACTCAGTGTTGTGCGTCTGACCGGGCTGTGCGACTCAGTGTTGTGCGTCTGACCGGGCTGTGCGACTCGGTGTTGTGCGTCTGACCGGGCTGTGCGACTCGGTGTTGTGCGTCTGACCGGGCTGTGCGACTCGGTGTTGTGCTTCTGACCGGGCTGTGCGACTGAGTGTTGTGCGTCTGACCGGGCTGTGCGACTTAGTGTTGTGCGTCTGACCGGGCTGTGCGACTCGGTGTTGTGCGTCTGACCGGGCTGTGCGACTCGGTGTTGTGCGTCTGACCGGGCTGTGCGACTCGGTGTTGTGCGTCTGACCGGGCTGTGCGACTCGGTGTTGTGCGTCTGACCGGGCTGTGCGACTCAGTGTTGTGCGTCTGACCGGGCTGTGCGACTGAATGTTGTGCGTCTGACCGCGCTGTGCGACTTAGTGTTGTGCGTCTGACCGGGCTGTGCGACTTAGTGTTGCGCGTCTGACCGGGCTGTGCGACTTAGTATTGTGCGTCTGACCGGGCTGTGCGACTCAGCGTTGTGCGTCTGACCGGGCTGTGAGATTGTGAGTGTTGGGTGACTGACCTGTGTCAAGTGAGTGGAGCGGAATACCAGAGGGTGAGAAGGTAGCGTTAGGAAGCCAGGAAATAGCCACATAGGATAGACTTAAATCGCTGAATCCCCATTAGATTAGATAGTAGGTACAATGCCCGGCGGGTGTGGAGATGCGACTCGGTGTACATCTTGTGATATGTATGCGTTCCTCGGTCATGCGATCGAGGGCGAATACAAATGCGCAAAATGTGAGCACGTTGCTTCCCTGGAAGCTCAGGTCCTGAATCTAGGGAAGCAGCTGGCAACACTGAGACGAATGTCCATACCGGAGGAGAGCCAGGATTGTACCAATCAGGTGCAGACAGGGGCCTGCACAGAGGTGGGCGGAGTATCGGAGGTGCAGGCATCAGAGCAGAGCAGAGGGGTGACAGTTAGGAGGGGTAGAAGGGGACAAGTCAAGGAGGCTGATCCTGGGCTGGAGCACCCCAATAGATACGCCCCGTTGTGTGATGTTGGGGAAACCAGTCAGGGACCAGCATTGCTGGAGCAGAGCGACACCCCTAGCTGCCAGGGGAAGAACTCCTCCAGTGAGGCCGGGAGAAAGGGAAAGGAAAGACAGGTGTTGGTGGTAGGGGACTCAATTATTAGAAGGACAGATAGTGTAATCTGTGACAAAGACCGTGTGCGCCGAACAGTCTGTTGTTTGCCGGGGGCTCGGGTTCGGCACATCGCGGATCGGGTGAACAGATTATTGGGTGGGGCTGGGGAAGACCCAGCTGTCATGGTACACGTGGGTACCAATGACATAGGCAGAGGAAGACGGAGAGTCCTAAACGATTTCAGGGACTTAGGCGCTAAGTTGAGGACTAGGACCTCCAAGGTAGTATTTTCCGAAATACTACCTGTACCTCGAGCAACACCAGAGAGGCAGCGGGAGATTAGGGAAGTTAACGAGTGGCTGAGGAGCTGGTGTAGTAAGGAGGGTTTCGGGTTCCTGGAGAACTGGGCAGACTTCTCAGTCGGTCACCGGCTCTTTGGTAGGGACGGATTGCACCTAAATGGGGTGGGTGCAGCCGTACTGGGTGCGAGGATGGCCAAAAAGTTAGAGGGGCTTTTAAACTAGGGAATGGGGGGGAGGGTACAGATGTAGAATTAGCCAGTGGAAAGCAAGTTTCAGAGGGCAGAAATGGGGGCATTAGCGGTAGGGTGTTCGGAGCTCCTATACCCAGGGTGGGTACGGGGAAAAATCAAGAGAGCAGCCTAAAAACATCAAAATTACGAGGCTTATATACCAATGCCAGAAGCCTGGCAAACAAGATGGGAGAGCTGGAGCTGCTGATGTTTGAAGAGGACTTAGATTTTGTGGGAATAACTGAGACTTGGTTTGACAGCTCTCATGACTGGATGGCGACCATTCAGGGGTATTCCCTTTATCGCAGAGATAGAGAGGGTAAAAAGGGGGGAGGGGTATGTTTGTATATTAAGAACAGTATACAGGTAAATATGAGGGATGATATTAATAATGGAGCTATGGACGAGGCAGAATCCCTATGGGTAGAGCTTCAAAGGAAAGGCACGGTGGGGAAGGTAATATTGGGCGTATGCTATAGGCCCCCAAACCAGAGGGAGGAGGGTGAGGTGGACCTCATGTTACAGATAGGATTGGCAGCAAGGATGGGAAATGTCATTATAATGGGGGACTTTAATTATCCTGATATAGACTGGGCAGAAGGAACCGCGCATTCAGCCAAGGCTCGGCAGTTCCTAAATGTTTTGCAGGACAATTTCATGGGTCAGATGGTGAATGCACCGACAAGAAACAATGCGGTACTTGACCTACTGATTACCAACAATACAGACCTGCTCACGGATATAGAAATACGGGACAACTTAGGGAACAGTGACCATAGGTCAATTGGTTTCAGTATTAATTACAGTAATAGGAAACACAAGGGTAATATAAGGACACTGAATTTCAAAAGAGCCAATTTCCCTAAACTGCGCTCGCTGCTAGAAAATATCAAATGGGATAGAACCCTGGGAACAAAGAACACGGAGGAAAAATGGGAGTGCTTCAAGAGCATACTTAACAAGGGGGTGGGCCAGTGCATTCCACAGGGAAATAAATTTAAAAGAGCAAAACTAAACCCTGGGTGGCTAAACTCCAACATAAAAATGTATATTAGAGCTAAAGAAAAGGCCTTCAAAAAATACAAGACTGAGGGGTCATTGGCAGCATTTAAGCACTACAAAGAGTGTAATAAGAAATGTAAAGATGAAATCAGGGCGGCTAAAATAGAACACGAGAGACATATAGCGGAGGAGAGTAAAAAGAACCCCAAGAAGTTCTTTAAGTATATAAACAGTAAGAAAGCGAGGCCAGAACACATTGGCCCCATAAAAGATGATAAAGGAAAAATGGCCACTGAGGACAGAGAAAAGGCGGAAGTGTTAAATAATTTCTTTTCTTCAGTCTTCACAAAGGAATCGGGGGGCTACACGAACCCCGCTTGTAAGGCCGAACTAAATAATACACCTCAGGAAGTGCCGCCATGGCTAACAGAGGATAGACTTAGAGCTAAACTAGAGAAACTTAACATAAATAAATCCCCGGGACCGGATGGCTTGCACCCAAGGGTTCTTAATGAGCTCAGCCAGGTGATTGCCAGACCATTATTCTTGATCTTTAAGGATAGTTTACAGACAGGTATGGTGCCAGCTGATTGAAAAAAGCCAACGTGGTACCAATATTTAAAAAGGGGCCGAGATATATCCCGGGTAACTATAGGCTGGTCAGCCTAACATCTGTAGTCTGCAAAATTTTGGAGGGGATGATAAGGGACCACATACAAGACTTTAGTAATGAAAACGGTATTATAAGTAGTAATCAGCATGGATTCATGAAAAATCGTTCATGCCAAACCAATCTATTAACCTTCTACGATGAAGTGAGCTGCCACTTAGATAAAGGTAAGCCTGTGGATGTGGTGTATCTGGACTTTGCAAAGGCCTTTGACACCGTTCCCCACAAACGCTTACTGTACAAACTAAGGAAGATAGGTATGGACCATAAGGTGAGTACCTGGATAGAGAACTGGCTCCAGGGGAGAGTCCAGAGGGTGGTGATTAATGGGGAGTACTCTGATTGGGCGGGTGTGGAAAGTGGGGTCCCCCAGGGTTCTGTCCTGGGACCAATCCTGTTTAATTTATTCATAAATGATCTAGAGGAGGGGATATCTAGTACAATCTCAGTATTTGCAGATGATACTAAATTAGGCATGCCAATATCTTCTATGCAGGATGTGGAAATCTTGCAAGCAGACCTGAACAAAATAACGGGGTGGGCAACTACATGGCAGATGAGATTTAATGTAGAAAAATGTAAAGTAATGCACTTGGGGGCCAGAAACCAGAAAGCAAGCTACTCACTAGGGGGGGAACCTCTGGGTGAGTCTAGGATGGAAAGGGACCTGGGGGTACTGGTAGACAACAGGCTTGGAAGTGGCATGCAATGCCAAGCCGCTGCAAGCAAAGCCAACAGAATACTGGGTTGTATAAAAAAGGGGATTCACTCCAGAAATAAAGAGATTATTCTTCCACTCTACAAGACTCTGGTCCGGCCACATCTGGAGTATGCTGTTCAGTTCTGGGCACCGGTCCTCAGGAAGGATGTGCTGGAACTGGAAAGAGTCCAGAGAAGGGCAACAAAAATAATTAGGGGAATGGAGGACATCAGCTACGAGGAAAGACTACAAGCACTGAACCTATTCTCTCTGGAGAAGAGACGATTGAGGGGGGATATGATATCAATGTACAAATACTGTACTGGCGACCCTAGCATAAGGAACAAACTATTCAGAGAAAGGAGATACAATAAGACACGTGGCCACTCACTAAAACTTGAGGAAAGGCGGTTTAACCTTAAAGTGCGTAAGGGGTTCTTCACTGTAAGAGCGGTAAGGATGTGGAATTCTCTTCCGCAAGCAGTCGTATCAGCGGGGAGCATTGATAGTTTCAAAAAACTATTGGATGGACACCTTAAAGACCACAACATACAGGGGTATACAATGTACGGTTAAAAGCAAACACACACACACATCATAGGTTGAACTGGATGGACTTGTGTCTTTTTTCAGCCTCACTAACTATGTAACTTTTGCGCAAACCAATCAAAATACGCTTATTGTGATTTTTTTTTTTAAACAAAAATATGTAGCAGAAAACAAATTGGCCTAAAATGTTAAAAAAATTTAGATTTTTAATTTTTTTTGGGAATGTTATACATCAGAATGTAAAAAAATATTGTTTTATTTTTTTAAAAATTGTCGCTCTTTTTTAAAAAAAATTAAAAAATCGCACAGGTGATCAAATGCCACAAAAAGAAAGCTCTATTTGTTGGGGGGGAAAAAAAGGACAAATTTAATTTGGGTACAGCGTCGCACGACCGCGGAATTGTCCATGAAAGTAACGCAGTGCCGAATCGCAAAATATAGCCTGGTCAGGAATGGGGTAAAATCTTCCGGTCTTAAAGCGGTTAAAAATATGCTCATTGAGGATTTTTTTGTCAAAAGACATGTAGCTAAATACATTTTGGCCTAAATATATGACAAAAATTGAATATATTAGATATTTTTTAACTGTCAAAGTAGAAAATGTCAATTTTTTCGCAACATTTCCGCTCTTTTTTTTATTAATATCGCAAAAAATGAAAAGCCCAGAGGTGATCAAATACCACCAAAAGGAAGCTCGGTTTGTGGGAAAAAAAGGACGTAAATTTTGTTTGGGTACAGGGCTGCATGACCGCGCAATTGTCAGTTAAAGTCGCGCAGTGCCAAGTTGCAAAAAGTGGCCTGGACGTAAAGCAGGAAAATCCGGTGGTAAAGTGGTTAATATTAGCATATTGGGATATTTTTTTTACCAAAAATATGTAGCAGAGTACATATTGTTGAAAATTGATGAAGAAATTAGATTTTTAATTTCCTTTTTTTATTAGATCGGTTTTATAGCAGAAAGTAAAAAATATTGTTTTATTTTCAAAATTGTCGGTCTTTTTTTGTTGCTAGCGCAATGTGATTAATTACCACCAAAAGAAAGCTCTATTTGTGGGGAAAAAAAAGGATATCACTTTTATTTGGGTACATCATCGCACGACCTTCACTGACTCAAAGTACTGCAGCCATTTAACCGTCAGGTCATACTAAAAAATATGCCCGTTACAGCATAATACACTCTGCACCAACTTAAAGCAGAGATCCACCCAAAAGAGGAAGCTCCGCATGTTTGCCTCCCCCCCCCCATGCTGCCATATTTGGCACCTTTCTGGAAAGGGGGGGGGGGGGCAGGTACCTGGCTTTGACGACGAAGTGAGCTGGAAGTTTGGTCCATTAACAAAACACAGCGCGATTCGCACATGCACAGTAAGGAACTGGCTGTGAAGCCGCCAGACTTTGTTGTCAGTGGCCACCGGGCAATTCAAATACAAGCTCCATGCCACAGTGGGAGATCCCCACTCTGTGTGATTCAGGCATTGATGAGGCTGCACTTGATGGGTAATTGACGAAAACCATGGGCAGTAATTGTGATGCATCAAGGAACTGAATCTAATAGATGACAGGATATTCGAAATCAAACCAAATCATGAAACCAGTGAAGGTGCACCAGCTCCCGTTCCCCTGTTCACGTCCGCTCGGGGCTCCTCCCACCAGACCGTGTCATCCATTCACAGTGTTCTGTGAATGGGAAAACTGTAGGCTTCTCAATGAACTACCAGGGCGCTGTTGAGAGCTGTGCTAGTTCTTAGGTCTTCCTGTCACAGTGTAACTGCCTGGCCATATCAGAGGTACAGCCAGACATATACACAGACAGTCTGCAGACCCTTGGCATTACAACCACAATCTGCCGATTGTGGGTGCAATGATTTACAGGTTCATTACAAAAAAATAATAAAAATAAATGCATATTTTTTTACCTGCAAAAAAATGTGCATTTAATATCTTTTTTTAGTAAAGGTGAACTTATTTAACCACTTCCGGACCACCCACCGTGTATTTACTTCGCTACTTTGACGTTAAATACCAGAGTTATGGCAGCAGATAGCTGCCATAATCCCGGTATTTTCCTACACGGCCTCTTTTAGATAAAAGTGGTCCCAGTGGCGGATTAATCACAGGATCACTTTCATGGGCAGCGGGAGAGGTGCCCACCCCCCTTCCGCCGCTTCCCAGTCATTTTCTCCACTTACCAAAGCCTTCTGTAGTAGGGAAAACAATCCGGTCCTTTCAGGTCCTAGGCAGGAAGTCGAGTAAGGGCAAGATGGCCCCCACTTGACTCTATGGCCTCGGGGGACCTGAGTGATGTCAGACGTCGCTTCCGCCCAACGGACTATTTTTTTTTTTTTGGGTAGATGTGAGATCTGAGGTCTTTTTGACCCCAGATTTCACATTAAAAAGAGGACCTGTCCTGTTTATTTCTATTACAAGGGATGTTTGCATTCCTTGTAATAGGGATAAAAGTGATAAAAAAAAAAATATATATATTTTAAAAGGGACAGTGTAGAAAAAAAGAAAATGAAAGCGTCTCGTTCCTCCAAGCCGGCGCAAAAAAACGAACGCATACGCAAGTCGCGCCCACATATGAAAATGTTGTTCAAATCACACATGTGAGGTATCGCCGTGATCGCTAGAGCGAGAGCAATAATTCTAGCACTAGACCTCCTTTGTAACTCTAAACTGGTACTAAACTAGAATTTTTTCAAGTGTCGGCTATGGAGATTTTTAAGTACCATTTTTTGTTGCCATTCCGCGAGCGTGCGCAATTTTGAAGCATGGCATGTTGGGTATCAATTTACTCAGCGTAACATCATCTTTCACAGAATAGAAAAAATATTCGATGTGACAAAGTATTGCAATGATCTCCATTTTATTCTCTAGGGTCTCTGCTAAAAAAAAATTATATATAATGTTTGGGGGTTCTAAGTAATTTTCTAGCAAAAAATACTGAATTTAACTTGTGAACAACAAGTGTCAGAAACAGGCTTGGTCCAGAAGTGGTTAAAAGAAAATCTCCACCGCTTTATGATTTGTAAATGAACAAAATAGACCTGACTAGGAAACTATTTCCATAATATACTTACAGTTAAGGTAATTAGGATTTGCCAGGCACTGAACAAACTCCAATTCCAACTGGAACCGATATCGGGCTTGTTCATCTAAAAGAAGATATAAAGGTAATGTCAACATTCCTTACATATGTGTCATACTAATTTAAAGCAGTATTAAACCCAAAAAATTTATATATTGCAGCTGCATTATTTTTTTTTTCCCCTTTAGGCTTTTTTCCCCTCAGTTTTCACTTGGTGATCTGGTCAGTAACACACCTCTGGTATTAAAGTGCCCCCACTCTGAATGAAGGAGCAGAGAGGGCACCATTGGACAACATCATTGTTAGTCTGCAGAAAGTGTCAAGTTAGATGTACTAGCAGATTTAAATACACTAACAAATTGAAGCCAAACCACAGCTAATACTTTATAATTAGTTACAGCAATGGGATAAAGGTTTTACATAAATAAAAGCTGATCATTGTAAGCATCCCTGTAAAAACACCTGGAAGAGAGCTTGTTCTTTAAATAAAAAAAAGAAAAAACAGACCAACAAGGCTAGATCACCAGGTGAAAATAGAAGAAAGAAAGCCTAAAGCTGGCCATAGATGGCTTGAATCTTGACTGGTTTAGCAGCTTTAGGCTTTCTTTCTTCTATTCTCCCCCGATGATCTTGCCTTGTAAGTCTGTTGATTTTAGTTATTTTTAACTATGTATGGGCAGGGCTGAACGTACCCAAGTTAATTGATCCATCGACTTGCCTGTTGGATTTTACATGTGATTATTGCTAGTGGCTATTATAGCCGCTAGCAATAATCACTGTTTTTATGGGAGGGGTGGCTCCCCCTGCCCCACCGTCGGGAGAACACCCTGCCGGGAAGAATCAAGCAATTTTCTTTCTTGTAACTCGTGGTTGCAGGAAAGAAAAATCGCTCCATTTATGACATGCTTAAAAAAGAAAGCTAAAGAAATCATCACATCTAAGAATTGGTAAGCTGCAATATAATAAATGTTTGATTTTGGATTTAATACCGCTGTAAAACTGTAGATGAAGATAAGTCACCTCTGCCTGGCCATTCCTCAGGATGCTAAAAATGCTCACTGGCTCAGCAGTCACAATAGGAATGTGCAATATAACAACATCTCTAAAGCTTGATATCCACACAGGATAATTTATTTATCCCACATCTATCTAAAGTACAATTCCAGTCCAATGTAGCTAATGCTGGCCATACAGTAGCCGAAATATTGGGCAAACTCATTTTCGAAAAACGGAAAATCGGCCGTGAGAGCAGACGGTCGTGCCATCATGTAATGACTGAATCTCGAACAATAAATCGCTCAATGGACATAAATTAATCAGTTTTTCATTGAGTTTGTCACATATACCTAGAAACACATTAACCGTTCAATTATTGTTCGTGTATCGTTCGCCCGGCAGATTTTTAAAACTGTTCCTTCGATTTTTCGGCTATGAAAAGTTAAAATGATTTTCTATTTGTGCCAATTAACTGGACGAAAAACGAACGATCGGACCAAATGACAGATTTTCGAACGATCTTTCGGCTAGTGTATAAAAAGAAAAAAAGAAAAGCGCTCTAAGTGCAGACAGTTTTTATTAATGACAAGGCAAAAGTAGTAACAACTCACTAGACGTGAATGATAGTAGGGCTGTAACACTTCAACGATCATAGGACAATCCTCTGGGGGGTGTCATCCATTCACACATCGCCGTCTGTGGCTGAATCAATGATGGTAGGAGGAAAGGGAGCCGGCTACCTCCCGCGGCGGTCAGCGTTGAGCAGTCAGACGTCTGAAGCAACGGCTGCGGTGTGCGGGTGGTGGCTGGAAGCAATCCCGTCGCCAGGTATTGCTTCCAGGTATGTAAGCTATGCACGGCACTATTACTCTATTGACAATTCCTCCAGCTCTACAATTATATATATCAGTACAGACATAGAGCTGGAGGAGCCTGGCATTGCATGGGCGATCCACTTGTAGCACCTTCCTAGGTAGATAATGTCTAGGGGCCTGACCTGAGGGGAGCCACCCCGGTGTAGGATAGTCAAAGGATGGGAGCAACTACTGTTTCTACAAAGCAAGGATGTTGTCAAACCCGTTATTTATTGTATCCATCCTTTTTGCTTTTAGATGTAATGCTGACCACTACAGTGTTTCTCCTTCAGTTGGGCTCTGAAAGACAGTGGAATGTTAGAAATTAGATTAAATCTTCACTGAAAATTAGAGATTCTAAAAACGAGAGTGAAAAATTACAAAACCTGAACACCTATAACTGAGGAGAAGAAGATCTGTTCTTCAAAATGACCAATAATAATAATAATAATAACAACAACAACATAATGAATGTATCCAATAACAATTTTTACCCAGTCAATAATTTAACCACTTTAAGACCGGAGGATTTTCCTGCTTAACGTCCAGGCCACTTTTTCAACTTGGCACTGCATGAATTTAACTGACAATTGCGCGGTCATGCAACGCTGTACCCAAACAAAATTTATATCCTTTTTTCCCTCAAACAGAGCTTTCTTTTGGTGGTATTTGATCACCTCTGCGCTTAATTTTTTGCGATATTAATAAAAAAAAGTGAAAATTTTGCGAAAAATTTACATTTTCTACTTGGACAGTTAAAAAATATACAATATATTCAATTTTTGTCATATATTTAGGCCAAATGTATTTAGCTACATGTCTTTGACAAAAAAAATCTCAATGAGCGTATTTTTTACCACTTTAGGACCGGAAGATTTTACCTCATTCCTGACCAGGCCATATTTAGCGATTCGGCACTGCGTTATTTTAACGGACAATTGAAAATTAAATTTATGTCCTTATTTTCCCCACAAATAGAGCTTTCTTTTGGTGGTATTTGATCACCTGTGCAATTTTTTTTTTTTTCAAAATTAAAATAAAATTTTTCACATTCTGATATACAACATTCCCCCCCAAAAAATTTACAAATCAAAATGTAACATTTTAGGCCAATTTGTTTTCTGCTACATATATTTTTGGTAAAAAAAAAAGTCACAATAAGCGTATTTTGATTGGTTTGTGCAAAAGTTATCGCGTTTACTAACTACGGGGAAGATTTGTCATTTTTATTGTTTATTTTTTTTTTTTTACTAGTAATGGCGGCGATCTTCGATTTTCTTGCGGGACTGCGACATTGTGGCGGACAGATCGGACTCCTGACATTTTTTACACTTTTGGGAGGACCAGTGACATTACTACCGTAATCAGTGCTATACATATGCACGGTTACTGTAATAATGACACTGGCAGGGAAGGGGTTAACTTTATTGGTGATCAAGGGGTTAAATGTATGCCTCATGCTTACTGACGTGTGTGTGTGTGTGTGTGTGTGTGTGTGGGGGGGGGTTGTGTAACACAGACACAGATCGCAGGTTCAGCGGGCGGATTTCCTCAGTCTTTTCTCGACGTTCGGGGGTGAGAGGCGGTGATTACCGCCTCTCATCCCCTGGCCCGACTCCCGCTGTGTCTAAACAAAGCGGGAGCAAGCCTCCGTTGGCGCCACCGAGAAAGGGAGGCGCTCTGCTCCAGTAGCAGCAACTTGAGCGGTCCGCAAGTGGTTAAAGCAGAAGTATAGGCAAAACTTTTTTCTTTCATTTTGGATAGAGTAAGGAAGGGTTATAACCCCTGACAACTTTTTATTTTTGCCATCTGTGTGCCATTGCGGAGATTTCCCTTCACTTCTTGTCCCATAGTCAAATAGGAAGTGAGAGGAAATCCCTGAAAATTTAGGTAATACCTTGGGGACCCCCAGGTCACCAGAACTAGTGTCCCCATTGGAAGATTTTCCCTCTATTACTTTTCTGGGGACAACCCAAAATTTGGGTCATTTCTTTTACTTTCAATGATAATGGTAAACAGAACAAATAAAGAGGGTGAATCTCCTTAACAGGAACACAGACAGCAAATAAAACACTGATAGGTGTTCGAATTAGGGATGCACCGAATGTTCGGCAACCGAACATTATTCGGCCGAAAATAGCAAAAAAAGCACTTTCGGTGTTCGGCCGAATAAGTAAAAAGGCCGAATAAATTTGTGCCAAACAATGACGATTTTAATGACGCGGACCGGCGACCCGCCATCCCCGATCACTGTAAACATAGCGGGAGGCACTACAGGAAGCAGAGCGGATGCTTCCTGTAAAGCCGCTTGGCGCCGTCACAGGCGGAGTGATATCAAATGTACTCCGCCTCCGCCTGTGACAGAGCACAGGAGCCATACAGCAAACATCGACTATGCAGATGGGAGGGAGGTAAGGAGAGAGAGAGAGAGGACAAGAGAGAGAGAGAGAGGGGACAAGAGAGAGAGAGAGAGAGAGGGGACAAGAGAGAGAGAGAGAGGGGACAAGAGAGAGAGAGAGAGAGGGGACAAGAGAGAGAGAGAGGGGACAAGAGAGAGAGAGGGGACAAGAGAGAGAGGGAGAGAGAGAGAGGGAGAGAGAGAGAGGGGACAAGAGAGAGAGGGGGAGAGAGAGAGAGAGAGAGGACAAGAGAGAGAGAGAGGACAAGAGAGAGAGAGAGAGGACAAGAGAGAGAGAGGACAAGAGAGAGAGAGAGAGGACAGAGAGAGAGAGAGAGAGGACAAGAGAGAGAGAGAGAGGACAAGAGAGAGAGAGAGAGGACAAGAGAGAGAGAGGACAAGAGAGAGAGAGAGGACGAGAGAGAGAGAGAGAGAGGGGACAAGAGAGAGAGAGAGAGGACGAGAGAGAGAGAGAGAGGACAAGAGAGAGAGAGAGAGGACAAGAGAGAGAGAGAGAGGACGAGAGAGAGAGAGAGGACGAGAGAGAGAGAGAGGACGAGAGAGAGAGAGAGAGAGAGGACGAGAGAGAGAGAGAGAGAGGACGAGAGAGAGAGAGGACAAGAGAGAGAGAGACAAGAGAGAGAGAGAGAGAGGACAAGAGAGAGAGAGAGAGAGGACAAGAGAGAGAGAGAGAGAGAGAGGACAAGAGAGAGAGAGAGAGAGAGAGAGAGAGAGGACGAGAGAGAGAGGACGAGAGAGAGAGAGGACAGAGAGAGAGAGGACAAGAGAGAGAGAGAGAGGACAAGAGAGAGAGGACAAGAGAGAGAGGACAAGAGAGAGAGAGAGGACAAGAGAGAGA